>NW_027072089.1:25285745-26485745 GCF_038088225.1 Cyrtonyx montezumae | reverse complement strand
ACAGGGAGAGGAAAGGAAAACTGAGCTTCTTTCTGTCAAGTGATACAACTATTCATTTCAGAATCTTGGACTACATTCTAAAATATTCTTCTTTAGCATTAGACTACGTAACGGAGATTGCAGGGACATAACTCCCCACCTGTCCTTGTTCAGGAGGGTAATTCCCTTCACAGCTCAGTGGGACTGGGGGTGAGAGCAGCCACCCTCGCATGCAGCACTCAGAGCCTGAGCCGGAGGGCACTGAGGGTCCGTGGGGCTGGAATCAAGTTCTCCTTAGGGAGTTCAAAGGAAACCGGCCTGGCTGGAGCCTGAATCCCAATCACGGACAGCACAGGGATGGCAGCTGGCACTGAATGCTGTAAGGAACACGGGCTGTATTACCACGTCACCTGCCAAGAGCCAGAGGCTGAGGGGTTTGCAGACAAAGCATTTCCCAATGGGGAAAGAAAGGAAGGAAGGGGCTGAGCCTCACTGCCCTTCCTCCCATCCACCACTCCTAGTTCTGCTCTGGAAGACAGTGAACATGAGCAGAAAGGCCCTTCTTCTTTGGAGTTGCTGATATTGGTGGGGCTTACTTCAAGAGTGATGCTTCATTTTCTCTTCTGCGGCTTAAAATCTTGCAAGCAGGACCTCCATGTTTTTCTTCACTATTGTTAATTGCTACCATTTTTTGATCTTTAAACTGTTCATGAAATTGCACCTGGTGAACCTGACAAACCTCATGTTGCTACTGTTTCTGCTAAAGCAGTCATCCATGTAAATGAGTAAGACAGTCCTTCAGGGATAACTGCATCCTGAGATGAGTGGGGGAACCTCAGGAGTGGGGTACAGCTCCCACTATGCTGCAGGTGTCAGATGGAGGACAACATGCAGAGGGCATAAAGCAAAGAGCAAACATGTAGCTAAGTCTCCAGAGTCTTCAAACTCAGCATAGATCTTCTGAAATGTGAGGCATTTTCTCTTTGGCCTTGAACAGTGTGAAGCAGAAGGAGAGAACAGTCAAGGTGAAATTTGTGAATTCACATTCAAGGGAACGTTGACAGGAAAGGAAGACCAAAGTCAGCTTTAAAAAGCACTGCAGCGAGGCAGAAGCATAGGCTGCAGCTGTGGAAGCATAGCAGCACAACCAAGAACAAGGCGGATGCAGACTGGGCTGGATGGCCTCTCCCCAAAGAGGAGCCCGGTCCATGCATGTCACCTCACTGTGCACGAGGTCGGGCTCCATGATGTCTGCATTCCTCCATGAGTATCCGAGTGCACTGCTCCTCAAAGCCATGCTCATTACAGCCTGTGTCCATAACCACTGCACCTCAAGTTATAAGCTTATTTCTAGGAAGCATGTGTCCCCAGAGCTGTTTGCCCTTTATAGTACCAAGCACTGCACATTGGCCAGTGGTCTGAGAAGGACTCAGTCTCATGCATCAAACCTCAGTACCAACTGAACCCTCACTAAACCCACGCTAGGCTGATACAGAATGAGCCAATCCCAGTTTACGTTCTGCTTATCTTGCATTAAAATAAACTGCCCTTCAAGCACATGCCAATAGTACCTATGTGAATGTTAGGTGAAGGCCAGCAAGTTGGGACCACAGTTTATGCCTGTTTACAAAGCACATGTGCATGTGTGTATACACAGGGACACACGCACAAACGCACACGTAACTGTGTACAAATGCATATAATATAATGCGCACTCGCTACCGTTGTGCTACTCTTGGATAACTGTACCTTTCACTGTACAATCCTTGAAGAAAACAAGAGTATCAGTCCAGTACCTGCTTACTGCATCTAAGCACTGTACTTTGTTTTCAACAGTAACAGAGTAACTTCGTATCTCTGGAAAGACAGCGGCTTTCCATCTGCTTGTCAGAGCCCCAAGAAGTTCTTGGTGCCACCAGTTCTGACTCTCCTGCTCCTTCCAGCTGAGGAACAAGGATGACCAGTGGCTAACCCACACTAAATACACTCTCCTGCCTTTTTTTTCTTTTTTTTTTTTTTGGCCTTCTGTCAGTGTTCTTTTACACAGACTCCATTATTTTATGCTTAAAAACAGCAAGGCATGCTCCACAAGCCTGCTTACGAAGATTAAAAAAAAAACCACGGATTTGTTCTTTTACATACTTCTAAAATAGGAAAAAAGATACAAAACAACAACAACAAAAACTAAGAGTGGGATTCCTCTGGTTAGATAAAGCAGTAAGATAACCTACAAAAGCTTTGCAGATGAAAATGTGTTGCAAAAATGAAAAATATCATCCACTCAACACAGAACAGAAATTTTCCTATATAATGCACTACTCAAACACATTAAAATACTTTAAGTCTTAAAAAAAGGGCAGAATTCTTCAAAAGATGACTCAACACTATTAAGATGAGACTAAACATTGTGGTAACACATTCATTTGTACAACCTTTTGCAACATGACCCATGTCCTGCATGTGTACGTGCAGGTACATGTCTGCATGGGGAATGGGGGCACAGCGAGAATGCAAAGGGTGCCATTTGCCATTCTGAAGCAGTATTTCACAGGTAATTAAATGGAAAACCCTAGAAACACCATTACACATCTCAAATACTGCAAGTCACATCCTACAGCCCCTGATGTGAAAAAAAAAAGAAAAAAATTCTACAGATTTAATTAAAGTACATTTGCATTATGTCCCTTGTGATGTGAAGTAACTGTTGTGTGTTGCACTGACATGGGAATGGGAATAGCGACATTCTGACCCCATCTCAGCCCTCACTGTCCTACCAGGCTGAATGAGAGCCCCCCAGCAGTCATCAGCACACCGTCCCAGCCCTCAAAGTCTGTCTGACTGAGGCATGGCTGTCTGCGAACTGCTCAAGTGGATTCCTCAACTTGGGTGAAAAATGATTCTTGAAAAACACACCAAAGCAACTAACATAAAATAATCTTCTAAAGTGGAAAGCTAGCTTTGTGTGAAGGCGTCTTTTTGGTAAGTAACCTTATCAGGATGACAAACACAACACTCCTTCCTTAATTCTGGCCATCTAGGAACTAACAATAAAAAGCTAACAATAAAATTAACCTTCCTGTGAGCTTCCATCCACCACCCAGTATCACTCCTGGGTATCACCCACTGGCTTGAATCAGACGTGGCTTCTTCACACCTTCTGTTCTGCACCTAGCTTTGTTTCTCAAAACAAGAAGCGCTTCCCTCTCCTTGTTTCGCACGCTCCACCAGCAGACAAGACAAAGGCTGAAACCCAGCTGCTGGAGTAGTTAAAGTCTGGTGATGTCCCTGTGGTGCTGCAAGTCCCCTATGCTCTCATAGTCACTCTCTCCCGACAGAGCAGTGTGGTTTGTGTGAGGCACAGACAAGGTCCTGTCTTCATCCTGGCTCACTGCCTGGATAGCTTCGTAGTCGGGCTCCAGCTCCCCGTTGGGCCCGCCTGACTGAGGCACAGCGGTAGCACTGAGGGTGTTCTCAAAGTCCTTCACGCTTGCATAGAGGCCGCTGCAAACAGACGGGGACCTCTGAGATGCAATTTCTTGAATACAGGTGTAAGGAGAATCCATCGCCCGGATGGCCTGTGCCGGCTTGCTCACTGAGGAGTACATGGCTGAGATCTGGGAAAAGGAGACACCCGCTGAGAGCTTACACATGGCGTAAAGCTTGTGTGCCAGTCTGACCCCTCCCACCACCAGGATGATGACTACAGACTTAGACCTGCCAACAGAAACATATCCTTTCTTACAAAACTGCTCATCTTGCGTGTGTTTGTGCAGTGATTCCTTCCAAAAATGAAGGCGAATCTGATAAAAAAGACTGGCTTTGTGAGCTCTGCTATGATCCTGGAACCAACCTGGGCTAAATGAGGGATGATCAGCTTCAGATGCTGGCATTCAGGAGAAGGATGATCTCCAGTCTTTCCTCTTTTATGTTAACGGTAGCAGCTAGTCAATCAAACTCAAAACAGTTTTCTTCTGCCTGTTTGTATTTCATCCCTTTTTCAGCAGTGAACTGCATGAGCCCAGAAGGAGCAGTGTGCTCATCCCTGTCCGGGGGTGCCTCCCGAGCAGCAAGTACCAGCTCACCCAGCTCGCCCAATCTCCTCAATATATAAAATATAACTAATATACATTTAAAATAATAATTTATGTGCTTCAGAGCCCCAAACGCTTTGCAAAGGAAAAGGGGAAGCATGTTCCAAGCTCGGTGTCCAAACCAAAGAGCTGCCCTAACCATCAGCTAGCTGGGCCCCATATTATTTTCTGATTCTTTCTTTCAACCTATCAGCCTGATAAATCCATACGCTATAATGCTTCTGATCTCAGGAATGAGGCAGTGCAAACTCTGTACAGAAAGCCCTGGGCTCTCGTTTTCCCTTTAGACAATTTTCACCTCAGATTTTGCTTAATCATGCAGAGCTCATGCTAATTTCTGCCTGAAAAAAAGGTCTCTAGCTCATTATTGAATTTTATACAAGAAACCTACTTCGTCTTCTGTAAGAGATGGATCTTCCTCTCGAGACTTGTAAGACATCGAACTAAGCCTCTGTAAAAAAAAAAAAAGAAGAAAGAAAGAAAAAAAAGGCTCATTACCAGTCAACAGTGTGATACCTACAATAAAACCCTTGCACGACAATCAATACATTGTATTTTATGGTCATTTGCTCACTAGTTCCATTTCACGGAGCTAATTTCCAGTGTACATCTCTGGAGATAACAGCCCTGAGGTTAGTAGAGCTTTTTAATGTATCTGCTCTTGTGCTGACCTGAAGAGGGCAAATATAATATAACGCTTAAAACAAACTCTGCTGTGCTGTATCCCTGCCTTTGGACTTCCAGTGAAGCAAGGAAGAGTCTGCAAAGGCTTCTGAGCAATTAGAAGTGAGCTACGGTAAATCTTCAGGTGTGTTTCTAGAATACAAAACCATACGATACCATACAGTACTACACAGAACTGGTGCCTTCCTCATGGCAAGTGCTCTTCCTTCAGCAGGTCTGGAAGCACCACAGTGCAGCCATACCCCCTCCACCATGCCATGCAGCTGATGCTCAGAAGTGCCCCTGGCCTCAAAGCTACATATGTGGAGATAACCTGCTTCAACTCAGCCTGAAAGGGGAAGCTACGTTCTCTGAGGTCTGCCTGGTCCAGCTCATGTGCCCAACTGAGCTAAAAAAGGAGGGCTTTGTGTTAACTTCACGCATCCAAAATGTAATGCAGAAACATTGGGGAATACCATCTGGCCATTACAGAAATGTTCGATGATCTTTATAGCAATCGTGACCCTGGCCACCTCCCAGCAGAGATGGGATTCCTCCCCACCACAGCACAAAGACTTGGCAGACCTCCTGCTCACGGTGACTGGCAGGAAGCCTTCAGCACTAATTGCAACGGGCCACGTTTTGGAGTTTTATGCAAATTCTCCACCTAAAATATCAGATGCCTTCCAGTGCCAGCCAAGATGGAGAAACAGAGATCCATCTTTTTAGCATGGTCAGTGAAATACTGCATCCAGAAACATACGAGTCACACAAGACTTTTTCCCTTTGAGGCTCCTTACAGCAGATCCCTTCCTACTTCCACCTTTCTTGGTGCTTTTACTTCTGATTAATTCCAAGCTTCAAACCCTGGACATGGGTCTGATGAAGACTCTGAAGTCCACCCCCACCCCTGGGGCTCCTGTTGACCAGCTGGCTGGCAGACCTGCTCCTTTACCTGGGGTTTGTTAACTCACCGATAAAACGAAGAATAGAAGTTCAAATGCATTTTGGCAGAAGCTTGGCTTATTCTTTCTTACTTGTTGGATGTTTTTTGTCTCGAGGAGTAGGTGAATATTATCACTGTCATCCATTAAAGCAAATGCGTGCGAGCAAAATTCAGCAGTGAAGACATTTTCTCTAACCAGAGCATCTGTGGGCACCTCTGCAGTTTCCCACTCCAGTCCTGAGAAATACCCCCACGTGCTGACAGCTCTGCTCTTGTTTTCTCACTATGCAGCATCCTTTCCTCTGAGCACAGAACCTGTGACACTGGTCGTGAAGGACATCACATCGGAAGCTGAAAAAAATACTCGCTCCTAAACAGTTTGTACCTAGCAATATTATAAATCACATTTGAAACCTCAATCCAAACAGAACACATCCTTCTTTTCTTTCCACTTTCCTTTAGTTCCTCGACAGAGCTGGATTTTTTTTGCTCTCTGGCTTGGCTATGCTCCTGACTGATGCACCGGAACAAGGACACCATTCTCCTCCGGTGCACTAGCAAGAGATGCTTCGCCCATCCTCATGCTGTGCTGGTCTGAAATCAGATGGGCAGCAGCCAAATGCACACACAGGGCACTTCTACCACTCTTCCTGTGTTGGCTCACTCTGGAGAGACTTGGCTGAAAAAGATCTGTGCTGCCTTTTCTGCATAAAAAATTACAGAAAAACTATACAAAAACTATTCTGCCCCTCCAGATTAGAAGAACTACACCCAAGTTTTTCCAGCTCACAAAGGCCCGTAAGAGACATTGTGCTACTGAATTTGCTTTCCTTCATCAAAATCTTCTGTATTGTCTGAGTCACAGCCAACAACCAAGTCAGAGAATGACTAGTCACTCTTTCCATGCCCCTCAGCACCAACCCAACATCGGTGTGCTGTTGGCCCCATCTGGGCTGAAACCTGAGCAAATGGAATGTACAGATTTGCAATCGAAAACTTGATCATGTCTCTTCACCGGACTTTTATAAGACCTCTCTCACCAGAAAGAAATATCCCTCCCTTCACAGTCACACCTGCTTGGTGTCATCACTTTTGTGTAGGACATACATTTGTGAACAACTCTTTTCAAGGATGAAGCACAGGAAGAGTCAAATTTCATCACAAATCTCTGACGAACACTTTGACAACTCAGGAAGAAGTGCAGCCACCACCATCAAACCAGATACTGATACCTAAGTTTCACAAGAATGAGGTCACATATCCCACTAGTTTGTTGTTGCTCTATTTTTTTGTTTCAATTAAAAAAAACAAAAACAAAAAATAAACCACTGAAAATTAAAATGTTTCATTACTCTATATACATTAACTATATTATGAGGGCTACTCCAAAAGTAATGCCTCCTACGTTATTCTGTTGGCCCACAATGTCAGAGGTGGATGTTGGTAGCATGGCAGCAGAGGTTGAACCTTCCCACCAATATTCCATTCCATGTTGTTGCTGTGAGACAGATGGCAACAGAGGGGCACTCTGACACAATGGTGTCTGACATGGAAGGGTGGATTAAACAAAGGTGTGGCACTGAATACCTCCACGTGGAAAAAGTTGCCCCCGCTGACATTCATTGATGCTCACTGAACATAGTGACCAAGGCTGTGAGCACAGGGAGGCAATGAGCTTCAGTGGTGGTGACAGCAGTGGGTAACCTCTGCTGATTTTCACAAGCACAGCATGCAGGCTCTTGTTCATCACTGGTGAAAATGGACAGCTAATGGCAATGACTATGGGGAAAAATAATTTTGTAGATAAGAATCTGCTTTATCAAACAGTGTTATTGTGCTCTCTGTAGCTGTTGTAGTTTCCATGGAAATGAACAGGAGGCATTGCTTCTGCTGCACCCTATGTATATGCAGCTCAACACAATTCCTTTTCACTCAGTGCAGACCAAGCAAACCCAACGGTTGGGTGCCCATGATCCAGTCCAACCATAAAGAAGAGACACCCATGCAGTCCATCTAACTAAAGTAATCACAAACATAAAGCTTATTTCCATAAACATCTTGTTCTTGGTTGCCACATCAGAGAACACGGGCATTGCAGCACATCGCTTGAAGAAGCGGAAGAGAGGGAAAAATTATCATCACCACAACAGAAAAACACTCCCGCGCTCACCTCCACATACAATGCCAACAATAATGACATTTATATATTCAATCAATTACCATTTCCAACTCTGCTGCAGCTGTAGCTCTCAAGGACAGGACAGGCACACGCCTCGATGCATAATGCATGCACCTAGCAGAGGGCTCGCCAATGAGCTGATGCTGCCAAGGCTTAACTCAGGATGACATTAGCTCTGAATAAATTTTAATTAGACAAACACCTTTTTTTCTGGCACTTAGGGAACTGCATGTGCCATCTCTTGATTAATCCTTCAAAACCTGAACCATTTTAATCAATTCCCAGCCTTTGCAGACACTGATATTGTATACGCGGTGTGCTGGGAGCTCCCAAGCAGCAAGCATGCTTCCTTTGTACCACTGATGGGGAAATACAACGATTTTTTGGAAACTTTTCACAGCCAGAAAGGAAAATGTCACAGGTTCTGAGAGCCGTTTCTCTAAAATATTAATTAGAAATTACATACAGGTCGAATTTGGCAGAGGGGTGTGTTGGTGGATTATGAGCAACACGCTATATTAATTTACTACTCAATGAGTTTGTTATTTGTAAGAACGTGCACTGAAGAGTCTGGATGAACAATATTCAGATCTTGAGTCTTCTCTGTATTCACACTGGCTCTCCTAGGCTCTATACATTATACAGTTAAACTCAGAATCGAACAATCACAGAATGGTTTGGGTTGGAAGGGGCCTTTAAGATCACCTAGTTCCAGCCCCTGCTGCAGGCAGGGACGCCTCCCTCCACACCGGGCTGCTCACAGCCCCACGCAGCCTGGCCTTGAATGCTTCCAGGGATAGGGGCACTATAACATGTATTTAACAGGTATTTTTCTGCCCTCTGCCTGGATTACTAAGGCACATCAAACACAAGGACAACCAGAAGCAAGTAGTAACACCTCAGCTCTCCTATCATTTTTCAGGTAAATAATTACATTGAAATATCACATCGACTCTTAAGGATTTTTGGAAAGGCTTATCAGGATCAGACTCCCTGCTAAAATAACTGTTTTTTGCTGAGAGAATGTAACTTTTGTCTGAGGTAAAAATTCCTTGCTCTGTTTATGCGTGACAAACAGAACTTGACAGGTACAAAATCTATAGGTTTATAGGGTTTCTGCAGTTTTTATGGCTGACTTAATGGAGATATTTAATATAGCACTTCTCTCCTGTGATCCTTTGTACACAGCAATAGCAGTGCCAAGATCAAAAGCAGATTTTACATTTTAAAAGTCTTCAACTGCAATCCCTCTTCCCCTCTTTTTCTGTCCCTGTCATTTCATACAAAAGGAGACTAGACGAGTGGCACTGAGGTGATACACAGCAGTCACACAGCAAGGCTGATGTGCCCCAACAAAACAGGCACATCTAAAGCCACAGCATCTACCAAAAAGGACTCGCTCTCCTTTCTGCAGTTCTAGCTTTTAACTAGAAAAAAACAAGGCTGAGAGTCTGACCAATATCCAGCCACTAACAAAGGCACTGCATACCTACTGTAATATCACCCACAAATATAATACTGTTAAATAATGAGGCAGAGGCTTTCTGTGTAATATCTAGATAATATTTGGGGAAGGCTTTATGAAAAGCGTGCTGCAAGGATCCTACATATACGTTCCTCTAAAACAAATATATGCCTTTAATGCAGAAGCTGTACTGTGCATTTTCCTTATTTTAGTCCTGCATCACTTTGAGTGCTGTTTTATTTCCTGGCATTGTTTTATATTTGCGAAAGAAATTCCTCTGCCCTGTACGTTCTCTAGCTGCTATCTAGTAGTATTTACCTTCTCCGGTCTACTTGCTCCTTCTGTCCCTTCTCCTTCTTCCACGTTGTTCTCTTGCACATTCTCATTTTCATCCAGAAGTTTCATAGGTACTGGAGGGGGAAGCTCATCCTCTCCATCTGGTGTGTTGTCAAGAGGGCTTTCTGAATTGGCACTTTGGCGACTTTTTTTATTTCGGTCAACAGATGCATATTCTGCTGATTCAATTCTGCACTCGGCACTCTGATCCCGACCTTCAGCAACCATCACTGAAGCTGTTGACTTTCTGCTGCAGCTTCTTTCCATGCTGGCTGCTGCTCCAACATCTTTGATTTCCTTCACAGTCTCATACAAGCAGTCTTCAACTATGTTCTCTTGAGAGGAGCTGTCCTTCAAGACTTCGTAAGGCCCTTCCATTCCAAGACCGTGATCATTTTCGGCATTTCCAGCTGAGATGATGGTCTCCATGGTATTGTTAGGGGGAATACTGGGTAGTTCCCGGCTCTGGTGACATTTTAAGGATTTCCCAAGACTATCTTGTTCTAGCAGATCAGAGATAGATGTTTGTACTTCTTCGTAAGGCTGGATGCAGGCAGTTGTACTGTCCTCTGAGAGCACTACAGGAAATGATTGAAAAAGCATTTAAAACAACTGCATGACTAAGAAAGGCAAATGAGGTTTGGTACTCTCCACATTACTTCCCTTTTCTCTCTCATCAAAAAGGATAAATGACAACAATGCCTGAAAAAGTCATCACGCTTTCAGTTTATCAGAATCAGTCTCCAACGGGAACACTGGCAGGAGGCCTCAAACCAATTGCAATCCCGAAGAGATTTTCCTCTTTCCACTTTCTTATTTGGCAGTCAAAAAAGCCCATGCTTTTTTGCTGCTTTCTCCCTGCTTAGCCTCACCTTGTTTAACACGCTGGCCAAATTCCCATCTGACCCATGCCTCACTCAGCCTTGCTGAAGGCAGCCTCACAGCTCCCAACATCCAGAGCTCCTTATCAGAAGGCTGTGCCATACTTGTCCTAGTCTTGCAGCACAGAATGTAGGCTGACAATCTACTAACGAGCCAGCCATATGCACAAAAGAGATTAGACTTTAGAAGTGTTGGTAGAATGTGTTGAAGTCACAGAAGTGGGCCACATGTCTGTCACAAACAGGGCACTGAGGACTGAAATTCATGGGGCTTCTCATCCTACAGTGCTCACATAAGACGTCTGCCTGCATTCAGGGCTGTATACATATACATGCACATACAAGCACATTTCAGAAAGAACAGGGTATGTTACTTTATGTGATGCTGTTTCTCTCAAGAATCACTTCTGGATAGCTTTAAAGTACAGTTCCTATGTCATTCTCTTCCTTTTCCTTTAGAGTGTTTGACATTATGACACCAAGCGCTGCCAAAGCAATCAGTGCCATTGATTTGGTGGCTGACAAGTACATTTCTTCACCTCATGCTCTGGGCATGCTCTCTCACACAGCCCCTGGGAGCCATAATCTGACAGCAGAACCCAGGAAAGAACATTAAGGTGTGAGTAACTGCGACATGAACGGGAAACGTAGGAATGCAAACATCCTCCTCCATTCACCTGCCTCCTGCACACACCTGGGGAGGAGTCAGACACATGCAAGGTGTCCTGTTCACCCCCCATGCTCTCTGCAGACTTCCTGAGGAACAGCAGGAACCAGACTGGAGAAACTGGAGCACATTTTGCCCATCTGGCCCTCAGGGCTATCTGTGTTCTGTAGGTTTGGTGTAGATAAGCAGTCACCAACACAACGCTGGCAGGCTGGGCAAAAGAAAAAATAACATGTTTGATGGTGCTGCTCTAATAGCTCTTCTCAGAAAGAGCATTAGAAAGAATTATTAATAAAAAGGATATATAAAGCGTAAAAAAAATAGAGCAAATCGGTTTCTGTTAGGTGAAAGGGTTGCTGTGCACATCAGACAGTCTAGAATGTGCCTGACAGCTGACAGCACACCTTTAGTGCATCTTCTGACAGCTGGATGTGTGGGGACTGCTGGCAGACAGGAATACTTCCCTGCATATGGGGCTTTGCTCTGCACAGAGAGCCACTGGGCGATGTAAATAAAGCAACAAGTCAATGTATGGGAACTGCAGCGAAATGCAAAGGCATTGTTTAGAAACTCCTTTGGTTATTTGTCTCTAGGAAATCTTACTGTCCAGCTTCACCATGAGCTGCAAGGGACAGGTGCCAGTGCCGCAGTGAGCCACTGGCTCTCAGCAGCACTCAACCAGAGCACATTTATTTTTAGGCACAGCTGAGCAAAGTATTTTCCAGTGATACGTGACTTCCAATGAGCGTGAAACTTTTTGAGTGCTCAGCAAAACGGAGAATGAGAGGAAAAGGAACTGTATTTGTTTCCTAAAACACAAAAACACAAGTGTCAGCCTCATGCAGCACGGGTCCATGACCCAAAGCTGCAGTCCCTGAAGGAGGGGACCTGAAATACTTCAACAGACATGGGGAGCACTTCTGAAGCTCCAAGCTGCAGCCGTGCCTCTGGTCTCATCCCAGCTCCACAGCTGGCTGGGATGGAATGGAGCAGCTGTGTATGGTGTCTGGTTCTACCTGCACCTGCAGCAGGCAAGCTGGTGCCAGATCTCCAGGGGGAACAGAGGGAAACAAAGGGTACTGGGGCAAACAACAGGACTGCACCCAAGGAAAGCTGATGGCTGGAAAGCTAAGACGTGATTACAAATTACAGACGTTCTGGAGCACAGCTTGCTTGGGCACTGCACCCGGCGTCCACCCTGCCCACCGGAGAGGCGCTGCTCACCGTCACCATTGCTGAGCGCGCCGTTCTGCTCGCTGCTGGGGGGCGGCTCGGTGGCGGAGCTGGTGATGGAGTGGCTGAACACCTCCTTCTCAGAGGGCTGCAACACAGAGCAGGTGGGTGGCATCAAGGCACGGGCACAACACTTGTTTCCAAGAACAGATACGTAATGAATTTTGTTCTGGTCTCAGGAGTGCTGAGTTGCGTGTTTTATTGCCAGGAAGGTCAGATCGTGCACGCTATTCTCTGAGAGTTACTGATGTGTTTACAGATGTTAAAAGTACACCCAAGGTGATATCCCTTCCACGCTCCGTGTTAACAGAAGTCACCACTGCTTAAAACAGTGAGAAGATAGTGGCTGACAAATGGGTAAACCACACCCGCACTGCAACCTGAGCAAACGGAAAGCAGATCTGGAGCGATAACAAAAAATGCAAATTATTGAGACTGACTGAAGCTGTCCTCCTTTTAATGTCCTGAAACTTCTAAATTTCCCATGCTCAACAGCCTCCAAACTCCTGATCTGTTTTCCAACCCGCAGTATTTGCAAGGAGCCTGATGCAAATCAACCCCAAGGAGACACAAGCTGCCAGAAACAAACACTTACCACACTCATCAGATTTTCATGATCTCCATTCTGGTGTTTGGACTTCTTTTCCCTAAGTGAAGAAGCATAACATGTTACTACAGATTATACTAATCTTCAGATGCCAATCATTAATAGCATTTACACAGCTGCTGATTCACAACATTATTACAAACTGAGTAACTAAAGATGATGACAGGTATGGCTTCAACATAATGTCATCAGCAAGACAGAGTGGTGGTGAACCTCCTAACCTGAGTAGATACAATGAACACACACACAAACTTTCTCTTGTTTAATGTAAGATCACACTAAGAAGTTCCTAATGGTAATCAAAATATTATTATAATCAATTTAATTTTGATAAATGTGTTTTGATGAGGGATGACCTGTGAGGTTCCTACAACTGCACGAAGAAATGGTGTCTATCTTCTAAAGAAGTAGAAGCAGCCCACAAAATTCATCCTACTTCTACTCAGGATGCCAGTTACAATTAATAGGCATGAGCAGTTCAAGAAAGTCTACACATCACACAGTAGCAGAGACTTTGAACTTCCAGATGAATTCTGCTTCAGTGGGTACTTTGCAGTACTCAAGGTCTGGATTGAATTTCAAGTTTCTACCATTTTGGAAATAGAATCACAGAATTGTTTGACTTCAAAGGGTCCTTTAAAGGTCATCTAGTCCAAATCCCCTGCAACGTACAGGACACCACAGCTCAATCAGGTGCTCAGAGCCTCATCCAGCCTGGCCCTGAATATCTACAGGGATGGGGTATCCACCACTTCTCTGGGCAACCTGTCCTAGTGCCTCACTACCCTTATTGTAAAAAGCTTCTTCCTTATATCCAACCTAAATCTCCCCTCTTTTTGTTTGACACCATTTCCTTTTGTCCTGACACAAAAGATCCCACTAAAGAGTCCACTCCCTTCTTTCTTATTGGCTCTTACTTTGAAATAATGTAAACCACAAGCTTGAAATAATAATGCCCCCCTCCCCGAGGTGAAAAGACAAGTAAAAAGATGAGAAAATACTGATGAAATGAAATCTGTGACACTTTTTACATCTGTAATGCACTATACCTCCCACATTAGAAACTGTTAAAATTCTACCTGACTGTGAAACGAGGAAACAGAGCAAGGAAGTCTGCACCCATGCCCAGATCTTACAGACTACAGTTAAAGTGTTTCTGAAGTTCTTTGGAAGTTTTCTGATTGATATTTTAGAATGAGATTTTGTGTAACTTTCCATGTCCTCAGCCATTTTTTTAAAAGCAAGCTAGGAAGAAATTTTACATAATTGTATTTTCATAGATTCATAGGTACATTAGGTTGGAAAGGACCTACAAGATCATCTAGTCCAACCATCCTCCTATCACTATCCCTACCCAACTACTAAATCAAATCCCTTAGCACCTCATCTAAACGCTTCTTGAACAGCGCTAGGGACGGTGCCTCAACCACCTCCCTAGGCAGGCCATTCCAGTGCCTGACCACTCTTTCAGAAAAAAAATGTTTCCTCAAATCTCATCTAAATCTTCCCCGGTGCATAAACAATATTTGTGCATAAACAACCTGCCCTACACAATGACCTGCAATAAAAGATACTGTGTATAGGTATGCAACACAATCTTTTATTAAAGAGCATCACCAGACACTTTCAGGCAATGGATGTCAGTAACTGCAAGGACACAATCAGCAGTCAGACTGCTGGTGATGATCACAACTGTGTTTTGCAGTGTGAGCATTAAAGAAATCCTCCTGTAAAACAGAGACTTACACTGTGGACATACGTTACGCCAGAATAGGATTCTTCTATGGTTGTACAGCTTCCTGAAGAGTATATTCAGCCTCCAGGCAGCCTCTTAAGGCAGGACAGACCCCTGCAGGATCCAACCCTTTGGAGAGGCTGAACTCAGCATTCAACCCACCAGTCTGCAGGACTGAGATACATAGAAATAACCTTCCTTTCCTTTTCACCTATGCATTTTTTGTTCTGTTCAGTTCACCTCATTTTCTCAACTGCTAACAGTCTATGGAAACTCTTACTTCCAGATCTCTCCGCAAAACTCTCTCAGAATACCTGTCCAGTCCAAAAGTCCAAATAATCAGTTAGAAAGAGAAAGCTGTATGTCTGTGTGTTGGAAAAAGGAGAGACCTCTCATAAAAGGGCATCTCCCAGCAAGACAGAGGGGCTGATGGTGGCTGCTGACTTTCCCTTGGCAGGGACTAGCACTAAAATACTGCTCCTGTCCCACAAAACCCTGAGGACTGCAGGAATTGAGCAAAAGACAACTTCTGCTGCCCTTCTTCCAGGTCACACTGAGCCATGCAGCCCTCTTCTCCCTTTTGTCTGCCCACATCAGCTCTGCCTTCTGGTTTATAAAAGGTTTTGACACATTTGCACTTTTTCAGTGTAAAAAGCAATACCTTTCTGCTTTTATTTCACTAGGACACATTTTGCACTTCTCCAGCTAGGCGTGAAGCAGCACTACTGCTGGTGTAAAGAAACAATATAGGATAGATGGAATTATTATGAAGTCATGAAAACCTCTGAGATTACCAAGTCCAACCATCAGGCCATCCCCCCATGCCCACTAACCACATCTCTGAGTGCCACATCCACTCTTGAACACCCCCAGGGACAGTGAGTGATTCCACCACCTCCCTGAGCAGCCCATTCCCATGCATTACCACCCCCTCTGAGAAGAATTTTTTTCCTAAGATCCAACCTGAACCTCCTTTGGTACAACTTAAGGCCAATATCTCTCATCCTGTCCAAGCTTCGACACTAGTACTGACTTACAAAAATGTAGATAGATTTTTGCATGTGTGTTGTGTGAGCTGATATCCAGGATAATGCAGAAAAGCCAAGATAAGTCAAGGGGATTCATCAGTGAGGCAGAGACGGATGGTGCTTAGAGCAGGGCAGGTGTCTGCCACTGCTCCCCTTCCCAGCTCATTATTGCAATCAGCCTCCTCAAGGCAGAAGGAATAAATTGCCCTGAGGGTACAATGCTACCAGAAGCCAACCCACAGACATACCTGCGGGTGCATCAGGGAGGAGGCAGCATAGTGTGAATTAACTTCGCTCTCCAAAAACGTCAATGACTACTTTGCATTGACTCTCTCCAAGGTGATAATTAGCTATTTCTGCACTGAAGTTCTCAGTATTTCTCACTAATTAGTTACCAGAACAGCTATTTCGGTCCATGCAATTACTTGACTTGAGAAATGTCATTGCTTCCTAAGCTCCTGAGTCATACCTGTTGCAGCTGGAGCAGAGGAAGATGATGAAGGTGAGGAATAAGAGTGTCGTTACAGCTGCCAAGCTTCCCCACAGGATGACGTGGACCCGCCCGCTGCTGAGGAAGCCACTGTCTGGTCCCATGATACTAGCAGGAGCTGATGGCACTGGGGATGAAGAGGCTACTTCTTGGAGAAGGCTGGCATCTGTGCTGAACGCAGCTTCCCTGTCTGCAGAAAGAGAAACAGTTTTGAAAGTTAACACAGATCTCGAAGATAACGAATGTGACAACTCCAAATCTGGCAGGAGAGATTTTCAGATAGAGATCTTAATTAAAAAAACAAACAGTTCTGAGTGCAAGACAGACAGCTAAAGATTATCTTCAGCTACATTTCCGATGGTGACATAGAACAAACCTTGTCAAATATTCATGCAGTCTGTTATATATCTACAATCTCAGCATGGATAAAATGTAGCACAATGTCTCTGTATTTGTACTCTGAGGGAGAAAGTTCACAAATCCACTTCAAGGCACAGAGCCTATTTTGCAATTATATTTCATAATTTGATTGAAAAGCAAGCTTTCAAAAAACAGCCACTGCAAAGTTAACAAGATCGAGTTGCAGCGGGACTCCACCTCCTCTCCCTGTCTCCCATCTGCAAGGCATTCAAAGTACAATGACAAGTAAGCTACATAAGGCATTAAAAGGAACACCACAGAAATCTTCCTTGCAGTAGATCAGCTCTAACCTGCTAACCTATTCCTGTGAGATACTTGCTTTTTTAACTGCTGGGCTGAAAAGTAGTAATACTGAATTCTTTTTTTTTTTTCTTTTTCTCCATGTAAGTGGAAATCTAAGATAACAGCCAAAGAGAAAAACAGACATAGGTTTTTAAGAGCTTGAATAAGCAGAACTTTTGCTGCAGCACAGAATCCCCTGGATAAACAGTCTGGGTTAATGACATTTATGACATTAATAAGTGTTGTTATTTGCTGTATTATTAACGTTTGTACATATTCTTAATATAATACATTGTTGGCTTGTGACGGTGTTGAAAATACAAAGGGTGGGGAGCAGCAGGCATCGTCAAAGTGCAGAACATATTTTACCAGCAGCAGCGAATCCTGCACAAGATTGAGGCTGGCTGGGAGTTTCTTATTACTGAAGCCACTTTCCTACAGCTCAGATCTGTGAGTGTACCAGAGCCCATTGGCAGCACTGAAGGCAGAGGCGAGGAAAGCATTGACATATTTAAAAAAAGTACTTCTTGCTGTCTCCCACAGGACTGGCCAGCTTCAATTCTAACTAAGATTTGGCCTCACAAATTTTCTTCCTAGAGTGGCAAACAGCATCTCTGTAGTCCTCTCATGTTGCCTGACTTCGCTTAAAAAGCAGTGAGATCAGAAAGGGAGCCAAGAAGAGCAAGACACAAGCCAGAAATGAGAAACAGGCAGAAGCCAGATGGAGGAAAGTAAATGACCAGAAGGAAAAAGACAGAAACTGTGCTTGTTCTGCAGCAAAAGGCCAAAAATGCAGATACCAAAGTTTTGTCAAGTCAGAAGTGCTCTGGCATTTGAACCAGGAGGCAACTGCTGAAGACAGCAGTTACTTGTGCAAGCAGAACCGATCAGTAAGCTGGAAGAGCTTGACAAATGGAAGCCTACACAACAAAAGCAAGTATCCCCAGTGATCTCTAGCTCCTGCAGGAGTCTGGCACCAGTGCAAGAAGACCCAGAAGCTATACAACAGTTGTGCTTTAAACACTGAGCAACAACAAGGTTAATGCACGGTTAATGGAAAGGATTTTGAGCTGCATTAGAGGCTAGCTTTGAAGAGAATTGTACGTGCAGCCATGCCCACGGAACAACAAACAGCTGACACCAAAGACCTGAGACACCTGAAATGGTTAACTACTGCTTTTACAATAAAAAGCTGTACCGTGCTGCCCTCTGGTGAAGCTTTCTGTTAGGAGAAAGGTACGTGTGTCTGCTGTCCTGATGGCATTGCTCTGGTGCTGCAGAGGTGACAAACCCAACTGCCAAGGATGGAGACTACACAGCGTGACATCTCCTGGCTTGACAGAATGTCCTGCTGCCACCTCTGAAACACTGCCAGCCTGGAATGGCTTAACCTCATGGGAGAATCACTGCGACAGAGTAAAGGGCTGAGCTTATTTTTTTTTAGCACAAGAAGACCTCTGAAGATGAAGACTTCTGTAGTTGCACTATTTCCAGAGAAAGGCAAGGGGATGTTGGTTCACAGCTCACCTCAGGCATTTCAGTGTGATTTGGTGGGGACAGAAGGGTACAGTGCAAAAGCATTTGTTGGCAAACTGAGAATAAAAAGTGCACCCAGGGTGAAGTAGTTTTGAGAGTGAGACTTACAAAAGTGAGGGAGGAGGCTGCAATTTTGGGGAGTGCATGGAGTGAGGACTTTGGCTAGTGAAGGCGTGCTGCCAAAGCTTGGACCAAGGCCTGAAATTCTTTCAAGCCTGGGAACAAATGTCCTGGGAAGGTCCTGTGCACACAGGACCCAATGACCCAGGAGATCCCACTCTTCTAGTTTAAATAATGAATTGTATATACAGACTAGGCAAAGGAAGAAAATGTTCCAACAAGTGAGTGACTTTAGATGTGAGAACCCAAATGCAAGAGGACAAGATGGACATCGCTATCACAGCTCTCTGTTGTGAACTTTCAGAGCAGGAGCTGTGCTGAGCTTCCTTCTTAGGCTGCGAGGTCTCCTACCAGCCTGCTACTTCCAGTTCCAGTACCTCCAGTGAGAATTGTGCTCGAAGTTAGGTCCACAGCAGGAATTTAACATATCTGGGATAATTGTCTTGTACTGGAGCCAACTGGCATGGCACAGTCTAGGTTAAACTTCTCCATAAAACAGTATTTGCATCCCAACTGTCCACCAGGAGTGGTTCCTGGCCTGAGATAGCTCACAAACTGTGCTTGAGAAAGAGCCATTTGACTGCAGCCAAAAGCATGCCTCTGGCTGCCCTAATGCAGATTGTTTTTATCTCAGACCAAGAATTTGATGAAAGTGGGTCCTTTTGACCTCGATCCTTTGTACTAGAACTCCTGATCTCCTCTTGGTATTCCCTCACCGCAGTATGTGCCCAGCTTTCCACTCAGCCCAGCTCTTCTCATCAGCTTCCATCTCCAATCCCTCTCCTCAGTTCCCACCTCCGTCTGCTGCCCGAGGCAATCCCCTCTAACAGATGCACATGACAAAAAAATGCTAAGATAGCAATGAAGCAAAAACTTTATCCTTGTTTTAAGTTGGTGCTGAGTATTAAAGAGTAATTGCATATTCTTAAATGCTTCTGGAGACAGCACATGACAGGACTGCTGCCTGCACAGCTGCCACAACCTCTCCTTACAGCATTGTGACACCAAGATAAAGGCTGAGAGCCTTCTCCAAACTCATTATAACAAAGCTGTAAGACCGGATGGTGCTAATTTTTCTGCCTGTGTCTTGCTGCATTCCAGCTTCTAGCTGATTACGTGTGGAGCCAGCGCTGAACTACGCAAACACAAAGACCAAGATCACTTTTATCCGTGTCTGTCTACTGCATTTCACTTTAGGGCTGGTGTGCATGAAATCAGGACAAATCCTTCCCCTTGACACATTAACACTGTTCTAGTGCAGTTGCATTTTGAGTTAGTTGGCTCAGCAGCACCCATGTAACGGGAACAGCTGAAGACAAAAAGACACGTCTTATTGCAAACAGTCAAGAACTGCTGCAGCAGACCAGCTGTGCACATAATTATGGGCTGGTCCTGAAAGCCCAATGCTGGAAGGAATTACTGACATGGAGTACACTGCTGTAGGCTGTCCAGACAAGCCTTGCTGAGGTTGTGTTCCCTACTGGGGGTTGGACTCCATGATCTCTATAGGTCCCTTCCAACCCCTACAATTCTGTGATTCTGTGATTCTGTAAGCCTTCAAGTAGCTCATACTTCTGCTCTGCGAAACAGCAGACTGATGAGGTCCTGATCTAATCCCCCCTGCCTGTATCTACTTTTATAGAAATCACAGCTGGCTTCTCAAAGGATCTGGGTGTGCCCTATAACGAAAAAACAGACCTAACACAAAACTGAGCAGTCCCAAACTACCGCTCACTTTTAACCCCTTTTAAATCTTAAGACTCCCTGTAGAGAAGCCAAATCTCTCTGAAACCATCTACCTCTGCTTTTAAGGAAGTGAGGCACTGGAACAGGATGCCCAGAAAGGTGGTGGATGCCTCATCCTTGCAGACATTCAAGGTCAGGCTGGACAGGGCTCTGAGCACCTCATCTAGCTGTAGGTGTCCCTGTTCATGGCAGTGGAGCTGGACCAGATGATCTCTAAGGTTCCCTTTCAACCCAAATGATTCTATGATTAAGAAAACATTAGAAAAGGCCTTTGCCTTACTAAATGCTGATGCACACTGCAACCTGTACCCCTGTTCCATGCAACTCGCTGTCAGACCCTGTCACCTCAAGCCCCGCATGTTCAAAGTTGAACTAATTTCTGCTTCTACAGTTTATTAGTTCATCATAAAATCTGCCACTTGCACATCTGCATCAGAAAACTATACTTCAGTGCATCCCAAACAACATCACACTGTGCTTCCTCAACTCCCTCTTCGTGGCTTTCCTTCTACCCACTCCATCACAGCTCTCTTCTCCTCTGCAGCTCCCATTTCATGCAGCTCCCTTCCTATGCTCCAGAGCTCCTAAATGCACATAAGCCCGTACTGTAGGCATGCTCAGAAAGACATTTTGGAAAGTGGGAAAAATCAAGATGGTTATACAGACAATTAAGTCTATGTATTCAAGAGCTTGCTTGAAGGAAGCAGAGTCTTTCATATTAAAACGATGGAGGATTTTAGAAAATGAGAGATGTCCCCAGCAACGTTTTCCAGCAGATGTAAAGCTGGATTTCCAAAGCAGGGAGAGCATAATTGCATGTGAACATGACTATGTCCCAGCAAAGCACAGCCCACATCCAGGGGCTAATAGATGTGCATAATTACACACCCAACCTGTCCTGCAGCTAGCACGCCTATTTGCTACATCCACAAGGTTCTTCTGCGTACAGCCAGACACTCGCACACCTGCACTGAAGGCATCTTGTATTAGAAACCATGTCCTAAGCAAACCCATTTTAAAACCAGCAGCACAGAGCTCACCCCACATCACTGATGCGAGAACCCCAGCATGGGCAGTGACTGGGGCAGAGCTGAGGACACAGCTTCTGAGCACAGAGCATTGGTGTGGCCTGGGCAGCTGACAGTGGATAAACTGATAATGAAGGCTCTGTCAAACAGCTCGCAGGAACTCCACCACATATTTTCCCCAGGCTTTGGCAGCCAAGTAATGACTGTCTCAAACGCTACAGCTGAAAAGCTTTATCCGATGAGTGACCATGCCAAAGATTACAGCTTAATTGTGGCCCATTATTCTCTTTCCCACACCCCCACAATATCCCATATTGCTTTCTGGCTGCAGTGAGGTAATTAGACCACGATTACTGCATACTTTATAGCATATAGAAATGAAAGCTGTCTTTGTGAAGTGTTTCCCAGCTCTGACACTAATATTCCTGATAGCTGCGTTTTTCCGGGAACATACTAAACACAGCCTGTTTATAACTACACTTTGCTGGTTATAATTCTACCACGCCAAGTCCCCTTTTAGCTTTTGCACTGCAATAACATTCTACATAAAGTGGTTTGAGCAAACTCAGGTAATAATCATGGAGATAAAGAAATTCCCCCTAGCTGGGAAAGCAGCCACACACACAGAGACTGCCTCTGCGATCTGACCTAGAAGACCTCTGAAACCCATGGCAATCTGATGTCTGAATCAGGCCCACAAAACACAATGGACAGACAGTGCTTTTCTAGAGGCTACCTCCAGCTTCTAAAGGACCCTGTACTTCCAAAGATACAGAAGCTTGCAAAATATGCAGCAGCAAAACACAATGTTCTGATTGTCTGCGATGAAACAGTGCTACAGAAGACTATAGAGGAACTTCTGTACATTTATATCTCTAAAAATAGGCTGCTGCTCACACAGGCACTATCCAAAGGATCCCAGCTGAGAGGTCTCACCTCTGTACTCACCATAGGAGAACACTGGATGACTTCCAGAACACTGGACTAGATACTTAACTTCCACAGTGCTTAAGGGCATGTACTGAGATTACCTTAGCTGCGAAATTTTAAAATGCCTTATATGTGTCTTGATATTACAGCCTCTTAATGCATCTTCACTGAGGTTCCTCTAAAATGAAGCACATCAAAACCAGTTCTGGAAAACCAAAGCAAAAGAATTTTAAAGCTAACAAGTCCAGATTAATGAGTGCCAACACTGGCATGCAGTTTATAGATATGGAAGATGAAAGGAGAGAAGACAAGAGAGGGTCTGTGGAGGTAAGGGACAAATTACATCAGAAGGACTCGTTATGTTTGAGATTAAATAATCTCAAAGAAGGATTTAGTGAGAATTGAGCACTGTATCCTCCAACAAGAGAAGCAGCAGTGATTTAGCTAATTAAAAAAGAAGTGTTCATATTGTCATACATTTTATAAAGCAGAAGATTTCCTTTTGGCTCAAATTTCTTGGTAGTCACTCCAGTCAGTAAAGCCATTTTTCAGCTTAGCACTGGTGTTCCATTAAAAATGCCATCTTTAAAAAAAAATTCACACACACACATATCCAAGGCCTTCTGCATCACTACAGATCCTGAAGAGTTTATCTAAGGACAATGCAGCACGTTAAAGAATCTCCATATAATTAATTTCTCACGAAAAAAAGCCCAGAACAGAGAAGGCTTCGGTGGTTGGTGAGGAGACCTTTAGGAGAGAAGAGAACTGAGAGGAGCTCTTCGAAGTTGGAAACACAGCTTAGCTGTTCTTGAGGGGAGCTGTTGCCTTACTTAGCTTCAGTCATTATAAGTAGTCTAAACTGATTGCCTACATGCTCTGTGCAGTTGACAAAGACTAACTTCTGTTTGCAGAGAGCGGGTGCCTTCCATTCTGACCAGATCTAGTTTCCTCTTATACACTAGACCACAAACTCTTCGACAGTTAGAACTGGGAGATATCTATAGAGAAGAGAAAGAGAGACTAATGGTTTGTGACATGCCACAGATATCAGTTTGAATTCCTGACTTCAGACACACTCAATTGAGTTGGCTGACAGTGTCCAAATGGAAACCATGACTGGGCATTTAGCATGGTGAGAGCAGCACTCACAGATCCAATGGCCTCCTGCTGCTCTTCCATTTAATTGCAATTTCTCTCCAAGAATGGAACAATGATGTAACTCCACTGCTACAGCTGGAAGTGGTGACCAGGGAAAGAGATGGGGCAATGCCAAAGACATCCTGCACATCCTGCAGCATCACCTCCACACTGAGGAGGTAACAAGGCAAAATCAATCAAACCCCTTCCTGCCCCTACAATGGCTTCCTGGCATTTTATCTCCTGCTTTCCTGCTTGAAGAGGGAAACATAAAGCTCTGGGCTTACTCCCAATGGACTGAGGCAGTAAAAGCTAATCTGTGGTCCTTTGGGAATGATCTACAAGCAGGGCTCCCTCCATGCACACCCAAACCCCTCAACTCCCTCCTTCACAGCAAATATGATTATAAGATCTAATGAACTGCAACTAATGCAATTCTGAATGTCTTCACAGCTAATGAAAAACAGGTCTTCTCCTTCGAGGTTTAATTGAGATGTTTGGTTCATGTGCTGCAGAGAGGAAACTCTCCACAGAGCTATGTATGAATATTGCATGTATATATCCAGCAAAGCCAGACGCCTTTCATATCCCTGGACTCTTTCTCCTGACTTCTGGATATCTGACAGTGACATCTACGCTGAAGAGCCCCGGCAGGAGAACACCTGTGAAGGGAAATGGGCTTCATGAATGGAATACCTTCTTGAATGATTGCAAGGAAAATCCCTAGTCTGAATATCCTGTACTACCACTTCGTAATCTAAGCTTGGAATAAACAGAGCATTTCCTCAATGAGAATAATCATAATTTCTAATAAAAAAAACCCCAAACAAACAAACAAAAAAAACACCTCTTTTCTTCTAAGCAAAAATAGGAAGACAGAATTGGGCCTTTAGCTTGTAAACTTGAATTTATTCATTCACAGTCAACTGACTAAAAGAAAATACATCACTCTTTTTCCCTTTGCTCCAGTTTGCTCATTTTGCTGCCCACTGGCATCAGTTTTTCTGCAATGTAAGTACTGATGCTGTGAGACTTCCCCTGCCTCCATGCTTTGCCCTGCTGCTGTCATTTGCACAACCTTAGCAGGCAGACCTACAATGTGTGCTTCACTGCGGAGATAAATACAACACCCCTGCTGCAGAAGTTTTACTTCTGCTCTGAGTGAAGAACCACCAAAGCATTACAACAGACAGCAATTGCTGGTAGGCAAGACATGCGGAGCATCACATTGCTTCCCACAACTGATAACCCGTCTGCCTTTTCTTCCTCCATTTTTTAGTTTTGTGCAGTCCTAGGCATTACTTTCGTTCCCCACAGCCATCTTCACTCTTCCTCCCACCGGCAGGCCTGGCTGCTGCTGCTGCAGCTCCACCCATCTTCAGCACTGCTCCATGAGCCACTACCCATCCTCCATCCACCCCCACCAAGAGGACTGGGTGCTTAAGTCCAGCAAGGCACAGCTGCCCCACAGTTAGCTGAATATTTCTCACCATCTTTGTTTTTACATCGCTCTTCCCCAAATAATTGACTGTGTTAATATATCAGTCAAACATGCATGAAGACCTTAGAGAATTACCAGTACTGATACCAATCACTGATCACTTTGCTTGTGGCCCATTCACATTTGGATACTCAAGTGTTGGGAAAAGGCAGAACATATCAGAAACAAACAGGGCTGATGACAAGAAATACATGATAACACGGCCTCAGAAAGAGAAGACTGGGACGAAATAATAGGACAGCTTGCCTAAAATGTGAACCAAGTAACTCACAAGACACAAACATACAGTTGATAATGAGAAGTCAGCTGAAGCCCATACACTGCTAGAATAAACTCCCCACTTTCAGCAGCAAGTTATCTTTCACAGTCCACCATTGCATCATTTTCACAATACTCTGTTAGATCTAATTTTCCTTCACCAAGTAGTGTTTCATCTGCTTTATCTTTATGCTCTGAACCATTTGCCAGGCTCACGCCTGATGTAACACTCTCCTCATACTCATTTTAAAGGATAACCTAATACAAACAATGAACAAACCTCTTTTCATTCTTTTCCATTGCTCAGGGAGACAGTTTTATTGTAAAGTAATCAGATTCTGCAGATGGAAAACAGTTTAATGGGGTGGTTTTCTCAAGAAAGCATTCACAAATCAAGAGGGTGACCACTAGTTACTGAAAACTGAAACGCTTACAGGTTAATTTGATGGCAGCAAAAGTAAGTTGAGTTTTGCTTCTGCTGAGAGCAGATTTCATGGAATCACAGAATCAAGAACTGTAGGGGTTGGAAGGGACCTCCAGAGATCATGGAGTCCAACCCCCTGCCAAAGCAGCTCCCTAGCCCAGGTTGCACAGGTAGGCGTCCAGTTGGATCAGGAATGACTCCAGATAAGACACTTCTTGACTATGCCAACCAGCTTCTTGGTTGAAAGAAAGCAAAAACAAGAGAAAGACTCATCACACGCTTTATCCCAGTTTCACATGCCTAAAAATAGCAGAAGGGAGCTAGTATGTGGGCAAGAATGAGAATCCAGACTAGTGAGGGAGTCTTTATTCTTACAAAAATCCCCCGTTTGGAATTGTTACACAGAGGCACGCACTGACCCAAATAAATCATGGCTTCTATCGTTCCCCAGTGCATTCAAACAGATAAAATGCTGATGTGCACCAAAAATGTTTTGGGAAAAAAGCAAGCATGAAAAAAGCAAGAGGCCATGCAAAAAAAAAAAATCTGCACGGAAGCTGCCAGAAAGGGGAAAAAAAAAAGAAAAAGCACAGCAGCTGGTACACAAATGCTAACAGGCAAAGACAGCACTGCTGGCAAAGGCCAGTGAAGCGAAGGCAAGGAAAAGGCAAAATGATAACTAAAAATGCAAAGGTCTGCCCAATGGGAGGAGGAAACAAGCCAGTTACCATGGAGTGTCCACTGCTGTCTGGGAAAGAGCCGTGTGACCCACTTCAGAACACTGATTTACCTCGGTGCACTGCTGCTGCCCAGCGATGGAGCCTCAGGGACACCAGATTTCCTGGGGCAGCTCTGTGATGCAGCTTGGCAGAGCTGGCAGTGGGGATGGACAACTCGATGCAGGAATGGCAGGAGATCTGTGCCCTTGCTGGCACGGCAGACAGAGCCTGGCTGGCACAATCCATGGCACTGAAAAAGGCTCCCAGTGCCCTGTCTTTATGTCTTTAGGCCAGAGACCCACCCTGGAGTTACCTCAAATGCCCAGCAGCCTGTGCTGCCAGCACTGACCTGCAACACACACACAGCTGTCACGTGTACTGTGAACTCCTCAGGACACCCACTGCACCCGGACCTGGCTGGCAGATGGGGACAGAACCTACAAGCTCAAGCTTTCCAAAAATCAATCTGAGACCAGCTGATGGAGGCCTTCATCTCCAATGACTGTAATGGGGTTGGAGGATGCCTGCAGGTACTTCCCAAAATCCAAGACTCTGAATGTGCAGTTGAATCCCATGCCAGTAATGACGTGCATAAGTGCTACACAGACCTTACTCTAAAATCATTTCCTATGTAAGGCCTGAATGCTATTACCACTAAATCCTTATTAGAAAGCCTTAAGGATTTATGTAGAGATGAAACATTTCAGTCAAAAAAACTATTTTCTACAAGCAGAACAATGCCAGAAGATCACACTCCTTTCCAGTTGGCATGACAGAAAGTGAATGACCAGATTTTCCGAAAGACTCCACCACAGAGCCTAAAATGTTTAATTATCTGATGGTGCTTTGGACTCTGGGTAAGGAAGAGGAGAAGCAGATAAAACCACATGGATCCGGCCATCCTATGAATATTTAACACCCTTCCGTGGAGAATCAGTGTGTGTGCTCATAGCACCATCGTGTTAAACATCCCCATGCAGCTGCAGAAGACATGCATAAGCATAAAATTAACAAACTGTCTAAAGACACTGATTCAAAAACACATTCTTCTCCCTTTACAAGCCTTTTTAAACAAAATATTCATTTCCCTGTACATTTTCCCCATTAAAATTTTATCTTACTGTAAAGAGATAGGTACGCAGGGAACTTCTGGCCCCATTCTGTTCTCAATTGCTGTCATACAGAAACTGAAAGCAGAATGTGGTCCCCTCTGTGGAATTACCTGCAACTCTAGGTTTCTCTTTAGCTAATGCCCTATTAGCATATGTATGTTTCTACATGCTAAAGTACAAAAACTGCAATAGAAGCAATTATCTCCCCTATTAAGTTATATCAAAGCAAAATAAATAATAAAGCCTTTTATTATCCAGTTAGTGAGACTAGAAAAAAACGATTATGAAGGTACAAGAAAATACTGAGACCTTAGAAAAAATATAAAAATATTCTTGCTGCAACAAAATTTCCTGGAATTTCAAGGAGTCACACCACGGATTTCTTCGTTCAGGCTGATCTTCCTTTTCTTTTATCTCTGGTGTGCTGCTATGAAAATTTACCCAGGTACCCTGTGGTTAGTGCTAAGCATTAGTTACTATCTTGTGAAAGTCAGCTGACACTTAAATGTCAGCCTTCAGCATAAGTCTGCTGAGATTTACTATCTTTTCAGAGCAAATCTATTATACTTCAGTAAATAGATAGGATATAAATAAAGTAGCAGCTCTGCGGAGTTTAAAATAGGAATTGCCACTATATTAACAGGCTTGTGGCAATGTTACTTACAAGTGTTTGTTTTAAAGTCTCAGCAGGCTCATCCCGATGCCTATGGTGTAAAACCATCTGCTGAACAGACAGAATCGATCTCTGAGTGCGTCCTGCTCGGTTTGTAAATTTACCTACTGTGACTAAGTACATACCTCATTATTAAAAACAGTCAGACCTGATCTTTCCAGAGGGTAAACTAATGCTTCTCATCATCCTTTAAAAAAAGCAAGCAAGAGATAAGGAATAGGTAAGGCATTTAAATAAAAGACATTATTTGAAAGGTTTACTCCCATGGCCTGACTCAACATGCCAATGTGGACTCCCAATCATCTTTGCAAGATAATTATAATTCATAATTGGCACTTCTAAAGCATTTTTACAGAGCTGTGTAAATATTGACTAATTAGCCACACAAAAAGCCTGTGGGATACACTAACCCTTTTTTTGTATCTGAGCAATTTACTGGGGGTAACAAGAGCCTCTTCTGCAGAAGGGGGATGAGCAGGAGTAGAGGTTTCCAGCCTGATGCCCACCACCCAATCCACACTGCTCTGTCCCCTGATGTGTCAGCTGCTCCTCTGCTCTGAGGACTGGATGAGATCTGGAAACTGACCAAACCTCAGTTAATCATCCAGAGTTACTCTAATAACTCAAATGTCCAAACAGAACCTGAGGATTTGGTCTAAATATATTCAGTACTTACATGAGGATGGTCACCTGTTCTGCCTGAGGAACACTCAGACAACGATGCAGTATACAATTAGGGATTACTCCCGGAAACAAAGCATGATGTGGATACTTCAAACTAAGTACTAGAAAAAGAGCTCTCCATAGGTGTAGTAAGGCACTCCTTTATTTAAAATTCAGCGAATTCTTACAGAAGTTCAACAAGGTCAAGTGCGAGGTCCTACACCTGGAGTGGGGCAGTTCCACACACAAATACAGGACGGGTGGAGAACAGATTTGGAGAAGCTCAGAGGAAAAAAGACTTTGGAGTTCTGGTAGACAAAAAGCTGGCCATGAGCCACAGTGTGCATTTGCAACCCAGAAGGTCATCTGTATCTGGGACTGTCTCAATAGAGGGTGGCCAGTATTACAAGGGAGGTGATTGCCCCCCTCTGTCTCCCTTGTGAAGCCCCATCTGGAGTACTGCATTCAACTCTCAGATCCCCAGCTCAAGATGGGGACACAAAGCTGTTACAGCGAGTCCACAGGAGGCCACAAGAATCATCAGAGGGCTGGAGCATCTCTGCTATGAAGAAAGGCTGAGGGAGCTGGGCTTGTTCAGCCTGGAGAAGAGAAAGAGTCCATGGGAAAGATGGAGAAGGATTCTATGTGTAGTAATAGGACAAAAAGTAATGATTTTAAACTAAAAGCGGATAGGTTTGTGTAAGATATTAGGAAGAAACTATCTAACATGAAGATGCTGAGGCAGTGGAAGACGTCAGACAGAGCTGCTGTGGCAGCCCAGCCCTGGAAGCATTCAAGGCCGGGCTGGATCAGGCCCTGGGAAGCTTGATCCAGTGGGTGACAACTCTGCCCTTGGACTACAGCATATTTAAAATATTTCCAACCCAAACCAACCTCTGATTCTATCTACTGTGTACCCACAATGAAGGGTAAAGAAAGCATGGACGTCCTGTTGGAGCATCCAAGAGGCTCTACCTCCATCATCTAGTAAAACACTGAAGGTAAAGTTGACAGCAGTAGCCTAGAGGAAAAGGCTAAAAATGAAGATCCCCGGAGACCTATAATGTCAAATACATCACTAAAGACAAATCCAGCTCTCCATTATAATTGCTCTTATGAAAGGAATAATTACTTAGTAGTGTCTTAAGGTTTTCTGGTTTGAAGCAAACACTCACAATGACTTTATTCCAGAGCTTTATTATTAATCACCATGTTGAGGGGTGATAAACAGGTCTTTTCTAAAGAACAGCACTATCACAAGCACATAATGTATGCAATTATACACAATATAAATCATTTTTGTTTGGTGTAATCCTGCTTTGTCTATTGAAGCCATTGGTTATATGTTGTGTCTAACCTCAGCTACAATCTCTTCAGGGCAAAGATTACGTCCCTGTGGTTTAGTAAAGCCTCATTCATAGTTAAAATGGCATATAAATTAATTAAATAAGGAGAAATCATAGACTGCAGGAATTTATTCTCAGTTTATCAGGAATTCACAAACGAGGATGAAAACATTATAAAATGGATTTTATTGTGATAATGTCTTCCAGAGATCTGGTTATCTTTTCTTGTTTGAATATTGTGAGACGCCTTTTAGTTTATCTGTGGCAACTATCTGGATAAAAATAACAGTAAAAAGCAAATTAATGTGGAGACTGGCTGAGTACTAAATCCAGTGCTACTCTGCTCTGAAGCACGTTCTTAACGTGTAGCTACCAGTAAAGAGTGTGAACTTGATGGTATTTTAACTATGGTGTTAGTTATCTAGTCTGAGCAAGGCCAGACAAAACAAAACGAGCAGCGCAGGACTGGGAGCCCCAGAGAGCACAGTTCATCAAGAAACTCCCAAACCAAGGAAGAAAAGACTAAGTCACTCAGGCTGCTTTTGAATAAAAGGGCAAAAAGGGTTTCTGTATTCAGTAGGTTTATGTTGGTAGAAAGAATGGAGAAGCAGTGAAATAAAAATTATTAACAGACAATTATCAATGGAATTAAGCTCTTTTTCTCTTAAAACCTGAATAACTAATTGATTGTGTCACTGAAAGAAGGCACTCCAGGCCACTTGTCCCTGCTGTCACCCATCCCTTGGCTCGTGTCACCTCAGAGGCATGTGAGATGACCTGCTGTGGGCCAGGGCTAGCCCCAGAAGGCTGTGGCTAAGAGGTTCCTGAGCTAGGCTGTGCCATGGCTGTTCTACGGCCAGGGCCTCTATGAGGCTGGAAAAGGGGCAACGAGAGCATGGCTACAGCCCATGACAAAACGGTAGAGAGGTAAGCCAAGACACATCTCTGTTCAAGCTCCACATGGCATGCTCTTTTGTGCCATCTTTCACTTTTGGAGGAGTAAAGAGTTGGAAAAAAAAAAAAAAGCAGATTTTTAAAAATTTCTATATAGAAATAAGCTTGTGAAAGTAAGCATTCAGCCTGCTTTGAGGCTCTGACAAGTAGCTCAAAGGACCTCAGGTCACTGTTGAGTTCTCACGTTGCAGCCGGCAAGTTCATGAAAAGACTGGGCTACTCTGGTCTTCAAGAATAAAAGATGAAGACTAGGGTAAGTGCCTCTTTTCAGGTACAGTGGTGTTCGTCTACAGTACATAAAATCAGCAGTACTGGTAAAATGAGCTGAAAAATGGTCCTGGGCAGCCTCCTGTCCTGACAGACAACTCCACACACCTATAAGGTGAGAGGTCTGTTCCCTAAACCCCTGGGAGCATTTCATTATGGATTCCCACCAACACTAACAAGGCACACTGGCTTTCTCACTGATGTTTTTCTTTTTTTGCTGAACAATACTAAAACCTGCAAAGAAAACAGCAAGTGACATCAGCTCTGTGCAATAGGTTGGAAAAGCACCCATTTGCACAGAGTTAATAACACATCCTAAAACAACCATTCACCCTCGAAAAGCAATAGCATTTAATAGCAGCTGCTCATCCTTTGAGTGCAGAGAAGTGCTGGAAAGAGGTGCTGAGAGGCTTTGTCCTAGAATTACATGTCAGTGCTTCAAGCATGATGTGAGAAAATTATCTTAATTGCCTGTACCAGCCTGGGACTGAAATGGTCCTATTTGCTGGCTTGGTACAAGTGGTGAAAACTTCTTTTTTAGTCAGAGTTGTCAGAGAAGAATATGCATGTACTTGAATGCCTGGAAAGCCTTGCCATCAAGTAAAATGAAGTAGAATAGCCCCAGTAAGGTAGCTTTGCAAAACACTAGTTTGTAATAATAGTGTTTAACCACAAGTCTTACAATGAATATCCAATTTCTTACAAGTATTAGCATTGAAAGCACACAGACTGTTAATTCTGAGATAAACGTTCCAGTTCAAATGTCACAGGCCACATCAAAGCATTCACAAGCAGTTCTGGGATTTAAAGTAAAAAAAAAATCACCAGACAGACTTACACTGCATAAGAGTTGGTGGTGATCACAGTGCTAATGACCACAAGAAACATGGATTTTTTTTTTTAGGCATCATCTTCCAGTGGCCTTGAGTGTTAATCAAAACAAGGACTATAATGTCTGCTTTAATGGAGTTTGTCTCAGTAATGCTTCTAAATGGGATAAACTGCATTAAACCCAGACAATCCATGAAGAGAGATAAATGACAGAACAATACACTGAAAACCTAAAGATTCTTTTAATGTACTATTAACTGAGTTACCATCAAGTCAAATGTGGTTTTGTAATCCATTTGTTGAACTGAACAACTAAAACAGAAGTGTTGCTATTTCCCTGTTTAAAACAGGGAATTAAATAAGGCCCAAACTAACCTCCAGAACTGCTGGTTTGGCAAATACTGTGACATGACAGGTTGTGCATCTACCTTTTGACTTCTTTAGCAATAAGGAAAGCAGTTCCCCTGGACCTTTTTCTTAAAGTCAGTAGAAAAGTGCTCTCAACCAGGGAGTCTTGCACACAAGCTGAGCATTGGCATCCCAGGAAGGATGGTTCAGCAGAATATGGACCTCAGCACTTCCTCAGAGGCCACTGCCAGTCCCTGCCCCTCCAGTGCCACAGGGACAGACACACACTGATCTCACACTGAGCAAGCTTTGGATCTTTGACCCTTTGAACGCTTATGGCAAGGGACACTGAGTATAAGGAACATTAATGCATCACCATCTTTCTCCTCTTTGCTCCTCTGGCCTCACACATCTCTCCACTGCACATGCTGGCCCAACACATAGCCATGCTCACTTCCTTGACCTCAGTACTCTGAAAGATGAGTTACGTGTGAAACACAATGGGGACTCAGTGCCTTTTCTAGTGTATCAATTTTCTATACCTTCGCAGTGAGACGAGAGGATCCTCAATAGCTGAGAAGCAGTACAGACAGTAGGATTTCTGGCAGATGTATTCTTTCAGCAAAAGGTGACAATTTACTAATAAAATTAAAGTCAAGGTATACAGGTACTGATACTTCTATGCTCATTTAGAGGCAAAACTGAAATGTCTCCAGGAGTCTAGACTTGAAAAGATGGATTAGCTGTTTGTTCGTGCTGCACACAAAATGTAGGGTCATGTACCTTATCTTGATGAAACTCACAGAATAGTTTGGGTTGGAGGGGACTTTTAAGATCAACCCCTTGCTGTAGGCAGGGACACTTCCCTCTAGATCAGGTTGTTCACAGCCCCATCCAGCCTGGCCTTGAATGCTTCCAGGGAGGGGGCATCCACAACCTCACTGGGCAACCTGTGCCAGTGTCTCACCACTCTCATAGTAAAGAATGAGGATCTTTAAAAACTGGAGCTGTAGCTCACTGAACATATAATTCATTCTGTAATTAATGTGTCACTCCAGAATTGCAGAGAAAAAAAATTCCTGTGGTTTGCATTGCTGTTGTAAAATGGTCGTGCTTCTGCACTCAAGGGACTGCAAAAGGTCAGTGATGTTGAATAGACATGATTTATAAAGTACTCTAGGGTAAGATGTGCTGTGTAAATGTAAAATATTATTAGAACATATTCTATTTAATGGACATACCCTGAAATGGAATTGGCTGCACCACAAGAGCAGAGGTAAGAAACTAATTTAGCCTGAGGACAGCAGCTTGTCCATGGCTACTGACAGCCTCTGGCAGCATACATATAAATCCATTTCCCAGAGTTACCTAGCACTAGAAGTTATTGCTAGTCACATACAGGTTGGAAGACTGTGATCCACAAAAGTGCTCTGTACCACAGTCAAAAAGCAGCTTCTGAGGCAGCTGCAGGCACAGGAGCTGCCACACAGCCCAGCCACCCACCACAGAAATGCTGCCACGCACAAGGCAGCTCCAGCTGTGTGCCAGGGATGCCTGGCATGCCACAGTCCTTGTGCACCTGAGAGCTAACCTCAGGTAGCACCTTCAGACTCAAAATATGCACCTTACTCAGCCCTGGTTTTGGTGGGGGCTTCCAAGCTCCCCTTGCAGGCCTGAACCTTGAGATTTACTGCTATACTCAGAAAGGCTTCCTGAAAGAATCTCATGTCTGAGTGAGTGAACTGCACTGGATGAGGGCAGTGCTGTTCTCCTCACTCACAGAGTTTCTGGTTTGGAAAGGGGACGTAAATTATACTTCCATGAACTTTTTGGAATGGAGTCCAGCTCCTCTCTTTCTTCCGACCATGACAGTCCTCTATACTTTAACACTCCAATAAATAACTGGTTTGAAGCAGATTTTAAAATGTTTTAACAGCTAACATTAGTCCACTTAACCATAAATGGAAAAAGGCCTGTTCCCCCTTCCCAAAGAGAGTCAGAATGCAGATCATATTCTGAATTCTTCTTAAACCCAGGCCAAAAGGTCTCACCAGCACAATCTGTTCCCCTTCACATTACTATTTCCACTCTCACAGATTCTTTTATCTAACTCCCTTTCTCCCTGAAGTTTACAGTGTCATTCCAAAGATTTTTCAGCTGCACTTTTGCTCCCTGCTCTTGAATTCTCTCTCTCTTCAATGATATAAAGTCCTTCTTCAAATAGTACTACTTTCTTTCAGAAGTGCAATACCATGAATTCTCTACTACAAACTCATCTGTTCCTACCTTTCCTCATGTGCTAAAATGGCATATTTTCTTTTTGTTTATTCGTTTAAACAAAAATCTATGAGCTTTCCATTCCTAATGGGTAAAAAAGGAGTGCTTTCTTCTTAATGTATTCATGCTTTCTCATGAAAACTGATACATCTGTCTGAGAGGTGAAGATTTGGAGGATCTGCATTCAAGAGAAGAGTTATACAAGGTTATTGCATAAAATGATTGATTTGTTGGCAACAGAAATTTTATTCAAAGGTAACATCGAAGTTATGCTCATCTACAGAGAACAGTTTGCATCCACACAAAAAATGCTCTATACTGAAAATAATACTGTTGTATTCTCTTCACTGATGACTTAAGGTGCTTGGCTTCTACTTTATGTAGATAACTTTTAATAGATTTGCTGCTTTGGCCACAGCTGGCCTGCAGTAGCAATGGCAGGTAATGACTCTTAGGCTACACACTGCATCATTAATCTGTGCTGCAACTGCAGGCAGTTACCATGGGGGACTACTCCTCCCTTTTGTTTTTGTCTTGTGTTTCCATCTCTCCTTCTCTAACAAGGAGATTGACAAAAATCAATATTGTTTTTCCACCTAGGGAGTGACATTTTTAGCTCTGAGGCCCATGTGCAAATGTAAGCTTCCAGCTGTTCAAGCAAAGTAGCAGCAAATACACTGCAAGTGTATAGATCTTTTTTTATCTTTTTTTGAAACATGAAAAATCAACTTTAAAATATCGCTCAGCTATAAGAAAAGCTTACTTGCTTGGACATACACATAGACCTATGCCTATGGAAATAGTATCTAATTAATTTTGAACAAGTGATGAAGCTTAGTCAAACCCTTTGTGCCATTTCATCCTTTTCTGGTATTTGCAGTCCACTGGCTAGAACACAGAGCCAAATAAATCACCTCCACACAGTTCTGCTCAGGAGTTTGAGGAACAGTCTTACTGCGTAGGACCTCTATATCTCAACATTCACTATATGAGAAACTTGAGTGGTATCTGAAGGACTCCGTACTCTCTGCTATAGCAGTATTTTTCTGGACCTTACTCAGCACTGGAAGTCAAACCCCCTGTCAGGTTTCTGTCAAATATCAGTTAAGCACCTTGTCAATGAGAGAGATGGAAGGCCAACAGACTACTTAGTTTATGCACTCCAGCCTTCACATTCAGGCAAAATAGTATCAAGCATTTATAGTCCCTTTTCCAGCCTGTCCTTCAGTTTCTCTGTGGCATGATCTTCAGTACTGCTGGAGTCTTGCAATTGCTTACAACCACCTCTGTGACTTGAACAGAACTGCCACCCTTAAAGCCCTGTCCTCAAGAAGCTAAGAAACCCAAAGTAGGCAGCACAAATGAGCAATTCCTCCGCTTTCCTTTGAATCCACCCACACAGCAAATGTGTGAATGAAATAAGGCACTTCTTAGTTTATGTACTATCTATGTTGCTCTTACCATCTTCTAACCTTTAGAAACTTCTGAATTGAGCGTACTGGCATGCTGAAAATGGCAGAGCCAGAGACATGCAGACAGGCAGCCCGTGCTAGTGGTTCAGGCTCTCCCTCCATCTCCAGTCTCCCTGCAACATGCACGTCAGCCCTCCCATGACCTCAGATCCCCATGAATCACTAAGTCCTTCCCTCTCAACTTAATGCAGCAGCAACTTCCCATCATCTCGTGTCAGGCGCATTTGTATTTGTAATTCATTTCACACTAGGCAATTCATTAAGCACTCTATTTTGATTACCATAATGTGCAAACGCAATATTGTATCTCCTCTATACGGGGTCACTTTTATGCCAGCTCGTTTTTGACTGCGTCAGTCTTTTCCCATACTGAAAGCGAATCAGTGTTTACATTTGGTTAGTTAAAATATTTACACTGCACATTCAAATGATGCGCTTTCCCAGTGACAGGGCTGTCTGTGGTATTTCCTCCTATACCTACTCTGAAGCAGAAACAGATGATTAGGATAAATATTCTGGGTGTCTCTAAACAAGCAGATTAGGGCAAGAAGCAGCACAGCTATTCCATGCCATCATCACCAAACTCTGTAATACCCACGCAGGCTGTGTCATCTGTCTAGTACTGCATGAAAACATGCCTTATAAGAACCCAAATCAGCAGAGCTACACAGTCTCTAGTCATCGTACTTCAAAGAGATTCCCTGCTCAGTGCATGAGATGGGCTGAATCATCACGTGTAGGTGCTGGGATAGGAGGAAAGGAGGCTGCCTGGCCATCTGTTTGTGGGCAGGGAGCACCCAGAGTGCTGCACCAAGGCTGCAGTGTCCTGATGCTCTCGTGTTTGGTAGCACCAAAGGGAGATTAATTCTCTCTGAAAGGAGCAGAGAAAGTAGGACGCTTTTGGAAAGAGAAGGGAATGCAGAGTTGAGAAGGAAAAGTGATGCTGCAGCTGGCCAGGGAAGGGCACAATGCTGTCAGGAGGTACGCATGACTCTCTTCTTCCAATTCAACACTTACAAGCTGAACAAACTACTGCAGCTGCTGCTGTGCAGTGGTTGATGCACAACAAGGTGTACTAACACCAGTGTGGCCCCTGAAGGGGCTGCCTGAAGCTAGCAGGGTAAAAAAGGTGTGCCCAGCAATCAACTTCAGTGTCAAACAGACTGCATTATCACCTATACAACAAACAGTTAACTTTTCCTTCGAAAAGCAAAACAGATGCAGGGTGAAGTAATTCCACACATGGGAGCTCAGTAGCAATGCAAAATGTGAAAGAAAAGCTTCAAATTCCCAACCCACAGCAGGCATGCTGCTTACCTCCCAGCACGTCTGTGTGCAGGCTGTCTGACAAGGAGCAAAGGTTCTTGGGCTGCCGAAAAATGGAGACTCAGGATAAGGAGTCACTGCATAGCTGTGCCTGTGCTCACACTCAACACAAACTGCTGCATCTTCTTGTTTACAGGAACATATACAGTAGATGAAAGTTTACTATGCAAGGAAGAGCTGTCTATTTTAAATGGACCCTGCCTTAGTGCTTGGGAGGAAATGGGCTGGAACAGTCACAGTGTAACTGAGGCATGCAGCCTCAGCAAATAAACTTCAGGCAGGATAGTGCTGCGTGTGGGAGACATAGTTGCTCTACTTTTCCCAACTATCAGCAAAAGAGATGATGTAGCTGTTTGTTAATTAAGACACAGCAGTGAAAGTAAAGCAATCAGCTCTACACCTGCCTAAGCCAGTGTATTCATGCTAATAAACAACCAATGTTGACTTAGAAACCTAACTCTCCAAGTACATATTCATCTCCTGATATGACTGCCTATAGTAAAGCATCCACTGGAGTATGGGTCTGAATTGCAACCAACTCGATTGCAACCAACCACCTCTGGGAGATATGATAGCAGCCTTTCAGTGTCTAAAGGGGCCTATAAGAAAGAATGGGACAGACTCTTTAGCAGGGTCTGTTATGATAGGACAAGGGGAAATGGTTTCAAACTAAAAGAGAGGAGACTTAGATCGGGTATGAGTTAAGTTTTTTAAAATAAAGGTAATGAAGCACTGACACAGGCTGCCCAGAGAGGTGGTGGATGCCACATCTCTGCACATATTCAAGGTCAGGCTAGACTGGGCTCTGAGCACCTCGTCTAGCTGTAGATGTTGCCATTCACTGCAGGACTATATGACCTTTAAAGGTCCCTTCCAACTGAAATGATTCTATGATTCAGTCATTCTGGTTCCACTTTTTGGCTTTTGCACCCTCCAGCTTGGGATTCCCACCCGTACTGCTCTCCAACAAGGACTGTATCACTGAGAGGCAGAGACCACACTCCTCCTCACTTGTCAGCCCACAGTTACCTAGTGGTTGCACAGCAGGACAGCTCATGCTATCTGTTCTGCTAGGCAAATGCCACCAGTGGATGTTCTCCAGAGCTTCCCATACAAGGCCAGGCAGAAAGCACTTGCTCCCTGAAGACAAAGGCCAGCAGCAGCACAAGGAACAGCATTTTTGCCACTGGACAAGCAGCTGGCACCAGAAGAGTTTGCAGTGCTGCCCCAGCAAAGATCAAAGCCCTATAGAACACCAACAGCACTCTCCTTCTCTTTTCCCCCTAAGAAAAAAGTACCAAAGAAACCCACAATATCACAAATGCCGTCTGCAAGTGCTGCAAGCACAGAGCTGTGTTAGAGACATGCAGTGCTCATGCTCCTTCCTGCACACGCATCCACCTGGGCAGCAGCTACTGGTGGTCATGGCCATGGCCATGCTCACTTCTGCAACAGGCTGCCCAGGGGGGAGGTAGAGTCACCATCCTTTGGGGTGTTCATGAAACATATATATGTGGCACTGAGGGACATGGCTTGTGAGCATGGTGGGGATGGGCTGACAGCTGGAGTGGTCTTTTCCAACCTTAATGATAATATGATTCACTTTCACCCTATCAGCTATGCAGACTCCTAGAAATACAGTTAAAACAACTGCAAGAGACAAACAGCAGCAAAAAGACTCAGAAAGTTGCTCAGACAAAAGGCATGTTCACTTTAAAAATAGAAAAATAACACTGATTAAAAAATCCCAGACCACTAAAAATACCATTGAAGCAGTAAGGACACAGGAGAAACAGCAGCACAACAGCATGAAATCTGCTCAGTGCAGTCTGCATGCTCTTAGTTATTCCGAAGCATCTGAAAACCTCCCCCCCTCCCCACGTCTATTCCTGCTGAGGTGTGCAGAACAAACATTCACATTTTCCCACGGCACAGAATAGCCCGGGCACCCACAGTACCTGCAGTAGCAAGGAGCTGTCTGTGGTAACAGGAAGAAATATCTACCTTGCCTAATGGCTGTATGGTAATGTATTCCTATTAGCAAAACCCATTTAATACTGCATATGCATAGTAGCTTCTGGCTTAGAAAGTAAGAAGGAAAGTGTGAGACAGAATGGTCTTTTCTCCCTGTGATGAGAACGCAGGCTGATTTTCTCACTGACAATGGTGATCCCAAAACACCCCCAGCTGCATCATGCTGCTTGTGCTAATGCTGCTCTCCTGCAGAGCCCAGCAGTCTGCAAACTTCTCCCCCGCTGTAATGCACACGCTGTAACTTGTACCCAAACAGCAGCACGCACACTGTGCTTCTGTAGGGACAAAGCCTTACCTTCTTCCTCCTGCCAGAGGAGCTGTCAGCAGCCCGGCTCTCCCAGCCCAGGATCCCCCTCCTCATGCCCTTGCAACTCAGCACTCACAGCGCAGACCTCCTAATGCCCAGCCGTGCACTTTTTTCCTTTTTTTTTTCTTTTGAATTCTTCTTGCCTGCTCTGATGAGAAGCGATGGGGGAAAAACGTGATGTGCTCTGGACCAGCTGCGTGAAGTGCAGTGCTGTCAGTGTGTGCTGGTGGTGGGAGGGGAGGTGGAGGCTCCCTGCCTCGCCTCGCACATTTTTGTTTGGACCGTGGGTGGCTGCGTAAGCAAAGCATCCCAAGCAGAGGAGGAGTTACCCCAAGACTCCAAGTCCTGGCTGCCACTTAGAGGCCAGGAGTGGGCGAGGTGGCAGGATGGCCACCCAGCAGGTGGGTGACCTATCAGAATGGCAACCCAGCGGCACACAGCCCAAACTCCAGCCCTGTCCAACATCCATTCCTAGCCAAATGGTGCCGTGTCTCGTCACCCTCTGCATGCAAGGCTGCTGACCTCATCGTGGAGAAGGACATCCTCACCTTACTGAGTGACTGTGCTGATAGTACGGGTCTCACAGATGTTTGCAGCTGTCCGTATGAAAGCAAGGTGGCAGCACTTTGAAAAGGCAAACCTTTTAAACTAATATGCCCATATCTATTTCCTCTTAAAAGACAGACTGCTGTGTGTGCATGTCATACATTTCACATAACTTCAAGTTTGTTGTCCTTCCTATTAGAAAACGAAAAGTTATCTTGCTCTGCCGGTGATGATCCCTGCTGTAACCAACTGGAATTTTGCGGTTTAACTCAAAGATTCCCATGCTGAGCAAGAGGGTACACAATGGCTGTTGCACATTTCTTTATGTTAATTATAATTCAGATCTTAAAGTAGAGCCAGCAATCACAGCAGTACACAATGGGTTTTCTTCTAGTAACAAACAGCAAGGGACACAGTCCTCAGGGTTCAGCACAACCATGAACTCATTCCAGCTCCCAGATGAACCATCACAGCATTACAATGTTTTGCCATGCAATTAGTGCTAATTGACGCCTTGCTGGCTATCCCTCATGGGCCCCCTCACCCTTTTAGCAGCTCCCACCAGGTCAGCCTGAGAGCCACCAGCTCCACGGGCTCCTTACTGTTACATTTTGGGGAACTGGCCAGGGCTGTTCTGAGAAGCAATCACAGATATGCCACTTCCAAATTCCCGCATGTGGATTTGCACCACACGACATGTCTAGGTGGTAATCTTTGAACATTTTCTAAAAGCAACTTGATTGTTTGAAAGCATTTTGCTGAGGTCGAAGCTCTAGCACCCTTGTTCAGGAAAGCTGAGTGCTGGTGCTAGTAGATACTAACAGCCCAGTAAGTCTGTGCGCCTTGTAATCAAAATTCAGCTGAGAGAAGAAAGTTGTAAATGAGCAACCACCTCTTCCAATTTTATTACTTAATAATACTTCTTAAGAAAAGCCTTTTCCTTTGATCTGTTAATAAGATCAAGTATTTGCTTTAGCATCTTGCCAAATGGACTCGAGGAAGATCAAGATTGCTTTGTAACAGCAGAGCCAGATGACTACGGCAATAAACCAAGTGAGATGCTCTTTGACAGAACACCATAAATATACAGTATGTATTTCAGAGTAGCACACGCTCAGATTCTAGTTCAGTATCACAGCTGAGGGATCTCTGATGAGATCTCTCTCTATGCTGTACAACTACATACATAATCTCAAAAAAAAAAAAAAAACACCCATGTAGTTCTGTCCTGTACAGCAAAGTGCTGAGGCAGTTGATTAGAGTCAAAAAGATGCCCTAAAGCAGAGAACTACATGGAGGCCAGGCTACAAGCACAGTTCAATAAATAGTAAAGGATGTAATGCCTAATGCTAAACCACATTAGGAAATGCTTGTTGCTAGTGGCAAGCTAAATTACTCCAACTAAAATAATCAAGAGCAAAATCCTCTAAGTCAGCTTTATCCCCCCTCCATTTTCTGTTTCTCCTAAGTTTCTAGCCTACACAAATCAGTACTCCTTGGCATCACTCTCATTTTTCATCGCATTTTCCTCCTTTACTGTGCAACATTTGGGAACCACAACACAACGTCAACAGGCTGCCTATCACCAAGCATGTACGACACGGTGTGCTTTTGGCACAGAGGCAGCTGAGAACATTCATGACAGTTACTTCTCTTGGAAGGCTGAGTCTGGAGCAGAAGAGAGTGCTACAGACTGCCTATGCCACCTCTACCAATTCAGCTGTCTGCAGCTCTGGAGTTTGCTAAGGGCTTATGTTGTATGTAGTGCAGATAAATCCAGTTATGTAAACAGAAATGCATAGTATTTATGTTGGTAAAGAAACATACTGAGAGTTATCACTTACATACATGTAAATTTACACATATGGCAGTTTATACATTTTTACCTTTTAGGCTCTTTTCTCTCCGGGTCTTTGTGATTCTTTTTGGCTGTAATTTTTTAAAGGCTTTATAATTTTTTTTTCCAAATCTATGGCATGTAAAGATCTAGCCATTGTAATTTTTTTTTTTTTTTATCATCGCATGAAAAATGAATACTTTCAGACTATTCTCACAGTTATTTTCAACTGCAGGAAACCTCATTTTCACTGGTGTAAATCCCTTAGTTTCTTGTATCTTTAAACGTATGCCATCCATTGGAGATCAGAATCCTTCTCATCTTTATCTCACACACACTTAGCTTTCAAAACATATTCAATAAAAACACAAAGATAAAAGCACAAAGATATTGCTGAGGGCACTCTAGGTGACAGAAGAGTTTAGTCATTCAGTGGAGTAATGCATTAGGGAACTCCAGAAAGTTTCAGAGAAGATCTTTTCTGTAAAAACATGCATGCTTTAACTGGGACAATAAAGGGCATTAAGATCTGATTTGATCACAGTCTTTTACAACATGCATACACTCTTACTCTCTTCAAATCTGCAACTAAGAGACAGAGGGATACAACATAACAGTTTTCAGAAGACACAACCGAGGACCTCCCCCCTCCAATAATCTATGCCAAAACCCAGACAATGACATTCTAATTACTCTGATATCAAATTCATTCTTTACAAATATAAAGCAAACATCCTTAAGCAAATTAGGAACATCTCTGTCCAAAGAGATAAAAGTTACAATTGTAAGTTACTTCTCTAAATTGGTGTTACATCAAATTTTCAAACAAAGATGTGTCCAGCTTATAAGAGGTGCTAACAAAGCCTTAGCCCTTAGATCGTTGCATCACAGAGCGGTTTGGGTTGGAAGGGAACTTGAAGATCATCTAGGTCTAACTCCCGTGCAGTGGGCAGGGTTGCTACACACTGGATCAGGGATCTTAGCTAAATTTGGAGTTTGCTGCTGATGAAACCCATGAGGATGAAGATACACATGCTCTGGACTGTGCTCTCTCCTGAAGTGGGTTGGCCTTCATACTGAGATACCTACCTCACTGAATTGTGTTATTTGATGTAAATTTGGGCCTATGGTCAGAGATTCCACTGAAGGTTCACAACTAACTCAGGTGAATATATCACTTATACAAATTCCAGGGAGACTTATGGCTGTCTGGATTTTAATTTGGGACGAAGCCTCAAGCCCCTTCCTCCAGAAGTCAAGGCAAGGCCCTGTGAAGATTTAAGTTATTCAGCCTGCTATCGCATAGATGAGGAGCACTGGGAATCCATTGGGACATGGATGGCTACAAATGAGCTTCCTTCAACTTCAGCTTACATTCTATTTTTCCTAACAGTTTTACTCATTTTTATAAAAAATGAAGAAAAAATTTTGCATCACTGATATTTCATTTTCCAATTTTCTTAATCTTCAAACGTATACCATTTATTAGGCTTAAATCTACAATGGCACTCTAAACCACTATATTTAACAGTAACAATGACCAGAAATATTTTTTGTTGTTTTTTGTTAATCCTCTTCTGCATCCTCTCACTATTCCTATATTCCACTTTTTAATTTCATTTCCTGTCAAAGCTGTTTCAGACTCATGACATTCAAATCTTAATATATTTGGTTTAAAATAGTGCAAATCCATTATCTAGTATTGTCATAGCTAACCAGGAGAAATACTCCTAAATTATTTGGATATATGGACAAGATCTGATTATCTAAATGAAATTGCTAAACCATAAATGCACAAGGGAATCATATATTTATTTTTAAATGTCAAATCTGATTAAAGTGCATCAAAATAACTGGCCAGACTATAGGGTACTAGCAGACAGGGATTTTGGAAATGGAAGCAATACCATGGTAATTGGCGAGACCACCACCAGGAAATATAAATCTAGGTATCAATCAAGGATTTGAGATTATAAATGCTATGGGGAGATAAAGGATAATATATCCTTTTGTCATATGTTGACAAGCTGTGATAGACAGAGAATACCTGTGTCACAGCCTCATCAACACCCAGTACTATGTTGTACCCTGTCTCCCAGAGCTAACATGGATTCCCACATTCTGATCCTGTCAGACTTGTTTGAATTATCTCAGCGCTGTTGTCAGAGATAGTGGCATCATACTCAACAAAAGCATAATTAGTGAAAATGTTTCCATTCAGCAAATTTATTATTTATAAAAACGTAAACATTAAAGTCTCTGTATAGTTAAGTATTTACAGCATACAAATCCTTCACCAGACCTATTACTCTGCAAAAGCTACTAGCAGCTTATTTAAGTACTTAATCAGTACTAAAGATCTTTGTGGAATTTGTTTGTTCATAAAAGAGGAGATCTACTAGATACAAAGAGAGAGGGAAAAGGAGAGTGAGAAAGGCAAGGCAAGGCAAGGCAGAGAATCCAGCCACATAAATTTTGATTGAACCGCGGTGAAATGAGATAACATTTAATATTGGAAAACTTATTTCAGAAAAAAACAGGTCACAGTTCTTAGTCTCTTTGATTATCATTCAAAAGAGAAAAATGTTTTAAAAAGCAGGAGAAAACCAGATGAACAACCTTAATCCACACCAAAGATACATAAAAGGTTCACTAATTATCCCAAACACTCTTTTACACAGCCAAGGCTGCCTATAGCATTCTCCACCATGTCCACAGGACAAATCAGACCAAGTTGTAGACCTGTGCATTGCCTCATGTGGCACTGGCCTGAAAGAAAGCAATACTGCAAGAGTCTGACCTGTGTTATAGCTATTAAAAACAAACAAAAAAATCCTAAATAAGTGCAAAAACTAAAACACAACAAAATTGGCGATTTCTCCATTCCTGTATCTGTTCATTAAGGTTCTGTCCTGCTTTCCCCCAGAACTCCTGTGCACAGGACCTGGCAGACAGTGCAGATGGATGTACAGACAGCACACAGCATCACTGCTCTGACCAGCACAAGAAGTACAACCTAGGATGTCTGTACATCTCTGTTTTCAGAAAATAATGCTTTAGACCACTCCACCAGCAGGAACTGAGCAAGCCACTTCAGAAACCCTGTAAGGCCATGTGGAATGCAAGAATTTCCTGATCCCTGAATGCAGCTTCTGTCAGTTTTACAGAGAATCACAGAATATGCTGAACTGGAAGGCACACATAAGGATCACTGAGTCCAACTCCCAGTTCCACACTGGACCACCTATAAATCAGACCCTATGGCTGACAGAAATGTACAAATGGTCCTTGAACTCCAGCTCAGTGCCATGCCCGCCACCTTTTCTTAGCACCCCACCTCTCCCCCCATGGACACAGCTCCCTGCCGTTGCCTCAGGTCCATGCTGCTGTCCCTTCACTCCCTGTGAGAGCTGCAGCTGCCATGAAGCTTCTCCTCAGCTCCTCTGCTCTGGGCTGAGGAAAGCAAGGGACCTCAGCCACTCATATGCCTTGCCCTCTAGAACCTTCACCACTTTTGTAGCCTTCCTCTGGACAATCTGTGATATTTTTATGTCCTTTTTGTACTGCGGCACCCAAAACAGCACACAGTATGCAAAGTGAGGCTGCTAAGTTGCTAATGAACCACAGGGTTAGCAGAAGCCTGCTCCCCACCTCCAGACTCCGCACTGCACAAAATGCACCGGACAAAACAGCCAACGATGATGAGATTGGCTTAAATGAGCAAGCTTTGTCAGAACACGTAAACTGCACATCACAGAGGATCACATTAGCCTGCCTATAAAACCCCCACACCTAACCAAACCCTGAAATTCTTGTTCAGTATTTGCATTAATCTCATGGGAACTATACCTGTGTCGCTAGGCCATGTCTCCCACACCAAAGCAGTCAGATGGGATAGACGGATAGGAGACAGACGCACCCCATGAGACCTGGGTGGGGATGCAGACCTCCAGAGGCCCCACATGCCCACACCTGGGCCCAGCCCAGCTACACAGCTCCTGCCTTCCACCACTGATGGGCACAGGGACAGAGGTGGCTCAGCTCTGGAGCTGTCAGCTATTGCAGCACTGAAGGTGGTTTTGTGTAAATACTTCAACGCTACTCAAATTCATCTTCCTGAGCTCACTACCCTCCTCATGGTTTCTAATAGATTTCATTACATTTTTTCTCCTTTTTCATTGTCTGGGCAGGGAAAAGACAAACTATGAATTCTCCTTTACTATCACTTTTAAAGGCAGATGCTTAACATGGCTGTTAACATCCTCTCTCTACAAGACATCAGAAGTCACAGTGAGCCAAAGCCAGAATCTCTGCTCACATAAGTCTGCTTAGGAACAGCAGCTTGGCAGGCTTCCATTGGCCCACCAATCCCTTTTCCTTAAATGGGAAGCATCCTATTCATACAGAAGAATTCAATTTCATGATAAATGGTTAATGAAGTTCAGAAAATTAATCTTTTTCTCTCCCTCTCTCTTTTCTTTCCAAACTTTAGAGGACAGCAAGAAAATAAACTCAGTGAAGGGTCCTCACAAGTGCAGGACCCTCAAACCTAAGATGCAGACAAGCAGCTGAGGTTACATTTCTAGACAAGAAGCCATCTATCATCCAGCCTAACAGCTGTTTTGTGCTTTCAGTTAACACACAAGGATTAGGTCTTCTGTTAGTTGTGTCCCACCACCTCAGACTTCTCCTGTGTTTCAGTTCCTTTCTTTAGCTCCCACCTTGCTGCAGCCTCATCCTTGTTCTTCCTTTCTCCAGCAGCTCTAGTCCCCTTCTGCCCAAACTCAAAGTACGAGCAGCACTGGATACTGCATTTGCACAACAGGAACATAGATTCATACTTCATCCACAGCACACAAGCATCACTCAGAACAAGTAGAAGATTGTTTCAGGTGACCCCAGCTTTGCTCTTTCTGCCCTCCTGTCTAAAAAGCTGTTAAAATGGACAAGGAAACCACTGCACATAACTTGAAATCACAAATCTTACTGTGTTTGACACTTTAAATCCTATTTGGTGGTGCAACTCAAGGGTTCTGTAGACATGCGGGCAGCACTGGCACTGACCCCAGGTTGGGAACACAGCAATCCAGGGCAGTCAGTGAAATCGATACAAAAGATCTCTCCTGAACCTGCTTCCACACAAGGATCTCAGCTTTTGAGCCAAATCTTTGCTCTTTGATTTTTCAACCCCTGCCCTGAGCATCGGTACATTAAGACCTTCCAGGCTGAGCAGAACTGTGCTGCATCAATATTCATCTAGGAGATCGTAGAGAAAGTTCATTTATTCTTCCTTCAGCGTTATCACAGTTAATTGGAAACATCTGTTACAAATATCTGTATGCCAGAAGCATCCCAATCTACCAGGCAGTCTCTGCAGGAATACCCACTCTGTCCTTTCTGAATAGGTTTCGCCAGCGGCATCTTTGTTATCAAAGAAAAGACCCCATAAGAATAACCAGCCAAAAGCAGAGTTTAAATCATCTCTACTCATATTCACACAAAGTAGTAACATATGTTGTGTTGTCTCAGCTGTGAAAGGTATTTTCACCTCCTTGTTTGGCTTAACTGCTTTCTTACAGTGAAGCACATCAAGGAGCTTTGGGAACACTGTTCCTCTGATGCCCCTATAGCATCCTCAGCCTAATACACGACTGCAGAGAATATTCAAGTACATCAAATTAACATTTTACATTTGAATTGAGATTAGTGTCAATATATTACATTAATGTAAGCACATTATTTAATGTAATGTGAATTTTGAATATTTGCATAGCTATTTATGTAAATAAAGGATAATTATTTGAATGTCCGTTGGAAAAAAGAATTCTATGGGGACTTCTTCTTAAGTATGAAGTATTTGCAAATCCCAAGAAACATATCTGTTGAGACGTACTAGAAATCTGAGCTTGAACTTGCAAACACAGGATTTCTAAACAGGTCATCAAAGATGATGAAAAAACGTCGTGCAGACTGGACATTCTAAATATTATTAGCCCCATGACTTGTGAATAAATTTCTGTTTAATAAGCTGAAATATGAAATGTGTCCATTTTTAATGGAATCTTCGATAATTCCTTTCTAATGAAAGAAAATCACATTGTCAAATTATTATTTTTAGGGGAAAAGATGAACGAAGACATTCATGTTAAAGGAGTGTGATTTTATCTAATCTTTAATGAAGTCAGCCCCAACCAGAATGATATCTTCAGTGCAGAGCTGGTTCACAACAGCTGGAGACTTCCGTGGCTCTAAGAGGCAGAACAGTAGAAAAACTTGTTTGAAAAGGTTAAGAGTAGTAACTTAGGACTTCCAAATATCTTTGCAGCAGATGCTCTTCCCTAAGATGCCAGAATAGAAAACTTTATTCAATGAAAAAGAAAAAAAGAAAGTTAGAAAAAAAAAAAAAAGCTGAGATTTTGAGCCAGATTTCTTCTGAAATAAATTACTGTGGGTAAAATATCCATGCAGATGGTCATTATGAATTCTTATCTCAAAGAAGATTAGAAACAGATTTCACTTTACATGAAGATCTGAAGTCAATTTTTTGTAATGTAATCTTCTTAGATCCTTCCCCCACCTCACGGATAAGAATGGCTGCAAATTTACATTTTGACTATGTGGGATTGAACATTTCTTTGCTGATACCATTAAGAAATTTCATGTCACAGTGAAGCAACTTTCAGCAATCAGACAGAAAGAGAGAACTGTTAAAAGCAGATGACCAAGTAGTATCTGGATATCTAACAGAATCATAATGCTGACTGTAATAATATAAAAATAATAAAATAGACTGAAATGATTGTAAAAACATGTATTGCCTTACTCTTGAAACAAAAAGAATAGTTCCCATGCTACATTATAATTACAATAACATGAGAACTTGGGGACAGATCTTCATCTCATGTAACAGGTTTTGGAGGACCATCAAGACTTTCATCTTTCACATTTGAGCACATTACCTTGTATCTCCTCCTGCCTTTCTTAAGAAGAGGTAGCTATTTTATTCCCTAAGAAGAACACTTTTATTTTATCCCTGTGATTATCATTTGTACTAAAATCAAGAGACATTAAGTGAATAAACCCATGAACCTCAGTGTACAAGTTTAATATTGGTTAAGTGGTGTTCTTGAACTCCCTCCATGCTGCCATATAAAAATTAATACAATAGATCTACAATTTTAAGGCATCATTAACCAGAAAATTATACAGTAAAGTGCATAGTTACTGCACACATTCACAGGTCTTTGTGCCACTAAAAATAAAACTGCAGATACCTGCCTGTGAGCTCAACTACTGCTCAGCAGATTTATCTCAGGGAAGTGATGATTTGGTTGACAGGGCCATGGAGTCCTCTGTCCCTAAGGGGAAAGCCCCAATTAAACTTACCCTATGTACTGTAGAAATGCAGCTGTACTCGTGCACAGGTGGAAGATGTGCCATTTCTGTTGGTATAAAACCAAACTAGAGGAAGGAATGAAACAAGAAAATTGCACATTCTTGTTTGTGGCATTGAGTCATTCTCGATTCTCACATTTATTGGCTTGCCACGCTGCATGTCTGACACAAAAGACATCATTTTACTCTCAAAGCAGAGTACATCAGCAAGTAAAATTCTTAGAAAAGCAAGAGCGAAACACATCCAACACCTTCCTAAAAATACATCTTACACCTGCTTCAGCCATGAAATCTTAATTAATGTGTTTAATATACTTGGAATAAATAGGCATGTCAAGGGTAAACAACATAAGCACGGAAACTGGGTGAGAATAATCTTAAGGGAAAAAAAAGAACCAGATGCTTTTGCTGCTTATACATAGGATACAACCCAAGTAATGATAACCATTGTTATGGCTGATCCAAAAAGAAAGCTTTGCATGCTTGAAGTGGAATAAATTGTCATCCCTATTCTTCTCTTGCTTGCCAGTTAAAGAAGCACGAACATTAACATATGAATGGACAAAACAAATTGCTGGATTTCCTTTTAAATCTTAAGTTCTGTTTTTTTTCAGGGTTAAGGAGAACAGAAATCATGACACACGCTTTCTTCTAAAATCCACAGATCAGCACAAACCTCAAAGGACCACATGCAGTAACGAGAGATGAGCAGTGAACAGATGAAATAAGGGCATCAGCCCTTATCAGAACACTTCAAGCATGACTCTGCTCTGTTGGTAGGACTGCAGGGCAACACTGGGGCCACACAAGCAACCCATCACATCCTCCTTTCATACCCATGCTCTCAATTTCATGTCTGAGATCCTCTCCAGCATCAGTATCAAAACAGCACTAAAGCTGTGCTTTGTTCAGAGCACTGACAACACAACTAAATATGCAGCTCTGTTGCCAGCATAGTATTTATCTCCAGTATGACTGGTGCCCAGAGTTCACCTGTCTGGAGAGCTGAATTAAGCCTGCCTTTTGGAAGGCACCACGTCAGCATGGCACATAGTATCTGCACTGCAAAACCAAGACTTGGCTCTCTATCATCTCCTGCTTCTTCTAAGCTGCCTCAATCTCACTCCAACTTCAAGTGTTCCTGTAAGTGCCAGATACCATCCCATCTAGCGTTCATCTGAGTGACTTCAAACCACTTCCACAGGGAATTCCACAGCTGGTGGTTTTTCTCCTTGGAGACTCTGAAAAGCAGCCTGGATACGGGCCTAGGCAATCTGCTCTGGGTGTCCTTGTTTGGGCAGAAGTTTGACCAGATGGCTCCAGATGTCCCTTCCTACCTCAGCCTTCTGGCAAGTCTGTGGAACTGCTGAAATTTACCTTGCAGCAAAAAATGGTCTTCCAAGAAGTAAAATTACAAGCTCTGGGAAGGGAGATTTTCTACTTCTCTGTAGACAAGTCAATATTTAGGCTATGCTATTGCACAACGATCACCAATTAGGAAAAACAGAAGAGACTCAGCACATTGCCACAAAAGCAAAGGAGCTTGGAAAAACAGACGAGGCTGACAACTCTCCCTTTAGGAAATGCAGAAGCTGAGGTCTCTCACATGTTCCCCTTTTCTGATGTACTGCAGCTCTGTGCTCAAGAACATATCCTCTTTTACACCGCCCATAGTACGCAGACACAGTATACCACTGAGGAATGCTCTAAGCATGCAGAAACAAACAGCACTTTAATTAAAACATTCACACATACACAGACACATGGACATCCTATTCCTCAAGAGAAACACCTTAACTAAGCACAGGAGAACAGAAAATTCCCAAATCTTTTCCATAAGCTGAAGAAAAAACATCTGAGAGATTATTTTTACCTCTGCTACACCAGGAAAATGCTGATCACAAACCACAGGGATTATCACTGACTGTCTTCTATTTTGTGGTCCCATCTCACTTCTTGTTCATTTGCTTCCTCATATGTCATTAATGTAATTTAAGCTAAATAGCAAATTTCTTTCCCTGGTGTTTGTTGTACTCCTGTACATCAACTCTCCTGGAGACAGCAGCACCTCATCCCTTCTTCTTTCTTCAGCTGAACAAACCAAGCTTTCACAGTGCCTTTTGGTACAACACATGATCCATCATTTCTCCAGTTATCCTGCCCTTCTGCAAACCATTTCCAGTTAGAACTCACCATCTGTCTTTAACGTGCATGGTACACACTATTCTCACTGTGCTTTGTCAACACTTTGAAATATGTTGTTAATACTTTCCTATCTCTGCCAGGAATACCTCTATGTTTAATAAGATAAATGTACTCCTACGCTTATCTTATTAACAGCAGCAGCATGCTTCATCTTAGAGAGAATCCTAGACTTAAGATAAGTCAGAAGATGTAGGACCTTGGTCTTGGATGACCTAATACAGCTGTGTTTACTTTCACATGGTTTTCAACTGATGAGCCTTTAGTTCCCAGGCTAAAATCAGACAGTTATTCCCCAAAAGCATGACCTTGCACTTTACACAATTACATTTCATCCCAAGTCTATTACTCCAACTTGGCAGAAAAACGAATCCTTCTTTTATGCTGTTACAATCTTCTTCTGCAGTGCTAGTTACTCTTATCTTTGAGTCACCTGCTAATCCATAAGCACACTTCTTATTTGTGCCAATGAAGGGAAGATACTCAATGTGTTTCATCTCCTTTGAGAAACATCATTAGTAGCCTCCCCTTGGCAGTCACTTGTACGGCTGCTGAGGTGCTTATTTGGCATCAGCACATCTGGCTCAGGCTGAAGGGGACAGGGCATGACTGGGATGAAGCCCATAGCAGCCCATACAGTGCTGTGCTTTGCACCTGCATTGCTGATGTTGCACCAATGCTTTGGTGACTGCTAAGCAGTGCTTGGTTGGACTTGATGTTCTTAAGGGTTTCTTCCAATCTAAATGATTTGAAGATCCAAGTGAAGCATTGCCATCTCTTCTTTATTCAGTTTTCTACCTACTTAAAATTTATTCCATAAATCTTACCATACTGATAATTCTCCATTTGGGTGCCATATTCGAGTTTTGTATCAAAGTTAAGGTGGAGTGCATCTGTTGCCTCTCCTCAGCCATAGAAGTGAAGAAGATGAAACAGCTACTCTTGGCACAATACACTTGCTACTGTTTTTTATCTCATTTTACACTCGCTTCCATGATTGGTCACCTCGTTCACGACTTGCTCTGAAATAATACATACTGTATCATTTTCCAAATCCCCTTTCCCTGGCTCTCTCTCATAACTGAAAAAGTAAATTGCTGTATTTCTCATTTTCATTCCCCATCATTTAGTATGTTTATAAGAAACTCTGCAATCTTGTGTATCAATAAACGTCCTTTTGGCAGGAATAGAAATGCTTTTAAAGGTAAAATTTGATAACTTCTCCTAAAATATGTCCAATCTTTGGAAAAAAGGTGCCACATATAAGAATCGTTATGCTTCTCCAACATGTACCTGAAACTGCATTCCTGTTCTTAATGTTATACCAGACAATTTTTTTTTAACAGTTAAAATTGCAAATGGAGTTTCCTCCCCATAACATAATCAGAAAGGTTAGAAAGGTCAGGTTCTCTTCACTCTCTAAGGAATTGTCCATTTTTTCTCAATAAGAAATTCAATTTCTCTCATCTGAAGTTAATGTGTATAATGTTACTGCACTCTGGAATTAATCCCCACTTCTTGCAGCTGCTGTTTTAAACATCAACAGAGTTTGGAAATGAAGGAGTCTTGTCTCACTGACATATCCTTGCATAAACATTAACTCCAACAAATTGGTTTAAGCATTTTCAGCCACTAGCTGTGACACTCAGCAGTCTCTCCCACGGCACACTAGCCCACAACCTAATTAGCAGCACTGCAAATATCCGAGGTATCTACTGTTGTAATACCCATAGATGTAATTAGAAATGTGCATGTGTACACAGATATGAACGAAGAAAAGAGAGAACAAACATACAGCTCCAACTGATACCTTTATTAACTCATTCTCAGTAGCAGTATCATAGACAGGGTTAGCGTGAGGTTAATGTATACCCCACACTGTGACCTTTCTTACTGAATTTAACTGCATCCCTACCAAGGATATTAAAAAAATGAAAAGGCACACGCTGATTGATTCTCTTGCTTGCAGACCACAAAAGCTCATTTCAACAAAACCCTGCCATTAAATTTACAACACCACTGAAAAAGTGCTTCAGATGATGTACACCCTAATCTAATTTTTGCAACAACTATACCAAAGACTCTCCACTGTAAGCCACAAAATCCCCACTTTACTTCTTCTGTAAACCCTCCTCATTGCATACAGCATTATGTTTCAATTGTTATCGTGCTTATAATATGTCTTAATGCAATCAGAGCTTTGCTGCAAAGCATTAAAGAGCACTTTAAGCATTTTGCCCCTGTAATCTTCAGGGACTTCGAAAACTACAAGTCAAGGGAACAGCAAAGTAAAAAGAAAAGACATATCATCATGAACATAAATGGGACATAAACTCATGGCAGACAGTGAGACAAATGTTATTGTCCTTACTTTAGAAAATCTCAGACAGGTATCTGTGAACTTACCAGTGCACTGTGAACCAGTGGGAAACTGGAAATTCTGAATATTCTATACAGCGCAACTGCTGTAGGAACTGAGGTATGTTTTGTTACAAAGGGGTTTATGCTAAGCTCAATTCATTTTCTTTTAGGCCAAATGAGATTTCTTTGCTCATTTTCATTATTATTTAAAATCATTTTTTGTAATTTTTTCAGATACTGAGTAACTACACTATACTCTGCACTAAAAATACCCACGGAAATCCCTGAGATATATGTTTGTTTAAAGCAGATTCCACTTGGAATGGATGAAAGCAGCAGCCAACCACACCAAAATTTCAGGGTTTTTTTTAAAGAAGGTGATAGCACACACATTTTGATATTAACGTATTGGCTGTTGCACTCATCATGGCCAGAATGACTCATTTCCATTAACACACTGAGCAGCACTGTGCACAGCTGAACAATCAGCTGGATCAGTTGTGTTTAGAGGAATGGAAATTTGGATGAGTCCCAAATTACAGCAGACCCAAGGTCCTGTTCGCCAGCAAATCATTTGTAACAGAAATGACTTCAAATGACAGCACTAAAATTAAATTTGGCCCATGTTTAACATGCCCATTAAAATAAATCCTTAAATGCCATTCAGTGATGCTCAGATGCGGATAGCCAAAATGACCACACGGTTGGTGACAGCCCACCTCAGCAATATCCCAGACTTGGACAAACTACAATGGCTGTAGTTAAGGCTGAACCTACCTACTCAAGAAAAGAGAAAATGACCATTATAGCTACTCCATTTCCACACATCTCTGATACAAAGGTACTGGCAGTGCCATCAGGAGGCTCAGAAAACAAAATCAGGACAGAGGCAACAGCAGGCTGGGATGAACCTGGGGCTAGAGGGGTTTCACAGATCTTTGAGCAAGAAGCCAGCTTTGAGAAAGCAGTTAAGAGCCCACTGTAAACCTAAATTCATAATTTCTCATTTAATTAATCAGAATGCATGCTCACTGCACAACTCCATTAAGGCAAAGACAGAATTAGCCTCATCACACATGCAACAGCATATGCCTTTCAATATGCGCTGCAAAACAGATACTGAATGGAAAACAGATGACTTTTAGCTTCCTATTCCAACTACTGGTAAAGAAAACATTCACAAAACCCTGCAAATCTTCATTTATATCTTCAATGTAAATTACTCTGTGCAAAGATAAATATCAAAGTTATGTGTGATGCTAGATAAGTAGCAAAAATTATCAAAAGAATGGGGAGGAAATAAAAACATCTACGATACCTACAAAGAGAAAAAATACTCAATAGTTTATTTGTGTTCCCAGGAAAGCCTAAAGTTAAACTTCTGCTTTTTCTTTTGGAGGCAGCTTTCTGCGCATTGAGAGCAAACTTACAAAAAATGCTGGCTTTTCTTCTTAGAATATTGATGCAGTCTGCACATTTTTTTCTTCTTTAAGAAAATAAACATGAAAACCAATGCAGGAAGTGCTCCACACAGGAGAAGTAAGGAGGAAATGCAAATACTTAGTTATAATAATAAATGAGATCTTGGCCAAGCAGAAAGGCACACAAACTGCTGTCAGGTGAGAGTGTTTGCTAGCCATCCCTTCAGGAGTGCCAGGCACAGAAATTCACCCTTGCCATCTCCTTGGCGATCTCCCCACCCCTCCTTAGTTTTGTTTCACTCTTCATTTTTGTTTTCAGCCTTCTCTCTCAGTACTCTGCTCCTAGGATCCCAGGGTGGTTCTTCTGCATCCCTAAGGACTTCAGATGAGAGTTTGCTGGTATCTAACATAAGATATTCTAGGGATCCAGGTTGCTTTCAGCTATAAGTAACTCTTCCCAGTTAGTAAAACCTAGAGGGAAAGCACTGCTCTTTTCTTGCTACACAGTAAACGTTCCTCTTCCACTGGGCACACAAATTATCTTCTGCTATTTGTGAAGACAGTCAACTAATTGTTTACTTCCATGAATGTCATTATGCCATTCCTCGACTAGCTCAGGGAATTGTGCTGAAGTTGCTGCAGCTAACGTATGGCAAACAAGACAAAAAGCCTGAATGCTGGAGAGCAGCACACAGCCCTTCTTGAAGCACAGAAACAGTCACTCTGAAGTTTGATCTTAGGCTAAGAAAGCAGCAGCAAAATGGGTATCAAACAATAATTATCTTTGGTGAGCATCACTCACCAACTCAGAGGAAACACGGTTTTCTGTCTCCAGGGAGGGGTGCAACATGTGTTCATTAACGGCTGTTTATACAGATCAACACTACTGCTGTATTAATTTTTTCCCCCTTAAATAAAGTACTTCATGATCAAAGTATTGAAATCAACACTGCCAAAGCAGCATTATTTGAGCAGTCAAGTTAAGTACACGCACGTTTGAAAGATCAGATCTTAATGAGGTTTTCCGGTTGTTTTTTTGGCACAAATACAACAAACACTTCAACACAAATGTAGCTCTGCCCATGCAAAGTGAAGGGCTCTGCTCATATAATTAGCATCTACAAGCACAAGTATTTGTTTATAAGAAACGAACAAATCATTAAAAAAATTAGACTATTTCATAAATAGGCTAATTAGTTCTGAAATTACTGCTTTCTTCAACCACGTGACCAATATGTCATCTGTTACCCTTCACTTCCCAGTTTTCATTGCAATGAATCCTGTGAAATCAGACATAACCTCATTAAAACCAACAGACGGTTGGTCAGATCTTTGCACACGATGAATGGAATGCAGGGCACCCAAATGAAAAGCCTTTCCAGTCAATAAGGCTGCAGGCCAATCTGTATCTTTAACTTCCTCATCACAACCTCTGCTGACATCATAACCTCAGCGGGCACCAACATACCCCTTAGAGAAAGCAAGGCAATCTGCTAGCTCATAGCATAGCTCTGAAAATGACAACACATCCAGTGCTCACCTATGTTTAATTACCAAAGCTGACTCTTAAATTTATCACATTTATTGTGAAACCGCTGAAAATCTGAATGTTTTTCAGTAGTATGTCTCTTGAGAAAGCTGGTATTAAAAGTATTTCCAGCTGTACCCTAAGATTTGTGAGTGAATAAAATGAGCAGGAGATACCTGTTCCTGACCAAAAGCCACCAACTGACTGCATTAAACAATATTTATACACATGTCAAACGTGACCAGAAGATTGGGTTCTTGGGGCCAACAGGGAAGTGCCTGGACAAAATATACCTGGCTGCTCTGGATTAATTTTTCTGCTTTTTTCCAAAAGGTTCAGTTTTGCTTTTGTATGACAGAAAAGCAATTTCAAATCTAGTATTTTGAAGCAAACAAACACAGAAAATCAGCAAAATTTGTTTTGTTTTGGACCACTCATAGACAAAAACAAACAAGCTTCCATAAGTCCCCTGGATTATAAGTGCAGAACAGAAACCCTAATATGAATTCTTAATAGCATCTACATGAAAGCTTGCCTAATTATTACTTCGAATCCCTATTAGTACCTATTTATCCATGCCTTAGATTACTTATTTTTTCTGTGGATTCTTTTACATTCAGAACCATTTAAACTTACTGATGCATCAATAAGCTATTAGAGGAATAAGGCAACCTGCATGGCAAAACTGAGATGAATATGAAAGATCCCATGTACTGCAATATCATCAAAAACTGGCAGAAGCCACAGAAGCATGATGGTAGTAAGAAAGGCAATAAAATGAAGCTAAATAAATATCTATTTTTGTTTTCAGGACACTTCCTGAAATTATGAGACCACTCTGGCTTTGTTTTTCACTCATCACTTCTATATCTTGTCACACAGCAGTGCAAAAACACCAAAATCAATATTCTCCTGCTAGCAAAGACTAATAGATCTAACCTAATTGCAACCACCTACATAAAACTACTCCTTGGCATTCCACCATAGGACTTTACTGAATATAAAGTCCTGAATGCTCAGATAAAGCAAAAATACATTATTTCTTTTAAAGAGAACCTAACTCAATTTTGGCACAGAATTGAGAGGATTTAATTCTGCTTTCATGTAACAGCTCCTCACCAAATCAAGTGACTTCAGCAGGACTGAGAGAGAACAGGGATCTCTCAGCTCAAACAGGTTAGGTATGTTTTTTCATCCCCTATTTTCAGGCCAGACTACAAGTATCAAACCTCTGCAGCTCCAGCTAAGAGATAGGAGGTGTCAGCGGTCCATGCTTCTCAACTGAGTGCAGGATGCTGAAATATCTTCTCCCACTCATGCAGGTGGGGTGATGATGAGCTACATCTTGGTTCCACAAGGAACATCCAACAGTGAAATAACAGAAAATTCATCAGTGTAACACTTGCAGGCAAGGCTGAAACTCTAAGCAGAGAGCACTTTAGCCAATGTATGTTCTTTTTGTGTCATTTGCAGTTTCATTCAACATCAGGAATTAAGCCCCAGCTAGCATCAAAGGATGAATGGCTTGCTTGTCCTTGCTAAGTGCTTAGCTGTCGTGGGACAGAACATAACAAGAAAAACCATTGAAAACATGGCACCTACTGACATTTTCCAATATGCACTAACCTTTCCAATGCCATTCATAGGTTCATAAGGTTGGAAAGGACCTACAAGATCATCTAGTCCAACCATCCTCCTATCACTATCCCTACCCAACTACTAAATCAAATCCCTTAGCACCTCATCTAAATGCTTCTTGAACATTATATTTGGCTTTAAAGTACAATTACGTTTCAGGCCTACATATCAATAATATCCTCATTATCTGAATTACATCAAAATCTTTACACTTTTAATGAAGGCAGAGAAAAAGACGTTACTGAAGAAGGACTGAACAATATTCAGTCTCATGACTCCCACATAACTCACACAGTGCTGCTGGGTTAACTGTTCAAATCACAGTGCAGCAGCTTCACCGGTTAAGTACAGCACAGAGACCGACAGCTGACTTGGAGATGACTCCAGTTGGCACTCACAGCAATATGTAGTTTGAGTTCACCAAATGTAGTAATTAACAACAGACCACAGAGAACGAGTCCTGAAATCACAAGCACGTGTACAAACCAGAAATCATTTTCTGGTATGTGGATGTGTACAAAGAGTCTAAGCTTATTTGTTACACAGAAGGTAAGATCCCATATTTTCCTTTGTCTAAGTCACAAAATCACAGGGGTTAGAAAGAACCTCAAGAAATCATTGATTCCACCCCCCAACTAAAGCAGGTTGCCTACAAGGTCACAACAGGTAGGCACCCAGACAAGTCTTGAATATCTCCATAAAAAGAGAGCCCACAACCTCTCTGGGCAATCTGTTCAAGTGCTCTGTCACCCTAACTGTAAAGAAGTTCTTCCATATGTTTGTACAGAACCTCCTATGTTCAAGTTTTAGGTCATTACTCCTTGTCCTATTGTTGCACATCACCAAGAAGAGCCTGGCCTTGTCCATTTGCCTCCCACCTCCCTACAGATATTTACAGACATTTATCAGATCCCCTCTTGATCTCCTCCACAGGCTGAACAAACCCAGGTTACTCAGTCTTTCCTCATATGGGTAATACTCCAGTCCCTTGATCCTCTTTGTGCTCTTCCACTGAACTTCTAGGAGATCTGTCTTTTTTGAACTGGAGAGCCCAGAATTGGACACAGTAGTCTAAATGTGGCCTCACCCCCGGGGCAGAGTAGAGGGGGAAGACCACCTCCCTTCACCTGCTGGCCACATTCCCTTCAATGCACCTCAGGATGCCATTGGCCTTTATGGACACAAAGGCATGCTGCTGGCTCATGGCCAACCTGCTGTTCACCAGGACACCCAGGTCCTTCTCCACAGTGCTCATCTCCACTTATAGATTTGCTTTCCTCCAACTCACCTCCTCTGTTCACATTCGGTTAATATGCAAAGGTAACATTTCATTGAAGAAATGAGAAAGGTCTGCATTAAGTCACATCTGCTTCAGAACTCGGTTGACTCCCCACCAGCTGGAATCTATTATTTGATTAAAAATGCTGTTGAGCCAGCTGCCATGTAGCACGTTTCACTACCCTGATTCCTGGTGGATTTAAGTCCATATTAAAAATGTAGTCTAGCATGAATCAGCCTGTTGACAATGTTAACTCATACCTGGAAAATTAAAAAAAAAAAAGGCAACCCAGCCTTCCTAGAACCAGCCACCTCAGCCTCAAATGCAGAAGATGCTCAGTGGGGAAGAACTTCAAATTTCAGATATCATAAGGCAGTAGTTTCATAAGGCAGTGTCCTAATTATACCCACGTTTGCTTTCCATCCTACCATAAAACCAAACCAAACTCCCCTTCCAATAGAAGCAGACCTGAAATAAAAGGTGCTTTCTGAGTTTTAAGAAGTAAAAATTCTTGTTATCTTTCTGATGTTGTATTTATGAATGAATGAAGTACTTGTGCTTTCTGATGAAGTATTTATTAGTGGAAGGTAATTATTAGGGAAGTTGCCCAGAGTAAAAAAAATAATTTATAGTTCAAGCCTATTACTGCTAATTTGTTTAGTATGAAAGAGTGTGTGAGGCAAAAAGCCCATTTAATTCAAGGGGGATTTCTGCCTAATGTGGATTGCAGGAATATGTGCCAAGAGTATATGCCATGAATAAGCACTGAAAATGTTGCTTAGCAGTGCAAGAATATTAAAAGCTTTAAGGCAATAATTTGCAAAGGTATGCTTAAATATTAAAATAGCAAATACAGAGATGGTATATCAATAGGACTGACTTTTCCCATCATCTTTTCCAGCTACCTCAAAGCAAGCGGCAGACTACTAGCTCTAATAAGTGGCCATCAGAAGGTCTGAAGAAAGTTGACATCAGTTGTTTTGTTCAATGGATGACCACACAATAGGTTAAAAAGATCTGACAGCTTCAGAAAAGACAGAATCACTTAATTTACAGATATAATAACATGTGGAGCTCAGGCTGAAAGCCCAAGACCATACCAACTGGAGAAAAACTAGAGAAGAAACATATGGATATTAAACTGGTTAGATTGACTAACGTTAATGGATTCAAACTCTCAAGTAATAGTTATGTAATGTATGAAATATAGGAAGTTTCAGTCATAGAACTGAACATAATTGGGAGGTCAAGTCACTACTGAACCAGTTAGTACAATGGATGGTTGCTTGAACTGAATGGTCTGAGCCTAGCTGGGAGCCATCCAACATCCACACCACAAAAAACACCATTGTAACAGGCAGCTCTGCTGACAGCATCTGCAGAGAGGCAAATCCTTCAAGATAGAGTCCTGCTGGCACTAAACTTCTCTTCAGCTCTATATATACGTCCCAGTTTCAGACAGGGTTTTTTCCACGAAGGAAAAATCAGTGTCTGGTACGATGGTGCGTTGTGGCTGTAGGAGAAAAACAGTGCTGAAAACACACCGAAGTTTTAGTTGCTACTCAGAGCCACCAAAGGGGCTGGAGAGCACAAGGAGATGGGGGAGGGGATAGAGCCAGGACATCTACCAAAACTGGCCAAAGGGATATCCCATATCATCTGTCATCATGTGAAAAAAAACTAAAATCTGTGGGGAGCTGGCCAGGTAGGCAGCTGCTCCTTGGGGACTGGCTGGGCATTGCTTGGTGGGCTGTGAGCGATTGCTTGTGCAAATGCATATATATTTTTATCATAACTATCATGATACCCTTTCTCTTCCTTTTCTGTCATAGTAGGCAGTTTTTATCCCAACCCATGAGTTCTACTTTGATTTTTTCCCCCAGTTCTCTCCTCCACCACACTGAGAGGGGAGAGATGAGAAAACAACTGTGCTTAGCTATCTGACACATTAAACCACAAGAACATGAATGTCCAGTTCAGATTCTCTAGAGAAAAAAGAATAAACTATCTTTACTATATCTCAGGGACCGTATTTGTTTGCTCACGTGCCAATTAAAATGCATTACACACGTACACACAAAGCAAACAAGCTGCACATACAGAAGGCATGCAACGTGACAAATAGGGGACACCTGGTTAAGTAATGCTTATGTATTTCCCCTATGCAAAAACTTTGGCAGCATATGCCAGCAACACCAATCCAATATCACCCAATGACTCAGCCTGTCAAAGATACATTCCCATTTTCTATCATGAAAAAATGAGACATTCCAGATGTCAAAAAAATCAAAGTACCTAGAGCTAGAAAAGTACATACTTTACAGAGAGAAAACAACAACTTGTCTGAAGACATCAGGAAGTGTAAACACTGTTGAGAAGGAACCTCTCTCTTTGGGATAGTCTGCTTGTCTCAAAGTGTCACAGACGGTGACATTTAAAATGATGATGTTCAAGCACACCAAAAAAGCCATGCCTTTAGATTTTGTGTGATTTCAGAAAGGGAACACCACAAGATTCCGTATTATGGGAGTTCAACACTCAGATCTGCCAACAAAGACGTTCAAAAATTGGCAACTACAATATTGCTACACTAAATGGTAACTAAAACTCGATTCCCACCCTGCACTGGCCTGTATTGTGCATGGGCCCTACATTTCAATAAAAGGAAACAAATGCTTTCAAAAGCACAGTAGAGACTTTTATAAGACACTCAAGCTACAGGAAGGCTGTTGTCCCTCTATAAACTGACTAAATGTGCTATTTCTATGAAAAAAGATACAGAAGTTTAACTCAGATTTAAGAAAAGTACTGAGCAGCAGTAAAGTATTTTACACAATTTTTTTCATTAATATTTTTGAATTATTGTTATCTGGTGTCTATGTCTGGTGCAGCCCAGTGTTCCCACCTCTCTATGTCTGGTGCAGCCCAGTGTTCCCACCTGCTTCCTCCTGTGGCTCACCCCAGTTCACAAGCAGAAGAAAGGAAGAGAAGGACAGCTCCTGCTCAGCCCAGTATTCACCATGAGCCTGGAGAGGCCCAAAGCAGTCCTCTGTCCCCAGTCTGCCTGATTTGCCCCCCCTTAGCTCACGTTGCCCTTGTTCAATAATCTGGAAGGCATAAAAATAACATGGCAGGAAACCTGTGGTCAAAGAGAGTCATAAGTGAACTGGTGACACTGGTTTAGTGAGTCCTGTCAAAGAGCTTGTATGCATCCTTGGAAAAACAGGAGGCAAAAGCTCCACCTATACTCAGCCCTCTTACTTCCCAAGGCCCTGATCTGCAGCAGCATTGAACACACGTCTGCAAACAGAAGCACTGTAAAATCTAACTTGTGGCTTTTTTCTGTATTCAATATCAGATATCACAAGTCTGCCACAAAAAAAAAAAAATTCTGTGCTCCAGCTCTGCCTTACAAAATTTACAGAAGTATTTTTGGAATATTCTTTATTAAGGACATATGTCTTCATTCGTCACATTTTCTGTATGATAATAGCATTCATCTTCCTCACATGGTGCTGTAAAAATGCCCATGGAAGTTGTGAAGCACTCAGCCATCACAATTATTTTCTCTTCCTTCGGTTACAGTAGCCTCTAGGAGTCACAGGCCAGGACACAGGCACACTGGAGACTGTGCTTAGAGAGAACAAAAAGATGGTTCTTGTCTCTGAGAGTCACATTCAAACATAAAGCAAAAGGATAATAAATGGATATGGACAGGTGACAGGGAGCAGGAGGAAAAGGAGATATCAAGAAGGGAATTAAAAAGATAAAATGAACCTAAGTGTGTTGATGTTTGCCCAAAGCTCATCCTTAACTTACTAACAATGAAGAGTGAAACACGTGGATGCTGGTTTGAATGGTCAATGCTGAAGCTGGTATCACAGGTGAACTGGTGGGATGCATGGATGGAAGGGCCAGACAGGCTCTGGATATTAAAACAAGCTGCATCTTACTATCACTACCATAAAAGAGAGTGATTAATATTACAGAAATGCTCACAATTAATTTCATCTTAAATCAGGTTTGAATAAGGTAAGGGCTACACAGGCTCTATGTGGACCATGCTTGGCAGTGGAAGGAGGCACTGCCTAACGATGAGCATATCCACGCCTGACTCAAACATCTCTGCCCCCACCAGCATCTCTGGAGGAAGAAACACACCTCAGTATCTTTCACAGTTGATTTTTTAAACCCTAGGATACCATTAGCTTATTGTTTATTTTTGTGAGTTTTATCTTTTAATGACTCCTAAAATACCTGTTTGCAACAGCCAGAAACAGCTGTGCTCCAGGACTATTTTGGTCTTCGATATATTCATTTACATTTAAACTACCTGCTATTTTATTTTGTTGGAAAATATCTCAGATAGTGTTTTTTTTCTGTTGTCTCCTTAGCTCAGAAAAGTTAAGAGAGCAATGGAATCAGAAATCAGTTTGAGCTCAATAATAAAACTGAGTCTTAAAACACTTCTTTCATTCATGACATGACAGTCTTAACAGCAATGCTGCCTTTTATGCAATTGACCTCTGAGGTGGATGACCCAGCCTGACGACCTCTTACTACACCCCCCAAAACATCTGTTGGTTTGTTTGAAGTAAGGTGCTTCAATAAAAATATGCAGATGTTCCACAAGCTATTGTTCAGGAAAAAGGAAGGACATAAACAGAAAAATGATGAAGATGTCTTTACATTTGGTAACTACTGTTAAAAATTCCATAAATCACACACCTTTAATCTGAAGTTCCAACAAGGCATCAGATGAAAGCCATCTTAGGAACACATCATAAAACCATATAAACTCTTTCCACTGTACTGTGATCAGATAAACTTCACCAACAAAGCGTGTTTAACATATGGTTTAACTTTATTTATTTAGCTAGGTAGTTTGCTTAGCACTCTTCTGAGATTTATTAAGGATCTACACTGGATGGAAAGTTGGTAGGCTAGCACTGGTTTGCTAGCATACCATTGTCCTAAATTACTGAATGCCAGAAGAGCACACTAAAGACCATCATGATGATAACAAGAAAATTGTGCCTGGTTGGTCACCCATGCCAGGTGATGAAGCAGAGCAAGCAGCAGCAAATAGTTCAGGGATAGAGAGGCACTGCTTTACAATTCCACACACTCAGACAGAGATCCTGTGTTCCCATGAGGAGCTGCCTGCTCATAAATAACTAAACATGCCTGTCTCAGCCTGGCACTGAATTCCATCTCACAAATGGGTTCTCAAGCTCCCCTTGGACTACAGCACCTTGGAAGGCTCCTGTAGGATGCATCTTATTGTACAGTAAAATAAGCTTTCTAAATAGGTTAAATGGACCACATTCTAAATGTAGTTACTTTCCTCCACTGACAAGGGGGAGAGCTGGAGTGACCAGGCCTGGTGCAGACATCCGCTGGCTGAATGTCCTGAAGAGCACTCCAGACTGGTGAAGCAGAAAATACACATATTCATGTTACAGCTCTTTATCTGGGGCTGCATATTCTTCTGCTGTCAAAAGCAAAGAATTATGTTCCTGACAGCAGTAATGACAGAACTAAATTAAGAAAACAGAGCTCAGAATGGCAGAGATGTGTTGAGCTTCGGATGAACAAACCTTATTAACTGACCACCTCCCATACATCTAAACGGATTAAAAGAATTATTGTTACAGTTCTAGTTTAACAGTTTGGAAAACTGACATTTAAAGTTGCTACTTAACATTCAAATATTCATAATGCTATGCAGTAAGTTTGTTATTTGAAGTCTGCTTGTAAATACACAGTCAACCCTGCAAGTTAACAGCAGCATTCAGAAGTATTGGCAAGAGTAAATCAAAATGCACACGTTCTCCAGAAACACTATATTTTTACAACTATGTGTGCTCATCAGATAGCAACCATAAAAGCTGTGTCCACCACATGTACAAGAGCTAACAGAAACATTATTTTTATAATGTGTATGGTTAATAGAATGAATAAGGCCAAATACTATTGTAGCTGAGATATTTTGCAGATGGTATAGTTAGAACAATTATCATGATGGAAAGATACAATCAAAGTAAAGGATAATGCTCACCTGTGTCCTAGGTGCATGACAGTAAACTCCAAAGAAACAATCTCCATAAAAAAATCCTTCCCCAATGGTGGTCAGCCCTTAAATGGGGTCTGGGAGAGGTGGAGCCAGACTCCACCCCTTCTGGTCACACAGGTGCATTGCCTTCACCTGTGCTCCTGGGGCTGACTTAGTGCTTGCCTCAGGTGATCCATCAGTGGTTCAGGCCATCAGATCAAGTCTTTCTTCAGATCAAGTCAAATGAAATTAGATTTTTCAAAGCCTCAAAAGGGTCATACAAAAACACTTCAGCATTTTCCTGGTATTGTCTTCACATCTATGAAAGTTAAGCCATTTGATTTCTTAGAATATACCTCAGTGGTATTCTGTATTCATTCTTTCTTAAGGCCACAACACTTCCTGGAGAAAAAAAACATGCATGCTTCGGGTAGTCCTACACATTCTAGGTGGACAGAGATTATGCCAACCCAGTTAAATGATTTCAAATCGCATTTATTGTGACATTTTGGGACTGAGAAGGTCAAAGCCTCCCCTACCACTATAAGGTGATCCACAAATTGATTTAAGGAACACACGTTAATTTCTTAGCTTCATAAGGTTAACTTGATTTCACTTGAAATAACATCACTTTTTTTTATTAACTGAGATGGGAACTTTCATGCCCACTGAACAGAAAGGAGGGGTTTTCGTTGTTCTGTCACCTCCAACTCCACAAAGCAAATATAAAAACTCCTAAATGTACCAAGCTACATTAAGCTACATTCAATATCAAGTACTGGAAAGTCAAGAAATGCCAGAATAAATGTAGTTAACCTCTCCCATACTTACACACAATGATGAAATATTTAATTACACAATAACCTTACTTTTTGTACTGAATTGCCTGTGGATTAAATCAATACAAGCAGATTCTAAAATGTTCTGATTTGACAAGACATTCAGATACCTCTCTCATTTTAAATATACTACTTATGTAACTAAAATTACCCAAGCACTCACATCACTGAAAGAAGTACCTGGTCAGATACGATTTTTCCTTAGAATATCTTGAGCTTGATTTATTAAGTAGATGAAACATTTTTGGAAATACATTTTCCACCAACAAATACTACTTGTGCTGAGACCTAACTTGGAACGAAACAAAATCAGAATAAATCTCCTTTTGCCTATTCTTTTTTTTCCAAACAGGTCTATCACAATGATCAGCTTATCCAAAATATTTAAACTCACATTCTAAAAAGACCGGTTATTTATTATTTCAATCTGCTGCACGGACATCAATTTAATATTCAATTAGAGTAAGTGATTATGAATCACACATGTCTTGGGAAGTTCTGACTCTAAACGATGCTCAGGTTTAAAATTTGTATTGGTAACAGGACACCACGTACAAACGTGCAAACTGGGAGAACAGCAAGCCTTTTTTTGGCTTAGAGGTGCCTGGGCTGGGCTATCCTCCTCTGCCTAATTTTGCCTTGGCTAGGATAACTGAATAAAGATGAACGAAAAATTAGGACTGCAGTTTTAATAGTAAGTAACTATTTGTTATTCAGATTTCCTTCCCTGCACTGAACGATTGTGAGAATGTGTGCTCAGAATTAAAAGGCTACTCTTCAGCATCAGCACATTGATTTCTTGGGGTCCTCGCAAAGCTCTGCGCATTGTTTCTGGACTAGAGACAAACACCCTTCTAACTGCCTGTCAGACATCATTTCTGCTTTATGAATAAATAATACCATGCCCAGGGGAAGCGTTGATCTAAGACAAAAAAATCAATATGTGTCTAGCATGTGTTAGGCAGTTGTTGAGCTGAAGTCTGTCTCAAATATGTGGAGTAATTTTAATAACAAAACAAGTCCTCTCTAAACTGAGCTTAGAAGAGTGTCATTAAGAAAGCTCTGACGCTATTTCACTGCGCATCCTATTTGAAGAAGAATACTGCCCTCTTAAAATGCAAATAGATTCTCTGATTGCCAAGTGTTTGGTGATGACTTATCTACAAATTTCTAATACTCATATGGCAGAGATAGGCAGCAACAAATCTTTTACTCTGTTCCACTTGGAGCAGTTTTGGTATACATCCATGTAATAAAGCTGTCTGCTACTACAACTGCCTTAATTTTATTTTAAAAATACCTTCTTCCAGAAACACCTCATATTTTTGCAGTAGACCCGAGATCAAATGTGAAACAAAAGCAGTAAATTCATGCAGTTCTGCAATTGCACTGGTCACTCATGCACTGTTAGCCTGTTTCTACACCCAGTGTGGGTTGTGGCTCTGGCATCTACCACCATAGCCCCACTGATGCAAATCCACTGCAGGACATCTTGACCACTGCCTTTTCAACGCAGGTCGAAAAAAGACAACCTTACCCTACTGTTACAAGGCAGGGTATTTAACTCCTTTACATACTCCACAGCTCAAAACAGAACCAGAGGAAGAGAAGGAAGAGGTAAAGGCAAGACTTGAACGACCTGTGAGACCACTGATTAAGCCACCGGCATCCAGCCCAGGGACATTGCTTTCGAAAGACTTTTCTCCCCTGCTGTTATGCAGAGCTTTCAGCAGAGATCCTCCCCCTGGGAGCACACTGACAAAGTGGCTCCTCCTGCTACATACACATAATGAAAAGCACAAACTTTACATATTGATGACCCTTTTAGGCCGAGGATCTGCAGCTGTGTGCCCTGGCCTGGGGCAGTTATTCATGCAGCATAGCAGACCATCTGGAAATGCAATCTAAAGAAAGCAGAAGGAAACCTGATGTCTTGGGGAAGGAAACATACAGACATGCAGAAGCTGCAGCTGAGGTGTTCTGAGGCTCACATTTCAGGCTAGCATGGGGGAGCCCATCGGCATCAACACAGACCTGTTTTATCAAATTGGAGGAAGTGAAATGCTAAAGACGTGGAGAGGAAGCCCTGATACATGATTATATGTAAAACATAGCATGACAAATTGCCCAAAAATACTTCAACGCTATACTGATTGAATAGCAAAGCTTCCTACAGCTGACACTGTAACGTCAGTGAGAGATTACTGCCTATAATCTCTCCACCTTGGTGTGCAGGAGACATAACCCCAGAGAAAGAGCACCAGCAAAATACCCAGACTGTTCTGCACAGGCACTGAGACATCTGGAGGTGTGGTTTCACACAGAGACAGATCTTCTGCAGAGTAAAGAGTTGAAAGAAGTCCTCCGCCCAGCTTTATAACTTGACTTCCTCACCTCCACACGAACACCCTTCATCCGCTCTCCAAACCACAGCTGCCATGTGAGTGGGGTCAGTTGTCTGGTTTTTACATAGTCAAAAATCCCCCATGATCAGGGCACAGTTTGCTGCTTTTTCTCCAGCAGCAGCTTGCTGAAAGAATCCTGTCTTCACCATTCAGCCTCACCCAAGGCCAAGCCGTTTCAGGGTTATGTGAGAGATAAATAAATCCAGATTTTTAAGAGATCCTTAATCTCACCAAAATCAAACCTTCTTTTCAGCTCCAACATCCCCAACTTTTCTGCACTAAAAGGAAAAAAATGACTGGACTTACAGCTCTGCTCAGACCATGTCATCTAGCTATCTAATACAGGCAGAGCATTACACAGCATGACAACTTGCTCACAATTTCTGATTTCCTGTGCCAAACGCTCAGTGTATGAGGGTTCCTTAGAAACATTAACCCACTCTAATTGCAAACAGAATTTCCAAAATGATAAGTGATTCAACCGGAAACAGAAAGAAAACCCCCTCACCTTGCAGAGGTGTTTCATTTCCAGATTTGAATACTGTTCACAGAGAATAGAAATTTAGAACGACAACGCTTCATCTTTGGCAGATTAAAGACAACTATCACAATCTTCTGGCTTCCAAAGGTTCCAGAAGCATATGTGATACTAAATTGATTTTATATGGATTTTACTTTTAAGGTGTCTGGTGAAGTTTGTTGATTTCTATATTCATTTTAAGGAAAATTACTACCATGAAACAATGCCTCCATCAATTATACACCTGTTATATTTATGTACTTCATCTGAGCACAAGATCTGGGACTGAAGCATCTCTGCACTATGTATAGATTATTAAAAAAAGACTGAGTATATTCGCATGACCTCATTCACTGCAGCTTTGGAGGTATCAAGTCACACAAGTTGTGGTAACTGAGCATGCTCTCAGCTTCTGCTTTCCAAAATCAGTAAAGCCATTAATTGAGTCTGAGCAAATCACAGACTCACAGGGGTTGGAAGGGGCCTCTGGAGATCATCCAGTCTAAATCCCTTGCTAAAGCGAGTTGCTTACAGTAGGTTGCACAGGAGAGTGTCCGGAGGGTCTTGAACGTCTCCAGAGAAGGAGACTCCACAACCTCTCTGGGCAGCCTGTGCCAGCGCTCTGTCACCTCCACATTAAAGAAGCTCTTCCTCATGTTCATCTGGAACTTCCTGTATTCCAGTTTGTGTTTACTGCCCTTTGTCCTGTTGCTGCACACCACTAAAAAGGGCCCGGCCCCATCCACTTTTTCCAGGAGAAGCTGGCAGCCCATGGCTTGGACAAGTACACTCTTTGATGAGTAAAAACTGTCTGGAGGATTGGGCCCAGAGTGTGGTGGTGAATGGAGTTAAATCCATTGTTGCCAGCACGTGGTATTCCTCAGGGGTTGGTATTGGGGCCCAGCCTGTTGAGCGCACCCTCAGTAAGTTTGCAGATTATATCAAGTTGGGGGGAAATGTTGATGTGTCTGAGGGTAGGAAGGCCCTTCAGAGGGACCTGGGCAGGTTGCCTAGTTCCCAGATGGGCTAAGGCCGATTGTATGAGGTTCAATAAGACCAAGTGTCAGGTCCTGCACTTTGTTTGTAACAACCCCATGCAATGCTACAGGCTTGGGGTGGAGTGGCTGGAAAGCCTATGGAAGAAAAGGATTTGGGGGTGTTGGGCAATGCTCGCTGAGCATGAGCCCAGCAGTGTGCCCAGGTGGCCAAAAAGGCCCAGCAGCATCCTTGTTTGTATCAGAAACAGAACAGTCTAGGAGCAGGGAGGTGATCGACCCCTTGTACTCAACACTGGTGAGGCTGCACCTCGAGAACTGTGTCTAGTATTGGGCTCCTCACTGCTAGAAAGACTTAGAGGCCATGGAGTGTATCCAGAGACAGGCAATGACAAAGAGTGGCTGAGAGAGCTGGGGCTGTTTAGTCTGGAGAAGAGGCTCAGGAGAGACATTATCACTCACTACAACTGAAAGGAGAGCGTGGCAAGGTAGGGTTCAGTCTCTTCTCCCAGATAACAGAGACAGGACAAGAGGAAATGGCCTCAATTTGCATCATGGGAGGTTCAGGTTGGACATTAGGAGAAATTTCTTCTCAGAAGGAGTCGTCAGGCGTTGTAACAGGCTGCCCAAGGAGGGGGTGGAGTCACCCACCATCCCTAGAGGTGTTAAGGGAGGGGTAAATGTAGTACTCAAGGACATAGATAGTTGGTAATATTGATGGTACATGGATGGTTGGACTAGAGGATCTTAGAGGCCTTTTCCAACATTAAAGATTCTATGATTTGATTCCTGCTTTTTAGATATTTATAAACATTGATGGGATCACCTCTCAGTCTTCTCCAGACTGCACTTTCTTTTAGGAAAAGCTAGGAACACTCACACAGTCAGCACAGTATGATTTCTTTTAAAGTTTTTCTTTTGTGGTCTCACCAACATGTAAGTGAGGAATACCTGCTTGGTATTCCCTGGAATAACACCGATTCCCTCAATAGTTTTAAGGTTACCTTTGTGCTAAGAAAGGGACTTGCAATGTACACAGCATTTCTCAGCTGAGCCACACAGTACATTATATACAACTAAATAAACTGCACAAGTCAACAATTCATACTCAGAAAGAACTGGATGCCCATTCATCACCGGTCTGCTCTTATACAACTGCTGGAGAAAAATCCCTCAAATTGCAAATTTGAGGGTTCACTCAGCTGACTGCTTGATAAAGTCAAAATAGCTAACGTCAGGATTCACAATTGCTAGCTTAGAAAATGCCAGCGACCAACCATCACCAAGAAATGTTATTTCTTTGTGAAGAAGGTAATTCCCAGACTAGTGCTGAGCATGCAGGTCACTAAGCAGCTGTCTGTCCTTCTCTCCCAAGATAAAATGTTTCTGCTTTTCCTGAATTCAGTTCAGCACCAAAAATAAATAAACGAATTAAATAAAATAGGGAAAGAACAAATGATTGCCAAGGTGAGGAAAACAGCTAATACTTTTAAGATCTATTTGTGACCTTGCCATTATGAAGAACCAGAAGCAGAGCAGTCACTGGATTTATCTTTGGTCCACTACCAGTAACATCACTTACAAGAAATAGCCACACAGCAAGGTCTGAGATACTTGGAATAAAAAAATAACTGTAGCTTTTGAAAAATCAACATCTGCTAAGTGTTGGGAGTCCTTAATTATTTAAACAGTATTACAGTATAAATGTGATGTTGCTCACATCTCATCAGACTTTCAGTAAATTAACGGAGAGCAGCACCAGCCTACAAACTGAAGACTTGATATCACTGGTCCCCATGCAAAGGTGCAAGATGTGAGCTGCAGACTGCATTCCCTTCACAACCATAGCAATCTTCTTCATACCCTCTGTAGTGGACATAGCTTTGTAAATCCTACAGAAAATATGACTCCCAGCTGTCTATTTTGTTATTTATTTTCTGCCCATACACATGGAGACCTTATTAGCTGTGCTCTCAGAAAGGCACTGAAACAAGCAAACACAATGTATAGATCTGCAGCATCTACAGTAATCACAGCAGCAGAAGTAGCTTTTAAGAACTTGGCAAAGTAAGAAAAGATGACAGATTCTGATAGGCAGCCATTGGTTTGATCTTCCAAAACAGATCTACAAACCAGAATACCCAGCACCAGGGCAGGAGATGAGAGATAAGGAAAAAACATATTCATCTTATTTCAAGTCTTTTAACTGAAAATTAAAAGTACTGCTTCTTAAGACATAACAACTGTATTTTCAGACTGTACCATGTCTTTATTTTATACCCAACACACAGCAAACCAAGGCTCGTGAAATTGTACACAAAGGCTTCTGTAAAATCTATGTTGCTGCTACCCAACGTGATTCGTCAGCGTTGCAGGAGTCATCATAAAACTGAACTAAAGCCAAGCTGACCACCACAGGAAACAAAAGGTAATCATGTATATAATTACCTCAGAGTCTCTGTGGACCTTGATGTCCCAGTGCTGTACAGTACCGACAAATGCTTCCTCCTAGGTAAAAAAAAAAAAAAAAAAAAAAAGACATTTTCACAACTCCAAATATAGCTCAATTATGCCATGATTCAAGAACATACCAGAGAATATACATTATCCCCTTTTACTTCGCATTAAAAATCAATTTCAAAGAAAAACACTTCTGGAAAAGTTTTCCTTCCTTTATTTGAAATGCCCCAGAATAACTAATGTCATTTTTAAACTCATTTTCATTATCTTTATTAAAACCTCTGACTTTCAAAGTTCTTCCAAAGAAGTTAGACTGAGAATTTTGAAATCTTTATTACCTCGTCTATATAATGTTCACAATAGTATGGATTTCATAGACCAAATTAGAATTAAAGGCACCTGTACACAGGGTAGTATTTACCCATGCAGCTGACAGTATCCTGCAGCAGTGCCTACCTGCAGATATGGGATAATGTGATGGCCAGGTGGCTGCCATATTTAACTAATCCAAATTTAACTAATTTGGATTGTAAATTGACTTAGGTAGAAATAAATACATTCCTTTTCCTGGATGCTTATTCCTGACGTAAAGTGTCTTGAACCTTTAACTCTGTACAGAACTGTCTTGCTGTAGTACTGGAAGACTACTTTGAACAAAAGTTAGAACATATCTTCAGTAGTGGGTTGCAATAACTTACTTGAATGGCTTTGAATTAGTTAAAACTGCAGTCCAGCTTTTCAAGCAGAGGCTATACAGTGCAAACCAGTAGGACTGGGAAGTCTAATTACTGCCAAAGTAAACTGAAATGGATATAAAATAGGCTAGTTCTAAAGGAACACACCATTTCTTTTGCAGCACTTATTTTCAGAATAGACTCATGTTTCCAAAGCAGCTTAAGAAATAAGGGATGCTGCCAGGCTATCTGCCTGCTCAGAAGGATATACTGATTCAATTACTTTCTTTTGACGTAAGCCCAAATTACAATCAGCATAAGCACATATTACAACCAAAACCCTTTGCACAAAGAAATAATTTCCTTTTCTTTCTAAGCATTAACCAGCTGTTTTGCTGATTCAGGCCTCCCCATTACTGGCACGCTCTACAAAAAATCATGCAGTGCAAGTGACTACAGAACTGTTGCTTGGTTACATTCTCAATTATCACAATGCTGGCCTTACTCAATCGGTGTCAAGGTCAATGCAATTGTTTTATTTCTTTAACGGTGAAGTATCCTGTTTATAAAAATTTTATCTGCTTCCTACTTGGTAAAATATTGCACATTTTAGTCAGTCATTGCTGGGTACTCCCACAGAGAGACAAAGCGTGAGAAAATGACCTGCAGTGCTCATTTTTGCCCTTAACACACAGCTTTTTTCTCAACTCCACCCATAATGCCAGCTGCTTCACAGGGCCGCACAGACACCGATTTTACCACCACGCTTCCTTCCTTCGTTGTCATAGCCTGTTAAATATGGTAAAAATACATTTGCTGTATATTTATTCTTATTCTCTTCCCATCTAATTGCAAATGTAAGAGAAGTGGCAACTTTTAATTAGCATGCATCTCCAGCCAGTGGTGTAGAGAAAGCTAAAGCAAAGCAGGATTTTTCACATCAGCTTTAAATCTGCAAAGGTTTTGGTTCTTCCCTGCCTTTGAGGGCAGGTGTCTGGTTGTGAGGACTGTGATGCACTTGAACTACTCCACACTGCTGAATATTTCATAGCCCCTGAGAAGCACAGCTGTAATCAACGTGCAAATAATGAAATGGGCAGCAATAAAGCAGCAGAGGTAAAGTATGCCATTAGAAAGCATCACTGCTTTGGCTGCTTGGCAGGATAGCTGTAACAATTTATCACATTATTTGATAAAATAATAATGCTATCAGCTACAAAGTTAAAATGAGTGTTATCCCAAGAAAAAAATCGGAAAGCATCTCGAGAGACAACATGAATAGCAAAGAAAAAAATCAGGAGAGGTGCCAAAAGAAACGTGTTCAAGAAACTCTGCTGAATGTACTTAGCATTAATCACACATCAGTTACACATACCTCTGTCAGGAGTATTATCAGAAAGCTAAGTTTATGAAAGTTATAGCAGGAAAGGTCTTACAAATATTGCCATAAAACAAATAAACAAGAAGTTAAAAAGTAGCAGGTATCTAAAGTAAGGTTTGTAGAGCAACCCAGTTGATATCCCCATCTCTTTGTAATGGGATCTTGAGGTGTGACATTCAGAACCTTGGGTGTTTATAGCGTCAGGTACATACTGCCCAGCACGGCCAAAGGCCATAAGACAGCCTAAGGCCAAAAGTGAACTTTGTGTAATGGCATTTCCTGTTGATATGCCATGAGTTAATCATGATTAAGGATCTTGTGTTGAAAAGCAGGATGGCACAAGAGGTGAATGGTGCAAGGAAGCTCTGCAGAGAGTAAATGTGTCTGTTCGTAACACAGAAGCCACCTCAGGTTTCTGAGGAATGAAGCATGCACTGCTTGCAGAAATATAAATTCATGTCTCATATGGCCAAGAGTGGTTAGGTGGTAAAAGAGGCAAAGTCATTGTTAAGAGTCATAGAAGTATAGAATTAGCATTGGCTGGAGAGGATCTTAAAGATCATCTAGCTTCTCCAGGCAGCCTGCTCCAATACCTCATCACACTCTGAGTGAAGAATTTCTTCCTAACATCTAACCTAAATCTCTCCTCTTTCAGTTTAAATCCATTCCCTCACATCCCATCACTATCTATCTGCATAAAAAGTTGGTTCCCCTCCTGCTTGTAACCTCCTTTCAAGTACTGGAAGATCGCAATGAGGTCTCCCCAGAATCTTCTGATCTCCAAGCTAAACAAGCCCAACACCCTCAACCTTTCCTCACAGGAGACATGCTCCAGCCCTCTGATCATCTTTGTGGCCCTCTGCACCCACTCCAGTTGCTCCACATCCTTCTCATATGAATCATATGAGCAGATATTCTTCATGAGTATTCCTGTCACCAAAGATGACCTATACACATCTTTATTAATTTGGCTAGAGGAGTAGTTCAGACCACTAAGTCTCTACTCCAGACTGCAATGATTTGGTATAGGTAACCTGGGAAAGGCATAATCTCTGTGTGTAGGAAGAGGCTACATCAAATAACTTCTCCTAATCTCCACCAAAGCAAGGGGAATGATGGCTGAGGCCAGTGTGGGCAGAAAAGGGTACAGGCTGACTTCCCCAACACATATCTCCTCAGGCACTAGAGGAAGTTCTGCTGAAGCATGGCTCCTGTGGTTGCCTACTCTCTTCTATCTCCAAGCAAGCACCGACATTCACAGATGCCTTCTGAAACTGAAGTGATATGCAATTAACAGAAGGCTCCATGAATTATCTTCTGATACTCACAATCAAGAGCTGAATATTATTCTTAAAAATCAGAGAATCAGAGAATTAAAGTGGCTGGAAGGGACCTCTGGAGATCATGTAGTTCAATCTCTCTGCTAGAGCAGGTTCCCTATAGCAGGTTACAGAGGAAAGCAACCAGAAGGGTTTTAAGTATCTCCGGAGAAGAAAACTTCACAATTTTTGTACCTTATTCCCGTGCTACGTCACTCTCATCTAAGTTTTTCCTCATGTCTGCATGGATGTTCTTATGCTTCGGTCTGTGTCTGTTGCCTCTTGTTCTGTTGCTGGGGACCACTGAAAAAAGCCTGGTCCCCTCCACTTTGTTCCCATTCAATACATATTTATGAGCATTGATAAGATCCCCTCTCAGTCTTCTCCAGACTGAGCAGTCCCAGCTCTCTCAGCTCGTCCTCAAAAGGAATATGCTTCAGGCCTTTAATCATCTTTGTGGCACTCCACTGGATTCTCTCAAGAAGTTCCCCATCTTTCTTGGTCTGGGGAGCCCAGAACTGGACACAGTACTCCAGATGTGGCCTCACCACAGCAGAGTAGATGAGGAAGGTAACCTCCCTCCAGGTCTGGAAGGGTCTGAATGCAAGACTGCAGCAGGTTAATTTGCAACACTGCGTGATGCAAGGCAAAATCTTCACTGACATGTAAGAGCACTCAGTGGGATGTTGCAGAAGTGTGCAAACAGAAAGCCAAAAACAGTGGGGGAAGAAAACTGCTACATTCTTGGAGGAGGAAGAACCTCTACATTCAAGAAAGACTTCAATTAATGTCAGTCATAACATCTTTTATGCATTTAAAAAAGTAATTCACAGAAACTCCAAGAAACCAGGCACTTTTGTAGAAGAAACATATTGTTCTATATTAACGAAGGGGATAAATACATCCTCTTTGTTCAGTCCCTTTGTAGTCACCATTCTATCTACATAGATACCTTGTATTTTCACTGCTTTCCTCACCAGCAACAGACAGGCAAGGTGGATAGGTTTAATACTGCCAAAGAAAATCTGGCATACACATGTTCAGTGCAGCAGGGGGAAATCAGCTCTCTCTAACATCTCAGAAATATCACTTGTCACTCCGAAAAAAAGAGGTGTCTCAGGGTGATGCTGCACTGGAGCTGTTCCCATGCTTTGATAATCAAAGGACTTTTTCTAGTGTTATCTTCCATCTGCCAGAGAAGAGATCATATAGATAGACCTTCTAGCCAGATGGAGACACCAGAAATTCTCTTCATCTATCAGAAAGCTCAGACACAATTGAGATGCTCTCATTCACATTCTCCTGCTCTCCCTCCTGCAAATACCCAAAGATAAATTACTCAGACAATCTCAGATTTAGACTTTAAATGTCACAGACAAATCTTAAGCAGCTCATTTTCTCTTCCTTTTTTTTTTCTTTTTTTTCCCAGCATGAAAGAATTATTGTTATTAACTCACTCGGGGTCATGACGGACCTTAGACAATATAAGGTTGGTGGAACTGCTCTCTGAGTTTCCTCATTAAGCACCCCAAAAACTATTTCAGTAGTTGCAAATGTTATGCAGCATTGCCAGCTGTCTTCCAGATATCAGCATTCCAATGTGAACCCCCCCTGTAAAAATAAAAGGCTATGGTGATAAAGGCTCCTGTAATTAGTGAGATGTCTTCATTTACATAGAACTAGTTTTGGAACAAGGATTGTGTGTGTATGTGTGTGCAGTCCTAACACCAAGGAACTCCCAAATAATGCCTATCTCCAAAGTAGGGCTGTCACTCCCAAACATCCTTTTCCAAGATGCCAAGGTAGGCAGCAGTTCACTACTCGCCCAGCTCCTTCTCCTTGTACAACTGACTCTTAATGAGAGACTTGCAAAATTTGCAGTATCGATATGATATCAATATGATCTTCCAAGAGTATGTATTTGCCAACATGCTGAGAAAAAGCACTTGGAAGACAGTAATGGTATTTCCTGATGATGAGTAACAGGTGAGGCTGGCAGCAGCACTGCTTACTAAAGCTGTCTGGCACTTTGCTTTTTCAGAGCCATTTTCACTGTTTAAATATGCAGCCCTGTGCTAAATCTTGTTTTCAGTATCTCCATTAAAGCAATGCATATATTTCTGAAAATAAAGCCAAAGAAAAACGCCTATCCCTGCCCAAGTGAAAAGGTCTTGCCATCCTTTTTCTTTGAGAAGCTTTATTATCTCTAATCTTTGAAGCATCCTTGACATGAAATGGGAAAAAGCTTTTTGTCAGAGAGATGCTTTTACTTCACCCTGAAATGGGAAAGGTGCAATACTGTGAAAATAGAAAAAGAAAAAAAAAAACAACACAGAAGAGTAATGAAAAGGCAAAAATTGGGACTGAGACCTGTTCGGGGAAGATGATGGATGAATGGCAGGAAATCTGGCTGCCAAGACAGGGAGAAAAGCAGGGTGATGGAGGACAAGAAACTATGGAAGGAGAGAGTCAGTCAATCTAGGCAAAAGCTACGGAGAAAAAAAATGGGTGAAAAAGAAGACTGGGAACCATGTGGATGAGAACAGGTGAAGTGAGACCTATCCAGCTGGTATGAGAGGAGACTGCCTCTGCTTCGGCAGATTCAGGAGGACACAGAGCAAAGGAGGCAGCAGCTTAGACCTGAGAGGCTGGATGAGGGACTGGCAACAGCAGAGAGTCAAATGAGTGACAGGAAGGTAACGTAAATCCATCTGGGGTAAAAGAGGAAATGTACAGATCACTGAAAGAGGAAGAGTGGTCACAGAGGAAAGTACAAACAGCCATTCTAGTTACAAGTAGTCTGGAACATAGCTTCTGCTTTGACACATTTCTCACCATCGCTGGCACCAAGAGCACAAAAACAATAGAAAATATAATAGACTTGTAGTAACGTAGTAACATAATCTAATGGAGCTGTAGTATGGTTCTTCCAAACAATGCCATGCTAACGCACTGTTCCTGTCAACAATTCTATACCAATTCATATTAGCTGCAGATCTTGTTCAAACTCTCTTATTAAGCTGTGCCAGCAGTGTGAGGGCCCCTGAGTCCTTCCTCCTCAGCAGACACCAGGCAAAACTTGTCTCTACATGCTATTCCTGTAGAAACCACACTAGACACTGGGGGCAAAGACAGGAGGAAAGGGGGAACATGTGCCCCAGTCTCATCCTGATGGGTCATGCATACAGCATACCCAGATATGAGTGCTCCTGGGTCCACTGGTATAAGCAAGCCCTTAATTATTACCATGGCAACCAAGTACACAACCAGCCCTTCTCATGCTGTATTCTCCTTGTGAATTTTAATTCATGGAACTGGCACACAGAGCCCAGGAAAAATGACTGAGATTTATTTCTTCACTGAAGAAGTGAAGGTAGCAGTGCTGCATACTGCAGATGGCTGCTGCTAGAGTTATAGATGCATCAGGGTAAAATACTGCACTGGAAACCTTTCCCATGACCCAGCACAGAAGTAGTTTTTAAAGCAACTCAGCAATACAGTTAGATGTCAACAGCAGCCTCTTCAGCTTCTGGAGAAAAGATGAGGGGGGAGATCTCACCACTCTGCGATGCAGTCATTCCAGTAAAGTCTAATTTCACATAATGAAGCCTAATTTCATATAATCACCTAGAGTTGATTCAAGAGGAGATCCTAGAGGGTAGGAGGAATGAGGGGAATGACAAGAAAGGCAAGAGAATAAGCAACAGTATAAAACATAAGTGGATTTCCTTGTGTTACACGTCCTCCCTTTACTGCCTGTTAACTGAGGCTTCTGGGCCCAAACTGCCCTCACTGCTCCAGGAACCATCCATCCCTCAGTCCTCAACTCAGCTGCAGAAGTTCCAGAGACTAAAGCTTACAGCGCAGAAAAGGCCTGAACAGCACTTACCCACACAGCTCAAAACAATCACTGGAGAATGCATATGCTTCCTCTATTCCCAGTACAGACCACCCTAAAACACACACAGTTAATGGGAGAATCTCATTTTTCTGTTTTCAGAATAAATCCAACAGAATGGGCTCACAAAAGCTTTCTCCCAGGACTCCCCCCACATTCTGCAGAGCGTTTTCCAACAGAGTGACCAGTTTCACACCTCGGGAGCCCAACACTGAAGTGCCATTACAACCTCATATCCGCAAAGGCCTTTGTGCAGCAGTACCCCTGTAAATTCACACCATTCCTTGCCCTGGGGCCTCAACAGCAACTTCTGAAACAAACAATCTAAGGCTGTGGTGATTTTAGGAGTGTTTTATATTAACTGTGGATTAGATGAGTTCATGCAGAGCCAGGAATTGTTGCTGCAGCTTCTACTACTACTTTTTTTGTTTGTTTGTTTGTTTTCCCCCACTTCTTAATCTAAGAGCTGAGGTGCCACCCTCAGCTGCTCCTTTGCCTACACAGTTCCAGCATGACGGCAATAAATCAGAGACCAGAGCTCTCTATGTCCCTCTACATAAATCTCCCACTGCATTTTAGAAGAAAAAGTATACTGGAAAGAACTCCCTCCATCGCAGGGGAAGTTTTTGGGCTGCAAATTATTCCTCCATAAGCGAGATAAAGCGAGCTGTAATAAATGAAATGGCCAGTAACATGACACCCTACATACTCTCCTGCCCATTATTCCAGACCCAACTGCAAGGCATCAAGAGAATGCCGGTACACTTAAGGATGTTACACAAACACCCTTCTCTTTACCTTCCTCCTAATGGGTCGGCCCAGCCCAGAGCTGAGTTGTCTGTGGAATACAGAGCACAGCAGATGATCATCGCGTGCTAAGATCTCAGCAGACTTGCCTTTAATCAAGCAACACAATTCAGAGCCAGTTCAAAAAAGGCATCTCAGTAAGAAAATGCTCTGCACCTCTGCCACAGGGAGCTTTGCTTCAGGAAATGTGCAGACAAAGCTGAAAAATGTACCAATTTAACAGGAGCAAAATTGGACAGCAAGAACATTTACCTTTTATCTGAAAATGATTCATGAGACACCCCTATAAAGCGTCAGACAACAGCAAAGCAGTTCATCTACTATCAATAACCCAGCATTCCTAAGCCATCAATAGCCATTTGAGTACTCCTACAGTAGATTCAGCTTCGTCTTCATTAATTTCTTTATTGACAGACCGGGGATATATTCATGGATGCTTATGAAAGTGCAAGATAGCAAACTATTATATGTTTTATCACACTACCAAAGCAGAATCTCGTTCAGATACAGTTAGCGTATAATTTCTGTCCCTCTAAAAGCTGGAAGGTAATCATTAGCATGTTGGATCTGGCAAGTTCATATTGTCTGTCTCGTAATTACAGAAAGATGGAGAAGCCTTCAAAAAAAATTACTAGCAAATTTCCACATTTACTACACACCTGATCAAAATTACTTTAATTAGCACATCTCTTCCATGAACTTTTACTCAGAACACATTAACATCAATATAGAATGCATCATACAATTATTAGAAGCTGTACCAACAACATTTTATCTGCCCTTCTGACTTCAAAAATTAGAACTATATAATCACTGCCTGGATGCAGGAAAATGCTTGACAGTGATGACTAGCAAAGGTTCCGTGGTAATTCACTGGGCAGCAGTAGCCCAGATGAACACTACAATGCAGCTCCAGCTTTTCAAAATGTGTATACCATTAGTCAATGCTATTCATACTGCAGCAGTGTCAACATGCTAGATACAGACCAAAAGATAATACCATCCTCCAGAGGCTGTTGTGTAAAAAGACAGAAAGATGAGAGGGATGTAAGAACATTCATATGCATTCATATACAGTGTAATTGAGATGACTGGCCTGTGTCTCATTATCTCATTTATTTGTGCTTCAGGTGAAGGAGAGACAAGTAGGTAAGAGCAAGATCACAGAAGCTGAGGAGAGAGCTATACAAGGAACTGGAAGAACAGAAAGAAAACAAACTGAACATGTAAAGAGAGACCATGGATTAAGAGCTTCTGCCAAAACCAGCAATTGATAAAAAAAAAAAAAAAAAAAAAAAAAAGGAAGCAAAGAAAAAAAACCCCACAATACAACGACAACAAAAAAAGCAACACTCCATGCTATACAAAGGCAGAGCTAAAAACAGCAGGACGAGAGTAATATTGTTCAGTTTCTGGATTGCCCAGACTCCAAGGCGATTACAACGAGGCAGCACAACACAAATACAGGCCCTGTTCTTGCAAGACCATCTCTAGACCAGAGGCTTCAGGCAGAGCCAACCTGTGGGGATAATGACAAATGATCTATCCGCCTTGGCGTAAGGTCCAGCTTAGCTCCCTGGTTGAAAGCCAGATGCAAGAGCACCCTGACTTAGTGGGACAGATAAAACAGGCAAAACTGAACCTGGATTGGCCCTGTGCCAAAATACCAGGGTTTTAACCTGCTGAGTTCCTCAGACAGCCCACAGCTCCCTTCTGATCAACCTCTTCCTCTCTAGCTGAACGGCAGAGAATCAAAATCCTGCAGCTGGTAACGCTGGAGATTCAATGAGGTCGTGTTCAAGGTTAGAAAGAAGATTTTATCTCAAACCAGTAAAAAGAAAAGGGAGTCGGTCCCCAACTGAAGAGCACACTTCTGAGCACTCACTCAAGGCAGTCCCCAAGGCTGCTGCCAGAGCCACATTTGGCTAATGCCTGGTTATATTTACCATGACTTTCCTCTTCACTGTACCTGCTCAAGACTTCTTCCACCAGCTTTGCATTTAAAAAGAGTTACTCACAAAACCCACTGCCTCAGAACTGAGCTTAGAGTCAACATATTGTTCAATAGCTCCTTATCTCCTAGAGATTAAATGCAGCTTCCAGTGCTCTTCCTCTGCTGAAGGGCCCTGTGTCACTGCCTAGATGACATGGACCCTTATCTCCCCAGCTTACATGCACCTTTTTAATTGCACTGGGGCTGGCTGCCTGGTCAGGGCCAGTACAGATAAGGCAAGGGGCAGTCCTCGAAGCCATCTGGGCAGGAGCTGGAGGCAGCTTCAGCAAGGAGCCCTTCCTGCCCATCTAGCGTTTCACTTAAATGAAGTCTTAGCATATGACAAGAACATGAAGACTGCAGCACAAACACCAAAGAGCACACATCTTGCTTGGTGTTAATTCAGAAAACTACAGCAACTAACAAATAGATTCAATTACCGAGGTAGATGCTAACCCAATTCAAGGGAATTGGTACATATGTTATAACAAGACGCTGGAGCCTCGGCCTGATCGCATTTACATGAAGAAATCATTTTATGCAAATCTCCTATCCACAAGTGAAGGCCATGCAGGAAGAAAGAAAAAGTGGTGTGCAGAGATTCGTGATGCATGTCGGATGGGCAATTTAAGGTAAATCATACCATTCAGTTACACAAGACATATAATCTGGAGAGGAAGAGTGTAGCTTCAAAGTCATAAATTATTTATAAATAATGCAGTTATCTCATGAAATATCCAAAAGGCTAACCACCTATTTTTCTTTTTTTTTTTTTCCTCCCATTTTCACAAATTCAGGAGAAGCTGAAGATGAGCATTTATCAAGAAAGAGCTCATTTTTGGGAAGGGTGGACTTACACAGTGAAGTCAGTCATGGGTTTATGAACAGCGCTGCAGGATGGCTGTGCTCACCCCATAAGAAGAAAGGAGAAGGCAAAAGAAGTGAACTGGATTGCGATAAGGAGAGAAACTGCTCCCCAGGGAACTCCCACCCTCACAGGACCATCATCGCTATTCAAAATCACTGCTTCCTTTCTGCCAGTTTCCATCCTCTTTTAAGTGAAATCCCCAAAAGGCAGCTTGGAGATTCACAAGTCCCAGCAGCAGCACTGTGTCATGCAGCATGCTTTCTGCCAGTGGTGCCACCTCCTCAGAGCACCACTACATTCTGTGCAATGCACAGTGGCATCTCTGTACTCAATTTACCAGTTTCTTTCAGCAGATGACACCTTCTCATCTTCGTCACTCAGATTCCCCCACAATGCACAATGTAACTAACTTTTCTTTCTCTTTTTTTTAAATGTCCTTCCAGCCTCCCAGCCATCCTATGTGCCCACCAGTGCTACCCAGCTTCTGATATATATGCAGTTTATCATTGATTTTTACACTGCACTCTCTGCTCTTCCAAGTCCTTTCAAGATCTTGGTATTAAGTTTGGATTTCACTCTAAACAGTCTGGTCATTTTCTGTTGGATTCATCAGAGGCAGACAGCCACACGCTTTGTAGTCTGAATAACTCAACTTTTGTGCTTTCAGCAGACCACTCTTTCTGCCTGCTTACATTCTGATGTGGATGCCTTATGTGACTTTTACAATGTGCCCAAGCAGCCTCCCACATTGAGCCTGAGGATATTAATTTTCTCCCTCCTGACATTATCCTTTTTTCAACCAGTCCCCTGTTATTTGTGTGTGGAAAGGTATTTCAGTTTCTAAAAAGCTCTAAAAGCTAAAAGATGAATATGCAAGTGCTGTATCACAGACCTTTTCTAAGACTCTTTGAAGTGTTGGTGTTATTTCCATTGTATAACAAAGAGCAATTTTTCCTAAAGGTAACACAAGTATATTTCTTGAGTTTGCTGCTCATATCACATGTACAGTACTGAGGCAAATAAAATGTAACAGAAAATCTCTGATTTATTTTCTTATTATAGTGGTGCTAGTATCTGAAGATATCTTACCAGTTGACATCAATAAAGAGGGAAACATCAGAAAACTTCTCAGTGTTAGGAGTGTACCTTTTTTTACATCAGTGAAATGAAAAAACAAACCTCCCTCTTATATAATAAAGAGCAAATGTAGCACCAAATGTAATTTCACACATGTAACCACCACTGCACACGAAGTTTGTCTGCATAATCCCTTTGAAGCCACAACAGGGTATCAAAATGCAAATCCCAGAGCATTAAGAAATCCACATTTTAGTTATCATGGAAATAAATCTCCTCAATAGCTATTGCTCATGTATACTTTGGCTATGTCTTCAAATGCTCCAAATTTGCTGATCATTTCTTCTTCCCGCACCACAGGCTTTAGCTACCATACCAAAACCAAAGAACTATATCTGTTTTCTGTAGGAAGAAATATCTGTCCCTCCTTTGGTTAAACTTGTTCCTACTGAAGTCTGTATCCACTCTGCAGTTCAGATCTTGGTTAAAAATAAAAAATGGAAATTTCAGCCATTTTACCACCCATGAAAGTCTTAGCCGCCATATTACACATGCAGTTGTTTCTCTTTAGAAGTCTCTGATATGCAAATATATCCAGAACTGAAATGGTTCTCGTACATGCATTCAACCTGGTGAGAACATACTAAAGGCTTAAATTTCATCCTTTTCTAAAATGGTAACTCTCCCCCTTCAAGAACATCAAACACCTCACAGTAAGACTGCTCCTCTTCTACCTCAAACAACTTTATCCCTGACCTGCAAAGCCTTCCATGGTCACCACACATCACACTTGAACAATCTTATTTACACTGACATATCCAAGATCAGTCTCTTTGCAAACTTTAACAATTCCAAATAGGAAATAAATTAATACGAAAAAAAAAAAAGTTTCAGTCTTTATTCTGCAAACAGAGTTGGGATGAAAACAAACTGGGCATTCATAGTCAAAGGGTAACTCCACTGCTGCTGCCCTATTGACAAAGATTAAAGCTACGCCTGAAATTAATATAATATTAGCTTGCAAAACAAAATGAGAAAGCTACGGTCACCAGTAACGGTTCCAGTGCCTCCACTTGCATAAAAAGCCACACATTTTGAGTGTTTTGTTTCCAGGCTGCTGTTAGCTCCGTCAGAACGAAGAAACAGACTCAGTGGCACACCTTTGTGTTTTATAACAAAAACGCTCTCTGTAGGCCTGTACTGATAAAAGTCTCCTGCCTTGCATCTTGGTTATGATACTGCTTATGGGCTATCAGCACGACAGCCAAGCTCACCACCTAGTTTGTCATACCATGGAGACAAATGTGACACGATGCTGGCTGCACAAACACAGCCACTAAGAACTGAGCTTTGAAGAAAAAAGAAATCCTTAGAAAAAGCCGTACCAGTGACTCGCACAATAAACATTATTTGTCTATCATTTACAGACTCAAGTCACTGCTAAGAAAAAGATTTCTGCTTGTTTTTCACATGTGGGATGAAAAAATTTTGTCTTGTATACATTCAGCAGGAACAGGAGAAAATGACAAACAGCTTCCCTACAGCACAAACCACTGTGCATATACAAGAGTTTCTATTTTAAAAGTTGAGGTTGAAAAAGCAGAACTGAATTGAGAAGTAGACTTGAGGTACCAAGAATACATTGATAACCTTTTCTGGGCAAGTAGAGAATTATCTTCAAGTTTTTTCAAGAACAAAATAGGGAACTGTTATTTAAGAACAGGCACTCTTTTAAAAGACATTCTGTCTGCAGGGAAGGTGACACAGAGGTCCTGCCACTCATCCAGCACAGCTGCTTTCAGGTGCAGTTGGTCTGGTCACACCTTTACAGGGTGGCTGAAGCTGACAGGGACCTTTGGGTCCTTCTGGCCCAACCCCTGTTCCAGCAGGGACACCCAGCACAGGGCTATATCCAGGCAGCTAATAAAGATCTCCAAGGAAGAAACTCCACAGCTTCTCTATGCCAGTCTTCCATACAGTAAAGAAATGTTTCCTGGTGGTCAGAGAGGGCCTTCTGTATTCCAGTTTGTGCCCACTGCCTCTTGTCCTGGCGCTGGGCACCACTGAACAGAGCCTGGCTCCATCCTCTTGGCACCCTCCCTTCAGGACACTGATGAGCTCTTGATGAACCTCCTCTTCTCCAAGTTGAACAGGTCCAGCTCTCTCAGCCTCCCTCATAGGAGGAGTGCTCCCCAGATCCTTAATCATCTTTGCAGCCCTTCACTGGACTCCTCCCGAGTACATCCAGATCTCTCCTGTACTGGGGAGTCTAGAATAGGACACAGCCCTAAGGTGTGGCCTCATTGGTACTGAGCAGAAGGGAAGGATCACCTCTCTCAAAGTGCTCACAACACTTGGCCTATTGCAGCCAGGATTCATCATTCTTCATCTCAAGCACACGTTGTGGGCTCATGTTCAATATGGCATCCAGCAGAACCCCAGATCCTCTTCTGCAAAGCTGCTTTGTAGCTGGGCTGTTCCACTCAAGATGCAGACCTTTGCCCCTTCCCTTGTTGCCAGATCATTCCCACATGTTTAAATGTTGAATGTGTGACAATATCTGGCTAATATCAGGCCCTGTGCTCCATGGCTGGCAATGAAACTTCCAGGTCATCTCCCTCTAGAGATAAAAACAGAGAGGACTGACTGGCTGCAGCCCAATCCTGCTGCCGTCTCTGGAGGTGCTGGAAGCCAGGCAGCTCTGATGAGGTGACCCTTGTCTGCTGGTAGTCCAAACAGGAGCTTGAGGGCCCACCTCATATTTCACAGGTCAGATTTCTCCCGCTAGCCCATCCTAGCTTTATCTGGAAGCTGCGTGATGTCAACTGAAACTGCTGATGCTAGTGTGTCTAGGAATCACACACACCACACAGTGCATGCACCATGTCTGAACACCAACAAAATGCTGAGTTATTGGCTATCTCCCTGCTGTAAGCTATTCAGCTAATTTCCTTGCAATAACTCTCATTTTGGGGGAAATCAGTCCTCTGCTTGTAGACTAGCTTGCTTTCTCTAGCACTTTTCTAGGGCTGTTTGTCACCAGACTTGCTCAGGAAGATGCTAACAGAATCATCTGGAAACCAGAATCCAGCAGTTGATACTACCTGGATAGCACTCACACTAACACAGTCTCATAACCAGATACAGACATCAGTTTTTCCAATACAAGTTATCTGTCTGTTAACACCAATCAGCTCCTCATGTACAGGCTGCTCAGAAATGAGCTAGACTTGTTAACGAATTAAAGGTGGACTCTCAAGTGAGAAGGGGCTTCAGGGTTTGCTCATACAAATCAAAATACACAACTAATGCTGAAATATAAATCAAGAGTATAAAATGAAAATTAATGTTGAGAACGGAAAGAAAAATTAATTTGTGCTTTCACTTCAGTCAATAAAATTGACTGGAACAACAATTTAGAAGATTGGACAGACTGTCCACTAAGATACCCTGGAAGACTAACTGCTGTGCCCTACCTCTGCATAATTAGTGCAAAACCCTCTCCCAGTACACTGGCAAATTTCACATCCTTAATTGCTAGGTCCTAGGTTGCTATATTTCCAAACCAGCTACACTGGCAACTCTAAATGGTGCTGATAGGTACACATGCCACCTGAATACCAAGGACACAACTGAGAGAGAAAACAAACAAGAATGAAAATCACGTTAAAAAAAGGAATTAAACTGCATTAATAATGTTTTAAGTACCAATTCGTTATAGGTGGTCTATAGGTAACTGTTTACCTTTATGTCCCCATGCAAACTGTCACATGCCACTACTCCCCAGTGCAATGAATTAATCACCACAGGAAAGCTCTGTGACAAGTCACATCACAAGAGTCATGACATGGAGGTCACATGGAGCCAACAAATGACATTAAAAAATAATTAAAAAAAAAAAAGGCAGAAAATGTTCTTTATGCTTTCCATTTAACTATTAGCTGGAGGGATTAATTTTACTCATCTGTGGCTGTTGGGGCTACTTGGAGCTGCAGAGACAAATGTCCAATTTCCAACCCCCCTCCAGCTACATCAAGGTAAGAAAGAAAAGCGCTTCTGTCACTTCTGAGCTGATTACTGCTACACAGCCTACATTAGGCCAGTACTATTTTCAGTCTTCCCTCCCATAACTAGGACAGCCAATTAAGATGGCCAAGATAGTACAAAACATACCTATTTACAGCATTCTCATCTGTATTTTATTCTACCTGCCCGTTTACAATTCTACATCTCTATACCAACAGCATGATAAGGAAAGCAAAGGAACTGCCCAAGCAACTTCATCTATCCAAATCTGAGCATATCCAGACTGATTAAGCATTAGGTCACAATTAGACCTTCTGGGGAGAAGTGTTCTTTCTTACAGAAACATACTGAAAATGAGGCAACAGTTTGACAGTAAGTACCTCAAAGTGCGAGACAGGATACACAGATCCAGTTTGGCCTTTATCTATCTTCCTCTCCTTTTTCCTTAGGCAAGCAAATCTATAAAGCTTCTCATCTAATGCGTTAGATTAATAAATGATGAAGCTACAAACAGCAAAGTCCCAACCTCCTATGATGTGAACTCAATTATTTTGCATTTATTAAGAATAAAGGAAAATGAAATTAATTTAATCTCTGTAATTGCCGTGCTAAATGACACAATCTTGCCTTCTATAATAGATAAAAACAATACAGTTACCAAATCATCGTAAGAAATCTAATTTTTACTCTGAATAATGCTCTGTGATGTATTAGGTATCATCCTCAGAAACGTACATGCCAAATGCTGCAGCAGAAGTCAGGGTGGGCCATGCTTTTATCCACAACCAAGCTCTGGATCACAGCTACTTTTAAACTATGCTCAGCATTTAAGAAGAAAGAAATTATATTTAGGAACGTGCTTCATGAACATTCCTAATTGAAGTAGTATGGAGCTACTTCTTAGAGTATACGTTCTGAAGAACATTGGCCCGTGTACTCTAGCAGAAGGAAAAGTAGCAATTGTTTATTAAGAAACTTCTGCAGGCTGTGTAATTTGCTAGGATACCGCCTTCAGTACTGTCAGTAGTAATTTCCTCCTGCCTATTCCTCAGGCTCAACTCTCAAACCAATGTCCCCGGGTGGCAACGAGGTGCAGGCAGCAGTGCTTCCACACAGCCCTCAATTCCAAATCTGTGTCTCCCCCTCTGCTTTAACCAAATCCCAGCCATCACGCCTCCTCAAACCAGGGCCCTTATTTCACATGGATTCTCCCCCACCACAGCACTTCAGGTTGCTTTCTCTTCCACTCTGAAATAGTTTTTCTTAAAGGTGAGTTGGAAGGACAGCCAGTAGTATCCCGAACAAGGTTTCTCCACAGCCTCACCCCATGTCCTTTCAGGCATCTCTTGAAAAAGCCCGCCTGAAGCAACCTAGGACACCAGGGCCATTCCTGGTGGCCGTGCTGCAGTGGTGGCTCACAGCCATGTGACAATAAGCATATCCAGCTCTTTCTCTCCTTCAGTCACTTCCGAACGACGAGTCTCTAATCCCTTTGGCTTCAGCTGTAAAATTCCCATTGATCGATAATGGATTTTCCACTGATGTAGAATCAGGCTCTTTGACTACACCACTACAAATTAACAGAAGAGAGCTCTGCTAATCCATTATAAGCAAGCTTAATCTTTTGGTTTATAGAAGGAGCGAAGGCCTTCTTTTCTCCAATATCAGGAATAATTTTTTTCTCATTTTATTTGATCAAAACCAGTACTTTTTGGAAGTCACGAGTCTGGATAGCACCACAGATGCATATTTCTGCCAGGTGAAAATGGAAGATCCTCAGCTATAAATTCCCAAGTCAAAGGCTGGTATCAACTCTTTGGGATTTCATGTTTAGTTTAGTCTGTGCAAAAGTTTTATCATCCAGAAATGGCAGACTGACAAAACCTTACAGCATTCACCTTTCAATTAAAAAAGAGTTGCATCAGAAAGCTCACATTAAAATAGCTGTAAGATTTGTTAAGAGTTCTCTTAATTGCATTATTTGAACATTCCTTGTACATTAGCGATAGTTAGGGCTATTAAACTGCAAGCAAATATTAGTACCTCCAAAGACAGCTAGTATTTCTAAAGCAAAAAAGTCATCAGAAAGATGAACTTATCTTATGACACTTTTTCCATTAAAATGAGATTTTGTTAGATAAAAATCAAATGCACTTTATCAAGTCTGTGGTAGCAGAAAGGCTTTCCTTTTTTTCCACAGGAAAGGAAACTCATCGTTATCCTTCAACGCCTGGTAAACAAGAGCTCAACCAAGAAAACCCTTACTCCACTGAGAGACCATTCCTCACAAAGACTTGTACAACTGCAGTCAACTGTCTGAGCAAGGCTACTCAAAAACACTAAAATCTTAAAGATGAAGCCCAAATATAACAGTTGTATTGGTACTGCACATCAAATAGTTCTTAATTTGACATCCTACAGGACACTAGATGCAAACATTTCATTGATTTAGTAACTCATCATAAGCACTGCTCCTACAACAGGATGAAAACAAGTCTTAAATATAAGAGCTAAGTGGTTCCTTTAAAACACTGAAATGCCACATTCCTCCATAGGACAATAAAATGTTTCTCTGTTGTCATATATTTCATTTCCCCTGCTTAGGTGGGTGACCTTTTGAACAGAGCACTGGAGACTGACATACACCTTCATTAAAGCCATGCCTTGTCTTCCCCTGCGCATACAAGAACAATGAGTGTGGGAGGAATGAGGTGAGAAATCCAAGGAGTAATTAAGAGATTTTGTTTCAGGGAGTTATCAATTATTTATGAGTAAATTCCCAGATGAACACATCCAAAGGCGAACAGTTTTTAATACATTTCACTTCTGTACATATGGCAGAACGCAATCAGACACGAGCTAAATTGGATGCCTGACTATTTGTGGTGTCAAATGGTGAGCAGAATCGGGGCATCAGTACATCACTGTTAGTATTTAAAGTACAAGAGTCTGCTAGATGTAAAGCTTTCACAACATTCCTCTGACTCTCAAAGAAATTATCCTTTATATATTATCTCTTACTCATCAAGATTGCAGCAAAGGAAAAGCTCATACTGAAAATACTCTGTAATTACACTAAAATAGTTCTCTAAATAGTCTAATTTTCAAAATCTTGTATCAGCCACCTTTGACTTGAACTTTATTCCACAATGGAATTAAATGGACTAGAACTGTTATTATTAAGAAAACACCAAGCTGTGGTCTTTTTCTCCAAAACAGGGTTTATCTTTTTTGAAACAACACATTTTACAGTTCTCTGTTTGTCAACTGTCCTTTTTAAACAGAAGATCCAAAGACTCTTTGTGACATAGGAAGTACAAACACTACCCCCCCTCCCTGTGGTAGGAGGGCTGGAACTTAATGATCCCTGGGGCCTTTCCAACCCAAGCCATTCTGTGATTCTTCGACAAACAGCGGTCTTCCTCATGAAGCAAAGCTAGTACTACGGAACTAAATGGTTACATGCACTAAGAAAATGCTTTCCACAGCAAGTTGATGATCTATTTAACATGCTGTCATTGCAAACAGTCATCCTGGAAATCTAGAAATGAAAAACAAACTTGCTGTTACACCTTTGGGTTTGCAGAACTGCTCTTTCAACTCCTCTTTCCCGGACGTTCCAACCAACACAGTACTGACAGTGTCACCAAGATTGCTGCAGTCATCCTTCAGTGCATGCAGCAGATGTCATGACAGCCTCAGGGCCACCTTTTGCACTGAGTTCAAATGCTTCAAGAAACAAGGCTTCAGGCACAGCCAGATGTACCCTGCAGAACGAGCCTCCCCAGCATGTCAGCGTCATGCCACCTCATGCCACATGCAGCTGCCTCACAGGCAGCCCTGCACACACTGTGTGGAGAGGGCACATTCAAGTTATGCCAAGTGGAGACAGGGCTCTTGTGATGCAAGCTGGGTTCAAGCTGCGTGGCTGATGAGGGGGGAAGGCATGCAGGAACACTGCAGGCTCTTCAACCAAAGGGTCATCTGCAAGTTGCCTTCCAAGGGATGACTGTGGGAACAAGCTCATCAAAAAGACACTCTAGCAAAAAGCAAGCACTTTCTGCCTCTTCCATAGAAGAATTGCAGAAGAGCTAGGTCTCCATATGCTCTTCACCTCTCCTGTTTAGATCAGCACTCACCTCAGCACTTCCACAATTCCAGGAATAAAGTCCACTCTTGTCCTACCCTCAATAGACTAAATTTGTCCACTACCAAAAGAAAACCACTTAGAAATCCATTTGAAGTTTGTTTGCAGTAGTTTAGAGTGTTTGTTATGTATTCGGATGAAAGGAGCACATTAAGTACATCTATATTTACTTCAATACAGCATGGCTCTTGAAGTTTGATGAAAAGATTTACTCTGCCCAAGCTGGTTTATCAACATAAGCTATGTTCTCAAAGGTTCATCTTCATCATGTTTACATGAAAGCAGACAGAATTTTTCAAGGGTTATATCACATTCTGAGAACTGGAAAAGGACAAAAGAAAGTTTCATGAGAACTGAAACGTCAATGAACAGCATAGGAACAGTTCCTACCATTTCCAGTTATTTATGGTGGGTGAAAAAAATAATTTCCCAAATGGAGTAATTCCTCCACACTCTGCAGATTTGCCAGCAGCCAGAAGCTTAAGTGGATCATCAACCACTATGCACCTAGCTTAGATAATGGTGACTTGCATTCTTACACTGGAACATCGAAAGGTAGAAGTTAATTACATGTGAAACACAAGACTTTAAGGAAATATAGCTTCCCAAGTATCTAAAAAACAACACTTAAAAGGCCTTTTCTTAAATAAGAACAGTTAAAGGTTTTTCACACTGAAGAAGAGCTCCTGGTTACTGTTAGTGAAGCATTCGGAAGCACAATCAATGCATTACCAACCAAACTCAGCTGTCTAAGTCCTGGTTATCACCAACAGGACCCCAGACGTGACTCTGTGCTTTAATATAGAAATTTTATCCCTGAGTTATGTAAATATTTAAATGACATTTATGGACAGTATCGTTCCTCACAAGTTTATATTTTCCCACGGAAGACTTCCATACCAATTAACAATGCTGATCTTTATCCTCCACACTGACTGTTCATTCATCCTTTCTAAAATGAACACTGCTTACATATGACCCAAGAGGGCTGTAACAAGGCAGTATTTATCTGCCCTAACAATCTACCATCGCTGTTTTAATTAAACCTTAGTTGTACCACACTCACAGAATGAGAAACGCCTCTTGCCACTCATTTTCACCTGGCTGTCTGGTGCTCTGCTGCAAGAAATACCATGAGAACTGCTCCCCAACCCCACATACCCAGCTGCCCCTAAGCTGTGGCACTGAATTGGGCCATAGGAAACTGTGTCCCTTCCCAGAGAGGGGTATACTTCTTGTCAAATTTGACAGATGCTCTTGGCTCAGGCACCACAGTTTGCTTGAATAACTGGAGACAGTGTTGTAAAATAAATAAGTGATTTCCCACTAAAGAAAAGCACAGTCAAACTGCATGGGGGTTTGCAGCACATGCTCTCAAATATGTCACTGAGCACCTGGGAGTTCCTGCTGACCACGGTCCACAAGCAGCTTGTACAACACAGCACTGCCTGCCCAGCACACAGGGTTCTGGGAGGCCCAGGACATGTCATGTGTTCATGGGAGACCTGCAGAGAGGCCCTGGCATGGCAAAGCAATTCAGTGACAGACACTACTTGGATGGAGATGGGCAATAGTAACAGGATATCTGCAGTAACTTTGCACCAGAGCCTTCAGGCTGCAGCTACTTCATCCATGCACTTCTACAGGGCCTCCACAAGTCCTCGTGAGCAGTGTGGTTTCCAAGCCTAGAGCTTACTGCCAGCAGCACTACGCAAAGGAGTACGCAGTAATGTAAGCAGTAGCTGGCTGCAGTGCTCACTGAAAGTACTGGAGAAACAAAAACTCCTTGCAGCCTCATCTCAAGCACTGGGCACAGGTTTGGGTACCACAACGTAAGACACAGAGCACCCAAAAGAGGGCTATAAAGGTGCAGAAGGGTCTGCAGGGCAAGGTGCATGAGGAGCAGCTGAGGTCACTGGGTATGCTCAGCACAGAGGAGCGGAGGAGCAGCACTGACAGGACCCGAGGGAACAGCATGGAGCTGTGTCAGGGGAGGGGAGGTGGGGGCAAGGGACAGGGTCTGCACCACAGGGCGTTGGGCATGGAACAGGCTCTCAGATTTAGGGTATGATTTTTGGGTGGTGCTGTGTGGAGTTGGGAATTGGACTCAGTGACCCTTGTGGGTCCCTTCAAGCTCAAGATATTCTACAACTCTATGAGATAAACGTTTAGCAACCAGTTGTCGTGCCTGACGATGAAGCTGCCCTGAACTTCCTCCCTGACCACAGCAGGTGTCTGTGGCAACACTATACATATAAAGACTGCAACTGAAGGCACCAAGACAGCCCCCACGTGCTCACGAAGAGGACAAGCAGCAAACAGCCACAGGCTTTTGAGCAACCTCATTCAGTAGGGCCACAGCCATTCATCCCACAAACATTCCCACTTGCAAGGGGAGCCTCAGGTTGGTGACCCACAGACCAGTGAGAGCTCCTGACCACAGTGGGGCTCAGGCACGTTGAGCACAAGATCAGTACTGCACACCCTGGTAATAAAATCTGTGGGATTCTCAACACCTGGAAGCAGAAGCATCACTGCAGGAGCCTGGATAATGCTGTTTGAATGATTTATGGTTTCAATTAAATGTTAAACAATGTATTTGAGTCTACTTGGTCTATTAATCTTATCCTTGCATTGCATTTTGCTGTTACAAATGACAGTGTTGGAACTACTTTGAAAAAACCCTTCCATTTTCCAATCCCTTTCCTACTGGAAGGAGGAGGCTGTGTCCTGTTCCAGCCACTGAGCTCTCCAGCTCTTCACCAGCACCATCAACGAGCTGACAAACAGATTTAACTCCATTGTTTGCCAATGAAGTCAGCCTCGGGAAAAAGCCTTCATTATCAAAATGCCACTGCACAGCCAGCAAAGAAAACTCAAAAGTGTTTTCCTGTGGATTCCTCAGCGTAGTGCTTCTTAAAAAATAAATTAGCTTGAGACTATTGAGCATTTCTTATTTAGGACCTGAAATCCAGTTGCCACTTTCTGATCAACAGAACTTAAATAGTAGGGTAAATAAAGAGAGTACTTCTCTAGTAGCAGTCATGTGCATACAATGCACATGCCTTTAGGCACATTCAAGAGCCTGGCAATGAGGGTTTTGAGGAGCACTGTCTCAAAATGTAAAAGATAACCTTTTTCGTTCGTCATTAAGTGACATTTCACAAAAGGAACTCAGTAAGAGACAGGTGGAGGGCCACAATCTTTGCTCTCCATGCTGCCTTCAGACCAGTTTCTCTTTCAGAAGTTGCAGATCCTCATTGCTGACCTGAATATTGATTTTATGTTAATAAAACGCTGTGTTGAAATACTGGCTAAAGATAAAAGCTGCTTTTGTATTTCTGGCCTGCAAAACGCTGCACATATTGTGCTCACTATTGTTTTTCAACAGGAGCAAAAGACTCACCCCTCACACAAGATGCTCTACAGGCTGCGGAATTTGGCCCTTGTTAAAGAAGCTCACAACTGAATGAATCCCTTTTCCAGTAGAAGGAAGTGCTTTTGCTGCGATGTAGCTGCACATCTAACATACAGGGATATTTACCAGGATACAGCTTTTAAGATTTAGAATAAGAAACACAGGAATTTGAAATTTCTGCTTCTGTACCGTCTAAGGCAAATAGGCACGACAACAAAGTACTTCCAAATACAAGCCTGACACCTTCAGCAGCGCTTCTGCGCTGTCTCTGAACAAACACAGCTCCAATCACGACTTACCTACAACAGAGGCAGATTCCAAGAGGACCAAGGAAGACTTGCTGCTGGTTTAACACGGCACACATTTTTTTTTTAATTATTTTTTCGAGGCTTAATATATTAAAATAAAAACTCCGGATAAAAGTTAATCGAGCCTGTCTGCTAGGAAGGGGAGAAAGATTTTTCTGCCCGAATGCTATCTCTGCTCATTCTCTCTCACGCTCCTTTTCTGCATTTGGTGCTTAACGGCTCGGTATTATCAAAGCCTGTTCCTTTTACAAATGTAATCAACTCAAGCACTCAGCACCACAGATGATATATCACTCTGCTTAAAACCAAATCTCTAAGGGACAGATTAGAAAGAAAGGTTAAAGAGCTCCACCGTGCAGAGCACTGCAGCCCGGACACCTATAAATCACTGCGTTTGTTTATTTAGATAATCGGGTCCATTAGCGCGTGTAACGCTGCCCAACTTTCCGCCAGGCTCGTCTCCGTTAGGGGCAGCGGGGTAAAGATGCTCCGAGCGGCAGCCAGGGCGATCCGCTCGGACCCGCTGCCTCTCGCAGCGCTCTGAACGGCTGCCCTCCCCTGCCGACCTCCTCCCCTCCAAGAGTTCCCAAGACGAGGAGCAGATGCCACCGCGCAACAAACTACACTCTGTCACCACGTAACGGGATGCGAATGGAAGCGCAGCTCGGGGCCGGCAGCAGCAGCAGCCCCAGCCCGCCGAGCCGCAGCGCAACGCAGCCCGCACCGCTCCTCCCGCAACCCGCGCTGCACCGCACCTGCGGCCGCCGCCGGACCGACCCCGGCACCAAACGGCCGTGCCGAGCCCGGCGGCCACACACACACACACACACGCGCACCCAGGCAAACGCGGCAACTTCGCGCACCGCCCCCAACTCACCGGCAGGCGCCGGCCCCGCGGCGGGGCGCGCCCCGGCTGCCGCCTCCCTCCGATCGCTGCCCGCCGAGCGCAGCCCGCAGGGGCCGGGCAGCGGCGAGGGAGGAGCGGCAGCAAGTTGCGGCGCTCTGCTCTCCCCTCCCTCCTCCTTCTCTCCTCCTCCTTCGCCCGGGGGAGGCGGGGGAGAAACGGCGAGCGCGGTCCGCGGAGAGTGCGCATGTCCCCGGGCCCCTGCGCGCCGCGCACCGCAGCGCTGCTCTGCGGAGGCTGCGCAGGGCTCGGCCGCCTGCGGGGCTCGGGGGAGCGGGCACGGCATCCCCGCGCTGTGCGGCCATCCCCGGGCTGCCCCGCGGCTCCGCGCTGCTCCAAGGCCGGCCTGGAAAAGGATAAAAGGGACCTCCGGATCGTTACGGGTGGCTTTTTGATGTAACGAGGTCTATAGGTGGAAGGGATAACCGCCTTCTCTGTCACGCGGAGAAGAACGAGGAGTTTGAGTGAAAGGCACAGTAACAGCGAAGGCAGGAAAAGCCTTGCAAAGGCAAATGCCTAACTTAGATCGCTGGAGAATTTTTAGGGCACAGTTGTATGTTTTCACTCACATGGAAGGACCGAGCGGAACACTCAGTCAGGTTCATACTCAAACCCCATGTTCTGTTTTGTAGTAACATGTATGTCACGTCTGCAGCTTGCTCCAGGTCTGATCCTGAGTCTGCATTTGATGCTTACCTATGCAGGAAGGCAGTTTCTAGTTGGTTGTTCTTGGTTTGCTTTTTAGAAGTAATTAAAATGATACCAATACAGCAGCTCCATCAGCATTTTCATCATCACCTGATCTTTGGCAAGGTTACATCTCAGTGTATTGTCTCCATGTACATCCATGCAATGAGTCCTCAGGGCTTATCCTTTCTTGACATCATTTCACAGTGTTACCAGCTGGTGGGTTCCTTGCTGATTTGCTTGCTTATTTTTCCTAAGCCTGCTTCAAGCTTTTGCCCAACAACTCCTGCCCACACAAGGCAGAGCCCAGCCCACCTCAGTTCGTCCACATGTCCCCTTCCACAAAGTATGTGTTATTCTATCTGTAATCTTTCACCTCTCATAATAAAAGGCTGGCGGTATTATTTACCGCCATTATATATGTAGTACCCTCGTGGTATTTTTTCTCCTCTGTTCCTCATATGCCACTGTAGGACCAAGGCATTGTAGCTGACCTCATGGTTGTTTTCTCTGACTTTGTTGTCTGGTTTCCTTTGCCTGACATTCTCGAGTTCCCATCCAACCCAGTGGTAACAAGCACATTTTATGAAACCCCTTGCTTCTGCACCCAAATCCCACATGGCGACTTCGATGTGAGACCAACTGTAAGTATGACCTTAATTCTTTCCCACCTAGTTGTGCTGCTCTCTTGTCATTGCAGTCAGTGAAGATTTGCACGTGTGGGATCGACTGAGTGCTTTTGTTCTGCCTCTGTCCTCCCACATTCCAGCTCTGCCCAAGAATCTCTGACGTTCCTTCAAGTCCTGGAAGGTCATCGTGGCCATTTGGTGCCTTATTAAGGTTTTCAGTTTAGAGTGTGAAACTGTGTTGTGGTTTAATTGTGTAGAAAAACAATAGCATGTAGGTTCAAAAAGACTGGAGCCAGTGTTCTAGCTGCTTCCTCCTTCAGCAGTTTTTCTCAAGCCTTCACAGAGAATACACAAAGCATGCCAGCATGCTGAGGCCAGTAGGAACTTTACAGCGCTCTTCACCTGATGTGGAAGCTCCCAATCCTCTAGCTACTTCTTTCACTTAGATTCAATTAATCCAGAAACCCTCCTGATAAATAAAACCTCTATACCCACTGTTAGACAAGGGTCACTGCATAGACTATGAAAAGAGGTATTACCACAATAATTTATATTTGCATCTTAATGTATAATTCTGTTCAAATGTAAGCAAAACCAAACACAGTTCCAAAGGAGAATAGGATAGGGTAGGACAAAATAGGATGAGATAGGTGGGGTAGAGTCGTAGAATCATTAAGGCTGGAAAAAAAAATACCACCTAGACCAACTGTCAACCCATTGCCACCATGACCACTAACCATGTCCCCAAACCATGTGTAGGATAGGATAGTATAGAATCATAGAATCGAATCATAGATTCCTTAGAGTTGGAAGAGCCTTTCAAAGGCCATCTAGTCCAACTCCCCTCCGGTGAACTTGGATGCCACAGCTAGATCAGGTTGCCCAAGGCCTGATTTAGTCTCACCTTGAAAGTCTCCAGGGATGGGGCATCCACCACATCTCTGGGCAGTCTGTTCCAATGCCTCACCACCCTCACTGTAAAAGACCTTTTCCTTATGTTGAACTTATACCTACCCTCTTTAAGCTTGAAATAATTTCCCCTTGTTCAGTGACAACAGACCGTGCTAAAGAGTCTGCGATAGGATTGGGATGAGATGGGATGGGATGGGATGGGATGGGATGGGATGGGATGGGATGGGATGGGATGGGATGGGATGGGATGGGATGGGATGGGATGGGGTAGGGTGGGGTGGGGTGGGGTGGGGTGGGGTGGGGCGGGGCTTCTTCCTTTTTTCACTCCCACCTCCTCTCTCCCCTTTGTCCTCCAGCCACAAATGCCATTTGATTTAATTTATCTTTCCCTGTATTTAGGAATAAAAGAGTTCATATGTTTTCCTTTAAAGCAAAAATAAAGGAAATTGGGGTTTGCTCATTAACTATCCAGTATTTGCAGCCGTATTCAGCACATCAGCAAAAGGACAGGAGAGGTGCAAAGAGTGAAGGAGAGGAGAGGTCCAGTGGTCTCTTGACAGATGGAAAAGACCAAGAGTCACAGCAGTATGCACGTGTTCCCATGTGTGTAAATGCAGTGGAGGACCCACACAGGCAAGAGGAAACGATGAAGTCCTTCAAAATGGCTAGCAAAAATCAAGCACTCTGAGGCACGACTGATTCTGCACTGTGCAAGAGTGAAACTATTCCTCCTTGTCATTTCTGTGACAGGCGCTCCCAAAGGCCCCGATCGCTGTTAGAGCTCCATTATGTGAGGCACTGCGCTGGTGCATAAGTGATGTGGTCCCTGCTACAAGGGCCTTATAGTTTAGCATGAGCCAAAATGCAACAAAAGAATGTAAAATATAGCGTAAGGGAGCAGGAGAGGAAGAGCTGCTGAAAGCCTTCATTGTAATCTGCTTTACACAACTTCACAGTTACAATCACATGTGAATAATATATGAATAATGTTACACACACCTCAGCCACTTCTATTGTTTTGGGTTTTTTTTCCCATTGAAGAAGCAGGAAAAATAGAGTCCCCAGTTTAACCTTCAGCCCGAAGGCTGTTGTTGGTAGCAGTTAGTCATGCTGGTTTATCCCAATAAGCAAAGGTAGAAGAGCTGATGGAAGCCACAGCCTTTGTCTGGTGTCCACTTTTGGACATTCTGGGAGAGTAGCAGTAACATGCATCTTGACACATGCTACTTCCACCTCATACACTGGAGAAACCCGTTTGACCCATTGTTCAGCCCCCTGCTGCCCCACATTGTTCCTATGCAAGTGAGCTGGAGGTCACTTACAAAGAAGTAAGAAGTTATTTTTCAGCTGGATCCATTCCTGGTCCAGATCAAGGTGAAAGCTTGCCAACATCTGTGCTGATGGGGCTGGCAGAAAGGTAGCAGGTCTTGTGAGGCAGCCACAAGCATTACATACACTGTCTAGGTGCGTAGTCATGGCCTCAGCTGCACTGGAGGAAAGCAAGTGCTTTTACTGAACTGCTTTTTGGATGCTTACAGTTGATTGAGGTGTTCAGACACTGTAAGCTTCAGATTCATGAGATGGTGTGCAATAAGCTATCAAGGCTTAGTGCACCAGAACAAGGAAGCCTTGTTCCCAGCCATCAATTCTATCATTTCCATCATTTCAGCTCTGATGTCAGTGAATCAAAGTTCCTTCATTTAATGCTGGTTACTAACCAAGCAGAAACATGACCTAGGAAGAAAGAGGTGCCAAGATTTCTGCTGGGTCAGTGAGTTGAACCTGCCCATGACCAAGCTCCAGAGCCACCACAAGTGAGGAGGTAGGGCCGATGGCTGTATGAGGTCTAAGTTACAGGAGAAGGAAAAGGACGGGAAGGAACAAAATTTCCCCCTTATGGCAAGAGCAAGCCATCAAATATATTTAGGTGCTCACTGATGCAGCATTAGGGGCCGATTTATATGTTAACCCAACTCTGCACAAGCTCTGCTGGTGCAAGAAGCTCTCCAGGTGGCTGCAGTGGCTCATTTCCTATTTTATGTAATATATAGTGTGGTCCTAATTCCACATCTTTTATTCATGCAGAAATACTCGTTAAAGAAGTTTTAATAAGTAATTGGGGAAAACTCTGAGTTCTCAGCCTGCGGGGTTCTACGGTTTGGGGAAACTGAAATGTCTTTTGAAGAAACATTGAGCTATTCCTCTAATTATCATTTGTGTGCAGTATAGGCAAACCTCTTATAACAAGCATGCAACATTAAACTCCACCAGTGTAAATTTCCTGTGGGTGACTAATGGCAGAGAAGCACTGTGGGTGAAAGTGAGGCTTCTAGTGTCCCTTAGCCACGTCACTCAGTGTGACTGTGGGCACACTGTGCTCTGAGGATCATCCTCCAGCCTCTCTTACACTGACAAAAAGAAACGCTGAATGGACTGATGTGTGTTTCCTTCTTCACCTCTATCCTGCCTCATGTACAGCCTCTCATCCACCCACTCTTATCTACTGGCCTGCCCACAGAGATAACAATCACCCCTCTCTATCTGCGTTGTTCACTTGATTTTTCAATGGTCTGAGCAGTTGTAATTCAGTAAGGACTTAGAGAACGGACCTGAGGATACCATCACCTCTGGAAATCAAACCACTATGGGTAGGTAGGCAAGGGGCTTTAAAGGGCTTTATGGGTATGTGTGGGGGCTGGTACGAAAGCATTGTTTCCATTCAAGGAGCACGTCAGTAAGAAACTGCCACTGGCAAGAAGACATTAAATAATCTAATAGAAGTTTCTTACAGGCCAAGAATCCCTGTGAAAGCCTGGGTGACTATGTGCTGCATCTCTGAAATCAATGACAGATCACATTATGGCTGAGGTGCGTAAAATAGTTCTGTCAAAGGAATGGCCCCTGGCATGGCCGCTTTGTCTGAGACAGTCACTGTTAGCTCTGCACCCTGCTTAATGCTCAGTCCTGTGGGCAAGTGAGCTATTTTCTGACAAAAGCGTTGGGCCAAGGTTTTCTCCAAATGAGAGGAATTTATTTAAGTGACAAAGTAATTCTTCATGATGCCAGCACCAGGGAAGCCCACTTCCACACATAGTTTGCTTTATTCAGTGGTTACACAAGGAAGAGAATAAAGTAGCTGCTGTCTGCCAAGTAGACCCAGAGATCAGACTTAGCAAATGAGTTCATGTGCTCTGAAAGCCTGGCTGTGAATTCAAATGCTTTGGGTGCTTCAGTGACCTGACTCCACCACAACTACTCTACAGGAGCAAGGCCCATAATGCATATGCACTGTGGTTTTCCACAAACTGGTTTCCACCCAGGAATCCTATTGCCGTGGGACATCAGAGTTTCAGGCTCATCAATTCTGGTGACACAATCCAGCAGTTTATTTTTAGAGGGAATGAGCAGGTGTCTGTGGCAGCACTTCAGCTGACAGAGCTTCAGTAGTGCTGTGCAGGAGTAATCGGTTGTTCTGTCTGTCTTGATTCAGTACTGAGAAATATTGTTATTTTTATGGGTTTATTTATTTTCAGCAGTGGAGATCACATGAATGGGACAAAAGAAAACATTTTCTCCCTTAAACTAACTTTTGTGTGTCAGTCTTTCAGTATGCTGATAGAAAGTGGAGAGGTTGTACTAATGATGCAGCTCCAACACTGATTGCAGGAGATGATTGGGAAAGAATAAAAACAATAAATTAAAACTAGTGGCTGTGACTGATTGAGAAAATGTTTTGGTTTAAAAAAATCACATCAATCCTGCTTTTTTTGTTGTTATTTTTGTTTTTTTTTTCCCCACAAGTATTAGTAATCTATATATGAACTATGCAGTCCGAAAAGTTGCTATTAAAAATAGTACACACATACACAGTTCCTAACTATTTTTTTTATTTTTATTTTTTTGCACGGCTACCTTAAATAAAATCATGCAGGCTGCTCTGATGCAATTCTCCAACAATATTTTATAAACTGCCGTTCAAACATCAGAGTGTTTGTTGATGAGGAGAAACAGTAGAGCAAGTGAGTTTGGTGAACCCCCCTCTGAATCTAATTACCAGGATGGCAGGCTGACTTCTAATGGCAGTGACAAGCATCATGCTTGGATCTACAAATTGCTTTGTGTGTCTGAGCTCCCTCTCTTTGTAATGAAATGTGATAATTTCACCATTTCAGTTTGCTGTGGCAAAGTCCTAGACGTGTTGTTGATGAGACAAGGAGCGATTTCTCACTGTTCAATACAAAGTTGTGCTGCATCGTGTGTGAAGAAGCTGAAGTAGTATTTGAAAACACACAAAAAAAAAACATGTCAGAAAATCCAAGCCATTGCCATGGCGGAGCACGTTATGAATGTCTGGCCAGGACATGGAGAGAGCATTTGGAAGCAAATCAAAACCTGCCTGAGGAACTGAATAAAAAACATTTACTGAATTCGCTGATGCACATTTCAATTAATAGCCCACCTGCCGAGTGTAACGAACCTGAACACACCGTGGCCATTAATGCTCAAAAGTAGCTTTTTGCCAAAAAGAAAAAAGGAAAGGAACAAATGAAAGAAAAATTACTGCAAGCAAAATCAGTATACCATGGGCACTTTGTTGCACGTTGAGGTAAGTGGTTGATTCCTGGGAAGGCTGGAAGCATTTCTTCGGCTTTGGGCTGTGGGTGGTTAATTATTGCCCACAAAACAGAGGGAAAATAGAGGGAACAGGAAAGCTGCAGTTTAGGAAGCACTAAAGCCGTGATCCAGGGAAATGGCTGTGGTGATGATGGAGGTGAATTACATGTGTCAAGGTGCAAATTCTCCTGCTTTAGAGACAGCACATAGCACATGAGGCACCTCAGCCACTGCTAGTGCCAGGAGCTCCAGGGCTGACCTCCTGCTAAGTGGGCTCATGTCCTGGGTGTGGCTCTCCAGTGCAGTGGGGCTCAGGCCCAGAAAATGCTCAGTTTGAATGACAAGTGCTCCACCTTATGAATTCTTTTCACAGCTTGCAGCGCTGGGGAAGAGGTTTGAAGGATTAGAGCCTAAAGCAGTTGACCTTTCTAACCTTCTTCACCAGGAAGCTGGAGGTCAGCTGAAAGGATCAGAATGAAACAGTCCGTGAGAGGTCACAGGGATGCAGCGGCTGTGAGGAGCAGTCTGTGGTCCCTGTGTGCCCTCATCCCCATGTATGGTTGTGGCACTTGATGGCCAGCTCCCCTGCGCTCCTCTCTTCTATCTCTGTAACACTTTCCATTTCAGAATTCTGCATATGGCACTGGAGTTGTCACGCTGTCAGGAGGGAGGCCTGGAAGACCTGAAAGAAATGTAATAAATGTGTTTTAGACCTCGAGAATGATTTATATGGCTCCAAGTATCTGCCCTCTCTGTTGGTATCTTACAAGTAAGGAAAAATGATTCTACAATAACCTCGCAGTTCAGTTTTAATACAGCCATCATAATTAATTAAAATGACAGAAATTAATTTTGAGCTAAATGAGTACTCCTGGTGCCCCAAGACAGGGACGTGTTTAAAAGGAGGGGCAAACAAAATCCATTAAACAGAGAAAAATTGCAGGCAGAATAAAATTAAAGAAACTCATTATTTGAAATGCAAAAACGTAATATGTGTTTTGAAATAAGTTCCATGAAAGATTTTTCCGCTTTCTTTTCCCACGTTTTCAAATCCTAGAGAAGGAAACATGCCTTGGGCAAACTCAGGAAATATTTCCTTTTTGATAGAAAGGTCTCTCTGTTTCAAAGGATATCTGCTGGGTTATATAGACGAATCTATTTCGAATTCAGAGAGAGTAATGCTTTTGATTTAGCACAGTGTTAATGTTAGGAAAGATACTTAATCCTCAATTTTCTGAACTCTTTAAACTCCTGGCAGCCACTACCCTGTGTCACTATGCCACGTTCACTCACTGAAGTGTCTGCTACTTTCTTTTGTTGTAACAAGACAAACATGAAAGGAAATAAGTCGAATGAATGTCTTGGTTGGAAGTACTAGTTCACTTCCAAGGAACCTGTTAGAAGGTCAGCTGTACCACTGGGACACAAAATGCTCATATCCTGGGATGCTAATACTTTTTAGAAATTACCATATTCTTTGATGTCCAGATTTTACAATCTTTAGGCTGCTCAGTAGCCTGCCTTTGCAACCTTGCTGTGAGTTGTGTCCTGTGGTAGCTCTGTGGTATGGTAGGTGGATAAGAACTGGATTCCCCGCTTCTAACCTACATGGTAGGGCAGCAGAGAGAATATTCTGATCAGGGGTTTGGGTTGGCACCTGCTAGGGGTGTCCCTCTGCCTGGCACCACTGCTCTTCCAGCAGATAATTTCTCCAGCCTGGATGGGACCTGGGCATGGGGGTCCTCTGAGACAGAAGTCCTTAATGACCTCAGGTGGTTCCAACCATGGCAATGAGGACACAGAGATGGAGGCTTTCCTTCCACCAGCAGCTGGAAAGCCTGTCCAGCAGCCCCTGTTCACAGCAGTGCAGAACCACTCAGCTCCCACAGTCAGCGCTCTGCTGTTGTGATCACTTGTTGACCTATGATATCATTTATATCAATTTTCCTCCAGCGTTGTTTGTAGAAATACAAATGATGACTTTAAATATTTCTTTTCAGTGCTGTGAACTGGTGACAAATCTGAAAGAGCTGAGGAAGAAATAGTATGCGTATCCTTCAGGCTAAGGGTGGCATAAATTTGCTGACTCTGTCCTTTTTTCCTTCACTTGTTCCTTTTTCTTGCCTTCCCCACTGGCTATACAGAGTAACCCTACCACAGAGATACCAGTGTAATTACTGGCAAGACAAATCAATGTGGATTTTCAGCTGCCTGGGAGTCATATACATGCCCTCTTTTGTAGGGCAGCCCTTGTATGGCCAGGGCTGGAAAGCAGAAACATGCTCTCTAATAACCTCACTGGAGCCTCCAAAGGACTAAGGGGTGCAGTGGCTCAATTTACCATTGTAGTGCTGGTGTTACAGCAGTTTCCACATCTACCAGAGCTCCTGATGTAGAACAGTATACTTTGGGAGTTTGTAACGTCGCTGCAGAAAATGTTGCTCCACTTTCCGTTCAGGCCAGTACTGTCAAATCAGAAGCAAATCCCTAAAGAACTTAAGATAATAATCTAGTAGGTTTATGAGAAGTCTTCCTTGTGTTTGGGAGGGTGATTAAGGATTTGCTGCCCATAAGCTCATGCTTTTCTGTCTGGTGGCACCAGATGTGGCCCTTTGTCTTTCTTTCTGGATGCAAATGCCATGTGTAAAGAGCCTGCCATGCTGGGCAGCTTTCACTTTCCCCATGCCCAGCTCCAGGAATATGAGTGCCAACAGCAGCAAAAAAGAGAGGGACATGTCAGTCCCAGGCTGAGCACCACTCCTACATGGCTGTCATGTGGGAGCAGTGCAAGCCGTGCATGGGGACTATGGAGAGAGCTGGTGCTATCTCAACCTCAAGAAGCATTGTGTTCAAATGAGAGAGATGGTGCTGTGTAGCTGTGTAAACATAAGCCAGCTTTCAGTAAAGCTACTCTTTTGTACAAAAGAAAAATGATGAAAAAAATTTCACAGAATCTACTGGCAACTTGCACATAAAAAAAAAAAAGAGAAAAGCAGAAGAGCAAAGGCATCAGAGATGATAAGATCTCTAGGGACACGATCTGCCCTTGGAGACAAATTCCTGACAGGCATTTTAGTAAGGGCCTTCAATGCCAGCTGCTGTTTGTATGTTCACGTTACAGAAACTAGAATTGTTTTCCCGGCGGTGAGATTCAGTTGTGTGACTTACCTTTGTACTATTTGCAGTTTCAGGAAGATGCTCTATTCCAGCGAAACATTACTATTTTATGGCACTGAAATGCCAGAAGGATTTGGAGTGACTTTCACCAAGCCACCTGAAAAGTAGGTCAGTGGTGATACATTTTAGAGAGAACTGCAGCGCTACAACAGGAGCTGAGTTAATCCTGATGTATATGATGAATGTACCCCTAACCCCCTAGCCTCGCTGCAGGGGACTGTCTGAATGTACATATATCTTCACTAATCTTTCTGCAGCTGCTGATTTCAAAAGGGGGAGATCTTCTGACATTTTCATTAAATACCATGGGGCAAAATTGGTTGACTTTGTTTGTTCCAACAGCGGCATCTAAATCCAGATTTAACCTGTAAACTCTAAGGATGAAAGATCGAGATTTCATGGAAGCACAATAATACATTATAAAACTTAGCCTGAATTAATTTGGTTCTCGAATTCCTCCTTAGAAAGTAAGTCCACACTTGGCTTTTTTCGCATACAAGACAGACCTCTCAGTGATGGATTGGCGAGTAATGTGTGTGGGTTTAGGTCTGTGCAGCTGCGTAGACGCCCTGCAGGACAGCCCTGGCGTATTCCAACTAGCTGCATTTCCCCAGAACAGCTCCTCCCTGCTGTATTTCATTTCAGCCTTGGCTTGTTGCTTTTAAATAGCTATTTTTAAAATTCCGAAATCTCTTTTTAGGCTGTCATGCAGAAAACATAGGCAGCAGACAGAGGGATGCGTGGGGAAAAGGAGGAAAGGAGGTAAAGCAAATCTGAAGTATGTCAGAACAAGTTTAAACATCACTTTTCAAAACAATATTGAAACCCTTCTGTACAGAGCAGGCACCGGAGAACAGAACAGAGATAACTGTGCTAACTAAACTTAAAATATTGCATGAAAAAGCTCTCAGAATAATTGCACTGAATTATAAACCCTCGGACTAATGTGATAAAAGAAGACTCGCTGTCTGACAGTAACAAAAAATAAGATTCCATGTGACTATAGCTTGCCTAACCGGGGGCTGATGGGGAGATCAGGGATTGTGGAAAGGATTTAGGTGTCTTCCTGGATCATGGGTGACCACGAGCTCCCTGTGAGATGCATGGGTACAGAGAGCTGCTGGGAGGCTTGGCAAAGCAGGGGATTGCCAAAAAGAAATACAGCAGTACTGGGCCCGATTTTGGAGGGTGTGCTTCAGAAAGATGATGGAAAAATGGAAGCAGCAGTCAGTGCTGGTGCCAGTTGGGCCGTTACCAGAACAGGCAGAGCAGAGGGCAGTGATGCGAGGGCTGCCCTGAACGTAATGTCCTATTTTATTATTGGCCCATAATGTCAGAGGTGGTGTGGTAGTAGATGTTGGTGGTGTGGTAGTAGATGTTGAACCTTCCCACCAATATTCCATTACATGTTGCTGCTGTGTGACAGATGGCAGCAGAGGAACAGTCTGACAAAACAGTGTCTGACGTGGAAGTGCAGATGAAACAAAGGTGTGGCATCGAATTCCTCCATGCAGAAAAAATAGTACCCGTTGACATTCACTGATGCTTGCTGAATGTTTATGGAGACCAAACAGCATCTGTGAGCACAGTGAGCTGGTGGGTGGTGTGTTTCAGTGGTGGCGACAGCGGATCACCTCTGCTGGTACAGATTTTTACAAGTGCAGCATGCTCTTGTTCATCACTGGCGAAAATACACAGACAGTGGTGGTGACTATGTTGAAAAACAGTGTTTTGTAGCTGATAATTTGCTCTATCAAATGGTGCTGTTGTGCTCTTTGTACCTGTTATGGTTTCCTCAGAAATGAACAGGAGGCATTACTTTCAGAGCTACTCACATAGATGCTGGGGCTGGAAAAGTTCAAGCTAAAAATAAATTGTAGATCTTGACCAGTGAAACAGCTTATGACAGGATGTGGTTACTTGCACTAAGTCTTTAAATCGGGATTAGGTTTCCTTAGGAAAGGTTCCGTTCAGTCAGCTGATAGGCATCCAGCAGGCGTTCCCAGGGTAAAATCATGGGGAGTTATGCAGAGGCTTGCAACGATGCAGCCTGGAATTAAAATCTGCGACTCCCTGGCAACCACCCTTAGGCAATATGTGATTAGAAGGGTTGAAAATGTGCATTAATTAATAGTGAATATCTATTCAAACTGGATTGGTAAATCACACAACCATAAAGAATGAAAAATAGAGAAACATGTTAAGTTTCAGCACCAGGAAAATAGGTAGGAAACTAAGGTGTTTCCAGAAAGCAACATTTCTCCTTCAGAACAGCATTGTGTAGAATCATTAATTCATTGTAAGCTTTTGCACGTGTAAACATCCCTAACAAGTGCTTAGGTGCATCAGCTGCTAAAGGCCTATGGAGTGTTGGACTGCGTGGGACTGCAGAGAATGGAGAAGGGATGTAGGTCCTCAACCTGCACGTCAAGATGATTTCTGAGCAGGGGATGTCTGCTTCCGTGAGACACAGCTGAGCAGCTCCAGCTCTGCCCAGCTGGGAGAGGCTCAGATGAACTTGCTGTAGGAAAGTAAACCCAGGCACCATGAAGATGCTTGTGAAATTCTTTTGGGATTTCACCCCTAGTGTCTTAATGTGTCTGGTTAATTGTCAAGTGCCAAGTCTACATTCATCAATTAAATGAGAATCATTACAAACTGTCTCACCCATTGTCACAAAGGCAAAGGTTCCTTTCAACTCCAATAAATTAAATTAAATTGGCTCAAACCCTGCAACCACAGACAGATTGGCTTTGTGTTGAGAGGCATTACTTTGATTGACACCTGTCTGGCTGATCGGGGATGGTTACCAGAATGAGTGGAATCAGACAAAGGGGTTTTTTGTGTTATGGGGGATTTCACATGTACAGTCACACCATCAGCTGTCGCATGCAGAGCCAGGCAGAAGCAGCCAGCAGTTATACAGCTCTGTTGGCTTGAGGTTAGAATATGGGAGCCTGCTCACTCATAAATATGTGGCTAGATATGTGTAAACATTATCTCTGGTTATGTTTCATTTGCCTCTGTTTGAGGTACCAGGCAGGAAGCAGTGTGCATCTGCGTATCGCTGCAATTCGGTTAGAAAGTGTTTCAAATATGTGATTTTTCTCCTCTTTCCTTCCAGGTTAGCAAACATCCCAGTGAACCCCAAAAACTCCACTTTACCTTTATCACCTGGAAGCCATCCTAGATGATCTTCACCGTGTCTTTGTGCTTTAAAAAAGTCTTTTTTTTTTTTTTTTAGCTGTAACAATGTTCTGCCCACCAGCGCAGATGTGGTGCCCAAATTTCCCCTTTTACAATAGTTTCATCAGCCAAGTGTCACTGGTTACTCACCTCTGCTAGACCTCATCTACACTGAATATATTCTGAGCTAGCAAAGCTTGCATTCAGCCTGAGGAAGCTGTATTCCCACACCAGTCATCACATGGTTATGCTCTGGCATTGGAGCCTGAATGTGAAATAGTTGTTGGCTCCCAGCAGCTCAGGGTAGGCACCAGCATGTTGGGTTCCCAGCCATCATAAGTGGAGGTTGTTTTCCTTCCACCTGAGGATCTGGTACATGGGATCTCTAAGAAGAAAGGGAAAAGCTTGGAAGATGTACCTTTTTTTTTTCTTTTCAATGTACTGAACTATTTTAAAGTTGCTCTTTTCTAACACGTCGTGTATTTGAATTGCACAGCTGCAGCTCCTTCAAAATGCAGTTAAACAGGCTGCAATTTTACAAACATTTAAATTTGAGAATAAATAGCAAGGGAACTAGATAGCTGTGTCTATATGCAAATCACTATCCTAGCTGTGCAAGAAGGGTTTAATATTCTGACTTGCTCTTATGAATTTCAATACAAAAGAATTCAAAGTGGTAAGACCAAAAATGGATGACTGAAGAGGAGTATACCAGTAATTTCATCACGTAAATGTAACTGATTGTTAGCTCAGTGCATTCAGTTTTGAGTTTCCTGGGCTAGGTCTTGTTGGATCCCTCATCCTGAGGAATGTTCAGCTGAATTTAATTGTACCATTGCATTCTGATCTCTGTTACTAGAATCCCCAGACTAGAAGTAGCCACGTGGCCTCTGCCTTTCTTCCTCATCCTGCTTTTGGTATGATTCTCAAAGCAGTAGCGCAGATGGGTGTAACCACAAACAAATCTCTCTGGTGAAGCAACACAAGCAGTCTGCACAGGTGCTTTCAACAAGGCTGGTGGCAGACAGAGGGACAGCTGATAATCTTGCATGTCAGAGCATGGTACTTGTGGTATTCTCTGCACTCAGAAGATAAGGGCTCTTCCTGATCCTTTTTCCTTTCTCCTCTCAGTCAAATGAGTACAGCAGATTTTTGTGATTAATTAGCTGCTGCCTTCTCCATGCTCTATAGGCTGTTTGTATTAGCAAGTCATATCAATTGATGAAGTGATTTGTGTAGCAAATCAGTGAGTGCTGAAGATCCACCATCCACACCCCTCGAGGAAGCTGTAGCTTGACCAGGTTTACAATTCAATTTTGAAAGAGAGTCAGAAGTTCCCATCTTTCAGGGAGTGTTTCTGGACCAATTCTGGTCTGGTCCTATGGTTTGAATATTTGTTTGAGGTTGAGGCACATTAGGTGTCTTCTGGTTTTGATTCATCTGAAAGGAGTTCATCTCATGCCCTCCAAGAGCATTCCAGGATGAAGACAAAACTATGGTCAGTAGAGTACAATCAGGAGATTCACTTCATAAGTAGATTTCTGACCTGAACTGAAATGCTAATGTAGAAATGTAGACAGCATCATTTCTAAAATGCAGATTTTTCTAGTAGAGTTATGCAGAAGGTCATTTCTAAAAGACTGGAAAAAAAATATTAATCTGGGTCTAAAAATTATAAAGTTATGGAGCTGAAAAATGTGCAGTACTTGATCTGTTAATGAAAACACAGTTGTAAATCTAGCAAGTGTAGTGCCACAATACAGTGCTCCTGGTGCTCTTTTCTCACAAGATGGGCCTTCCTGGTACCAGTGACCCTCTTGCTTGTAAAGGGAGAGCAGCTCCCTTAATTAGTATTTCTTGCTTTACCTACAATTTAAATAGAAATCAGTGAGCCAGAAGTAACTAAACTGCTGTAGCAAAACCTTCTAACAAAGCAGAGAAATGCTTTGACCACAGCCTGGGCCTGGGTCTTTTAAGGAGGTGTGCTTGAAGCCCTCAGCTGCCTCTGTCCGCAGTGCACGTCCCTTCCAGCACCTCACTCACATGTTGAGCTCAAGAAGGAAGTGATGTGAATCAGACCCAGACTGAATGCAGTAGTGTGCATGCAGTATCGTTCTGCTGATGGGTGTGATGATTCTGGTGAAGGCTGCATGCCCATTAGAGCTGTAGAGAAATCCTTAGAAGATGATGTGCCTGCTGTCTGTGCAAACATTCCTGCACACATTTACAGTAAACCTGGAAACAGCATTCTGAGAAATGGTTCAGTGAAATATCTAGGTGTCTAGATCACTTCTGTACAGTCAGCTTTGATGACTGTTTCATCAGTCACGCAAGAGACCCAAAGGAAATCACAGATGCTCATTGTTTGTAAGGAGTTCAAGTGAATGGCCCTGTTTGGCCTGTGGGGGAAATTACATAAGAGGCTAAAAAAAGTGAATTCGTTGAAGCTGTTATAAAGAACAGAATCAGTGAATGCATCAAGAATTTAATGCATTAAGAGTGAGCACTGCTTTGGAGAAAGCATATAGTATCTCCAAAATGTACTAAAGTATGAGGAGTTGGCAAATGTAGACAGCTCATTCTGTTGACATATTCTACGTGGACTTCAGAAAGCTATTTGAAAGAGTTTTCAACCAAAGCTCCTAAAAACAAATCTATTATGACATCTAAAACTTTGGTTCTCACCTGTATAAATGATAATTTTAAAGATAACAAATGAAGGGTAGAAATCAAAGTTTTATTTTCACAGAAGGAAGCTGTTACTGTAGGGAAATAAAGCCCTGAAGAGATCTGCACAAGAGCTTGCACTGCTTGACATATTCATAACAGATCTGAGGGCACTGAAGAAGTGCAAGGTGGCACTGTGTGATGATCCTAAGGTATTTGTGTAGTAAAGGAAAACACCAACTCTGAACAGATGCAGATGGATTTCATGAAACTAAGTGAGCTGGGTAATGAGGTAGAACAAGAAATTCAACTGTAAAGTGAAGAACATAGGAAAAAATCTAACTTTATATATGCAGTGATGGTTTCTGACCAACATGAACCACACAGAATGAAAATTTAAAATAAATAATTATCTAAAAATACCAGCTTAATACATAGCATTGATAAAAAAGCATGTCCAAGGTTAGGAATTACACCGGAAAATGAATAAAGAATGAACCAGAAATTACTTGCATGCAGAATACTAATTCACATTTTGAATGCAGTGTGCAGTTCTGGTCTCCCTGTCTCAATATGTATAAGATAGAACTGAAATAGGTGTACCGAGGGAGAAAAAATAAGATAAAAAGAAAAAAGAAAAAAGCTGAGTGGAAGCAATGGAGTTTTCAGAATCATGAGTGACATGGAGAAAATGAATAGGGAATGATCATTCCCTGTCTCTCTTAACATAAGAGGAGGCAACAAACACAACGAGTACACAGCAAATTGAAGGCTACAGAAAACAGTCTTCTTACAGGGTAGCTTAAACTATGAAATGCTTTGCCACAGGGAATGTTGGATGCTAAACATTTCCATGGGTTAAAAATGCAATTGGGATAAATTAATGGAAGAATAATCTATTGAATGCTGTTAAATACATGCTATGTATTAAGTACCTACCGTTGAGTGCATTTAATAGGTTATTAAGTACCACCTCCAGCTAAGGAATTCCCTGAGCCACAACTCACTGGGAGCTGGGAGAAACTATCAGAGAAATATCGTTAGGTGCTTGTCCTTTTGTCATGCTCTTCCTTTGGCATTTGCTACCAGTGCCAGCTGGAGAGAAGAAACTGGGCTAGACAAATAGATCTTTGATCTGACCCAACGTGATACTTTTATGTCCTGAGTGGTATTTGGAAGATGGTACATTCGCATTTTCCTTTCCAGGCTGAAAGATGGCAAACCCAACAAAGACAGAAGTGGCCTGGGTGCAATGTACACTTCACCAAGGTGAGGCCACACTCTACTGGCTGGTGAGATTCTGTATGGGCAGAACATGTCTATTCTGACAAAGACATGTATTTTGGTATCTCTGGGGTATGAATTCTTTTTTTTTTTCATCAGTAGCTTGCAGTCAGCTACTGCCATTTTCAGCTTCACAGATGACACCACAGATAGAAACACTGGAAGACAGTCTTCTCTAATTATGTTAGCTAAGCTATGGCTGTCGCACAGATTAAATTGTGTAATGACGTATTAATTAATTTCTCACATATTCACTTGGAGCCTTCACAGATGAAAGAATAGTACCACCTGAAAGTACCACCAACCTATATGCAAACAGATTATAAAAAAATATCTTTTTGATTCCCAGTATCTAGCATGCTCAATACATTGCTATTCAATACTATGTTCCACCTGTCATTCATGAATTACTTCAGCTATATTCCCTCCTTTAATGATAGGAGCACACTCCTTAACAAAAGCTGGCTGTCAAAACAGTGTATTCCATTTCAAATCAATTAATTTTATGTGTACATCTAGACCCATTATAAAATATATGTGGAATAATTGTCGGCTGGAGTAGACTTCGTGCTTAACACCCAAAGTAATTAAAACTACATGAGGACAATTTTGACAGTGTACTTTATCACTGGGACTTTTTTTCCCATCATACCCTCCAGAGGGCAATTTGATGGCCATGCAAACAATTAATCACGTATGAATGAACAATGAAAGCTTTTCCAGCAATCCACACATTTCAGTTCCTTAGAAAGCACACTGGTGTACATAGCAACAGCAGCATTAGTACTAGTGCCACCAATGTGGTGCAGGAAGCTCTGGTTGGCAGAGGAGCAGAGGAATTCTGTTCCCTTTGCACTCCGGAGAGCTCCAGCCCACTCTGCTCTGACCATCTGAACCGAGGACCAAAAGCAGTGAGTTATATCACGCAACGTGGGTTGCCACCAGACACTCATGTTCTAAAGATATGTTTTTAATTGTGAACTGATGACCACAATTATTCAGTGACATCAACACTTGGAGCAGCTGATATGAGGCACCAGCCTCAAGGTGGATCCACTAGGGTAACTAGGTGGAATTCCACTCCTCATTGCCCTCCTGCCGGCTCCTGTCCCATGTAGCGTGCTGTGCACCTAATGCTGTAATTTACATCAACCTCCTCCCTTGAATACTGTGCATTTTTTCACAAAAAGATGTGCAAACATACTTCACGTTTTCAGCTGTTGCAAGGATGGCCACTCCTAGAAGGACATCTCTCAAGACCACATGTAATAAGAAGGAGAGGAAGAGGACAAGCTAATCAAACTGGATGCCACATGCAGACCAGAACTCTGCTAATAGCATCCTGAAGAGATGTGTGTTTTTAGGATCAACATAGTGGTGTCCCTTATCTGCACAGATGTCAAGAAGACACCAAGTGCATTAAAGATCAATGATACAAGTCAGGACACCGATGCTCTGTGGATGGAGTTTGTATTACATGTCATATAACACAGCTGCAGCACTGTGTGGTGGTGATGGAAGAATTTCAGCACGCAATAAATCTGTCAGAGTTGTAAATTTGCTTACAGAAACCTGATCCACCACAGAATTTGAATGATGGTGTCCTCCCACTGCAGTAAGGGAAACTGTTAGTATTGCAGCCAGAACACGAAGATTTTTGTTCTAGATTGTCTTTCCTTGAACAAGAGTTGTCCTGGTTTTGGGGTAGCAAATGACCGTTCCCTCACCTGAGCTTCTCACATTCCTGACAGTGTTAGAGAAACATTAGAGAGGATGAAATAGGGAGCAGGGCCCTACAGAGGCTCCGATAAACATAGCCATAACAACTGAGTCCTTGAAAAGAATTGTGCACAAACTCACACTGTCCTTGAAGGTGGACATTGGACACTTGAGTACTGTGAGAAGAAAGTAGTGACCTTTGTTTTATTTCAAGAAAAGCTGAGTGAAGACATGCGGAAAGACAGACTTTGTCATGAGAATTCAATTACTCAGTGTATTATCTTTTAAAAAACACAAGTACACCGTTAGAGAGGGCAATTAATTTTTAAAAAGAGGATACCTGACTTCATGTATATAAATAAACGAGTGGTTCTCAGGATTCCTGCACAGCTCAGACTGGCACAGCATAGACCTTCACTTTTAAAAGTTTAGTCTAATTGCACTCCAGATAATTTAAAAATAATAGTAAAAAAGAAGCCCCAGCCAACCAATCGAAAAAAAAAAAAAACCCACCAAACAACAGTGCTATGCAGAAATCTGCTGAAGTAGCCTTTGCCACAGAGCTTTTTTGCTGTTACAGCAGCAGTTAGCAGCAGCGTAACCCCGTCTGGCAATGCTTCTCTGAACAGTGACTGCATTGCAGTCATATTCAGAAAGGAACAGGAGAGTAAGGAGTGGCTGTGCGTGATGAAGAGGAGTTAGGATCTATCCCATGTGCCAGAGAATTGCTGCAAAAGTTGGCTTAATAAACAGCATTTTTCTGAGGTGAATCGCAAAAATTTTCTGCAATTTAAGTGCTGCAGACAGTTGGATTTTCTGCCCCTTTATGATCTGAGAAGCAGCAGAGGGCTCGGACTGGGTACAGCCAGCTTACATGTGATCCAGCTTGGAGAGAGGCCAAGCTGAAGTGATAACTGAGGGCGAGGAAGCTGGGTTGGACAGAGTGCCACGAGTTGAGAAGGCAGATCTGTGTGTCTGGCCAGAGCTCTGCAGGTTTCACTGCTGGTTTTTAATTGGCTGTGTAAAGGAGTGTTGCTTTTGGAAAGGCTTGAAGGAGACCTAGGGTGGTCTCAGGCTGCCCTGTGAAGATATTCAACAAGTTTAAAGTGCCTGCCTTGTAAACCAGCGTAAACGAGCAAAGCAGAATGGGAAAGCAAAGCCCTTCCTTCCCATCCCTGCTGATGAGGTCACAGTGGTCAGAAACCAACAGCTTGTCTGTGAAAGAGAAATGGACCGGACAGAGGGTACAAAGGGTTTTTATGTGTATGAAAAACCCCACATCAATTTGTATTGTTAAAATTCTAATGTGCACAAATATAAGTTCAAAGTGCTCTCTCACTCTGAGGGCTTCCTGTGTCTTTTAGGTCAAAACCCCATAAAATTTGTTTAGAGTAATAAAACAGAAAAGCAAAGAAGACTGGAGATTAATTATTTCTTTATGTGTATCTATTAATTAATTTCTAAGTAAGTGCAGTACATGAAGAGTTTGCACTGTAACCACATCATTTGTTTAGAATAGAATAGAATTGCTCAGGTTGGAAAAGACCTTCAAGATCATTGAGTCCAACCACAACCAAACCGTACTACTGGAGTCTGTTGGAATAGTTAAACCTGGTAAAGCAGAACCATTTGTTAGTCACAGTTTAGTAACTCCCACTGTTTAACATAGCTTGACTGGTAAGGCCACTGTAACTTATCCAAACAATATGAAATCAATTGTTTATCATCTCTTGGAAGATGGAGTTTCCTTTCCTTTAAAGAGAATGGTTCTGAGAAGCATTGCAATTTATATATAAAAGCCCGCATTTCCTGCATAGATTCTTGTGTATAGATGCAAATGCAGCCTTTGGATCATGCTCCATTAGACATACAAGGTAAAGCTTCTGAAAGAGTATTGATAGGAGGATGGTTGGACTAGATGATCTTGTAGGTCCTTTCCAACCTAATGTATCTATGAATCTATGAATCTATTGCTGATTTCTGCAATATTCAGTTTTCATAATATGAAGTTGAAAGACAAGCTCACAACTGTTTAGCTTGTATCATGGTGTTATGAGCATTTCAATCCGTTTCTTCATGTCTTCTTTTGAATTTAGCTCATGTGTGCCAATGAGTCCCTAGAATGGGCAAATCCACAAATATGTCTGTACTATTCACTTTGTGTAGATGTCTTTGATTCATAGCAGAAATTAATTTCTGAGTTATTTGGGATTGTAAAGCTCAGTCTCTTTGCCAGTTAATTGCTACACCAGCTTATGCTTCACACCATACGGAAACACTCTTAAATATGCAAAGAAAAAAAGCTAAGAATAAATCACAGCTGCTGTTAGATGGGGATAAAAAGAAAAAAGGAAGAAGAAAAAAGGAACTGTCTTGGTTTAAATACAGCTAAATTTCTTTTAATATTGAGAAATTCTTTTTCTGTTCTCCAAATCAATTTTCATTTATAGCATCCAGAAAAGAGAATGCTGAATATAAAGCACTGAGATAACAGCAATAATTACAACTTACAGTTTCACTGCAGTAATATTTTCCTACTCTCTATTACATTAGTGATTGCAGTAATCATTTGTATTTGGCTTACACGGACATTTCTTACAGGTAAGTTCAATCCCAGTATCTTAATTTACAACAAAATAAAGTTTCTGAAGGTAGAAATGAGTTTTATTTTTGCAGCAGTAATTGTTCCTGACCAGTGATGGCAGCTTGACCTCAACCGCATATCAAGTGTGTGTATCAGGCCTTGACACATTGTCATGGTTTCCCACAACCAACAAATCTGAGAAACACTTTATTGTATGTGTCCAGAACAGATCTATGATGGAAATCTCATTTATTGCACAGTTCCAATTATTCTGCATAAGAACAACCTCACTGAAAAAGTAAATTTTTTGTGTGCCAGACTTTCTTTCGGTTGTTACAGACAGCACAGACATGTCAGCGAACATGGGGAAAGTAAACCTAGCAGCTAAGGAAGGGCAGCAGCAAGCTTCAGACTGAAGAAAAATGAATGCAAATTTATCACTGGGCCAAACTGTCAATAATAGCACAGATTGCTATGTAAATAGCTCCGTATTTGTTCGTGCTATGTAAATGCTCTGGCTCTTCCCTAAGCTGATAACAAAAATTAGATTAGCAGATCCTTTCCTGGTAAAACCACACTGCCACACCGACACCAATAGAAATGTCAAAAACTCCAGTTCTACACTAGTTCAAGTATTTTGTGTGCTGGGAGAGGTCTTCAAAATAAAAAACGTCTGATTCCAACAGAAAGAAGTGAGTAATTGGACCACACCGTGCTGGAGGTAGGCCAAGCTGGCCAAGCAGCTGGCTTACAGCCTCACCTGCAAAAAAAGGCAGGTGTAGCACTGATAGGATGAAAGACTGTAAAGTCCTACAGGGTGCGTGTCTGATTGTCAAGAGAGGAAGCTGAAGCAGGAGCACATGAACAGCTGCTGTCCTCTGTGTCAGGCCAGCCTGGTGCTGAGGGGGAGGATGAGTTGCTTGGCTATGTTTTCTGCTCTGGCAGAAGGAACCTACAACTGAAACTGGCTAACTCAAAACTTCAGTTTTGTCAGGCTGCAATGAATGACTTTTCAGGCTATCCTCTGGCCTTTATTCCTCCTTTCTTATCAAGTACTCATCTCTTGGCTGGAGGAACGGGGTTAATTTAGAGTATTGCATCCCCTGTTGCAGAAGTTGGTCTCATCTTACCCAGCATCACTTCACTTCTTGCTTCTAAGTCCCTTAACAATTCCTGTCCTGAGACAGGGCTGCGGGCAAGTGCTGTCCTGGAGATGGGAACTCCATCCTCAAAAATGCTGAAAAGTAATTTCTACTCAGGCTTTCTTTCTTCTAAGCCTTGAACTTTTCCCTCTGACAAAAGACACAAAGCTTTACCTGTGGGACAGCTGAATTCTTGATCATTTTGAGTTGCTCCTGCTGGGGCCTGGACCTGGTCTGTCTCTGAGCCTGTTGCTGTGCTCATGCCCTGCTATGCTCACTGGGCATGGGACAGCATGCTATCTGCATGGCACTGCTTGCCATTGCCTCCATCACCACTTCCCTTGTTCCCTTCCCTCCATTCTTGCAGGGCCATGCTCCAGAGAGGCTGGTGTTGCCATCCACTTGAGGCAGTTCAATAAACGCAATGCTGATGGTATCACTAGAGCTCCTTTCATCCTTCTCAGCCAGAACTGGCATCAGCTACCAACTGTGATGGTTGCTCATTTACGATCCGTACTAGTACTAGAAAATGAACGATAAAAGCCTTGCTCTGGCAGGCATCAAGCAGAGCTAGAAAGCATATGTGCAGTTTGTTCCAGAGACTCCTCCACTACTACAGCAAATGGTTTTACACAACTACAGCAAACTGTTTTCTGTCTTTAAGGATTTTCTTCATCCAGCGCACTGTGTAAGCCATGACAAATGAGTCACTCCTTAACCATTTGTATCCATTAACAACACTTCATACTGACCAGCCCAAGGACTTGGCCAATTATGGGATGTTTCTGACTTTGGCCTCCAGACATACTCCGTCTTTCTAATAGGCCAGAGATGACTGCTGGGACAGATGTTTTTCCCACTTGCATTCTCCTTGCTATTATCTCTTCCCACTAGTACTAGCCACATCTTCAGTAAAACGGGGCTTCAAATTGAAGATTCTCAATTATACAAATACAATATGCAAATGAAGGATATGGAACTTGGGAGAAAATCTTCAGAGGACAGCAGCAGCTGGGGCATGCTATGACATAGAGACCATCCAGAGGGAGTGTGGAGACAGCTGATGAGGCTGAGACAGTGCTCCTCAGCTCTCAGGGACAAGGACATACATATGCACAGACATCTGTTTCTTCTCTGTAGGACAAAAGGGATGCAGTAGAAATATGGTCTGTGAGGCCCTGGTCCCTGCCCTTGCAGGCAAACACCTCTTGCAATTCTTTTTCTGGACTTAATTGGTACCACCTAAAAATCTCTTCATTTATGCCATCCTTGAACAACTTTTTCTAGAGAGCACTATTTCAGAAAAGAGGGACATGTAATTCCCAGGCTAACTGTACTTGTATCTAGAATACAAACATTTGTATTGTGCCAGGTTTGTGCCTACACTGTCCTTCCTCTGAAATGTTCCTGTGCCCCCTCCTTGGTATAGATATAGGAAACAAGTGCATCCTCCCTCTTCCTCACTTGGATGGCCAAGTTAAGGGCTGCCAGCTGTCTCATAACACAGACTGCCCCTTCCCTGCCTACTCTTGCCTGCTGCATAATCACTGTCATCCTGAGTGACCAGTCTGGCAGGCATAACTCTTCACAAGGCCTCATCACAGCAACGCTCTCTAGAACCTCATTTTTTTTTCCAGGTGATTGCCTCCTCTGCTTTTTCATAGTTATTCTTTGGTCAGCAAACACGTGCCTCCCTCTCTGGTTGACAACACTAAGGCCCTTGTTTTAATTTTATTTTTGTTATCTTCCAACATATTGCCTTTCATTTTAGCAGAATTCATTCAATTTTTATTGCAGTACTGATATCCAAGTCTTCTCTCTTTTCACGATACTGAATAGCTTCACGGCATTGGCAAATTTCATCAACGTTGCTCTTACTTATTGTGCTGAAATCACTGATGGAGTTATTAAAAAAAGACAGAGGAATTTCCACTACTACCATATTGCTGCTTTCATATTTTCTAGTCATCACCACCCCCTCTACTCTGCAGATCCAAGATGACAAGAACTGACAGAAGAGCTAGTGCATGCAGAGTAGTATCTTTGTAAAGCTCTGCAAAGAAAGCAGCACGAGCCCTATTAGATTGCAGTTGAGATCTGGCAAGTGGTGACTTTTGTTACAAGCCAGTGTCAAATCAATCCAGTGCCAACCAGCAAATCACTGATATGGAATCACAGACAATCAGAAAGGAAAACCAGTTACCATGCATGGAATCATAGAATGGTTTTGGTTGGAAAAGCCTCTTAAGACATCTAGTTCTAACCCCACTGTCAGGGGCAGGAACACATTCCACTAGACATGGTTGCCCAAAGCTGCATCCAGTCTGGCCTTGACCACTTCCTGGGTTGGCATGTCCACCCCTGGATATTCCATATAGTCTCGGTGGAAGTTTATGTGGTGATTACCAATGTCCTATGGCTGCAAAGCAGATGATCTTCTTGTTGCCTCTGAAGTGATAGCCAGCTTGAGGAGAGCACAGTTCCAAAGTGCCGCTGGTGGAATCCATAAATATTCCTTTCCCATAATCATTATGGAGACTCTGGAGACATATCAATGTGAAAGAATAATACTGAACAATTAAAGATGGTTTAGTTTTCAAGGAGGGCAAACCTGGCTGTTCCCATACTAGCAGATTCAAGTGTGCCCAGCATGCCTACAAGTATCTGTTCTAGAAAACTGTTAGATCAGACTGTGAGACCATGCCTGGCCCATTGCAGCTAGCATGCTTCCTGAGTAATTCCTGGCCACAGTTAGAGATGTGTAGGTGGTTTGCATGCAGAAGCCTTGTTTTGGAGGATGAGACAATTTGTTATCATAGATGCAAGCTTCTCAATGCCAGTTGGCCTCAGCACCAGGGAATGCTCCTAGGCACATCTAATTTATTATTGTAGACACAGCCTTTGTGAACACCACTGTGGGAAACCTGGCAATGTGCATGGGGCTATGTGGCCCAAATCAATTTGAATATGAAAGCATCTTTTCTCCTTTAAAAAGTATGAGTACGTACTGTTATTTCAAGTGAGTTCATTGTAACCTCTACCAGCCTGGATGATGAGGCCATCTCCTGCTATGAGAGCACCTGGCAGGCGATGGCTCAGTTGTGCAATGAGCTGCTGCTTAATGGAAGCAGGACCAGTTTCAGGTAAACTGAAAGCAAAGTGGCACTGTCTGTAAGCCAGCTGAGATGCCAGGCAGCCTGGTGTTCTTCAAAGTCATGGGGTGGAATGTAAAGGCACAACAATTACACGGATAATGCAAAGAGCCTTTGCTGGCATGGGCTCGGGACACCGCCAGTTTGCAGGTCTGGCACAGGCAGCTGAAAAGCTCATCTGTCATCACTGGGAGCAGTCCAAAAGAGGTAGGCATGGAAAGGGCTTTGTGTGCCTGGAGCTTTGTGTGGCAAGGGGCAATGCACGGGGAAACGGGGTTTGGAAATGCAGAGCCGTTACTTCATCACGTCTGTGCCAACTCATAACTGCCTCGTGTAATTGTGAAATCTATTAGAAGTTTGGATGAGTCTTTCTGTTCCTTGAGTTTTGTCAAGTACTTATCCTCCACTGAGTTCTGAATCTCAGGTCTTTCTTAGAGCAGGTAATGGATATTAAAAAATAATAAAAATAGCTTTGCTAAGAGCCAAGTGGGGAGTAAATGAAGCAAATCCCTTCCATGCTCTGTGTGAAGAGGATCCCAAACCCACACTGTGTCACTTCCCCAGTGATGGAGTTGCACGTTACTGGTATCCGCTTCTCTCCCCAGTGTTGTGGTGAGCAGAGGAAGGAGAGAGGAGGCCAGACCTGTGTGGTGCTGATGTCATGTTTGACTCATGTCAATGGCATCATTTCCTGAGTGCTACAAGACCAAAGCAAGCACTGGAACTGGGGACATAGAGAGATCTACTGCCCAGTCTTCTCTGTTCCATGCCCCTTCCTCATTGTCCAGCTGCACTTGTGGCACTCTGGTATCTCCTTACCCTCTCTGGAAACCACCAATCTGTCCTGGATTCCTTTAGCTCCTGCTTGTGGTGGCAACCAAGCTGAGATTCAGCCTGTGCATCTTTGCAGCTCCTTTTTCTCTTCCTCTCACCTGGTGACTAAAATTCCCTTTTCCAAAGCCCTTTTTCCCCACTGCAGTCAACAAAAAGTGCAAGTTCTGTCACACAGCAGTGAGTGAATCACAATATTTTCCATGTTCAAGGAAAGTAATGGAAGAAAATACCTTTTCATGTTCTTTAGCTGGATACCTCTGACAGTTCACTAAATCTTTGTTTCTACTGTCTGCATGTGGCTGTGTTTGCCTCCTAGGTTATTAGCTTGCAGAAACAATAGGTTTTTATTTTATTTTATTTTTTATAAAAATCAAGAAAATCATTTTTAGCTTGGCAGATGATCAAGGCAAACTTCAAACATGACCTTTCTTACTAGTTTTGGTCTTTATATCATATCCATTCCGTGCTAATTTATTTCAGGAGCTGAATTGGAAAAGGCAGTATTTTCTCAGCTCTTACATAAAGCTGTTTCTGTGCTAAAAAGCCATTTGTCACTTGGCAATGGAGCAGCAAATCAATGGGTGAAGAACTGTGAGTTACAGGAGGGAGTGAGAATGGTGGTGACTCCTTTGAGTTCAAAATCTCAAGGCCTCATCAACCAAGAATGATTAAATGTAGGCAAAAAATCAAGATGCTGAGGTGTGATACAGAAGCCTCTTCACAGCCTATCTATCTTTTCATTTCAGCCCTGCTCAGAGAGTACACAGAGAGACCCAAGTACCTCTCCAGTTGCTTTTCCAGTCAACACAGACAGCTGAGTTCATAGCAGAGACCTTCCAGACACTGTCTTTGTGCCAGTATTAGTTTCCTAAAATCAATATATAGCGTGTATAGATAAATGGATTGTATATACAGTCACTTCTGTTGTCTGCCATTTTAAATACTTACAAAGCAGTATTCAGCTAAAGACTAGCAGAAGAAGTCCCTAGCTGCAGCCTTTGATCATATCTCTCCTCCATCTGGGATTGTACATGCTAGTGATGGCAGAAAGACACATCACTTCTTCTCTAGACTGATTCAAAAGTAATCCCATAGCAAGTAATAACTACCAAAATAATTGCAATCATTCATCATGATATTACATGGAATATTTCTTCAGGCAGCATCAGCTTGAATGAAGTTGACTGCAGTGCTGCTGGTGCTCCTTCTCTGGTTTGTTCTGGAGTTTTACCTAAATGGTCCTGCAAATGCTTGTTTCCCTGCATGCTTCCAGGGTCTTCACTGGGGCTGGAGTTCAGTCCAGCTTCTTCTCTCAGAGCTTTCTCCAAGGCTGATGCCAGACTCATCCTGATTTAAAAAATGCATTTGGTAAGCCACAGTAACAATCAAATACAGCTGTGGGCTCATCCTGGGTGAACTCCTTGCCAAACTTGTACTCAGAAAGCTATCATTAGTGTTTTAGCCTGTAACTAGAGTCCAAAACACCAACCTCTATCAAAGTTTATGTTTAAGGACACTTGCTGTAGTGTGGTGTGGCTGAAAGACAAACAAAAGCCTGTGTTAATACTACCAATAATCCAATGTGGACACAGAAGTCAAAACTCTTTCATAAGGATTTTAGGTCTCCTTTCCCAAATAGCATCCCTCTGCAATGCAGCCCTTCTTGCCCTGCCACACCTGTGCAATAAGGTGCAGGGCTCTGAGGAAGGCTTGTGCTTTGTGAAGTAGAAGACATCTGCAAAGCTCCTTACATCATCTATGTGCAAAATTCCCACTTCCCAGCAGGCTGCTTCTACAAGGAGGAGAGGGGAACAAGATGCTTACTTAGACTTTCATAGGAATATCAAGAAATAATGGGGCCTCTTTCTCAATGCAGCATCAGGAGTGCTCCGCAGCAGTGAACCCGTGTTAAGAATCTGATATGACCTATGGTAGCACATGTGAGCTTCAAGCTGATGATGGCCTGTGCAGCATGTTTTGTCCTCACATGCCTATCAGAGCAAGGTCAGCCTTGTAATGCCATTGTAACACCACTCATTCTTAAGGGATTTCATTAAAATAGAGTTGTGTTGGTTTTACCCAGAGGGGCAAATGAACACAACATTCCCTCACTGCCCGTCCTCAAAGAGGGGGAGAAAATATGATAAAAAAGGGCTCAAGGTTCAAGATAAGGATGGAAGGATTGCTCACCATCATGGGCAAAACAGACTCAGTGTAGGAAGATCAATACAATTATTGTTTCTCAATTAGCCTAAGAGAACTCTGACATTTCCATTGCAATCAGTGTGTACCATTACATGGCTTTGTGTGACTTACCATTCTAGAGTAAAATTGACTTTGTTTCTAAGCAATGACTTTATTTTTGTGGAGTAATTTACACTTAAGTATGGAAAATGAAGAAAGGTGGTAATGCTAGCCTTTCTCTGCCTGTTTGTAGCTAATGCCTTCTCTGATTTTAACTTATGGCCTGGGAGGAATGGTTTTACTGCCACTGAACAATAAGGGGAAGAGAGGAAAAGTAAAGAACAGCTGGGTTTAATGAGCTGGAACAGCTGCAGGTATTAAAGCAGTGTGTACACTTGTCATTCAGAGAGTTTCTACACATATATAGATGACAAGCTATTTAAATCAAAACTTTTGTTACAGAGGCTACAATGGACATAATGCTGTTAAAGGTTCAGAACTTAGTGTCTTAACTTATGCTATTTGCCACAAACTAGTTCCAAGCAATGTAATTTATAGAGGCAGGAACAATCAGTCTTTATTTTAATATATGGTAGAGCTTTCATTCTGGACTATGTCACTGGTTTCCTACTACAGCTGTCCTTCCCTCTCACATTGTATGTTAGGCTATATGAGTGTTTCCAATGCAAGTTCCTATAATGCTGGTTGAGGAATCGTTTATTATTCTGAAGACTATTCCAAAGGTGATGCATCGATGGTTTTGAACCTTTGTGCAGTGCTCAAGCGTAGCTAGAAATGAAAAAGCTTAACTCCATTGAAGGGAAATGCGATCACTTTGTAATTTCAGTGGAAGCATTAAAAATAAATCATATGTTAAGAGGATATCTGGACTTCAACACCAACACAATCTTAAATGACAGGATCTGATATTGGGAATACGGAATTTTCTCTGTGGGATTAAAGATGTCAATTTATCCTTATGCAGATAATTTTAACTGCTTAATTTTAGACTGAGATTAACTATTTTTCGTGATGGTAGCTTGACAGTTTTCAGTATCTAAGCAAGACCAGGGTGAAACTGTGATGGAAAAACTCTTCATATCAGTAATTTATTCTTAAAATCAATGCTAATAGTTAGTCCTAGGGCTAGAAATTTAATAACAACATAATGATTTTTAAAGGTTGCTTAGAGAAAATTAAATGCCCCCAGAAGGTGTTCCCCTTACAATAACGACAATATCTATGCTTAAAATTCAAATCAGCTTTCCCTAATTACCCATGAAAAATTACTATTTCACTTTTATGGATTCAACCCATAAAAGTCTTCTTCTGCCTTCAAACAGCTACCTGGAGATATGTGGTCAGCAAGTACAGCTGCAGCTGTCCCCAGCTCTATCAACTCTGCATCTCTGGAGGGAACTCAGCCTGAAAGGATTCGAATGGGCCGCTTTGTCAAGGGGCTGGTGCTTGGCAGACTTTTGTAACACGTCTCCTGCCAAGAGCTCTTTCCAGCAGACAGTAACAGCTGGGTTATGACTGTCTTCAAAAAGTGCAGAAGGAGCCCTTATGAAGGGCCCATTGTACTATCCCAATGATTTTCTCTTGCAAGTGGGCTTTTGCTGTACCACGGCATCATTTATTCAGGCAGTTGGGGAGGATGTGCATTAAGACAGCTGGCGTGGTAAAACAGAGTGATCCTGAGTTACAGAAGTCCCAGTGACTTGAATGGGATTTCACTTTTTGTATACGAGATACAGAACTTATATGAGAAGGGGCTCTTCTTACTGCTGAGGTATGAAAATACTTGTGGTATGGAATGTTTTTATTACTGTAAGAGTGCCCATTCAGACACTGTAAAGGCACTTCAGGAGAAAGCAGAAGAGTGCCTCAATCTCTATAGCAATCTTTTTATTAATGGATAGATCCTCGTCACATAACAATCTGTACAGCAAATGATTATTTAACCAATTTTCTCATTCTAAATGTTATAAGTAAACAGTTTATATCAAAATTGTACCAAAAGTGTGTGTTTTGTGTACCAATAAATCTTGTTTCACTGTTCTGTTGTTCTAGAAATAGTTTTATTTTACTCATATGATGCTGTCAAATCATTCTTTAGGCTGCACTGGAGAAACCAGAAGTCTAATTAGCAGGCCTGCAATGGCTCAGCAAGCTGTATTTTCAAATTCTGGTTGACGTCTAGTACTCAAGAATCCAAATTTCATTCAAAGATTTTTTTTTCTGATTGTATCTCCAGCACATGTCAAGGCTGTAATGCATGCCAGCTTCCGCACAGCGTAAGCAATGCCAATAAGAGCTTTTCCCCTTCATTCAGACATAAATTACTATGGACTAAATCATCGTTTATTAAAGCAGATAAGGGAGGGGAAGATTCTGAAGACATGAAGTTTGATGGTATCTCTCATTGACGTCAACAGAGGAAGTGTCTGGCCTGTGGTCACATCTTGAAATGATTGAAGTTCTTATTTGGTGACATTTTCCACTTGCCCTCATTTGGAAGCAGGGTTCTGCTCCTCCCGTTGTCTTCATGTGGGGTCTGTCAGACTGTACTTCCCCATCTTTTCATTTTGAGAACTTAAAGCCATTGAATCATTTAGGTTAGAGAATACTACTGAGATCATTAAGTCCAGTCATCACCTAATCCTACCAAGTCCACCACTAATCCATGTCCCTAAGTGCTGCCTCCATAGGTCTCTTAAATACCCCCAGGGATGGCAACACCACCACCTCCCTGAGCAGCCTGTTCCAATGCCTAATCACCCTGTCTGTGAACAAGTTCTTCCTGATACCTGACCTAAATCTCTCCTGTGTCCAGTGTGCAGCTGGAAGAAGGTTAGTGGTTTAAAACTGAGCAAGATTCATGGAGATAAATGGGCAGCTCTTAACCTTCCTACAGGAACGACTCAAACATGAAGAGTATAACTAATGCTAAACCAAGGGAGTCCAAAGAAGAGGTGTTGTGACTGCCTCAGTGCAGAACATACCTGGATAGATATTTTTACATCTTCTTGACCATGGGAGAATCCCCTGGAAATTAATAACATTAGCCTTGCTCCTTGAAGGACTACTAACAAAAAATTCACTAACAAAAAATCCAATCTGTTAGAAACCAAGGCAAATCTGCATTGCTTGGTTCTCATGCTGGTGGCAGTAAAATACCAAGCAAAGATCTGTCACTAAAGCTAAAACCTTCAAGTGCCACGGTGGAGTTCGACTGTCACTATTCAGGCTGAGAACAATATTGTTACATGTCTGACAAATTGATAGATTTCTTCAGCAGTAAGTCACTTGCTCAAAACCTCAAATCAAAGTCCAAAATGCATCAGACAACCAGAGGGAAATAGATGTAGGTTTGTCTGTAATCCATACTACTGTAAGTCAGGAGAAACTCCTTTCATGCACACAGAATTAAGGTAGATTTACAGGAGTATGACCAAAAGAACAGAGCCTTGGATTTCTGAACTGCTCTGACACAAGGATTTATTTAGTTTGGGGCATTTTCTCCAGATAATTGCACAGTTGAAAGGCTGTGTCTGTGCAGAGGAATAACAAAATCATCTTTACTTTATTACTGTTCCTCTAATGCTAACATCTGCCAATTAGTGTTGTGCTATTATCCAGATCACACGTGGATTCTGCCCTTTGCAGCCCCCATGGTCCCAGCAGGGCCCTAATTCAGGCCTGCTGAAAAGCTCCTGTATGAGAAGATACTGGGTATGTGCTTAGAGCTTGGCACCGAGGTACTCAGCCCTATTAATTGTGCTTTTGAGTTGGTTTTATCTCCTGTTGTTTGAATCTCCTTGCATCTTATTTTTGGCTGTCCAGAAGTCAATATGTACATTACTCTGAAAATAAGGCCTCTTATTTATTTCCATGGAAGGAAACAGATATAAAGAGCACAATAACACTGTTTGATAGAGCACATTCTCAGCTACACTGTTTTTCAACATAGTCACTGCCATTAGCTATGCATTTTCACCAGGGATGAACAAAAGCCTGCATGCCATGCTTGTAAAAATTTTCACCATCAGAGACAATCCACTGTTTCACAGCTGCTATGACAGCATCGTTGCTAGGAAAATGTTGCCCATTCAAAGTCCATCTTTCATCGGCCCAAACAGATGGATGTCAGAAGGTGCCAAATCTGGGCTGTACAGCGAGTGTAGTGGGACAGTCCAGCCAAGACTGGCAATGCGTTCCACAGTGTTCAAACTGGCATGGGGCCTGGTGTTACTGCATTGCAAGAGCAAAGTTATCTCCTTTTCTGGCCTGACTCATGAAGTTTGAGCCTTCAGCTCAGTCAGCAGCACGATGCAGTGGTCAGAGTTGATGGTTTGTCCAGATTCCAGGAAATCCAGAAGGATTACCCTTTGTCTTTTATGTCATTGTCACCAGTGCTGAAATGCACCACCCACCACCTCACAGTGCTCACACCCACTGTTCTGTCTCCATAAACATTCAGCAAGCAGCAATGAATATCAATGGTTGCATTGTTTTTCTGTGTGGAGGAATTCAGTGCCACACCTTTGCTTCATCCACACTTCCATGTCAGACCCCATTGTGTCAGACTGCCCCTCTGCTGCCATCTGTCTCACAGCAGCAAAATGTAAGGGAATATTGGTGGGAATGTTCAACCTCCACCACCAACATCCGTCTCCGACACTGTGGGTCAACAGAATAAAATAGGGGGCATTACTTTTGGATATAAGTTAGTAGTAGAAGGAAACAACCAATCTTGAAGGACTGCTTTCCTGCACTATGTTCTTGTAGCCAGAGGCTTAGGGAGCTGAAATGCAGCAGAGCTGCTGTACTTAATGGCACATGATAAAAAATTCTTCGTGATTTTTTCTAATCCTGTTTTTAAGCCATTTATACTTTTAAGCCTGCTTTTATGTTTTCTTCCTGTGAGGCTTTCAACAAAGCCCCAACAACATCTGTCAGGCTGACAGTGAGGTTCAGAGAGTGTATTTCAAAGCTGTTGGGAAAAGAGTGGATGTAAGAGAAATTTTGCAGTCATACGTAGTCATTCGGCCAGGGAATGCCTTAGGACAAATCTGATCAATTACAACAAAATCTTACCACTTAAATTTCAACTGTTCAGTATTAAACTCCTTGTCACATAAATTTAAGAAATTATGTACACTCTGTGAACAGAAAATAGACAATTGCATCCAGCTCAGGTCACTTGGGTTCCTTCAGATGGCTTCTACCTAAACAGATCAATCTGGTAATGTTTATATTATGGGACCAGGAAAGATTAAAATCATGTATTTTACCACTGTCTAGAGGAACCTTTCTTTTCATTCCTCCCCTGGCAGTACTGATGCACCATCACAGTCACTCTAATTTTAAAGACTGATGAGGAATCAGTGAAAACTTTCTGTTCTGTGTGTCCCTTGCAGCACGGCTTTTTATTTCATATAAGGTCCTCTGGATTTATTTCAGTGTTTAACCTCTACCTTTATGCTGGACCTTACCTGTCAATCTGCAGTGCAAGAAACGATGCATAACAATAGTGTAAAGTGGAGAATATATTTTTTTGGAGGAAAGAAAACCTGATGTTATTTTCCTGCCTTTGTGAGGCTGTTGCACAGTGCTTCCAAGCAGCTGAAGTAGTCACTGGGATGATGTGAATTTAAGTATGCTGAGAGTGATCCCTGCAATTATCTAAGGAATATTCATTTGAGCATATTAAATTTAAAAATTCCCTGGCAAAAATTATTCTTCTTCTTACAGTGCATTGTACAGTGGGAAAAACATGATTTTTCTGCCTCGAGTGCTTTATCGAATTATCTGATTGTTCAGCTCAGTCCAAAGAGCACAAAAGCCCCTTTGTTATAACCACAAAAACCCGCTAGATAATTGCTGAATGAAGAAGGCTGTGTAAACTGCATACGCTACAACTGTGGCTACATGCTTTAGCACTGGAGTTTTTCCACTCTGGTTTGAAGCTGCCACCCCAGGGCAGGGTTGCACTTCCCAGACACATGAGAGCATTTCAGCACCTTTGATTTAAAATTCTGGCTTTTTTTGGACAACCAGCAATACCAAAATTTTTCCGTGAGCAGTCCAAACTGGAAAGATGGGACTCTTCTCTCAGTGCTACGCAAGCCTGTCTGCTAATATCACTGCAACAGGCAACATCAGATCTGTTGTGTTCCTAGGAAAAGCACATGACATTCATCCAGGTAGGCGAGAAAGAAGTAACAAATTATCTGTTTAGCTGGGTAGGCATGGCAGGCGAGCTACGTAGGAAACTAAGGTCATTTGCTGACATAGCTGACATTGTGTTCACTTATCCTGACCTCATCTCACAGCTGAGATGAAGGAAATTAGCAGCCAGGTTGACTTGTCAGTGACTATCTTCACTGACATCTCACAGGCTGCTGCCATTTGTTTACTTTCATTCTCCTTGATAGCTTGGGGCAGGAAAAAGAAAATTGCATTGCCAGAAAATCCTCCAAATCTAGCTGCATTCTTCAATTGAAATTATTTATCACTGACCTTTCCTTCTCCTATCAAGAAGAATGTGTCACAAGCAAACTATCAGTTCTTTTCTGACTTGTCATAACAACACTAATACATGTTCTCTCCCCCTTTAATTTTTATCTCTACTCATGAACCAACTGCATATTAAAAAAAAAAAAAAAGATGGAAAAATACACACACAAAAATGAAATATTATTTCCTCTTTTGTAGATCTTGGCAGACAGAAATGTACGGAGTCTGAATTCTGTTTGGCTGCTTCATACCAGAATCTTATGTAGTAAAAACCTTACAGAAGAGAGCTGCAATTCTTGTGAGATCAGTTAAAAATTATTCTCATCTCCAATTAAAATAGTATTTGCTATTCTTACAGAATCCAATAATGTAAGTGCACTTAAGATACCCTTTGAAGGTATTTTGGGATATCCAAGTCATCTGCATGAGCTGGCAGACACAACATGGTACTTATGGAAAGATCTACACCTTCCTATAAGATAGATGGTTCTAGGCCAGGGAGGATGCACCCTGTGTCTAAAATAACACTAAGCTCCCATGTACAGACAGTTGAATCCTGGACAGGAGTGTGGCATTTTGACACTTCTTTTTTCCTCTTGGACCCTTTGAATTTATTTGAATTAAACAGAAAGAAAGACAGAGCTTTCTTTAAAAACAAAGGGCAGAGTGGTGGATGCCACTGTAGCCAACAAGTTTTCTTCCATGATCATTCCTCATCTTCCACCAAAGAAACTTTAGGTCAGCGGGACAGCCAATAATACTTCCAGACTGCCCATGGCTGCAAAGAACAGGGAAGGCTGGTGGCTGCAGGGAAGTCTTGGACTCTCTAAGCATGTAAAACTGGCCATAGTAAGCTCGTCATACTGCTAAGTCACCAAAGACTCTCAGGAGTTCTGGAGGGCAGTGCTCTCCAAAAGCAAGAAACCAGCACCCAGAAAAAACAGCAAGAAAAGCATCAAAAATGTAGTGGGGTGTCTTTTACCTTGCATTTGCTTCAGGCATCCTAATGACAGTGGGAAAAGAAATCAGGGTAGCACAAGTCTTGCAGACAGGAAGAGAAAAACAAACTTGGATGGACAGGGACAATTAGACTATCTTTACCTGCCAGGAATGACATAGCTTTGCAACAGTAATGACTGCAAGAAAGGCACACAGAAGACTGATTCTTTCTTCTTCAAATGCAAATAAGACTTGGAGTACATCATGCCATGTGGCACACATGGCAGGGAAATGAAAGGCATCTGATATTTGCTTAGCTTCCAACAAGAGATTTTGGCGCAGCTTAAGTGGTAAAGAAAAGCAGGTGCGAGGTATGAATTTCACATTACCTGCTTCTATTGCCAGCATTACATGCTCTGCTACTTTAGTTGGAACCTCACATTTACGGGGCAGAAAAATGCCATTGTGAAATATCCAAGAAAAAAATTACACAAGCTCTGGTTGTTCAGCTGTAGTTTGAGAAAATGCTTTCTGGGAAAATCCATTAAAGAAAATTTCATCTGACTCATGTTAATGTGCTCCACATAACATTGTCACAGTTAGGCACTGCCTTTGTTTCTTTGACACTTTCTGAGAAATTCATTCTGTTTTGGTATTAATTTGCTATCCTTGCATTAAAGAGCTTTTGTTTAGTTGCATTCAGAAATTGCAACAAAAATTTGGAAGCAATGTCACCTGGATAAATGTAATGCCAGCTAATTGCTGACTCCAAATGAGCACAGGTCTTGTAGCCCACCAGTGACATCCTTTCTGTTTTCTGTGCTGGTATTACCCTTACCATTAATCAGCAGTTTCCAAACAACTTATTTCTTCATTTTGATAGTGCAACTGATGCAATATTTAAAGGATTTAAAGAATATCTATTTAATAGAGACATCTCTTTACTGAATGTCATCTTAACAAACATGTTTTTTTTCAGCTCAGTGTATCTGGTACTCTGTCCAGTTCTGAGTTCCTCAGTACAAAACAGACAGGGATCTTCTTGAAAGAGTCCAGCAGAGGGCTGCAAAGCTGATAAAGGCCCTGGAACACCTCCCTTATGAGGAAAGGCTGAGAGACCTGGGTCTGTTCAGCCTTGAAAAAAGAAGACTCAGGGGAGATCTGATCCACACCTATAAATATCTAAGGAGTGGGAGGCAAAGGGATGAGGCTGGACTCTTCTCAGCAGTGTGTGGTGACAGGACAAGGGGAAATGGCCACAAACGGAAGCATAGGAAGTTCTGCACAAATGTGTGTGGGAACTTCTTCCCAGTGCAGCGATGGAGCACTGACACTGCACAGAGATGTGGTGGAATCTCCTTCTCTGGAGACATTCCAGACCTGTGCAACCTGGGCTAGGGAGCTGCTTTGGCAGGGGGTTGGACTCCATGATCTCTGGAGGACCCTTCCAACACCTACAGTTCTGTGATTCTGATTTTCTCTGGAATGCTTCCTCTATGCAAAAGAAGAGCAAGGTAAAGTAACCACCTGTCTTTTCAGTGGGGTTTTGAAGGAGGGGCTGAGCAGTGCTGCACAGGCCACATCAAGCTCCCAAAGGGGCAGAGCAATCTCTTTAATGTATTGACAATGAGAAAGGGATTGATATCACATCATGTATAAATGACGTGTATTTTCATGCATACCCTTGTGCTGGGTGAGTCCTATGGAAAACTGCACCTATGAAAGCAGGCTGAAACTGCTTCAAATATGGAAAAGTTCATAAGTACATAAACCACATTGTCATTGCCATGGCACCTCTCTTCAGATGGACTCCTCATTTTTGCTCCTTTTGTTGATCGTTCTCAGGGGATGGGAAGCCAGGTACACATAGGTTTAAACCTCAAGTAGATGGAAAGAGCTATTTTATGGCCTTCAGGGGGGTGTGTGGTATCACTCAAAAATTAAGTTTCCGTAAAGTTGTTGGTGGCTTCAGCAAGTTTCTGATGAGGGCCAGAATCCTGATCAGCCATTTCTCTTTGTAAAATGAAATTTTAGCAGCACAAAAGAAAGGAGAATGGTTTAGACTAGCATTTCTTTGACAGTAACATCTTCCAGGACCCATCTGCCTTTGTGAAGCTCCTTCTGGCTTGCCATCCCCATATTTCTAGCAGAGAGTAGCAGCTGGGCAACTGTTCCTTCACTTGTATTTTTATTTTGTGATTCCTTTAGGCCTTTTGGAGGTGATCTAAGAGGAAGAAGGAGAGTGAGTCATTATCTGGGTTTGTGAAACCTTGGCATCATGATGCAGTCAGGACCACAGGTATAATAAGAACAGCAGAAGAAATGACAGCTATGGTATTCCTGCAGATAATTGGGCTTTACTAAGGAACCATATAATTAAAGAGAAATACAAATGCATGATTGATAAAAGCATGGTGAAACAAGTATGGTAGGGAAGCCATATCTGAGTGCAACATTAAGAATATAAAGAATCCTTGAGAAGAGAGATTTTATGACTTAGTGTACTATTGCAGTGTGAAAATAAACACCGTCAGGGATAAGGAAGGTATGTAACATTAAGCAAAAATCCCCATGTATGTCATGTGACAGACATGATTACATTCCCCAGGGGCTCCCAATCCATCTGTGAGACAACACTGATATTAAAAGTCAGAAATGGTGAACACAAATCACAAGAGGAAATAAAGAAATCTCCACGCGTGAAGTACTTTAATGAGATGAAACTTCCTGACACAGCTGTAGAGTTTATAGGCATTGACAATGCCCCAAAAGCCCCAGGAGAGCAGGAGGCAGAAGAAGCTTATTAAGGCAATGAGCAGCATGGAGGATTTAGAACTTACATATATCACTACCAAACAGCCAAAATCAATAACTGAAATAGACTATATATTATTTTGTATGATACTGGGAGATGAACTTCTACCTCAGAGCTGAACTTCTCTGCTTAATTACAAATATATAAAAGCCAAACAAAAGGAGGCACAGGGCAATGTGATGGAGACCTGACTCATAGCAACCATTCCATAGGAGCTGTCTGCTGCCATGAATGTATCTTGGGAGACCTCACAGGCAGTTTCCTCTCTGCCATGCACTACTGCTCTTCTCCAACAGCGTGCTCATTTCAGATCAAGCAAGGCAAGAGCACCTTTGCAATCAATTTGGACAGCAGAGATCCTGCACAAAACCTGTCTTGTGCACGTAGCATAGGAGTGGCCTTGGAGTGACCAGGCACCACTGTAGTTCTACTATTGCCAACAAATCATGGTACAAGGGATTTTGCATACATATACAGCTTGTGCCCCCTTCTCTACCCTTATTTTGAAGTGGTCATCCTTTGAATATTTACTTGAATTTCAGTGGTGCTATTTTAGTATGGCAATTCCTAGCTACAAATGTTTTACTAATTTTCTTAGTGAGATGGAGAGATGAAGTTCACTACTGCTAGAATTGGTTTTTGGAAAATAAATCACACTCTTAATTTTTAACCCCTTATCTTTATGTGTTGCTAATTTATTTAGAAGTGAGAAAATTACATAAAATAAATGCATTGAAAATCTTTCCATTTTCATAGTATTGATCCTAAGGGCACTGAGATGTCTAACTCGCCACCATAGCTGAAAGAAGATGAAATGTATATGTGCAGTCAGTAACTCAAGACCAAGTGAAATGTTTTGACTGATATAGAGAAGAATTTGTGGTATTATTAAAATGTTAGGAACCGCTGTCTGGAAAAAAAATTTAGAAGTAGCCTGATAACCAACACTCCATCTTGTATCATCAGAGATGGAGTGACCACTTAAACCAGTGGTCGTGATTGAAATTCTCCAGTACAGATTAAGCCTCCTTGATCCTGACTGGAAGCCTACCAGCAGTAGTTGGTTCCGCTGACAATAATCCTTCACGAGCCCGCTACAAATCCCCCACAGATCACTAAGTGTCCAAAGACTGAAAATAAGCACTTTAAGAAATGATATTTGCTTTATTTTATTTATTAACTGATAAAATATGCTTAAATGAAATTCACCAATTTTGCTATTAATATGGCATTCCACATTACTATTTTCATCTGTGTAGTATTATTTCCCTAGGAATACCTATCTAAATTGTTATCTGCAGCTTACTGTTTATACAGTATAGTTTCTGTATCTACAACAACTCCTGCATTATTTGTTCTCTTTTACCTTCCGATGTGCTTACTTCATTTAGCACAGAATAATGTAATTATCATACTCTTATTATAATCACATAAGGAGATACCTGACCAATATACTGAAATGGCTCAGATCTGTATCCTACTAATTGCTGCACTGTGTGCATCACTGACTGCACTGCATCTCAAATTCTTGTGTGAAACCAAGAGAATCATGCTTTTCCTGCAGTATAAAGATTTTTAACCACACATAAATGTCTGTTATTCTAATCCAATGTCAGAAAACATGTTCATGATCCAGTTGCTACGGGTTTTGTTTCAATTTCTTTGTAAGTGAACACAGAACTGCAAAGACAGAATGAGCTTCATGTGAAGGATTTCATTCAGAAAATTGGCATATTTTGATTTACAACGCAGCATATTTTTATCATGTACTCTCAAACATGGAAACTATTTTTATATTGGAATTACATTATTGAATCTAGTAGCTCATTGCTGGGTTGATTGGTTTCCAAGTAATATGGTCTTCTAGTCACATAGGTGAAAAGAATTCTCTAGAGTGGCTCTCTTGAGATACCTCATGGTAATTACTAGATAAAATAAAATGAAACTAGTTACAGAAAGTGGTTAGATCAAAAATATTTTGATATCTACTTCCTTTCTGTCTGTTAACTAGGCACTTAATGCTTGAAATTCTACCTTTGTTAAGAAGGTATTCTATACTGTAATCTATAGTTCTTGTGAGTATTGTCTAGATATCTTTCTCACGTCTGTACAAATAGAGGTAAAAACCAATGCATAAATGACCTCAAAACTATCAGATGAAAGTTCCTGCCATGGAAAGAATTGAAGTGTAGAGAGAGACTCTTTTGGCTAGTCACCAGGTTCAATTGAGCAGTATTGGTAGACTTTGCTGACAGTACTAATAGCCTTAGACATCAAAATACAGGGACAGCTATTCTTAGCAGAACACAGGGAAAACAAATTGCTTTGCTTACAGTATTCAGAACACTGAAGCATACTCTTAGAAGAGCAGTCCAAACGTCAATACTGCTGAGATCCACATGATTTGTAATGAGTTATCCAAAGAACAGGCAAACTTTCAGAAAGTACTTGAAAATATAGGTCAAACTTCAATGCAACTTCTCCACTTTCTGCAGTGAGGGCCCTTCTGTAAAGCATTTATCTCTTAAATTATGGCCAATTTTCTGCCAAAGTGAGGTCACTCAAATGAGAACATGTCTGTGGGTCATTGTGTGTATGGACTTTTACAGTCAAAATGTACACAATTCACCTACCTGGAGTTCCATGCACTTCCAGACCTCAAGGACTCGGATGCTAACCTTGGGTGTTTGCCACTCATTTCAGCTCATCTCTGTGCCTTGTGCTATTATGATAATGAGCTTTATTTGCAGGAAGCAACTGCATATTTTAAATCAGCATAGAAATCCAAATGATAGCTGCATGAATTCAATGTAGTATTTATTAGACAGAGAGGAAAAAACAGATGAAGTAATGCTTTTGTTCTGTTTCATATGAAGATGTAGCTATTATCAAGAAATTAAGTTACAAAAGCCAGGAACCAGCACAGTATGTTCTTAGCCTGATAAATAGTGCATATTACTTTAGCAAACATTTCTGCTGGCAATTGGTAACCTCAGGCAATAGAAATACATGTTTGCAGAGGAATAAAGAGCAACCAGGGGATCTGTTTATTCACTCCCCGTAAAAGCTTTCCTTAACTGATATGCAGAGTTACTATTTCAGAATGAGCTATAAACCAAGTTCATCATAAGCAGCATTTTTGCAAGCTGAGTTTATTTCTGAAAACCACATCAACAGCATTCAACTATTAGTTGGTTTATAAATGGTATATAAATTTAGTAGTATTCTTAGTATAAAACTGTTTAACTTCTACAGTTTTCAGAGGTATAAAGCACCGTTGTGAGCTCTTCTCTTTGAGGAAAATAACAGTAAATGGAAAGTAAGAATATTCAATTTGAAGGAAGACACAAACTACAGCAGAAAACACCGTCTGGTTTATGTTTTTATGACTCAATACAAGCAGTGTTCCTCCAGTACAGTAGGGGATTTATCCCAATGTCCTTCAGCACAGCACTACTATTTCATAATGGCTTCCTACAAACCCTTTGTGATTTTGACCTTCTTTGTCTGTAGTTCTTGCAAGGATGTGCTTCATGGTGTGGGACTTTTTCTGCTTCCAGAGAGAGCTCATTTTTATGTTCAGCCCCAGATCATTGTGCTCATCAAAGGGCCTCTGCTGGGTGGCTGTGCAGAAGCATCACCTCAGTACAGAACAGGCAGGATGCTGGATTTGTGTTGGCTCACCTCTCCTTAGCAGTGGCTACTGCCGTGAAGGCAGCTTTATATTTTATTCCTAGACTATGCAGTGCTATAGCTAGATGTGTGGACATGAACTGCTGATTGCTAAGTGCTGCACCTATCAGTGTTTGAGACAAGAGTCGGTGAAAAGAAAAAAGGATAAAGTTGCAGAGGAAGGAATCAGCTGAGAGTGAGTACAGATAATGAACTCCAGAACCAATTAGTGTATGGTAGTATAATGCCATACCTGCAATGATGCCTTGAGAGCCCATGCAATGTTTTGGGATGAGAATTTTAAGGGAGGAAATGAACTGAAGAGCAACCAAAAGCCCTAGCCAAGATGCTAAAAACCGGACATGCCCAAACTATGGGGACATTAGATTTAGACTCCAAGACATCTGAAATGTGGACCTCTCTATAGTCAGAAAACGTTACAGAAAAGGGAAGTGGTAAGTAAAGAATCATCCCTCGATCTAAGAGAACTTGAAAAGAAGATTAATGAGAAAAGATGAAATTGAGGGACTGTAATTAAAATGATGGCCTTTTCCTGAACATCTTCATAATGAACATGTAAAAGGTGGCTGCATTTTTTCCTTGCTATGTATGGTGCCTAGATATAAATCACCTACAGGCTCATGACTACACTTCTGTGAAACTAATGACATGAAAGTCAGTAGACTTGGGATGAGGTAACATTTATAATATAAAAGATCAACCTAGTGAAAAGAATACTAAAATAGTGATAATATATTTTATCCCTCTTCACATTACTGTGCTTTGGGAATGTGTGTGATTATCACTGGGTACAAGAATCATGAATCCATCAGTTTCCAAAGGACATCTCTGGGAAACTTTTGAGAATTCCCAGATTACTTGGTCAAATTGGATGTACTAATCCAAGGTCTTTCAGGGATAAATTGTCAGGCATAAAAATGTGCTGCAGAGGTCAGTTGGAATTGCACTGGTGTAAACTGAGGTCTAGTCAGACATATTCATGTTTAGTACCACTTGGGCTTAGAGGCAGATGAAGAAACTGTGTTCTTTTTAATAGCTGTGTCACCTTGCAGGCTATCTATCTAATTTAACACACTTTCAGCAGAACTACCATAAGCCAAAGTTACTGCTTCTAGACTCTGTGTAGAAGAACTTGCTCATCAGCATGTAAGAAAGGATCCGTAGCCCCTTGGTTTCTACGCACAGACGCATTTTCTTCTCTGAAGAGAAGAAAATAATACGGAGCCTTTCTGTTCCTAGATATATGTTCTTTCATGTTACTTCCAATCTCTCAGTCTTAAAAAAATCAACAATTAGTCTAATAATGATAGAATCATAGAACAGCTTTGGTTGGAAGGGATCTTACAGACCACCGAGTTCCAATCCCCTGCTGTGGGCAGGGTTGCCACCCACCAGCTCAGGCTGCCCAGGGCCTCAACCAACCTGGCCTTGAATGCCTCCAGGGATGGGAGAAAAGCTGAAAACATATTCGGTCGTTCTGAACAGATGGCTTAAGAAGAAAGATGTAACTTTTACTGCTGGCAATAAATATTAAGAAGTTAACTGATCCAAGTGTGGAAAATAACATTTTCTCTTTGTTCAATTGTGCAGCATAATTTAAAAATTCTACATGAAATTATTATCAAAATACAATAGGAAGAAATATAAGCTATTTTTCCACATCTATTTTGAAGCCATTAAGTGTCACAGAAGAACCAGTGCGTAGAGTGGAATTCTTGGAAAAAATCAGTGACCATTTTTTCATCCCCACTTTTCTACTGTTTTATTCTTTCAGCGCTGTCACAGAAGCTGATGGAAATTTTGCTATGGATTTTTAAACGGAATAAATCAAGCTCTTGGTTTATAATAAAGAAACATCTATGGCGATTTTGTAAGTTTCTTTTTCCTCCTAAGTATATTCATTCCATTTACCTGGTCTCAAATCTGATATATTACATAGGAAAAGTTCTATTTACATCAGTCACTTATTGGACACAGAGAATTCTTTCAAAAGACATCTCACTGAATGTATCGCTTTCCCGTAATGGGAAGAATAATGTGTTTAAGAGAGAATAAAAGCATTAAAACTGTCTTTTCTCTTTCAAGTTTAGTTTTGCTATATAATTTCTATTGGCTGAATACCAGTGAAGAGAATGATTTTTCACAGTAACTGTATAATTTAAATATATGTATAGAAGGATGTCCAAAAAACAAAGATAAGCTTGTATGAACAGGTTACCCCTAACAAAGGATGGCAGATGTTTAATGCCGTTGGAAACATAGGTCTGTAATGAATACTAAGTACAAATTCTCAACGTGTTCAAATGCCATTAGTACGTCCGACGCATCCCATCTCTAATCCTCACTAAAATCTGCATAGCGGTGAGCCGAACAAAGTAACAGAGCGTTGTAACCATTTATCAAGGAGGTTTCTGCCATCTAGCGGAAAATACAGGGCTTGCAGCAGCCACACGATCATCCCAAATCCTTTGTTTAAGGACTGGATGCGCTCTGCTGAACCCAACCCGTCTCTCCAATGCGTTCCCTTCCAGTGGCATTGCCTTCTACAACACGGCTCCGCTTGGGCTGATACGCTGCAAAATATCGCCTCTGAAGGACCCGTCTGGATCAGGTAAAACCACACCCCGCACGCCGTTGCAAAGCCGGGCACCGGCGGCCCGGCGGCGAGAACATGGCGGCGGCTGCGCCCGTCACCACGCGGACTCCATTTCCCAGGCGGCTCCGGAGCACGCGGCCGCCATGGCCGCCCGCCGCTGCGAGGGCTGCCGGGACGCGTAGTAAAGATGGCGCCCCGCGTGCATGTGGTGCTGCGGCCAGTGAAGAGTATTGTAGTCCGTTTCTGTCCCTTCGAGCCCAACGTGGAGAGCACCAGGTGAGGGGGGAATCGGCGTGCCCAGCCTGCAGCGGGACTCGGTGCTGCGGGTTCCCGCTGCTCTCAGGGGGTTGGAACCGCACGGCCTCGGCGGTTCCTTCCGAGCCGAAGCGCGCTGTGAAGGCCGCCCTGCTGCACTCGGCAATGAGGCGTGACTTTGGCTCGCTCTTGGAGGCGGCTGCACTTCTCAGCCTTCCGCGGCTGCTCTGCTGCCATGAGCTTCGTCTGCGGAGGATCGTGCTTATCAGGCTTCGTCTGAAGTCCAGGCAGAAGCGTAACGTTTTGGGGTGGTGAAGACAGATATTTGTCTAAGGGGCTCTCCTAACTGTCACCAGGATCACAGAATCATGGAACTGTAGGGGTTTGAAAGGACCTCTAGAGGTCATTGAGTCCAACCCCCTGCCAAAGCAGCTCCCTAGCCCAGGTTGCACAGGTAGGCGTCCAGGCAGGTCTCGAACATCTCCAGAGAAGGAGACTCCACCACCTCTCTGTGCAGCTGTGCCACTGCTCCGTCACTGCACTGGGAAGAAGTTCCCACACACATTTGTGCAGAACTTGCTTTGTGTCAGTTTGTGGCCATTTCCCCTTGTCCTGTGCCCACAGACCACTGAAAAGAGGTTGGCCATGTCTCTGTCTCCCACACTTAAGATGTTTATAAACATTAATAAGATCCCTTCTGAGTCTTCTTTTCGCAAGGCTGAACAGATCCAGGTCTCTCAGCCTGTCCTCACAGGGGAGATGCTCCAGGCCCTTTATCATCTTTGTGGCCCTCCACTGAACTCTCTCCAGGAGATCCCTGCATTTTTTTCTTACTGGGGAGGATCCTTTTGGTTTGTGTAGTTCTGTTTAGGACCTCATTTTCTCCTTTTTGTCCACTTTTGCATGTGGAGCCAGGAGTTGGGCTCAGTGGGTCCCTTCTGACTTTCTGTTCTATGTAAGCATGAGCGTGTAGCTTTACCAGCAGCCCCTGGAGATGCTTCTCTTAAAGAGCTGTTGAGCCTGCAGGTGAGAAGCTGCAGTTCCTCAAGTGTTGATAGTGGGAGGTGGTGGCCCGGGTAAATTAACTGCTGCGAAAGTCTATGTCATTATGCTTCTTGAGGGATGTAAGCTCTGCACCAGAGGATTGTAAAGTGTAATTTTGCAATAGATTTTCAGGGACATCTACTTCTGCAATGCACTATTATCCCATCTTAGCATGGAGTGTCTTTAAGCTGCCAGAATGTGAACTGGATGGCATACTTAAAGAAAAATGAAAACTACATTGCTGACTGTTATAATATTACTATTAACTCATCAGAGAAATTCAGAAAGTGCATACACTGAAATTTTCCAGAAGTCTTTGGTATACTTTTTACATGTTAGCATATAAGGAGTCCATTAGCATGTAAGTAATCATGTGGATTGCTGCTTGATGAGTGCATGTCTGAAGTTATTGAATATAAATCCTATTTTGTTTATACTTTTGTCACCCAGCAATGTCAAGCTATTCAAATCTGTTTTTGATTCATCTGCCAAATATCTACTGTAATTTCTATCTGTGCTTAATATATTTTAAAATATATTTTCAGAAAATTTCTTCAATGTATAAGCCATAAAAGAATCCAGGCCACTAACAGGAACTGTGAAGTGTCTGCGGACGTGAGACATGATGGATCTGAGCCACTCGTAGATGTTATGTTTGGTAAGAGTTCATTTTTAATCTTCACAAAAGGTCTCTCCAGGTTTGTGGTTTTACAGTGTCTTTTTTATGATAATTTTTGCTGTGATTTTTTTTTAATTCTCTTCCACACCTGGATGTTGACCAGCTGGGAGGCATAAAGGAAGTCACTAACACTAACCTGTACAAGTCTTTGTACAGTAGTTAGATCTGGTAGAGTTGAGTCCACTTCAGCAGTGGGATACTTATGTAACCTTGCAGAAGGTCAGTTCCAGGAAAATAAGTGTAGCTCTACTTTGACATAAGAATCCATGCTCGCTCTGTATAGTTTTTGTTTTGTTTTCTACAGTGGAGTCATCTGTCTTGAGAATTTTTAAGTTTAATACTTGTAGCTGTTTATGCAACTGAGTAAGTTACTATGTAGCTGGAAGGAATTGCTCGTATAAGACCATAAGCATGCAGATGGACATACAGATTGAGGTCAACTGATGTACAGCAAATTACTTGGTTTCCTTTGGAGACCCAGTGAGTACTTAGGGAATTGATAGTGGAAATGTCATCAGTTCTGGAAGCAGTCCAGATTCGAGGCTGTGAACAGATGGCTGTAATCTGATTTTGTCCTTTTCTCGGGCTGTATCTTCTTTCCTGCTGTGCTGTAATGTCCCAGTATGGCACGTAGCCCATTAAAGTTTTCATTTTTTTTTTCTGTTACCCACTTTTCTTTAAGCTTTTTTATATTTAGTGAATTAGTAGAAACGTTGAGAGTGCTGAATGTACTCATTTTGCTGTGGGAAACCAACTTATTTCAGTGTTGACAGTGGTTGTTTCTCCCTCCCTCATGCCTCTTCTTTTCCCATCCTTGACTCTGTCTGTGATGTATTAAGACTTCAGCAGTAAAGCTTAGTGTTTTTCACAATGTAAAGCAAAACAATTTATTTCACTTACGCCAAGAGCTACAGCTCCGACCTCCACTTTCTAAGAGTTGATTACTTTCCAAGGGAAGAATTTGCAGCCCTTCCACTTGGCAAATGTGATCGGAACATGGATGACATGTGTGGTACTGCATTAAATGGGTTTGAGTATATCTTTTATATTTTCAAGTCTTGCAAAAATTAAAAAATAACTTAGGTACCATCATTAATTTCTCATGCTCCCTCTCTGTTTTAAAGTGTTTTGTTTTCCCCCAAGAATTTACAAATCCAAGTATTCTCTACTTTTTTAATGTTATAACCACCAGACTGTGTAAATCATTACATTGTTTTGGCTAAAGAAAAAGTTAAACGAATCATACACAACGTGCTGCTAGAACACAGCCACGTGTAGAAATTATGCCTACCAGTGCCTTCTGTTAAGTGACATTGGTGGCATAGTGTGAGGCATTCTTAGCAACGATATGCTCTTACCATACATATATCTAGAGAAGTGTTTCTTATTTTTGGCTAGTGCAGTACAGAAATGAAGATTACATGTTAATTGTTACAGTATAATATATTTGTTTGTTGCATAATAGGATTTCTTTCTAAGTGGACTACTTTCTAATCAGACAAGCTGAGCAGGGTATTTGGATTTATAAATGCAAACCAGAACTGCACACTAAAGTAACAGTGACTTAAGACATTTGTAAGACTTAAAATTTCTTTCCTTTACAGCTGATGGAGAACGACTGATGATGAAAGGAGCCAACCTAACGACAATTGAAATGTTAACGGCTTTGAGATCCAGATGTGATGCAAAAGAGCTTAAGGCAGAACAGAAAAGCAAGAATCCCTGAAGAACAGAACAACTGTGTTTGCATTTGTGTCAGTTAAAACAGAAGGCTGCAAAGAGAGCTTTTCTTCAGTGCAACAGATTCTGAGAGAGATGGCCAAAAAGCGACCAGTATTATTCTGGAGCAGAATCAACTATTGAAGTTCTCCACTGTCTTTCCTGAAAGAAAAACACAGCGGATCAATAAATTTTAAGACAGCAGTGGATTGGAATAGCTTAAGAGATGTTATCTGCATGTTGGACTGATGTCACATGCTTTTGCATGTAATTATGAATACTGCACATTAGTTATTAAATTAATAAATGCTAAAGTGAAGCCAGGTCTCTGTAGACATTATTTCCAACAAATTTAAAGGTAATAAACATTGATGTAGCTGAGAAGCAGCAGCCTGCAAATACAGAGTAGATTTTCAGATACTCAATTTATACTATGTCTGTTGCTAAGTCCTTGTCATTTTATTTCTGTTATTCAAGAAAGTGTGATATTTGCCAAATGCAAATTTAGCTCAGTAATTAAAGTAACAAGGTAATGGTATTGAGAACACAGAGTAGAGCTACTCGTTGGACATAGAAATAGCAAAATTTAGCTCAAAGGGAAACATAAGTCAGTGTTTTTGGTAATTGGAGAAAAGAGCTATCTTTGAAGTTCAGTTTTGAAATATTTTTGTCACTTGCATTTGCGAGATTTCATTACATGTTTCATGAAGATCAAAGGGAGAGCTTTATTTGGTGTTTATAGTCCTGTGTCCAACCCTGTTATTTGCTTAGGTGTCTCATCTGTATTGCAGAGCGCTTTGGGTTTGGGAGGGCTGATCTTCCTCAGTTTGTGCTGCTGAAAGTGTCAACTGCACATGTATTTCAAGTGCATCTGTTCTGTTCTAGTTTGATTCTTAATGAAAGTGTCATTGGAGTTCAGTGCAGGTGTAGCCCTATTGGGAAGTATTCTACATGTTAATCAGGTGCTTGAATTTTTGTAAAATTGTAGCACGTGTATTTCCATCATTAACTTGTCAGCACACTTCAGGCAAAAAATCCTGTATCTAACATTTCCCTTACTTTTGCCAAGATTTGTAAAGGGACGCTGTCCTTTCTGAATGCGCTGCCATAGTCTGTCTTCACAACTTCTTCCTTGCGTTGTTGAAATTAGAGCAGGGTGCTCATGACCACGTGGCTTTTGGAGCTCTCCAAGGAGACTCCACAGCCTTTGGGCAGTGTGTGCCAGTGCTTTCCTGCGTAACACAGGAGAACAGTACTTCCTGGTGTCGGTTTGTGCCTGTTGCCTCTTGTCCTAGCACTGAGCACCAGTGAGAAGAGTGTGGCCCCATCCCTCTAAATGGTGATTAGCAAGTATGGTATATTTCATGCTCAAAAATATAGTTCTCTGTATTTCAGATAGGTAACAAAAATGTACAGAGCTCAAAATGTGCATTCTCAAGGCTGCAAGATACTGAAGTGATAAAAATGAGCACTCTGGGCGAGAGAGTACTCCTCTAATGATTATTATGTTAATACATGGAAAATTCCCTGCACCATGTAGGGAAGGGTACAAATGGAATTTTCAAGTATGTTAAAGATAATCTTTACTAAACTTATTTGTTAAGCATTTAGATAATTTTACTGTAAGCTCTTCGTACAGAATCAGATGCTGCTCCAGTGCTTTTGAATGCTGTGCCCAGTGACCTGCTGCTCTGATGTTTCATTGGCAGTCATGCTCTAGGTTGTGTGGATACAGAGGGTATTAAGATTGGTCATACCAAACAAAGTAGGGTTGGATGAGCAACAATTTTGCATGTTATTATTTCCTGACCAACAAATCTTGATAATAATTCCTCACCAAAAATGCAGCTGCTTGCCTAGTATAAAAAGAAATTTGAGCAGGTCTCTAAGATGCTAGGATTAACTAAATACAAACAGCCTACTGTGTAGGATGAGCAGGATGTCTGGTAGCAGCTGATGACATCAAAAAGTCTAGACTTGATACCTGAAGATTTAAAACAATGATTAGAAGAATCACAGACCTGTTTGTTATACAAATACCTTCTTGTCAATGTATAGGGAAAATAGTACTAAAACACATGAATGTGCTGTTTAGATAACAGCAGCTTCTCCTTCTGTCTTAAGACTCTTTTTCCTTCCTGTACTCTGTCTCTTGTCTCTTCCCTCTGGGAGGCCTGAGTCAGTCATCTCTGAGCCAGGAACCTGTAGTAGCTTCATAGAATCACAGAATAGAATCATAGAATCACCAAGGTTGGAAAAGACCTCTAATATCATCCAGTCCAACCATCCACCTATCACCAGTATTTCCCACTAAACCACGTCCCTCAGTACAACATCTCAACAATTCTTGAACACTGCTAGTGATGACCAGCTCCCTGGGCAGCCCATTCCAGCTCCTGACCACTCTCAGAGAAGCTTTGCTTCTGGTAGATTCCTGCATGTTCTCTTTTTTCCCCCTCAGCATCACTCTATATGCTCAGAGATGTTGGGACTTTACTGGGCCGTTTTGTTCTCTATTTAAGAGCAAGTCACCGTTACACTGAGCTGGTCATCTCAAGATTTTACAAAATTAAGGCTGTGTCTGGAGTTAGAAAGGTGTTAAGACAACAGAGTTCTCATGTTATCTATTTTGACCATGTCTTCTTTTAAGTTTCAGTGGTATTTGAAAGCAGAGTTAATGTGAACTCAGAGACTCTGCCCAGCTTTAAACACTTGTTATTTACTGGCAGTGTTGCAAGCTGGCATTTCAATGAAAGTAGCTGCACTGGGTTTCCCTGGGAGAGGAAGCTGGACATGCTTACGTATGAAAAGAGCATTTCTTTTCAGGCAGAACAGCTAGAAAAGCAGACTGGCAGAGTTGTTCGTGAAGGGAATGCTTGGTCAGTAGGAGCAAAGCCTGGGAAAGGCCAATTCCTTGGTGGACAAGCTTTGATGTCTCAGACTGCCGATCCCTGCAGGATGATCAGAGGGTAAGCAAGAGGCAAAGCAGCATGTTCCTTCCTCACCCCATTACTACTTCTCTGTTTCTTTTGACCCCCACGCTCTTTTCCAGCAGGGTGTGAAACAGCTTGACTGTAAAAATAGCCTGGTCAGCATGCAAAGCCAGCAAATTTGTCATCTCAGACACAGTTCTTCCTTAAACTGCCTTCTCAATAAGTCTATGTAGTCGAAATAACTTGCAGGAATAAAAGCAAAACAATCCATATATATATATATATATTTAAGTCTATTTTTGTACATGGGACTTTAGAGAACTTCTCTTCAAAATTCACTTCTTGAATGAATCCCAGGATGCCTTCTGGAAATGGCAAATTGATGAACTGTATGGTTCTTTATTCCTTCATATAACTCAGCACCAAGTTAGACCTCTTTCTATGCGCTTACAAGAAAAAGTACTATAAGTACTATAAGTAGTAGAAGCTATCTAATCTTGAGAAGGAATTGAGGATATAAACAGTAAGGCTTTTCAGGCCTAAAAGAGCAAACTGGAAAACACCTGCCTATTCTGCACAGTTGCTCGAGAGGCAAGAATTTTCATACATCTGTTAGATACAAGGCACGTAGTTAACATGCTTGGCAAACGTAGTGCGTTGGCAGTTGGAGAGGGATAGCAGTAAAAAGTAGCATTTGCTTCCAGGTGTTTATTTTTCCTAAGTTGCTTCTGCAGTCAGAGAAAGAGAACATCTTTCCTGAACCAGAGGCTGATGCTGGAATGACATCACCAGGAACCCACCCTTGCCCAGTGGGCACAGCTGTGAGGAGACTTGCTTCTGGCAAATGTTTGCCTTCATGATCGGTGCCCTGGGCATCTACCTCACACCCATGCCCCTTTCAGTGCCTGCTCTGTCCAAAGAGGATTTTTTGAAGCCTTCCCAGTCAGATGCAGACGCTGAGTCTGAAGTCACCACGAGGTGAGCTGGAATTGGGATCAGGTCACTTCTATCTGAAGTAAGGAAAATTAAGCTGGGAGTTGCTCTTTCTGGTCACTTCAGGTCCTGGTGCTCTCTCTCCTGTCTTTTGTACAGGATACCAGTCTCTTGTATGATAAGCAGACACAGCATTGCAGGACTGAACTTTAACACTGTTGTAAGCATTTCTCTTTAAGTTTGCTTTGAGCATGCTGATGACAGTCTGCGAGCCATATGCTGATGCTGATGGTGTGCTAATTTCATTACAGTAATACCCTGCAGCATCAGCAGCCATCAGAGCTCCCATTGGCTTGGCACAGACAGATACGTGTGAGCCAGCCTGCCCCCAACATTGGTCACCAGAGCCATGGCCACATCCAGGGCAAGGGCTTCGCAGGCCTGCATTCCTTAGATGAAGCTCTGTTGGCAAGTAAATGGCTGTTTCGACGTGAAGATGGGATAGATTGCATAAAGCCCATTGATAAAACACAGGCTATGCCTGTCTCATTTAGTTTAGAGGTGATGCAATGCCTATAGCCTAGAAGATCTTGAATGTATTGACATACAGGTGAAAACATGTAGGTTCATGTGTTGCTTCATAATCCGTGGCTGAGTATTGCCCAAGCTCCTGAGCTGGAGAAAAGCTCACCTATGCCAGCTATGCAACTGCAGCATGCATTTCATCATGTCTACCCCTGATGACATGACTGGGAAGGGAAAACCATGCTTGTACAACAAGGAAGCAGAAACAAAGCTGTGCCACCTATGCAATTTCTCTCATCCATGCCCTGGGGGTGAGTATCTATTATTCATGTACTGGTTTAATTTTTTTTCTCCCAGGATGTAGGATGAAGTGTAAAATTTGGCCTGTGCTGGCAATTTTTTAAGACTTTCTGAAGAGATAGTATTGTCTAGTAGAAGTCTGTAGTGTCTATAGGAAGGTACTATATGTATATCTGAAAAGTCTGTACACTGGAAAGGAAGCAAGATCCCTTTTACACAGTCAGGTAAAGCTTAGTGCTATCAGATTGGGCTCCTTCCAGTTTAAACATTTTAATGAGGAAAGGTCTAGGGAAAAAGTTGCACCTCCTATGCAACCTCACAAGCGATGTGTTGCAGATGAGAGAGGTGGTGCTCTGCCCTGCCCTGGCAGCAGGTATTATGACTTTCAAAGTCATCATATGGCTTGGCTTTCATGCAGTAGGCAAAGTAATGGGTACGTGAAGAGAAACCTCAAGCCCTGCTGGCCACAGCTTCCTGCCTTCATGTCAGATGAAGCGTTGCTGCACAGTGCCTGAAGGAATAGGATGAAGGTCTCTTTGCACTCTTCCTTTGGCCCTTTCCTTCACAATTGGTAATACGAACTGTAATATCCTCCTCTCCTACAAGACATAAGAGCTTGACTACCTTGGAAAAACATCCTCTCTGGCAGGCTCAAACTGCCCAAACAGTGGTTGCTCCTGACTCTGGCTACGTGCCTTCCGTGCCACTAGTGTTCATGGAAAATTTTACACTTCTCAGTGTTCATTTCACAGAGTCACAGAATCAAGGAATCACAATTTGATTCTGTTTCTCTCGGGAGATGTATAATCTAACATGGAGAACTGCTTTCAGAGAACTTTAGCTGTAGGCACTGAAATAGTAATATGTGGCATAGAAATTGAACACTTCAAGTTGTAAATGGATGCATTTGCTGCTTCTGTCTGGGTATATGTAAAGAGGAGAGGATATTACATGCAAAATACACCTGATCATGATCCTAGCATTAAACCAGGTAGGATTTACAGAGATTTGGGATTTACAGAGACAGATGGCCGAGACCCAAGCATCTCTGAATATCTAACCATTTCATTTTGGCTCTCAAAATAGGGAGCTGCATTTCATCACCTTTGAAATATTTGGTCAATATACATAAAATATTGTCACAGTAAATAAAGTATATTTGGTAGTCCCATCCACTTGTACCTTATCCAAAAGGACATATCTCTGGTCCTTCTAGTTTATTTACTTGAGATACCACCAGTTTCAGCACTCGCCTGTTTCAATGATCTTTTGAGATGCAGCACTGACTGCATCACAGACAATAATCTTCATCACTGGATTAACTTTCAGAACACTCGATTGCTGTAAGAATTGAAAGAGATTTTCACCAAATCCTAACAGTCTACTTGTCAGAAAAGAGAGATCAGACTCTCTCTTCTTGTTCGTACCACATATGAACTTACATGCCCAGACCTGAACGTTTTGTAAGGAGAGTAAATCAAAACAAATGTCTTGTGGGAGGATAAAAAAAACCACAGGAGCGTTCTGTACAGGTAGGTAGGTGATCTCCCTATGTTTCAGGTCCAGGAATACTGTCTCACCACTAGATGGAAATAGTGGATTTTACATCTTCTTTTGCATTAGCAGCACTTACACCTGTGTTTGCATACCATAAGCCATCTGCAGGCAGCACTGCAGAAATGTGGATCAGGAATTCTTTGCTAGCAGAGGTGAAAGGAAGCCAAGATTTCTGTTTCTAGAAATCATCTCTGTTTTACAACACTGAATATTTCCTAATTCCTGAAAGGTGAATAATTTATCCTTTCTGAAAGGAACTGCATGACAGGCTGCATTTTGGTTCTGCTAACGTGAATTAGTGAACATCAGCCTAATTTAAAATTCACTCTGATGACTCTTGCACAAGACAAAGAAAAACAACCAACCACACAACCAATCAACCAAAAAACCCCACAGAGACAAAAGTAGAAGGAAGCTGAAAGTCTTGTGTTTCAGTGTAGCTGCTTAATGATGAAAAAGCAATGTGGCTTGCTGCCTTATGACAGACGCTACAGTATTGTTTGCATATTAAAAGAAAACATTTTTCCAGAGAGGCTGAGGGTAATTAAAGGCAGCTCAGTAAGGAAGGTTAGTTAAATAAGAGGGCTTAAAAATTCCCAGCTGAAAAATGAGCTGATTGTGTAGTATGTGATAAATGTGATGTTTTCTAGAAAGTATTAAACCTTTAAACTGATTCGTTTAGCTCTGCTGCATTGCATCACTGCTATGTGCAAATGGAAGCACCAGACACACAGGTTCACGACACCATCTCTGGGACCAGCACAAGGACCTCACTGTCTTACCCACTCTGGACACCTCAGACTCTAACTCTTCCATACAGGTGCTAACACAGAGCCACCGCTGACCCACCAAACTCCCACAGGCACCAGGCATGGCTTCAGATTTCACTTTTCTGGTCAGCAGGTGGTGGCTCTGGGTTTCATCCAGTTGGGTGCAAGGCCAAAAGGGTCAACGATCAGCGTAGCCCTTCTGGGGGAAACCACTCTCTGGGATACACTGGGGTCAGCATTTCTGTTGTGACTCAGAAATAGCAGTGCTCTTACAAAATACGACAGTAGGAATTCAGGAATTAGGGTACTGCAGATGCACTAAGATCAAATCTGCATTTTCCCTGTGCTAAAGCATGAGGTTGCATGAAGGTTCTGTTTTCTTCCTATGTACTACAATCATGGTTTGGATCTCCTGTGTGGAGCCAGGAGCTGAACTCGATGATCCTTGTGGGTCCCTTCCAACTCAGGGTATTCTGTGATTCTGTGATAAGCAGAATTGTAAATTCCATGTTTAGACTGATGTTGTTTGCTGCCCATTGCCATGTGTAGGTCTGCAGGGTCTGCAGTGAGCCACACATTATTGTGGTGTGGTCTAATGTGATATGCCAAGGGGGCCGGGGGTGTTCATGGAAGGGCCAATCAGCAGATTCTGAATGCTGAATCATTATGGTCTGATTTTTGGGTGGTCCTGTGTGGAGCCAGGAGTTGGACTCGCTGATTATAATGTGTCTCTTCCAACTCGGGATATTTTGAGTAAGATTTATTGCTGTGTCTCCGCGCCATATGATGCCCCATGCTCAGTGCTACCTGAAATATCCATAAAAATAACACCACCGTTGCTACGATTTGTAACAAACGGTGCAGTTGAGGATCCAGTGCCCCAGAATGCCAAAGCCTCCTTGCAGCCCAAATCCCGGCAGCCACTTTTGGATCCTTTCGCAGCTGGAGGCGCCGGAGGGATTTTTCTTCTTTATGCAAAGAAGCGCGAAGGCTGCGATGTCCCCAGCAGAGCCCGCGGCCCCGTGCCCGGGGGATGCGGGTACCACGGCCGTGGGGCTGCGGGTGCGCGGGCAGCGTGCGTGCGGGAGGAGGCGGAGGAGAAGGAGGAGGAGGAGGTGGAGGAGGAAGGGCAGTGCGACGTGCCCGCTCTTGCCGCCGCCGCGGGCGGGACTCAGCGGGCGGGGGCTCAGCGGGGAAGGGGCCGGGGCGCGGCGGGCGCCCCATTGGCTCTTCCCGGCGGCACATGTCCCCGGCCCCGCTATAAAGGCGGCCGCGGTCCCGCTGCACTCCGTCCTTCTGCTTCCCAGCTTCCCCGGGGACGCCGCCACCGCCGCCGCCATCGCCATGGCCATCGACGCGTTTTTAGGCAAATGGTGCCTGGTCTCCAGCGAGGGCTTTGAGGAGTACATGAAGGAGCTGGGTAAGGAGGCGGGGGCTCTCCGCCTTGGGCAGGGATAGCGGCTCTACGCGGAGCCGCCTCCGAGTCTCTGTCCAAGGTCCGCGGGAGGAATCCGCGGCGGCTCCGGGGTGCGGCACCGCGGGCTCCGGGCGCCGACCCCGGCGCGGCCGCCTCCTCCTCCTCGTCGTACAGATGTCGGAAATCCAGGCTTAACGTTCTTGTTTTCTTTATTTCTTTTGCACCGCGGGCAGGTGCTGGTGCCAGCAGGCACAACCCCGCCGCTCCCCCTCCCGCCGGCTGCCGGACACGGGTTATCCTCCCCGCGGTGCCGCGGTCGGAGCGGGGCCGGCTCGGTGCGGGGGATGCGGGGCCGCGGGCCGAGGCGGAGCCTCCCGGAGCCGGGCAGAGCTCTGAGCCCGGGCCGCCTCCATCCGGGCGGGTGCGACCCAAAGCGGATCAGCTGCACGTGGTGCCCGGAGCTGGCTGCGCTCCGCGGGCCGCTCTCTGCGCGGATCACCCGGTGCGCTGTCCGCAGTCCCGGGCTGCTGTTCGTTCTGCGGCACGCTGGTGCTGAATCGAGAATCCTGCATCCCTGGGAGCATCCTGGCTGATAGACGTTGGCGGTGTCTGTGCGCTTAGAAGCTGTTGTTCTCTGCGGTTTATTCAGTGCTGAAGGCTGGGATGCTTTCTCGAGAAGGGGGAGATTTTGCCTCGAGCCTCTTTGGAGGAGGAGAGGAAGGAGTTTAGGTCAGGCGTTCTTCATGTAAAATACAAAAGGCATCACTATGGCTGTGCTCTGCAGGCGGCAGTGACTGTGATCACGTTTGTGATGCCTGTCAGTGTGTGGAAGGTGTGAGCTGAGAAAACCTTCTGGGCTGAGCCCCTGCAAAGATTATGATGGAGGAAATTCAAACATTTGATATGCGCTCTGCTCAGCCATGTATTAGGATGCTGTTGTGCTGGGAAGGAGCTGCAGCTTCACAGTAGAAATGAAATGGTGCAACTCCAGAGCACCTCCCGTGTGTAGGCAGCGACCAGTCAGTTCACTTCGAGGTGGCAATCTGAGGCCGGTCACTTTTCTTTGTTACAACTGCAATTCAGGCAGGTTGCTGGCTGCTTCGGAAGCTCTGCCCGTGATCCCACTGAGATGTGCTGTGAGATTCTACAGATTCTACTCAGTCAGTGTAGAAGATAATTCCAAGATAAGGACGTTTGCATTTCACTGCTCGCCGCATGGAAAGAATGACTCAGCTCTCCTCTGTAGCTGGATTTCAAGGTGTAGCTGCTCAATAACTCACCCTGGATTTGACAACAGCAAAGAGGTGGGAAGGGGTCACCATGCCAGTACCTTCCAGTTCCACCAGAACACCTGAACGCAGGAGGACCACTCTGTGCTCTGTAGGCACTCGTGCTCATGGCTCACTCCTGGAATCTCATCTGATTCTGGAGAGGCAGTGGCTGGGAGTTTCTTCCTTATTTGCACCTCCCAAGGAAACTGTAACCTTTATTTTGTGGACTCAGCCCTCACCCAAGCATCCTGTGCACTCCAGCAGAGCGCTGAGCTGTACCTGACAGCACTTCTAACTACACACGCACTTGGTGGCACTTCTTGATCCATTTGGTTGCTTATCAACTCTGGGCTCAGATCCGTTCTTTCCCATTCAACAAAGTCCACTTTGTTGCTTGAATACCCTCTTATTTCTGTTTTCATTCTTCAGATCAAAAAGACTCAAGCAAAGCCCACAGCCCCTGGGCACACACAGGGGCCAGGGCGGGGGGAATCCTTTATTCGCTGGAGCATTTTGAGGATGATGGTCTCCAGATGATACCCATAATGTGTTGAATTTCCAAAGATCCTGCCTGCAAGTTGCCTGCAAGCAGTATTTTGTGTAATGGGAGCATTCTCATTCAGAAATCAGTGTTTTGGAGACAGGATGTAGGGGGTGACATTTAACTAAACATTGCATATTTGCAATTGTGTAGAGCGTGTTTGAAGTCTGCCTGTTAAGTTGAAATAAACGTGCTGGTGGATTCAATTATCAGTTAATAATATAGAACATACATGCCCAAGCCGCTTGTTTTTTGGTCTTGTTTCTCTTTTTTATGTTTTAATTAAAAAAAAGTTTTGTTACTTATATATATTAACTTTATTATCTATTTTATATTCTTTATACTGTCCAACACAATTCCTCTTCACTCAGTGCAGCTCAGGCAAGCCAAAAGGTTGGACACCTAGGCTTTAGAATTTTTAAAGCATTCAGAACACGATTTTTGTATATATATTTGTTGAAGCTTTTGCGTTTATTTTCCTGTTTATTACTTATTTTTATGTGGAAAAATTCAGTGCTGAGCTTCAGGAAATTTGTGCGTCCTTTAAAGCACAAAAGAGATTTAGCTGTAGCTCTTTAAGGAAGCAAAAGAATAACCTTGCTAACAAGCTTTTTTCCTTCCCCATCAATGGATAATTTAAAACATCCTATTTCTTTTGGACTCTTGAGCCGTGATTCTCAAGCATACTTGAGTGCCTAATTAAATGGGAATTAAGTATTTGAATTCCTGTGTGGCCCTAAGCCTTAGGGTTTAACTGACTTTGTGACACACTGTGCCTCTTTCCTTGCAGGTGTCGGTATGGCCATGAGGAAAATGGGAAGCATGGCGAAACCAGATGTTTACATCATTAAGGAGGGGGATACAATCACTGTGAAAACAGAAAGCACCTTCAAAACTTCACAGTTCAGCTTCAAGATTGGTGAGAAGTTTGAGGAAAACACATTAGATGGCAGAAAAACTCAGGTCAGTGTTCTAGACTTTCTGTTGAATAAACAGTTATTTGTGTGTTTTGTGGATGAAGACACAATTTGGAAGTCAGCCTTGGCATCCTTGCTAACAATGCTGTATTTGATGAGCAGCTGTCACTATAAGTATCATTGAAATCAATTGATTTTTTCTGGATCAAGCAATTTCCAAAGAGGGAAAATGCTGAAACTAATCTTGTCTTGTGTACTGTTGCCTTCAATTTGTTAGACAAGCATTGTGTTAGTAAAACTAACAGACCTTTAAATCCATTTTAAAGTCAAATGCCACTTTATTGGAAGCCTATGGAAAAAATCCCATTGATGTTTAATCAGAGGCAATGCAGCCCTGCAGCTGACCTGGCTGCTCAGCCTCTCCTATTTGCATAACAAGAGGCTGGCTCAGTGTGCAGGGGCTATACACCAGGCATAAATGTGAATCACAGTCCCTAGTCACCAGTTTCATAAAGCAAAAAAAAGCTTCTCTTTGCACTGAATGGGGAGAATATTAACCCAAAAGGAGGTTAAACACAAAGAAACCCTCAAATATGTCTCTTTTATCTCCTTGTGTGAGTGCTGTCTATGTACCATTCCTTATCCCTTCAACCAGATGCTGGCAATTCATCCATTTTTGCAAGATGGTATTAGTGTTTCACAAAAGCTCAAAGCCCTTTCACAAAGAGATGAACAGAGAACCTCGTTTGCTCTTGTTATTGAAGTTGTGCCTGCTGTCAGAGGTCTGTCATATGCAGGAATGTGACAGAGCAGAAAGTAAACAGCCAGCTAATGTAAGAAGAGGATCAGTAAAAATAAGATAATATCCTGGCTTTGTAGAATTCAATGGCAAAATTTCTATCGAGTGAGCTGGAGTGGGAATTTTTCCTTTAGAAGAAAGCGGGTTGGAAAGCATCAGCCTTCATCAAATGCTGTCAATAAAATATTCATGCTCAGGTTCTGTTTTTCAGACACTTGTCAGCTTAAAAGATGATGGGTCATTGATCCAGGAGCAGGAATGGGATGGCAAGAAGACCGTAATAACACGGAAACTTGTGGACGGACAGTTGGTGGTGGTAAGTTCTGCCCTGCTCCCCAGTTTGTGTGCTACTAGCCAGTGGCCTGAAACGTAACTCTAAAAATCATGAGCTGCAGCCTGTTTCCTTTTGTTCTGTACCGAGACAAGGCAAATGAAATGAGTTCATTTCTTTACCTTCTAGGAATGTGACATGAATGGTGTCAAGTGCGTTAGAGTCTACCAGAAGGCATGAGGACGTCTTCATATTCAGTAGGAACTTGCTACAAACAACTCAGTCCAGTGGACAGAGCTCCTCTACACTCCATAATTTCCTTTTCCCTGTTTTCTAGTATTTCAATGGACTGAGTAGCTGAGTGCAATCCTTTTTAAAAGCCGTGATGTAACTATTATGTAACTATTCTGAACTTATGAGGCTATTAAATAAAATTTTCAAATATATTAAGTGCAAATGTTGTTACTATAGTAAAATTTTAAAATGAGGTTTTATAAAGACTCGACTTGGTTTTAGGCTCCCCTACAAACTGCCTTCTCTTCAAGATAATGCAAAGAATGGTAACGAGCAGTTAATAGCAGACTAAATTTTAACCAGCCTTTTCATCTTTAATTGCTAAGGTAGTAAAATTGGAAATAGATAAAAACATTCAAAGTTCAGGCTCTGCAGTTCTTTCTATCTTACGCGTTACAAAGTAAATAGAATGTGTTGGTATAAATAAGAGATAAATTTTGTTGGCCTTTAGATAGAGGATGTATTTTCAGAGATTGAGTTGTTTTTTTTCCATGTTTGAAACCCACAAATTTCTTATCTGAAAAAATGTACACACTAGTGAGCCAATGGACATGGTAACGTAAGTAAACATATAAATGCTTTGCTTCAAGGAAGCCTTAATTTGAGAGTGCTCTTTGTTTTCCTACCAAAATTCACATTTCCTGTCTAGTAACATTCTAAAAACTCTTAACCAAAACCTACTGAAGTACTGCCTACAACTTAAAGCCTCATTTTATTTTTTGAACTGACTTGAAACACCTAGAAATGGAGTTTATACGCTTTAAAGTGCCACAATAAATACTCAGAAATATCAGTGTCTTGAATATTACTTTTATTCTTGCTGGGAAATGGAGCCTACAATACTACTTTTCTTCCAAGGAGTTGTTGGATTAAACTTAATTACAAGGTTTAAGTGACATTCAGTCACACCAGACAAACATACACTAAGTGTGAAAATGCTTAGTGACAGGTGATGAGGAGATTTCTGAACAATTCAGAAGTCTGGAGGACCCTGCATTTGTATGCTTCTAGTTTGCAGCATCAGTCACTGTAGAATCCATTGCAGAATCCAACTCCAAGCTGATTATTTTTTTAGCTGCTCACTGTATATTTTGTATTACTGAATTCACCCTAACAGCAGAAAACTTTATCTCCATTTTTATCCTACCGAAGAATGACGATGACTCTTACCATAATATTGATCATTTTCAATAAGAATGTATTTAATGGAGAATTTATTTAATGGAGAACATTGCTTGCATTTTTTTTCCATGCACTTTATAAAAATAACTTTTTTCTAGGGTCCCATAACTTTGCCTGTTTGACTTTGCCAACCTTTATATTTATCTCCATTTAGTATTTTTATGACCATAATGTGAACCCAAAGATCACTGCTTTATTCTTATGCTGAATGTTGGAAACAGGTTATTTGTTATTAGTGGAGGGGGTTTTGCCAAAGAAGCAAAAACAATGAGTTGAAGAGGAACTTAATAAGTTTATGATCAGAAATAGACTAAATAGGGATGGGAAAACAGATGCAACAATCCATGGCATATGACAGAGCACTGGAACAGGCTGCCCAGGGAGGTGGTGGAATCTCTTTCCTTGAAGATGTTCAAGACCCATGTGAACTCTTTCCTGTGCAAACTACTGTAGGGAACCTGCTTTGGCAGGCGGGTTGGACTTGGTCTTCAGAGGTCCCTTCCTTCTCTATGATTCTGTGATATGATATGAACACAGGGAAATGGTCATGAACTCTGAGCTTTTTGGAGCTCAAGAAGCATCTGGACAAGGCTCTCAGACATATGGTCTGATTTTTGGGTGGTCCTGCATGGAGTCAGGAGTTGGACTCAGCAGTGCCTATGGATCTCTTCCAACTTGGGATATTTGGTGGTTCTATGAGTCTATGTGAAAATCCTTCCTCCCTTCCAAAAGAAGCAAAATACTGCTGCTTTAAATGGGGCATTACACCTTCCCAGTGGTCACTGGTCTATCACTTACTGCTGCTTGTTTACTCTTCTCATACTCAGTACTGTTAACTGTTTGTCTTTCATTTGAATGGGAAAAACAGGCAATATCTTTTATAGGACATCCGTTCTGATTACAGTGAGATCATTTCTTGTAAAACAAAAGGCAGAAGAGAATCTTTTTAGAGTGATTTCCTATGGAAACAGGGCTTGTGTATGTGTATGTGTGTGAGTTTCCCTGCCTCTGATTTCAGCCACATGTGAAGTAGAGGCTAGAGGTCCCAAGTATAATAAATCTTCTACAGATGTCATGAAAATAGGAGGCCTGATAAAGGGGATAGGCCATTAAAGTGCCTTGATGATGGAAAGCCTTCACACGGAAGTCACAGTTAGCATTAAATGGAAGAAAAACATTATAAGCTTTCTCGGCACGCATTAAGTTACTTCAAATATGAAAGCTGACCAGCTGGATGACATAGATCAACAGGAAACTAGAATTCTTTAGAACTAATTTCCCTACTTAGGCTCACGTATTTGTTTGCTTTATTCTGAAGTTAGCTTCAGCCTCTATTGCTGGTGACTTCAATGTAAACATACTATGACCCGGAACTACTGTATATATATACAACCCATCTGTATATCTGTATTAGACTAGATTACATAGTCACAACAACCATTTTATAGTACTGCCATCAAGGATTTATGCTTCTCAAGACTTGAAAATATAATTTACTTTAAATTCTTCCTATTTGTTATTGTACAACCCAGTAGTTTTACTCTTAATGAAGTTTGTAAATGCAATGTTCTCATGAGCGTAAAATGACCAATTATCCTGAGGTGTGCAGAGCTCTATGTAGTTCACTATATCACATAAGATGGCTGAGAAGAAGACTTTTGAGAAGGAACAAAAAATAAAGTGCAGTATGCACTATACATCCAGAACTGCCTGACAGTGCTACGGAGTTATAAAATGAAACAAGTTTTGGCATGACATGTTAGTGAGTGATTTTGAAAATATTTTGGAGGACAAAAGAAACATCTGCAAACTGAAGCTGCAAGTAAAACTGGCTCAAAGAGAATGCTTGAAGTAATGGGCAGTGTCCAACTTATATCATTATTCACTTCTCAAATTAGGGTAGATGTGCTGTTTCAATAAAGTGCTTTATTTTTCTTTTTTTTGGGGAGGGGTGGGATTTTACTTGGTTTTGAAGAGGTGGTGGAGAAAAGCGGTAGAAAATTAAGCTTTTTAGCAATTCAGAGCTGTTATTCTACCACATTAGGGAAATACAGTATCTGAGCTTTCCAGGAACACTTCTGAAATGGTCGTATGCTTTGAGTTGAGGGTACTGGCTGTATACAATTCTCAGACTACTGAAGATTTCCCTGCTATGGTTTGGTTTTATGATTTATTTCAAAATGGTATCCTACTCTGCCTGTGCTCTCTATAATTAATACTGGCCTTTCCTTTTCCTCTCCCCTCCCTACCACATATATGAACTCCAGATCAAAGTTTTTTTTTTAACAGAACAAAGTTAAGTGATGGGAAATCTAAGTTTTCTGAGGTTGTGGTCCCACTGTTAGCTGTCAGCTCTCCTAAAAAAAGGCAATGATTATTTTTTCAAGTGTGGAGGTCAAGTGTAGGAAGACAGTTTTTCTCTGCCAGTGACTTCTTGGACAATATTAATTGTGAAACAAACATCCAAGAAGAAAATGAGTCACCAGATAGGTACTCAATTTCGTTCAGGTTATAACCAAAAATCTAGCATATCCTAGAGAGTATAAACAATAAACTCTTATCTATTTCTATGTAATATTATGTTCAATATATTTCACTGTTCATAAAGCTTTTCATTCAAAGTAGCTCTTCCTCAAGTCGGAAGCTGAAAGTCAAGCGTTCCATTTCAGCTTAGCTCAGGGTGTCAGTCTGTGCTGGTGCTAGCTGTAGTGGAGTTAATCTCCAGCTCAGATTCCTGAATATTTTACATGCAAAAAATCATCTTTATTTTTTTATGAAGCAACTGCTTATGTTCTACCTGAAATTGTTTTACAAAAATAAAAGAAAGGAAAGCAAGCTAACTCAAATCAAACCTTTGCTGTTGACTCCTTCCCTGAGTACGTGACTACACAATTAATGGTTTAGAAAAACTTTACATGGTGTTGACTATGTGTACTTGTAGGGAAAAAAAGCCCACATGGTGTGATAGTGAGTGGGAGCAAGTTAACATATATTAATCGTTTTTTGATGCCTTGTTTCAGTCCCATTGTTCATCCCTGGGAGGACTTAGAAGTGTTTTGGAGTCAGTCCAGCATCTGTGTCAACAAATTTTGTCCCATGATTCTCCTTCTCTGGCTTTGGCTCTTCAGCCCTTATACATCAAATTAAGATTTTGTTGACACTTCCCAGAATGGTTTTATTTTACGCTATTCTTTCAGAGGAAAAGGAAACACTATTAGAGACCACACTCCCAAGAGTGTATTTAGTTTCCTTTCCAATGAAAATGTTTCCAAAATAATTATCTCTATCAGATGTTCTTAGTTATATTCTGGGCATATTTGCAGGAGAAGTCCATTGTAGTTTCAGAATAAACATAAAGTTTCAGTAATAAATGTAATACGTGCAAGCCAAATAATGTACTGCAAAAATTGACTGAATCCCATATATTATGATTAAGAGTTAAAAATAAAGTGTTTATCATTAATCACAGGTGCACATTCTCAAATTAAACACCAGAAGAGAAATGTTCTTCTCTGAGGATCATGTTTACTACATATCTAGAACTGGTCATTTGCTTCCACATGCATAGAACTTGATCCTCTTGGAATTTCATGCTCAAAATTAATGAGTCTATCTTCAGGAAAGCGCTTGTTTCTCTAAGTGTGCAGCCCATATCATTGTGCAGTGAAGTGCCAATCAGAATATATAGCACAGATTTCAGGCTGGACTCATGGTACACAGTGGCATGTGTGGAGAGCTTGCTGCAGCACAGCTCAGAGGCATGTCATGCTGTGGTTTGATGACTTCAGAGGATAAGTGATATGGTCATATATGGTGAATAGCAGATTTGAAATCATAAAGAATTGAGTGAGCTGCGACTCCCAACTTCAACAGCATCTGTGATCTGAGATCAGACTGAATATCTAGAAACACCTGGAGTCTTTAGCTTCATGGAAAGCTGAGCTGAAGGAACCTCAAGGTCCTTCAAGTGCAACGACGCCTTGCTCTAGAAATTACAGCTATGTCTTGTTATGGTTTTGCAATTTAACTGTATTAGTAATCCAGGGAATTAAAGGAGTAAGAAGTATTCTCATTTTATTACAGAGTGAAAATAAGTTAAAATATTATTAATGCTGTCCCTGTCCAAAATGTACAAAACAGTAATTAATACTGAGATTTCCCATTAGTACTTTCTATTGTCTCATGTCCGCTCATTCTCCTAAACCACCTGGCTTTGTACAGCTTTGGACGCAGCCCTCCACACCGGATCTCGCGAGAGCAGAGTAAAGGGGCAGCATGACCTCCCTCGCCCTGCTGGTTGCACTTCTGATGCAGGATATGGCTGGCCTATTGGGCTGCAAGCACACACTGCTGGCTCAGGTTGAGTTTTTCAACAACCAACCTTTAAACGTGTTTAAATAATGTTCAGAAAATGGGGTGTTTCTATTCTTTTACATTTATTTTTTTTTTATCTTGGTGAAATACAGAATAAAAATGCAAGCTTCATACCTTTAGTGATGGCACTATTTAAATAATCATTTTCTTTTTGCATAATTCATGGAATATGGTCCCTCTGTTTAACCAGCTAAACCAACGGCTGCTTTCCTGAAACTGTGACAGAAGGGAGCAAGCCAGCTGATTATAAACAGAAACCACAGATGCCTCAGTCCTTTCCCTTTGTCATGTGTTTCCATAAAACAGTTCATGCTTATCTGAGCCTACACATTATCCCTCTGGATGTTTGTCTTCTTCATGAAGATTTTCCTTTTTTCCTCTTAGGATTAACAGGTCTCTTTGATTTAGATTCTGAATGTCCAGATGGCATGATTGAATAGTGATTAATACAGTAATAAATACAGCTGCATCTTGTCCAGCCTCTCTCTCTCTCTTTCTGTCTGTCTGTCTCTCTCCCCTCTTTTTTTTTTTTTTTCCCCGTGGATGTGATGGGCTTTCTCCTCTTTTTTTTACCACTGAGAGAATGAAAAACACTGAGTGTACAGCAGTGGTATCCAGTGGTGGCCTTTCTGATAGTTGGATTTCAATGCACAATATGGTTGAACAATATCAGCCCCAGATTTAGATAACTGAGACTATTCTGCTGTTCTCAGCTGAATCCTGGGAGAAATATGCAGACCTATATAGAGAAAGGTAATCATGTGCTGCCACAGCAGATAGACCATATGTACTTTGCTCTTTTGCTTATGCTGAAACTTTATAAAGCACAATTTTCTCCAACATTTAGCCCTGACCTAGGAATGAAGGTAAATGTGCTTTCCCAAAAACCGATTCTCTATCAAACTGAGTTATTTCTTAGTAATGACAGTGATATACTATTTTCTGACTGTGGTTTGTGATAACCAAATGAAGTCAGGGTCTATTGGAGACCAGTGACAAGTGGTGCTCTTCGAGAGCTCATATCAAGACCAGAACTATTTAAAAGCTTTGTCAGTGACACAGACAGTTGGATTGAGTGTGCCTTGATCAAGTTTGCTGATGACACCATGCTGAGTGGTGCATGCACACTGGAGGGAAGGTATGCCATACACAGACACCTTGACAGATTTGAGTTGTGGACATGTGTGAACCTCATGAATTTTGATGAGGCCAAGTGCGTGGTCCTGCATCTGGATAAAAGCAATTCCAAGCACAAATATAGGCTGGACAGAAAGTGGACTGACAGCAACTCTGAGAAGTGTCTGGGGGTACTAACTGATTAAAAACTCAACAAGGACCAGCAATATGTGCTAGAGACCAGAAATCCAACTGTATCCTGGACTGCATCAAAAGAAGTGTAGCTAGAATGCTGAGGAAGGAGCTTGTCTCTTTCTCCTCCACTCTGGTGAGATCCCATCAGGAAACAGTCAGCTTTCTAGTCTGCAAGCACACATTTCTGGCTCATGTTGCTTAGTTAATCTGTCAGTTAGAGCTCTAAAGACCTAGGAAAAGTTTGATCATATACTGGAACTTGAAAATTAGTCACCCAATTTAAGCTAAGTTCTATCTTGTTGCAGTATTAATTTACAGGACTCTGAGACTTTCCCTCATAATTTAGATTTTTCCCTAATCAAATACATCCTTTTTTGTCTGTTGTGTCAGGTGTCCTTCTCCTGTGGTCACTGTTAAAGACATAGTACACAGAGATTTTTAAAGCCACTAAGTTTGTGGAGGAGAAGAATGAATGGGGAAAAAAACAAAAAACAAAAAAACAAAACAAAAGCAAAACAAAACAAAACAAAAAATCAAAACCAACCAACCAATCAACCAACCAAATAAATAAAAACAAACAAACAAACAAAACCCAACCAAGTTAAAGATATTTTGACATATTGTGTAAAATAATAAGTCTGGAAAGAATGTTTGAGAAAACACAAACCTGAACTATTACCTATCCTTTGCAAAGAAAGTGTATGAAGCCCTTTGGAACGTTTAAAAAACTCTCAGATAAAGCTCTGTACACTAAAGTTCTCAGCCTTTGCTCCCATTCTTGTAGATACTGACTTACATGGGATTAGGACACACCCTCTTGTGAGTAAAAGCGTATTTTGTATGAGAAGTTGTCTGGAAGTCTACTGAAATTTCCCTTCGTCATAGCTTATCAGTTTATCACTTGAATTTCTGTTTCACTTCCATGATCTTCATAAACCCAAGATTTTGCTCCACTCAGATTTCTTTGCTCCTGTTCCACTTTGCTTTACATTTCAAGACAACATTAGCACTTTCTCATAATTTGTTCTACATATTAAGGGGTTAATTGCTGCTTTCAGGCTGGCACATACTGAGATGGATTCCTGCTAAGATCAAGAGCTAAGCATGTTTATCAATGAGGCACTGATGTTATCTTATGAAGTGACAACCTTATATACCAACAGAAGTCTTTGTACTGCTTCAGTAAGTTTGGATTGGGCTTCAGTAACTGAAAGTTAAAACGAGAGATCAAGAATGAGTGTTTAATTTTAAGACATGCCATTGAATCTTTAAACATCCCCTTTGACTTAGTAATACTTATGTTGACAGTAGAGTTTACTGGGAATGCAATTTGAGCAGAAAGTAAATTTTGCAAGATTTATATATTTACTCATTTATTCTGATAGGTCAATTGGGCACAACAGAAATGAGAAATCACCATTACCAGTATGGTTTCATTATGCTGTCACTGTATTATTCTTGGAAAAGAATTCATGAGTAATGTGAGAAAATTCAGTAGAGACCAAAACATACGATAATTTCCTAGTGTTATTCTTATTTAATCAGAGTATCATAGAGAATATATTTCCCTTACATTGTTTATTGACCTTGAATAGTATCAACAGATATTATTGGGGAAGATATTCAGTTGCATCTTTCAATACTGATAACTACAGTAATATTATAATTGTATATAAATACAGAACAATTATTTAAGATCTAATGCATCTATTTTCTTTTACTTTAATCCTTACTGAGACATCTTCTGAAGAAAACACCATTAAAACATTATACAATATTCTTGATCGTGCCTACACAGTTATTTTATATTGCTGAATAGAAAGCTGTAATTAATTTTTGACTACCCTATAGAATGAAGGTGCTCAATATATTTACACCATGTATGAAGATTGGGCTGAAAGTAGCACCTCCTATTTATTTCCATGGAAACAACAACAAATACAAAAACCACAATAGCACTCTTTGATAGAGCAAATTTTCAGATACAAAACACTATTTTTCAACGTAGTTGCCTGTATTATCTGTGCCCTTTTGCCAGTGATGAAGAAGAACCTGCATGCTGCACTCACAAAAATCTGCTTTACTGTCTGGAACGTGGTTTTTCTTTCACATCATGTTGCCAGTGCTGAAACTCACCACCCACTGCCTCAGTGTGCTAACATCCACTGGTTGGTCTTTATCTTTATGAAGATAAATGTTCAGCAAGCTCTGGTCCCCATCATATAAGCTGATACGGGTACCAACATTCACATTAAGGTCTTCTTACCATTGTTAACAAATGGACATTTACTTGGGTGGCAATTCCATCTCTTAAGAGTTTCTTATTCCACAATTTATCTCCCACCTTTCCTACAGACTCTGCTGCTGTATGCAAGACAACTCCATCTGGTCATCCGCTGTCTGCACTGTTGACAAGGATCATAGACTGTTAAGATCTTACTATCAAGCTGACTATTTCTTCAGGTTCTGTTTAGTCTACACTTAGATAAGACAGAGTGTAGCTGGACTTGAGTTATAGAACAACAGCATTCTGAGGCTGCCCTTCTCACTGGTGGTGCTGTGCCCTCTCTACAAAGTGACTGTGATTCTCTGCTGACCCAACAGGTCATAATTTCTTGGCTTCACTACAAGCCTGAGTGTTCACATGGGAAAATGAGAGTGTGCTACTGAGTGAACAGAATCAATCCAGTTTCCATTTTTAACTGAATCCTGAATAGTTTTACTCCCACCACCAGATGTATTACTTTTCCATATGACGAGTATTTACTCCTATAACTGATGGCATACAGCCTACACCTTGGTTACCATGGGAGATCTGTTTTCTTCCTGCCATTGTTGCAGCAGGAGTCTCACAAAATACATTTATTTCACTTACAGCCTTCTACAAAGGACATTTAACAATGGTTCCTCAGACAAGGAACTAGAGCTAAGCAGTCCAAGGAAAACGATCATTTGCAAAGTCTGAGAGTAGCTTTGGGAGTGGCATAGGATGTCTTGCTCTAATGCTTCTTCTGGAGACTTAAATCTTGCAGTTACTTGGATTTAAGCTTTATCCTGTAATTGGGAAATGTAGCCATAGCATCTGATGGGAGTTACGACATCTGTGTTACACTGGGGTCAGAAACACCTCACCTAAACTAACCTGAAGCATCCTGCTGAGTTGCTCTGCTCCTGCAGAGGCAGCGATGAAGGGCAGACATGACCTGGAAATATTGGACAGCAGAGTTTGTGCAGTAAACAGTCTGCTGCCAAATCCATTGCAAACCTATTTTGTCGTCTTCCAGAGACATACATTCATGCAGCATAATGCTCGAAGCCATGCTACAGTAGGAGGTACACACATATTCATTACCCAACAAATCTCACAGAAGCTGTGTGAATCACACCACGTACCTCAGTTCATGAGTCACACTAAGTGCGTACAAGCCATGCGTATATAAATGTATATGTACAAGTGGTGTTTTAATAGGTCTGTTATCTAGCTGCACAAACTTGCTTAGCTATGAAATAAGCTGGCTTTGTTTTATGTTATCCCTTTTTAAACACCTTCAGATGCATATTTTGAATTAAGAGACAATTGCATAGGAATTATCAGTCTACTATGATTATTTTACTTGTCTCTGAGAAAGTTTTGCACAGTTATGCATGTGCATAACAATTATGCTGGTGCATCCATTGTTTTGGTTTCTGTTAGAGACTGCTAAAAGATATCACGTGGTCATCTCCACCATCAAAAGCAGCTTTTTTCCAGGAGCCTCCAACACAGGAGGAACTTGACATTTTGCATACTTGGGTCACTAGCCTGAGTGAATGATGAAAAGCCACGCTCTGCAGGCGTAAGCAGGCTGTGGCTTTCTAGGTTCAGGCTCCCAAGTAGTCAGCTAGCAGTTTATGCTGCCTAGTCACTGCGTCTTTCCATGACTTCCAATTGACTTGATATGTATCAGACAGGTGTCTTGTCTTGATCTTCTTTTTACAAGTTCACATAAGGCAAAGGATCTTGTTAAGGATGTTTCAACAGGCTTCTTCACAGGGCAATTAAAGTACCTAGGGTCTGAATCTACAGCCTGGGAATCATCCACATTTTTCAGTTGAATATAGGGAAAGCGAGTGGTGATACATAGCTGAAGTGTCTAATTTAATGTATGACTTTGTACAGAGCCCACAATAAACTATATTCCTTTCAGCTCCCCCCTCCTTTCATGATGTGAGATTGCATGAATCACCAGAATTGATCTATCCCAGGTGTGCCTTTAAGTTGTCCCTGTAATGCCAAGTTGATGCCATCACCCACAGCTTCTGTGATCACCTCCTTTGTCACAAACAGGATTTGGGCCATAACCATTTTACTCAACCACCCATAACCATCTAGTCTTACTCCACCTCAAAGGTTTCCAGAGAACTGAACTTTTCCATTCCTTATGCTATTTGGTACAAAGAGCCTCTGTCTCAGACAGACGTGAATTAACCCCAGGGAAGGAAGTTGCTCATCAGTGTCTTTTCCCTGGGTATTATATTAACTATCTTCCTCAGGTGATACTGGATCCCTCCTTCCTTTCCCCAATTCACCATTTCCTTCTCCTCTAAAATATTCGCATTTTTTTCCAGGACCACTAGGTGTCACAAGTACTCACATAAAAAATATAAAATACTCTTAAATGTCATCCTGTTGGTCTTTATATTTTCCTTATTCTTAAAGGGTGTGGGTGTGTGTGTGTCTTTGGAGGGGAGGGGAGGGGGGGGCAGAACTGGGATACAGACTTGCTGTAAACATGGGTGCTCCTGGTTGTAATGATGAGAATAAAAAAATTTGTTTGTATCATGCTGGTGCTTCTTGAACAGGTCCATAGTGCTTCGTGACAAATCATGCGGTGCACAAGGAAATTATGTATCTCACTGAAAGGCCTTAATTCAGCTAAAAATTGGAAACTAATATATTGGATGTGATATGAAGGATCAACAAAGTACATCTAATACAAAAAAATTTGATGGTAAAACAGGATGTGTGGAAGTAGAACACAAAAAGTGTTCCACCTTGGAAAACTTACGGTTAAGGAGCAGAACAATCCTCAGGTTAAATTTAGACCATTTTCAAACTCAAATGGAGTAATCCGAGTCACTCATGAAACATATCTTCCTCTCTTCTGCACCCTTGTTCCCATCTGTTTATAAACATTCCTGTACAGCAGTATGAGTTGTCTATTAGCTGAGAGGATGCATTTTCAGCTTCCCAGTGAGACTCAGAGCACACTACTAGCTGGCTCTGGTAGCCTGAGACACTGACCTTTCTTGAAAACTAAATTTCATGTTTTCATTTGTTATAAAATATGCTTGTTAGCTTTCTTTTCCTTAACTCTGTAAAATCAGTATATATATTTTTTTAATTGCAGGTGGGCTTTCCCACTTCTAAATGCTCTTTCCTTTGAAAAAATCCAAGGCAGCTCTCCACCACCACACAGTGCATCCACATCCACCTCTACTGCCTGCCTTTTTGCTGCACAACCATATTCTGCACTGAATAATAACCATGTTCTATCTTCCCTCGGGCCCTGTCGCTGTCACACAGAGCAGAGCTCAGCACTGCCCTCTGCTCCCTGTGAGAGCTGCAGTCGCCATCAGGCCTCCCATTCCCAGCACAACGTACACAGCACTGGAGGAAGTAAAGACCACTCACTTTTGCAAAATAGTGTTTCAAAGATAAAGACTGACGTCATCCCATAGCTGTGAGTTATTGCTTAATAATACAGCATAATGTGTATCAGTAGTACTGCACAGTGCACTACTCGTCAAATTAATCATTCACGTAAGACAGCTAATTTGGTCCCAAATGGGCTATCTACAATGAATGCCGAATGTTCCTGACTGTTATTAAGTAGCCACCTGCTTCACATTTATGTCATTAGACTTTGTGTATTGTTGCAATAATCTAAACTGTGTTTAAAGGTAGAGTCCAATTCCAGATAATGTTTTTTTAATAACCTACTATGTAAACAAAAACAATCAATTATGGCTAGAGGTAATTACAGTGTTGAATCATTTTCTTACAACAACATTTAAATACAAATCAGATTGATTCAAAAAGATTTCAAACTTCACCTGTATTTAGATGAAGGTGTGCCCTAAACCATAATAGGTGCAATTACAGAGATAAGATTAAGGAGGTGCCAGCTTTCTTCTGCTTTTATACATGTTTTAAGAGTGTCTTTGTAATAAGGAAAGACTTTTGTAGGCTAGTTGTCTGTGCAGAGCAGACATTTCCCAGGAAAGAAAGGAAAAAAGTATACTGCATTTTGTTACCACTGGGGTGTGCCACTTAAAAGGATTACGTTTCCTGCTCAGTAATTCTCCTGCAGTGTTGTACAGGAGCAGTGCCCCTTCCATCCATATGGCACTTTTCACATAGGAATAGAAAAACACTTAGCAAAATGCTCTCATCAGTCATTGCTCTCCCTTCTAAAAGAGAGGAAAAGTAGGATGAAGAGTTCCAACCTCATCTCCTTCTGATGATTTCCAACCTCATCTCCTTCTATGACTGGGTGACCAGACAGGTAGATGAGGGAAAGGCTGTTGATGTAGTCTACCTGGACTTCAGCAAGGCCTTTGACACGGTCTCCCACAGTATTCTCCTAAGGAAACTGGCAGCCCGTGGTGTGGACAGGTTCACTCTTCTCTGGGTGGAGAACTGGCTGGAGGGCCGTGCCCAGAGGGTAGTGGTTAATGGAGTTAAGTCCAGCTGGCGTCCTGTAACGAGTGGTGTCCCCCAAGGGTCAGTTTGGGGCCCATCTTGTTTAATATCTTTATTGATGACCTAGACGAGGGAATTGAGTGTATGCTCAGTAAGTTTGCAGATGACACAAAGCTGGGAGGATGTGTCAAACTGCCTGAGGGTAGGGAGGCCCTTCAGAGGGATTTGGATAGGCTGAACAGCTGGGCTGAGCTAAATGGGATGAGGTTCAATAAGACCAAGTGCCGGGTCCTGCACTTTGGCCACAATAACCCCATGCAATGCTATAGGCTTGGGGCAGAATGGCTTGAAGAATGTAGAGAGGAAAAGGACCTGGGGGTGTTGGTTGATGCTCGGCTCAACATGAGCCGGCAGTGTGCCCAGGTGGCTAAGAAGGCCAACAGCATCCTGGCCTGTATTAGAAATAGTGTAGCCAGCAGGAGCAGGGAGGTGATCATCCCCCTGTACTCAGCTCTGGTACGGCCGCACCTCGAGTACTGTGTTCAGTTTTGGGCCCCTCACTACAAGAAGGACATTGAGGCCCTGGAGCGTGTTCAGAGAAGGGCAACAAAACTGGTGAGGGGCCTGGAGCACAAGTCTTATGAGGAGCGGCTGAGGGAGCTGGGATTGTTTAGTCTGGAGAAGAGGAGGCTCAGAGGAGACCTTATTGCACTCTACCACTTCCTGAAGGGGGGTTGTGGTGAGGAGGGGGTGGGCCTCTTCTCCCTGATAAGTAATGACAGGACGAGAGGGAATGGCCACAAGTTGCGCCGGGGAAGATTTAGATTAGACCTGAGGAAGCATTTCTTTTCTGAAAGAGTGGTCAGGCACTGGAATGGCCTGCCTAGGGAGGTGGTTGAGGCACCATCCCTAGCGCTGTTCAAGAAGCGTTTAGATGAGGTGCTAAAGGACTTAATTTAGTAGTTGGGTAGAGATAGTGATAGGAGGATGGTTGGACTAGATGATCTTATAGGTCCTTTCCAACCTTATGAACTTATGAACTTATGAACTTATAAGAGGTGCTGTTTCTTTGCCAGTGTCACACAAACATGGCAGCCATAGACCAAAGAGGACAGTCTGTGTCTCTACCAGCAAGTTTCAATGCACCTGAAGTCTGCCATTTCAAAGCTAGCCAGCTCCTTCAAGCTGAGTAGATAAGTTCTTTCTTTTGTTAGCAGAAAATCTTTGACATTTGCACAGGCCAGTTTATTCAACCTCTCTTGCACACCTAATTTATAAGAGAAATTTTGCTAAGAACATGCCTCTCTTTCTCTCTGCTGATGATGTTGCCCTGGGCAACACCCCTCTGAGATACCCAAGCCTTTGAATATGACATTTATGTGAACTGAGTCCCACACCTACTGCACTTCCCAGCACACTCAACCATATTCAAGTGGGAGAAAAGAAGCTTCAGGTGCAGCCTTACAACACCCAGGAGGAGATTACAAAGAAAACAGAGCCAGACTCCATGTGATCTGCAAGGTGGGATGAGGTTGGTCATAAACTGAAACAAGAGAATGCCTTACTGGAAAAATATTTTCTCTAAGGACAGACACAAAATGTAAGAGACTGCCCAGAGAACCACAAGGTCTCTGAACCTGGAGATTTAGATGTCTTGGCTGGTGAAGCTCTAAGCAGCCTGGTCTCAACAGTGGCCTGCTTCTGCTTTGAGTCAGGGGTTGGGCTGCAGCTTCCCAAAATCTCCTCAAGTCTAATAACCAGTGATTTCGTACTAATTTTCATGATGAGATAACGCACATAGGATGGCTGTCACACATGGAATGTCTATGATACTACAATTCTATGTCATAGCCACACATTAACAGCATCCTGCAAAAGTAGAGTTCTAGCAGGAGTTAGTAAAGGTTTGATAATGAGGATGGTACCAGATGTTAATAAGACATCAAGTGTCAAATATAGGTTTATCTGGCAGCTCCAGTAATGGAGTTTCCAGAGGCATGTCTGCTTTTTCAAGAACTTTTGCACAACAAGGTCTCTTTTGCTTTGGTGCCAAGGAAAAAAAAAATAATAAAAAATAACAATTTCAGAAAATGTGTGAAAGTGAAATGAAAGAAAGTAGCATAGAAAAAAAAAGGTAGCATGGAAAGGTATCAGGAAATATACATGGTAGGCTTATAAAGATTGGCTGACTAATGAAAGATTCCAAAGACAGAATGAATTTTCTTAGCTTCAAAATTTCACATTTCCCCTTAAGACAATTGTTGAATGAGATTAATTTTTTAAAGCACTTGATTTGGAAAAAAATAAATATCTGTTCTGTAAAATGAAAAACAAATGGTATTTTAGGTAGAAAACTGAAAGATATTTTAGTAACAAAGGGCAGTCAGGATAATGTCAGATGGACAAATCCTTGAGCCTGTTGTAAATAGGTGATGTATACTGGTATAAAAAGAACTTAAATGATGGGTCTCCAAAATTCCATGGAATAAGAAAAAAAATATTTAGTCTGTGCCCTGAATTCTGCAGAGAGTTTCAGTTTGGAACCCTCTTGATTTTTTGCCGTGGGGAACGATACAGTGTAAAGTTTGTGCACAGATTTCTGATTGGCTTTTAGAGAAGAAGCATGCACTGAAAAAGAGCCAAGGTAATGTCAAATAGGGATTTCTCAATGCATTGCTAACGTATTTTTTATTGCAAATAAATTGCACAAAAATAAAAAATGACTATAAATAGAACAATCCAATGTGCAATAACAATTCTACATTCCACTGCCAGTGATTCTGATGTTTTCAACTAAGTATTGTAAGAGGAAGTTACTTTCCTTATTAAGCAACACATTTTTCTCAACACATTTTCTCTCTCTACTGAATAATAGAAAACAACAACAACAACAACAACAACAAAAAACCCACCAGCAACATATGATAATGCTAGATTTATTTTCCAGGTTCATTCTTTTCCCTCTTTCATTTAGAAGTCAGTTGCATTTCCACCAGCTTTGTGTCAGGTTGAATTGATTGAAAACTGAATATTCCCATAAAACTTGACACAAGTTTTAGTCTATAAACATGGGAAACATCGATGAAGAAAGTATTTCTCCAATAGCATTTTATACTCACTACAATATTAACTTCCAAATAAATCAAAGAGGACTACAGTACATGGCTGTGACAGGGCTAAATTGTTATTAATATCTTAACAGACAAATGAGCTAGTGCTCTCAGCTATTGAGGGTGACTGAATTACATCCATTTGCTGAGCAATAAGTAACAGAGAAAAATGATATTAGAGTGACTAGTGAGCAAGGCAACAAGTCAGGCACTGATGTTCTGTATTGCTTTGAGAACATACAGTAAGTTATGATCTTTAAAGCCGTGTACTTATGTGTCTTTTTGCATTTGGCTGTAAACTGTTCTTTTCTTTGTCATCTGAAAGATGCCATGATAATATTTCTCTGCCTTACAGGTGTTCATTGGAATACTCAATATACTGAATGAATGGGATCGCAGAAGGAGGAAAGAGGCTGTGAGAAGAGGAGAAACTCATCAATGTGTTTTAAAAACTATGCTAATCTCTTCCTCCCACTAATCTGGATTAAAATTAAATAACCTCATATATTCTTCATCCCAGCCTTAAATGACATTCACTGTCCTTATGCTCACTATAACATTAATGTGCTGCATGTGGCAATGAACAACTGCTTGTTGGTCCTTGAGATTCAATCCTAAGAAACAAGAGAGTGTTACAGCTTTACCCTCCATCTTTACTGGAGAACTTTGTTGTTTAATGACTTCTTTGCCTCTGTCTTCAAAACTAATGATGGGCTCCGAGACCCCTGGAACCTTGAGTTTGAGGACCATAACTGTAGTAACAATAAACTCCCAGCCAACCCTACTTGTTTGGGATTTGTTACTCAAGCTGGATATAGCGCCCAATGGGATTCATCCCAGTATACTCAAAGAGCTGGCTGATATCATTACAAGACCTCTCAATTATTTTTCAGTTGTCTTGGAAACCAGGAAGTCCAGTCAACTGGAGGCTGGCAAGCACTGTCTCAGTTTTCAAGAAGAGTATGAAAGATGATGTCAGTAATTACAAGCCCATCAGTCTCATTTTGGTGCCTGGAAAGATTGTAGAAAGATTATTCTGGGGGTTACTGAAAAACACCCGAAAAACAATGCTGTCATTGGCCACAGACAGTGTGGTTTCATGGGGGAAAGTCCTGTTTAACAAACGTAATCCCCTTTTATGAAAGGTTACCCAATCAAGAAGCCAGCTGATGAAATCTTGCTGCATTTCAGCAAAGTTTTTAATACAATTTCTTACAGCTTCCTTCTGGATAGAATGCCCAGAACACAGCTAGACAAAAACAAAATGAGATGGATGAACATATGGATGGTAGATTGAGCTTAGAGGACTATAGCAGATGGAGTTACATCAGGCTGACCAGGTGGAGTTCTGCAGCACTTCATCTTAGATTTAGTTCTCTTTAATGTTTTCATCAATGACTTGGATATATGACTTGAAAGACTACGCAATATTTTTGTGAACAGCATTAAACTAGGTGGAGTTATTGATTTCCTCAGGGGTCAACAAGAGAGGTCTTGCAGAGAGATCTTGACAAATTAGAGGTTTGGGCAATCACCAGACACATGAATTTTAACAAAAGTGAGTGTCAAATTCTGCATCTGGAATGGGGAAAACCTGAATATATTTACTGTATGGGGGATGAGTGGCTGGAGAACAGCCCTGTGAAAAGAGAGCTGGATGTTCTGATTGACGGTAAGTTGAATTTGAGTCAGCATTGTGCCCTGGCTCACAAAAAGGCCAACTGTACCCTGGTGTGCGTTAGGCCCACCATTGCCAGCTGGGCAATGAAGGGGATTGTCCCACTCTACTCTGTGCTGTGTGGCCTCACTTCAAACTCTGTGCAGTTCTGGGTACCGCAATGTAAGGACATGGATCTATGAGAGAGAATCCAAAGAGGAGCTTCAAAGACAGTGAAAGATCTAGAAGGAAAATTATATGAAAGTTGGCTGAGATCTCTGTGTTTGCTCAGCCAAGAGAAGAGGAGGCTGAGAGGAGATGTTGTAGCAGTCCACAGCTCCTCATGAGGGGGAGCAGAGGGGAAACGCTGATCTCTGCTCTCTGGTGGCAGCAAAATGACCCAAGGGAATGAAGCTCTATAGGAGGAGGGTCAGGTTGGGTGTTAGAAAAATGTTATTCACCAAATGGTGGTGGGCGTGGAACAGGCTGCCCAGGGTAGTGAACACTGCCTAAAGATGCCAGAGTTCAAGAAAAATTTGGTCAGTGAGATCAGAAATATGATTTGATTTTTGAGTGGTCTTGTGTGGAGCCAGGAGTTGGACATTATGATTCTCGTATGTTCCTTCCAACTTGGGATATTCTTTTACACTTGATAGGAGAAGGGAAAATGGCTTCAAACTAAAAGGCAGGATATTCATACTGGATATAAGGAAGAAGTTTTTTACAGTAAGTGTAGTGAGGCCCTAAAACAGGTTGCCCAGAGTGGTGGTGGATGCTCCATCTCTGGACATGTTCAAGGTCAGGCTGAATGGGGCTCTGAGCACCTGATCTGACTGCAGATGTCCCTGTTCATTGCAGGAGAGTTGGTCTAGATGACCATTAAAGCTCCCTTTAACAATTCTATGATTCTATGATGATTCTATGATTCCATGACTGTTATCCTTCAGGAGACATCTTGCACCTGCTTCCTCAGTGGATGAGGCCCTTTGAACCTGTAAACTGCTCTGAAAGTGCAAACATGAAGATTCCCTATTTTACCATTTTTTCCTTTCAGTTCTGATGTACATGTTGCCTCTGTTCTGATGTACATGTTGCCTTAAGATCCCACAGAAAACAGTTCTTCTTGTCTGAAAATAATCAAAACATGAAGTTTTTAAATTTTTTTTTCACATTTTTCATCTAGTGAAGCAAAGGAGGCTATTTAATCTATGCTAGGTAATTATTTTGCTGTCCTTTGAAGTGTTTGTGCTATTTGCAGAACACTGGAAGTTTCTCCTGTGATACCACAGCCCTCTGTTTTCCGGTCATACCAGCAACTAAAGCTAATTGAATCCTCTTTGCATGGGAGGGATCATATTGACTTGTTGATGTTCCATTTTTCTATTTTGAAATCAAAAGCCCTCAGCAATCTATGGAATGGATAGACAAACTGTAAAAGCACAGTGTGCAGATGTCAGACTCCTGGACACACTGGTGGAATAGCACCAACTTCATTAAATACAGCTTACAGTTACAAGATCATTTCTACTGAAATGCAAACCAAATTATGTTCCAAATATTCAAAGCTCTGATACATATTTCATAGCTTCACGGAACTCTTGGCTGGGGTGTATTTCAGGAGGTCATTTAGTCAAAGCCACTGCTTGAAGCAGGACTATCACCAGTACTACATCGGGTCAACTGCAGCTTTGTTCCTGGCTGGGTCTTGAGAAGTCCAAGATGGTGAGTCTATTTGCATACATCTAGATTTGATGTGTTGTTATTCCAGCAGCAGGTAGGACACTAAGGATTGTCTTTGATAACACTGGTTAGGCTGGGGTCAAATCCAGAAGCAACAGCTTTTAACTCTTCTTCCCAGAGAACAATTTACCCAGAGGGAGGGGAGATTTTTGTAGCTAGGAACAATCATAATGGAAGTAATAAGTCATGAGGGCTGCATTTATCAAGTGCAACCTGCTGAATGCTCCCCGAGGCATTACGAAACTGAATAGCACTTATTGCTCAGGGTCTCACAAGAGGCACAGTTTTTCTCAGATGATCTGCACATCTCAGCTACTGCTCTCTGGTAAATACTCTAAAGACTCTTTTTTTCATTGGAGAACACTATAAATTTATGAACATCACCATCTCTGAAGGTGTATTAATGGTTTTTAAGTGGACTCAGAAGGAAACAGATTACTATTATCATCCAGGCAGCCCACTAGGAAATTCACTGTTCCCAGTTTCTAAGAGTGCGCACTTTTGGATGAATGGAACAAGCAGTACTGGCTTCTAATGCGCTAGGATGGAGGGGGCTGAATTACTGAATTGTGTGTTCCACTGTGAAAGAAAAATGTCATTTACAATGTAGGTTTGTCACATGTAAAACTTTCAGAAGGTTTCTTCAAAGTCCAGTTTTTGCTTCTTTGAATATTTCTATTGTTCCTAATAGCTTTCATCTTCCCTCGTAAATTCCACAAAAGTTGGGCAGGGCAGATTCTTCTAATCTGAAAGCTGCATTTTATTCAATGTGTTGCCTTCAAGGATAAATTACATCTTAAAGGTGCCACCATAGAAAAAAAAACCCTGATACATTTGCAGAGAGCAGGTGAAACTATTTGTACTGCTTTTCCAGACACTGTGGTTTGACAGAGAACTGCAAAGGCAACTTCTCAAGCTCATTTTCCATACATGAAACCCTCCAGCTGTCCCTGGTTTTCTGAATCTGTACAAAGTGCAGTTGTAATTTTTTGTGGTCTCATTTCTGGTATAAAATGGGAGCAAAACTAAGACAGCCAGCTTAGGGAGGAAAGAAGAGCTGCTATAACATTTTAATAACCTTTCTCCACAATAGATCTGTGCTTGATTCATAGCACTAAGCTCAGGCTGCAGGGCTAAGCAGTTTCTAGTCCTGTGGGTTAACTTATACATAACTGGCCTTGGTTATTTCACTTGAGTCTTCAGAGTGACTTCATTTGTTCTCAGGTCTCATTGCACTGGCAAAACTTGTAATACTGACTTTCTTTTCCTTTGAAAACTACTTCCTCTGTTTATTATTCATTTCACAGAATTGTAGAATCATAGAAGTTGGAAGGGACCTCTGGAGATCATCTAGTCCAACTCCCCAGCAAAAGCAGAGTAGGTTGCATAGGAAAGCATCCAGGCTGGTTTTGAGTATTTCCAGAGAAGGAGACTCCACAACCTCTCTGAGCAGCCTGTTACAGTGCTCCATCTCTCTCAAAGTAAATGAGATATTCCTCATATTCAGATGGAACTTCCTGTGTTCCTGTTGGTACCCACTGCCCCTTGTTCTTTCACCGGGTGCTGCCAGGCTCTATCCACTAGACTTGCCTGTTAGACAATTCATAAGCATTGATAAGATCCTCCCTCAGTCTTCTCTCCTTTACACTGAATGGTCCCAGTTATCTCAGCTTTTCCTCATACGGGACTTTCTCCAGGTTCTCATTCATCTTTGTGGCTCTCTAGAAGTTCCCTATCTTTCTGAAACTGAAGAGCCCAGAACTGGACACAGTACTCCAGATACGGTCTCACCAGGGCAGGGTAGAAGGGGATAATTGCCTCCATTGACCTGCAGGCCACACTCTTTTTAATGCACCCCAAGATACCATTACCCTTCTTGGCCACAAGGGCAACCTGCTAGCTCATGGCCAACCTATTGTTCACCAGGACACCCAGTTCTTTCTTTGCAGAGCTTCTTTTCAGCAGGTGGGACCCTAACCTGTAATAACACATGCAGTGAAGAGTATTCTATTGGAATGTGATCCTCTTGATTCCAAGAAACCATTCATTTTTAGTTGGCCCATGAATATTAGAAAAAGGACTTTAAGGCATGAAAATAAGGTTCACTAGCTTTTCTACAGAAAAATACTTTCAAGCCTCCAGTATTTATCTCTCACATTATTCCACTAATATTGCATTTTGCAGCATAGGCAGCTAAAACTTCAGTGAGTCTATGATTCCAGACAGATTTCTGCCTCCAAGCAACATAAGCAGCATTGAATTTGCACTTAGTTTCTACAGCAAATTACAAAGTATTCTCTGTAGTCAAAACTCAAGCCTCTCAGGCTCATCTATTTTTTTTTTAAATAGAATTTATGGTAATACCTGAATCTCAGTCTTTATTAAAAAAAAAAAAAAAAAAGCAACTACTGAATAGAAAGGAACGTTCTGTCTCTCTGGAAACACACTTTTAAAAACACATTCCAACTAATAGTTCTTGAAAAAGTTTGAATTTAGTTCCTTTATTTCCTGGCCATAAAAGTTATTATTTATTTTTTCTTTTACTCAGATATTTCAACGTTGTCCTCCCATTGTTCAAATTAAATTCAACTTAAACATGAATAACTGAAGTGCTTAGTGCCTAGTTATGTGTTGGTATGCCTACCATCTGAAACAGCAAGAGGAAAGCAGGTTTCTTCTTGCCCCTGTTCCACATTTAGGAGATATGACCTTATGTTGACCAAGCTCTGAGACATTGCTGTGAAGCAGTTTGGCCCCAGGGTCACACACTGGTGACAGTATCTATCTATGACAGAAGACATGTAGACACAGTTTCCATCATTACTTCTCTCCTTGCTGCAAAGCCATTACATGGCTGGGAAGGGAAAGGCACAAAACCTACACCAATGCTAACTTGGAAACTGGCTTTTTTGGTGTTAACTCTGCAGTTTGGGATGATGATGATGTGTAAGGAGGGACTGTCAGTCCTGCAGATGGAGATGGCTGACCCTGAAGCAGACATGAGCAGAGATGGACGTGGTCATTGGATCTCAGCCTGCGAGGAGCCTGTGGGAAAGCAGCAGAGCCTGGGCCAGTGCCAGCTGAGAGAGAGTACATCGATGCAGACCATCCAAAAATTCTGTTTAGGCATTTTCAGGCTCTGTTTTTCTCTTGATAGAATGCTGGTCTGGAAACATATGGCAGCCAATCAGCCCTGAGCCCCTTGCGCTGCTGGAAAACCTCCAGGCCTGTAGCAAGACTTGTTGCTGTGGAAATTCAAGTGCCAGCTATTGAGGCCTCATGTGGGATTGTCAGATACCTGTTTTTCACTATGGGCAGCCCTAGGAAATACTCTTATTATTTTTGCCATTATTCTGAAAAGATTACAGGCCTCGGTGCCCATTTCTGAATGATCTCAGACTTTGCTGGACCTGAGGAAATGTGGGACAACGTGCTGGCAGGTGCTGGGGGTTTGGCAGCACCTGATGCACCAGCTCCAGGCACCTACACCGAACCAAGGCTTGTGTACACTCTGCTTTCTGAAAGAAATTAGCCCCTGGCTTCAGGACTGTTGGATATCCAGTCTTCCTTAGAGGTCCAGACAGCTGGGGAGGCCAACATTGCTCTCTCCTCTCCAGTGAGACAGTACTTCCTTCTATGATCTTGAAGCAACTGTGATTATTAATTGATTACATTTTCATTTGACTATTTTTTTCAGAGAAATCTAATGAAAACAAAAACCATTTACAATTTCACAGCTAATTTTTGTGCTGTTCTCTAGACGAAAATAAAATAAAATAAAATAAATAATTTTTCCAAGCTGCTGCTCTCTTCCAATTTAGCACCTGGATTATTAAGTCCTATCTATCAATTTAATCTTTTGGTTGAGTCTTATGTAAGAAGAAACTCTGCTTTGATCGGGAGCATGTTTCTATATAGTTAGCGATCTGTAACCGCACACTAACTCTGATCATGACAGTGAGGACAACTGGTCAGACACATCTCAAGATTCCAAAACAAGCTGAAAACTGTTTGGTACCTATTAAAATAATTTACGGTTTTAAATGGATTTCTCTGTGAACTAAGCCAGGTGCTTTTTGGGATGTTCTAAAAGTACCTGTTACTATACTGCTGGATTTCAAGCTACCAAATGAAGGCAGCATCTATCACAGTACTGGTATACATGATAGTGTAGGTAGTATCTTAAGAAATATCTATTTTGTGGTAGCTTTGAGGAAAGGCTCAGGAGATACCAATTTTTAGCAAGCTATGATGGATCATACAAATGCATTTAAAATGCATTCAAAAACTTAGGGCAGGTTTTAAGGAAAATTGGAGGACTTAATGTTGCCTTATACTGTTGGAGTATTTAGATGTTCTCAAAGGAAAAGTTACCTGGGGTATTAGTGAGATTATTTTGCTTTTTTGCACCACCATAGGTGTTGACATTGGGTGTCTATGTTTAGGCAGACGAACTGAGCCCTAAGTCAATTCAAGCAGTGGAGCTTTGTGGTCTGGCTCAACCTACAGTCAGCTCAACAACTCTCCAGGCTCCACTAACAGTATTAACTAGATATCTGCTGAATTTCAAGGAAATTAAACAGCTAGAGCATGGGTAAATGCCCATTTCAAGGTCAAGTGTCCTAATTTTATGTCAAAATGTCATTTCCACACGAAAATTGCTATGATTGTTTTTGCAGTTTGAAAAAATTAAGGTTAAATATATTTAATTCATTCTATTTTCTAGGCAAATGAATTGTATGACTTTAATTTTAATGGATGTAAATGCATTGCTAAGGACAACTCAGAAGTTTATTTAATGGAAAAAAATGGTAGATTTCTACCTCCACTATTAGAAATTCTTTATTTAGCTTTTAGTCCTTTACATTATTAATTTAATTTCAAATTAAATATTTTGTTTCTCAGCCCCTTTATTCATATCCTAGATGCATACCTCTGAGGCATACTGTCTGAGGCTTCTTATTTCCAAACCAGCCTTGTCAATGAGTGGTTTGCATACATATGGAGAAATTATACATGTACGTGGAAGGAATGTCAGAACTGATGTGTGAACAGACTGCTTAGAGAACTGGGTGTCTTCCAGTAGAAAGGTCAACAAACATATCAAGCATGTATCATGCTAGCGGATATCTTGTGGATAAAGTATCTTTTTTTCTCAAGAACATCGAATTTTTGGAAGTAGGGAAACAGGGTGTGCAACTGTGCATGAGTATGGAGCATGACTGCTGTGGATGAGAAAGAAATCTACTGTACATTTATTTATTCTCTAATCACTTTTTCCTTTGGTAATAACATGTTACTGAGATGGCCATAGAATTTATCACTGAAATGACTTTTAAAGAAGAATTCACACTCACTTGCAGCTTTATTTTACATATGTGCACACAGACAAATCTATCTTTCTTTAACATAACTATGTTGCTTACATATTTCTATTGCAGACTCCTGTATACTTATTTCAACCCATATATTCCATATTTCTAATTGCAAGTGCCTTGAATTTGTGCTGAAAGACAAAGAAAAATTAAAAAGGAAGACTATTGTGTTTCTTGTTTATGGCTGAATTTTATGGGAAGAATAAGAAAATAACTTGCAAATAACTTCCCCATGAAAGGGGACTCACTGACAGTTTTTGAGCAAATCTGGCACCGAGAAAATCAAGAAGCATGGAGTGACATACATACAGTCCTCACTGAAGAGAAATATGTTATCCTACAAAGGGAAAACTGGGCTTGGTTTAATTAGCTATAAGCCTCTGAGAAGAGGCATGCAGCCAGATGCATGGTGAGCAGGCAGAGGTGGGACCTGTCCCTCAATACACAGGCCACCAGGTCATTGGTGATGCTGTCCCTGTTGCAGAGGTAATTGGTAATAAAATTTGATGCCAAAAACTTCCTTTTTAAAAATGGTATTTTTAGATTGACTAATTGAACTTACAAAGACACTATTCCCAAGGGCCAAAGGCCAAATCTCTGATCAGAATAAGGAGCTACCACTCTCTGTGTGATTGCAGTCTCCTCTCTTCACTTTTTCCCTGTACCTTTGTAAGCTTGCTCCTATTGGCTTGTGGCAGATGCCTTCTCCCATTTTTCCCCACTTTTTCTGATGGGATTAAACTTAACAATTTTAGGATGTACTCAAAGTACAACATCTGAAGGTCTAGCTAACCTATAGAAATAGAAAATATCCTATAGGAATTAGTAGCTACTGTAGTTGTATAATTAAGGCTAATTTTGTGTGTGACTGGATCAACAGTAAGTTTGAGGCAGGATTATTTTTTTCTTTATTATGTTCTTTACTGACTGTACAGAATGTATGTTTGCTTAGTAACCTGTACTGGCACTCTGTTAGCAATAATTCTGATGGTCTTCTTCATAAAGTTGTCCTGCTCTTTTAAATCATCTATGTGGAGAATAACTGAGATTGGAATCTATATCTTGACTTAACTTTCCACTGGGTTAAGGAATGGCCCTTATTTCTTCAGACACAATCTCTTCTTTTGTGCCTTCATAAAGAATGTCTGGAGAAAATCCTATTTGCACCTAATGCTACCTTAGTGATGATGAAAAAGAAGCATTCTGAATGACAAATAGCCCATAATTTAATGAGAAATGTAAGTGAAACACTGAAATGACACCTAAAATAAGGATATCGTTGGAAGAGTGATATTAGAGCACCAACTGCCAAGCACAACTGTAGCACTAAAGTAGAACAGAAGGACTCAGAGGGGCTGTCCCACAAAATAAACATATGCAGGTGCCAGGACTCCAATAGATACCATGGGCAGAGAATATGTTACAGTAAGAAAAAAGAGATTAGGACCCTAAGAAAGACTGTTTCTTAGGGTAAAACTAATTCACCTTCCTGGTGAAGAGCTCAAGTGTGAAGAAGCAGACTGTGATTCAAGCCTCTTTGCTTGGTATAAATGTAGATGACATGGGACTGTAACCACACTAAAGAATGAGTCAGTAGTGAAGAAAATACATATAGAGGTGATTTTCCAGGATGTAAATTAACCCTATCTAATACAGACTGCAGAAAAACCTCAGTTTTCAAGTGTGATTCAGATATACTTGCAGACACACTTCAGTTCTGAAAACAATAAGAGCATGAGGCTTCAAGTGGATTTATCATTGCCCAGTAGACAGCATTTCCCAATCTGAAACAGGATTATTGAAGGATCCTGTAGTGTACACTAAGTTGCATGCATCTCCAAGTGAAAGGCAAGGAGTTGAACTGATTTGAAAGTGTAGTGTGATTGCATCAGCCAAGTGAAAATCTGCTGGAGATGATCCTCAGCCCTGAGTCAGCAGAGCGTGGCGTGGTACTTGCTGTGCTGGAAGAGGTACACAGCCTCCCTGCCTCAACAGGAGCCTTGGGAAGCATTTTGGCTGAGAAGGTCCTCTTGACACCTACTCCCTCTGGCCTTGTTTCCACATCTCCTCAAAGGATGCAGCTGTCTCCCTTTGGGGGAACTCTCCCTACTCTTCCCTGAAAGATAGGCATGTGGTTTTGTCCAGCATTTGTGGGGATTTGTGGGGATCATGCAAAATGAATTTGGGAAGACAATGGAAAAATGGAAGTCTGTGTCCCTCTTTCATGTGCATTATGGCACCTGATGTAATAAATTTATGTACTAGAAAGACTGCAAGCCTTAGAAATGAAAGTGCTGGAGACAGTACAAATGCTACTTTCCTCACTTCAGACTGCTGCGTGATCAAAATTCCACATTTTACAAAGCAGTTTTCTCTGAGTTGCTTAGCACATCTGCTTGGTGGATTACAGGATAAGTAGGGAAGGGAGAAGCAGCTATAATTTTTACTCATGAGACCACAGGGGATCAAAACCAACTGTTCTTACAGTAGCGTGAACAAAGCTGTAATCCTCAGCTGCTTGTTCTTCAGTACCCTGGATGGGAGTAACCACGGTGGCATGCTTTATTTTCTCACAGCACTGTGTCAGTGAGAAGTCTCCATCCAGCAAGTCTGGTACAATATTTGCTGATGGAAACAGGACAGCTGCTGTATGCTCATTGCTCCAAGGGAAATATAATCTATGAAGGAAAACTGCATCTGGGAATCTCAGCATTTCTAAAGGCACCAAAGGACTCTGAATGCTACCCTGTTAAAAAAGGCATATGACACAGAATCTTAGAAATGCTCAGGTTGAAGAAGACCTTCAAGATCATCAAGTCCAACCACAGCCTAACCATACTACCCTAATTCTAGCAACCCACTGCTAAACCATAATATTAGTCACTCACAGCACTTTGGTTTTTTTCTTTTCTTCAGAAGACAGGGCAGTTGTTCAGACCAGTACCAAGTTATTGAAAACTTGTTTCTTTTCATTTTTTTTTTTAAGCCTCCTGCTGGTTTTGCTGGAAGCCTCTGAATATGGGAGATAGTATAGTGGGGTGATGACAGTGCCAGATTTTGAATGGAGGAGTCCAGGCATTATGTCACTAACCTACAGAGCGCTCAGTTCAACAGTGGCATGAAAGATGCATTGTGAGCCAATAGAAAAGCTGAGCAGGGACTGGATGAGCACAAAAGCTGACTCTAGCTATATATCTCAACACTGCCTACATAGGGAGATGTCATCACACTGAACATTACAGCCTCAAATGATTTCTTAAAACCACAGTTGGCAACTGTTCATTTTCTGCATATTTCTCCCACATCAGTAGAAAATACATAGGGAGACAAACAAATACCATTTAAACTTGAAATTCTTATATACATAACTTTTTTAAAACTGCTTGAATGATCAAGACATGCTTCAAAGGTCATGTTCAACCCATTTTTATATACTTTGATTTGTTTGTCTCCTCTCTACATTAAGAAATCTGCAAATTTTCTGGTGTAGGTCTGTATCTTTGTGCCATTTCTGCACAGAAGGCTGAAATTGTGTCTTATTTGCTTCTAAGGTGTGAGCTGTCATTTAATTTAAGACTAAAATGTAAGACAAAACACAGTAATAAAGTAGATATACTAAGTCATTAGTACTTAGCCTTCATAGTGCAGCCTGAGCAAACACAGCATGGTCATTCACCTAATCGCCTCTTGGCACTGCAGTGTCCTTGAGATTTGAATTTATACAGATGCAACTCTGAAAACATTTGAATATTTCTTGGTTTTGTTGGCCCTTTGACTGCCTCTGAGAAACTCCTAGGAAAAAAACAAACAAACCAGGAGAAAGATGTGATTTTTCTGTGCCCAGTCCCAGATGTCATACTGTGATGGGAAGAGACCAGTGACCCTGGTGGAGTGAGGCTGGTAGCCAAGACTGGCTGCATTTATCAGATCAGATTGTCTGGCATGGTTATTCAGTCCCCTCCTGTTGCCGTGGGTGCTTTGAGAAAGAAAGTAGGCAGAGCTGGACCAGATTAACCAGTTTGTCAAGCCAGATCTAGTGTGTTGGTTTGAGATTTGTCACCTCTCTACTAAACAAATTAGTATTACACCACCTTTAGGACATATTTAGGAGCTAAATGGTCTTAGGAATACTATAAGTAGAGATGTTTCATGATATGCTTATGCTTAACTTATGTATATTTTTGAATTTATATTAGATTACTAGTACCAAAATATTTAGCTCAATCCTTATGCTGCCTTTTTGATCCTTGTCACAACCAATCTCAGTAAAAATTTTTCTATTTTTAAGCTCCATGAATGAGAAAAAAAATCAGTTGGAAACTTGGGTATCTTTCTTCATGTTTTCTATATCACTGTAAAAATACCTCACTGTTCTTTGCACTTCTTCCTTTGTTTCTGTTAATTCGGCAAGAGATTTTCATCAATATTACTCTTTTATAAGCAGGGAAGTGTTACTATTAGTTAAAGAGGTTTGCTTAAACTCAGTCCCAGTGAGCTGGTTGCAGAGCTATGAATAGGAAGTAGATTTTCATAGTTTTTTACTGACCAGTACCACCACAGAAGTTACAACAGAACTTATAAGCCTCATGTTGAAAATACTGGAGGGCTGATATATAATGGGCGTTGTGCAAATGAGATCAGAAATCAGCTGGATTTTAGCTTGAGAAATCTAGAAATGCTAAAAATTGCTATAGCAAGCCCTACAGGAAAGTACTGTCCGGAGAGAACTTGATTAAGAGATGCTTATTGCCTCTTGTGACAAAACTGATGATGCTCAAGAAGATGCAACTGTGCCTGTGCCCCTTTATCTAGAGAAGCTGCACATCTGTAGCGTAGAGAAAAACAATGCAAAAAACAGACAGTACAATCCCATGCCTTAGACTATCAAGACAGAGGAGAGAGTCTTGGTAAAACCTGGTGAACAGTTTTTTTTGTTTGTTTGTTTGTTTTTACATCAGTTTGACTGACATGGCTTTTGAGTCTCCTTAGGATTTTCAAACCTTACCAGTAGATTCCCAGAGATGGTTTAAGAGAACCAGAAAATGTCATTGCACGGACACCACCTTCTTGTATTTGGAATATATTTAAAGAGGAGTCAGTTCCTTCTGTTTTCTATGATGCACTCAGAAGAATGGCACTTGAATGTAGCTTTTCCTGAAGATTATTTAACAGGAGTAGACCTGTGAATAGAAAGGGAAAGCATCATTACATTCTTCTAAAAACAAAACAAAACACACTGTAAAACAATGAAGGCAGTTAGGTTTAACTGTTATCTTAGCTCTGCACCTACAGGAATGTCAAATCGTTTAGTACACTGTCTTGTCTCAAGTATAGTGCATCCCAAGTGAAAAAACTGAAAATGAATCAGAGAAGTGCATATCTGTTCTGAGAAGAATGAAAATTAACATGAACAACAAGAACACGATTTTTTTTTCCAAGTATTATTTAAGAACAGGGCAGCTGAATATGGAGATGTAAGTATATAAAACTATTATTTTTGCCCACATTGCAGGGTTGTGTTAATCAAAGTATGCAGTTTTGTGCTGCTCTTGTTAATAAGCATGAAGGGCCAAAAAGCACTTTGTCATTTGCAGTGGAGCAGCTAATGCAAAGCAGTAGCTCTGTGAGTTTTGTGAGTCTGTGCAGCCCGGAGGTTAACAATTGTCCCTGCTAGGTTGCCTGACACCTCCAGTCAGCAGAGCATGCTCACAGATCAAGTGGAATTGAGACATAAGCAAAGAGCAATAAAATAAAATGGACCTTAATATTAATGAGGAGAGGGAAAGAAGTAGCAGGTGAGCTTGGCAGTGATTTCTCCTTAAGTAATATCAAAATACAAGTTTAATTCTGAATACTTAGGCTGAGGAATTCTAAGAACAGAATCTTGTTTGAGTGAACTGATGTTTCCAGAGACTCTGGTAATGGGTTTTACAGGTTTTGTATAATTGCTTTCTGTCTGGGAAAGCAGACATGAATTTGTGACTGATTGGAAATCCAGATGCAAAATTGAGCCATTTTCTGCAACTAGGCTCCAGTGAATGTAGTGGACAGTTAAGGGAAAGTACAAAGAGTTCCTGAAGGAACATTTGGAGAGGGAGGAGTGTAAACTGTCTCCATTTTGGGAAGAAAGAATACCACTAGGAATTAAAATAATCTTACTCACAATGAGATGTAGAATTAAAAGCAAGAACTGTAGTGAGGAGATTTGCCATTCACTTTTTTTTTTTTCTAAAGAAGCACAAAAACTTGTGTTTGTCTCAAGAATGAAAATGAATGTGGGAATGTTCACTATAATGTTACTAGCTGCCAAGATTGCCTTCTGAGCGCTACAGTGCATCCAAATGGAAGCATCCTTTCAGATACCCTGCAGGAAAGGAACACTTCTACAGCCTGGTGGCCAGAACAGCATGGCACCAAGGCAAAGAAAGAGCAGGGGGTGGCAGGCTGTTTCCCCCCAGTCTGCCAACAAGTCAGCCCTGCCACTCCAGTTGTCTGCTATGGTTATGTATATTTTGAAAGTGGTTATGCATAAATACAAAGTGGTCACAAGTAACAAAAGAACAAGTGAAAATGTTTATGGTGAAAAGAACAATGCCACAATGTATATCCAACTCAGCAACAGAAGTAGTGTGTTTTTTAAAATCTAAAAGATATTTTCAATTAAAAAGAATTAAATTAAATTTAGTTTTATGTAATATTTTACTTGTACATTTTTATCTTTTGCTTTTAGAGGTTCCTCTTCAGTGACCAAATCTTTGACCTTTTCAAGAAACTGTCATGACATGCTCTAAGACTTTAAATGAATTAGGAGAGAAAGACACACCATTGGAGCTTCAGGGCTACTCAGGTGGATTAATCCAAAGATTAAGGACTGCTGTGACTGTCTACCAGAAATAAAAGTGTGTGTTTGAAATGTGAAAGGCTTCGCTAACATCTTCAGAGCTCACTAAGCTATGTAACTGCAAGTCTTTCAGTGTTTTGCAGTGTTTTCTATTATCTCATTTTTTTACATCTTGTACTGAAGTATTTCAATTGTCTCTTGTGCTTCTCTTGCAAAATAATACCCTATGTTAAGTGGGTAAGGTTTAACTACTCTTGGACAGGGAAGCAGAAACTTAATCTTACCTGTGGCAGAAGCAGAAATCCCTGCTTACTACTCCTCTTTGTCCTTGTTGCTCCTTCAGCTTTTTGCTCTTGCAATAAAGGTGCACCCCAGGTCATGGTCTGACTGTCTTCCTCCCAGTTTCTATTTCTCTTGGTGGCATCAACAGAGTAGGATGTGCTGGGGTTAGCAGAGAGAGCAGAGAGTAGAATTCTCTCCCCTGGGGATGAGGTGGGTTTAATGGCTAATGGATTGGTATATCTCATGAGTTGATGGGAGAAAGCATAATTGCCCATGGTAAGATGGAGGAGGTGACCCTGGAGCTTGGGAAGACCTAGGGAAGCAAGAGAAAGGACCTCTCATCTCAGGTTCTATTTTACTTCTAGAAACTTCTGAAGTAGCACCGCCCCTTCCCATTTGCCCGTGCCTTCTTACAGCTTCCTCCACATTGACCCATTTGCTTGCTCATTTTTCCTAAACCCTTGTCTACCATATCCATATAACCTTTGTCACACAGGTGTGCAGAGTGCAATGCTGAGGTCTGGTTCTTTCTATGTAACTAAGGGGTCTCAAGCAGGCTGGGGAAGGGTCCTATCAACCCTGATGGAACAGCAGACGGTAACTAGCTCTCTGAGCTTGCTCCATGGAGCATGGGAAGTTGCTAGAGGTATATACTGCCTGTAGAAGCACCTGCACACGATAATTTAGAGCAATCAGTTGTAAATCAAAAATCTAAGTTCAATGGAGCTGCAATTATGAGACTTTTAATTTCCTTATCAAGTTGTCATGCATGTAAATAACATCAATTTGTGGTAGAACCATGAAAGAAGTTAATTTGAACGTTATAGGGAACGTGTAATCAGAGTAGCTGTGGCACTGATATGTAACTATTGTCAGGGAAAAACTTTTGTAAGCCAATAAACAGGGCTTCTGTAAAATACTTTCAGCTGTGTTATGCTTCTCCTTCTCTTGCTTTGCTCCATCAGCTAGCAACTCCTCTGAGAACTGTACTTAAGACAAGTTTCTTCATCAACTGCATGAGTCAAAGGGTGGATGGATGAGCTTCCTAAAGGCTGACAGCAAGAGGAGGTACCTTCATAGAACAATCATTAGGATGATTATATGTCAGAGCTACTTTACAAAATAGTGTTAAAATCAGGCAAAGTTTTATTGTAGGAGTAGCGATATAAACTTAGAACTAGTTACTGTATCTTCACAATAAAAGAGTCTGTGTTCATAAGTCCATCAGTATCACAGGTAAGAGAAGAAATCTAACAATGATAGATGTCCCAAAGTGATGTGGTGTACATTACAATAACATTTTGTTACAGTAACAGCAGATAAAATAATCTATGAATTGATACTCACTGTGAACAAGAGCTGCTGTAAGCATTAACCTTTGTAGCTGATTTTAGTCATCTGTGACCTGATTATGAAAACTCCAGTCTTTTGCAATACACTTGGAAATAGCAGGCTAGGCATGAGAATGCTGATATAAGTTGATTATATTTTATCCTATCTTGTGACCCTTGACCTATCTAAAGTAACTATCATATGACCTTTTTTGTTTTGTTTCATCAGCAAAGAAGATGGGCTGTTTTAATGAGCCTTTAATAAGCAGCTTCGTGCCCCAGATGGGATTTGGGAGGGTGGTTCAAAATGGTATTCAAGGTGGGGATGTATTTCATCTAACTGTGGGTACAGAAATTTCCTCAGTGCGATTCCAACACAGTCCCCGAGGCTCCCTCTATAGGAAATGGAGAAGAATCCCACCGACCTTACATTCACAAGTGAGATCAGCTGTCCCTTAATACTTTCTGTTTTTCTAAAGCAGAGAGAGAGATTATACCTAAACAACTTCCATCAAGATAATAAGGTCATCACAAATTAATCCCACTAGGTATGTCCAAGGACAAAGGTAAGCTACTACTGTGTGCTATCTCAGTATGGAGTACAGAGCAGTGCTGATGAAATGACCTGACAAAATGCCCGACTGAAGAAAAGTTGCCTAAAACTAAACCATATCAAAATAAAAGTGGGACTGAGGAGAAACCAAGAGCTTAAAGCAGATGTAGCTCAGACTTGGAACACCCTTCAAAGAAGTGTAACTCATTCAGCTGATATTTTATAATCAAGCTTTTGTTGACAAATGGCTAAGGTTGGTAAATGAGCACAAGTCCTAGGATTATTTTCCATGTACATTTTTTATACTTTGTGTGTGTGTGTGGTAAACAGTAAGCACTCTTCATCTGTCTAGTAAAGGGAGGACTTGCCTTATCATTTTTTATTGTTATTTATTTTTTCTCAATAGTGATAACAAGATCTGTGTACTTGCAGTGGTCTTCAGGAGCTAAGAGGTGATGAGATCTTGCTGCATTTTCATGTCATGCCCACGCAGTGCTATTCCTCTTGGTGATGTCCTCAAGAAGGGAATTTGCATCTCTCCACATTTCAGACCACCACGTTCCTTGGACTTACACTGAAATCTTCTCAAGGGACATATCAATACAGCACAATACTCCTCCAGCTCTGAAATGGCCTAATGGAGAATAGGGGGAAATGGTTAAGATTACATCATGGCTCCAAGATATCTGAATCTCACAAATCTGAAAAGCAAATGTTGAACTCAGGAAAACCTTCATGTCACCCATTGTTAAGTGAAAGCCTGGGAGAAAAATGAACAAATACAATGCATTTTTTCTAAATACTGTTGATCTGCTAAGAATAAATGTTCTAAAAATGCCCTCATAAAAGAATAGTGAATATAACTGATTTTTGTTTGCGTACATTCATGAGCATGAGTAACTATTCATTTCCTAATTACTTCCTCCATTGCCAGTGCCTATTAAACCTTTCTAAGCATCTTTTTGTCTTGTTGTCATTTGATCTGTTCATTGAGAACAAGAGATTTAAATTTTGTGTTTGCAGGGCATATAAGAAGGCTTACATCAGTGAATTACTAAGAAGGAAATATTCCAATTTGCCTTAAAATCAGTCAGCAATATTTCTGGGGCCTTTGGCAAATTTTCTGAAGGTATTACAGGTTTTGGACATAAGCAATGGGAATGAAACTTTGTTCAGAGGGAAGTGATACAACATACCATGATGCCCAGAGTATGTGTCATTCTTTGTCTTCATAATAAATTAAAATATAAAACTATTATATATAAATAAACTATAAAACTATATAAAAACTATTCTTAGATAAAGAGACAAAATGATTTTTTTAGGTTCTCTTTCCATCTTGCACAGTACATTAGAAGAGATCATTTACCTTTTATACTTAAGAGGAATGTATTCTTTTATTGCACAGAAAAGGTTAATGGAAGTTTTCAATAGTGACATCCCTGGCATTTCCTCAGATGGATTTTTTTAAGATGCTTCTGCAAGTGTTCTCAGCTAAAAGAATCTGCTGCCTGCTTTCCTGATGGGCATAGCACAGCAGGCAGTATCTTCTCCTACTTTTCTGCTGACCATTACTCTTACAAGTGGTGACACCTGTGAGTCAGAGCTTCAGGCATGTTACAATCAGCTCTCTCATCATTACCAAGATAAAAATGTCCCACAGGCAACTGTTCTGCTACCTCACCTCAGCTATTCCCTGATTATACCTCTCTCTGTCTCCTTTCCTGGTTTAATCCTTACATGAGTTTACTCTTAACACGAGTTTTCATCTTCTTTCAGACCCTTTTTGAGAATGTGATGTTCATTTTTCTGTGGGCCTGGAGGAACTGAAGTAAGCAGCTAGAATTAGGTCAACAAGGATCTCCATCCCCTAGGTCTCTTTGTGGTATCTGTTCTTAATTTGACTGCTCTGTCTAGAACACACATGTGTTCTACACTGGTCAATTGGGAATTGAATTGAGTTTGGCAGCTGAGATGCAGGAATTCTCTTACAAAAATATTTTACCATCCTCTGGGAATTACTCTGTATCCATTAACTGTCTTGGAATCCTTGAATCATAGAACCATAGAATCACAGTATTGTTAGGGATGGAAGCAACCCTGAAGATCACCTACTTCTAACCACCTGTGTGGGCAGGGACACCTTCCATTAGACCAGTTTGCTCAGGGCCCCATCCAACCTGGCCTTGAACACTTTCAGGAATGGGACATCTACAGCTTCACTGGGCTACCTGCACCAGTGCCTCACTACTCCTGCAGTAAAGAATTCCTTCTTAATATCTAATCTAAGCCTTCCCTCTTTTAGTTGAAAACCATTACTCCTTGTCCTTTCACTAATAAAATCATAGAATGGAATCATGTTGCGTTGATAAGGTGTTATCTACAAAAACACAGACATTCATATTCTAATGAATATCTCAAAAATATAAGTTTTAAAAGAGTTTGAAAGGCTGTATAGTGAAAATAATTTTTTCTATTTAATGAGTGTATCCTCTTTCAGGTAAACTTTCTTCATTGTCTTTTTTTTCTTTTCATGACTTTTACTTCCAAGGCCTGTCATCCATCAAATGTAATGAATTTTTCTTTTTCTCTGTTTCAAGATGAGGCTAGAGTTCTGGAATGTTTCTTACAAACCATTTCTCATGCTAAACATGTTCATTTTCACTTACACCTATAAAATCATGTGATGATAATTATCCTCAACAAGATAGGAATTTAAAATTGTGGACACATTCTCCTTAGAGATTTTTAAGAATAGATCATTGTACATCTCGTAGAATGTTCTTGGCCAAGTGCTAATTATACGGATAACTGTCTATAACATCACTGTGTAAAATGAGAGCGAAAGTGGTTTCTGAGTCTCAAAAGAGTAGGTGGCTCACAGAATGAATAGTGACACTACTCATGATTACCTACTGCATGAAATGCAGTATGTAAATGCCTTTCTTTTGTTCTGTTCATTTAAACGCAACAAGTGCTACACGCTACAAGTGAAGACACTTAAACTCTGGGTTATGTGCACTGTCTGTGATGGAAGTCTTATTGAGTAGACTGAACCTTTTCCCCATCCCAGGATTCCTGATGTGATTATGTTTTCTCCTTACCTGCAGGTATGTGGCACTATTACTGTTGTATGCAAATCTAGTAATCTGGCTTTACACTGGTGTTACTTGGAGCTTCCTCCTGCCTGAGAATCCTTCCAAGACACCTTCAAAGTGCTTGCTGCAACTTTGAAGTCATTGTAAGTCAGAGAAGCCAGCTGGTAGGGAAATCTCACTCTTTGTTCCCTTTCCCTCTGTATCAGATAGTGGAAAGCCAACTTTTCACCTTGTGCAAGTCATCACAAGGCTGTTTATGACTGAGAAATTATGTGTTCAAATTCACATGACTTATTTTTCCGAGAGCAACTGGAAATGCAGAAAAATATTCAAGGGATGCTCAGAGCCAGTAGTTTATTTATCTTATGCATTTCCTCAATCCCCTCTTCCTATAAATACAGACAAATAGCTTATTAAAACTTAAAAGAACACCTGATCGTCTTCTCTTTCCCAGCTTCTTGCCTTTCCAGACAGTTTGTAATTTGTCTAAACTTTACAAGCTATTTATTTATCTACCATAATAAATATGGGAGATTTCCTGTCCCCACTGATCTTTGTACATGTATGATTTTGTTTGCTTATTTTAGCTCCAGCCCTTCAATGGATGGACAAAGCTGTTTGAGCCTGAAATCAGGGAGAATATCATTGCTGTTGAACTTCCAGCCTGGCAGCTTCAATCCCTCATATTCTGTGATTCTGCCTCTGTAAAATCTCCTCTGTCTTTTAGATATTGCTCCTCAATCACAGATCTTGGAAAGCTTGTGAGATAAATGGATTTCCAAAGCTGAACACAGAGATATGACACAGTGAAGTCACACACACAGGACTGTTTTGAAGGAATCAACGTGCCTACCACTGCCCTTTGCATATTAGCTGACACCATTTGCTATAAAATAGCATTGATATTTTCAGCACTGCAATGTCTTAGTGATATTAGGCAAGAATAACCAGTTCAAGTCTATTACCACATACTCAGCAACTATTAGCAGATGATGGAAAAAGAACAACTCATCACATACTGGGAGAAGGGTTGTTTTAGTACTTTGGAAATACATTTTGCTTCTTCTTTGACCTAGCAGAGTCTAAAAGCTGCCCAGTGTTCTCTTAGGAGTTTTGCAACTGAGTGGCAGATTCTGGCAGAATATGAAGCACTGAATGAATTCTTTCTTGACACTTTCTGAATTCACTCAAGAGCATTTGGAAGAAACACCACAAAATAAATGAGCCAGCAATAGCTATATTCACTCCTGGTCAATAAAGAGTAGGGTGCGGTCCCAGAGAGAAGGTGAGCTTTGAACATAGTTCTGAGACAAAGTTACAATGGGGCAGATCAAGGTACATCTGGAGTTTCAAGCAAGAGAAGACAAAGAACAGCAAAGGGCAGAGTGCTGGCTCCTCCTATGTGTTGCACATCATACTGAACAGCACAAGGGGAGTGCCACAGCTCTGATGTCAAATATTTTCTCCCAGAGGTGGAGCTGGCCAGTGATTGCTCTGCTGTCCTTGTACAAAACTGTGGATCTCCTTCAGTTTTACCACGTAAAGATGTCTTTGTCATCAACCCGCACTGGGGCCAGTCCTGTCAAGTTAATAGGCCAGTTCCTAATGACACACAGAAATCTCTTAAACTTGGGGGTTTCTTTTAAGAGTTAGGAGAGGGATATCCTGTACTCCATTCTTCTTCTCCACAGCACCTCTGGCCCCCTCCTTCCACTTCCACACCCTGAACTAGAGTTTGTAAACCTTTTGAACTATTTTAGAAAACGTACAACTTGTCCTCCAAGACATAGGAAATTACATTTGATGGTCTATTGTATAAGAATTTCCATATTTAGAGAAAAATCAACAGATGCAATCTCTGATTTCCTTTTCCCTATACTCCTCATATTTGCCTCCTCCTGCATTGCTTGATTTGGCTGCTGCCATTTTGTAGCAGAAGCAGATGTCATCAATTAGGAAATGAGTTTAAAATGAGAGCTGTGCTCAAAGAACCTGTCTACTCCTCTGGCTATCACTGGAGGGTTTCATCTCAGCCCCACCTCACATCTGGCATTGTTGATACTTTGTAGTGCTTTTTAAGGTACTCCTGAAATAAACTTCTGTTCGGCCTATGCAAAAATTATTTCATGTATAAGGAAATACTGGCTTACTCATCTACAGATTCTGAAGCAGTCTCTCTGGTACTCAGAAGAGCATAGATCGGTGATATTAGACTGGATCAACAGCTATCCAGCTGGACTCTTAAAAATATTTTTGAATGTACAGTTTGTGTTTCTTGTGGTGAACTCTTTCGTATAATCATATTATATGTTTTCTTTCAGCAAAAGTAAGCTTAGCAGCAGTACTGATTAGGAAGGAACTCATTAGACGGGTCTGAATAGCATAGTTGCTAACCTCATTTACAGAAGGGATGGAGTGGAAAGCTATCAAGAAGAATAAAATCTGAACATGGTATTTTAAAAGTAATGAAGTAAAAGTTAAGCTTCCTGATTTAGAAATATGTTCTGCTGCACACATCGTTTTCTTGGACAGAATTTGTGGCGGTGGTTCACTATTAAGGCACAGGCACAAATTTTAGTCTCTTGCAGTCTGGCACTCAAAGTAATTTAGGTGCCTCGCTCCCACTGACAGTAATTCAGTTCTGACTAAGTTTTCTCCAGTTGCCCAGGCCTTTTTGTTGCAAAAGGGGGCTGCTCATCAGAATTGATAAGGTTAATGTTTTTTGCTTTCCCCAGTCTCACTAGTTTAAATATTTAGGACAGCCTTCTTTGGCAGGGGTGATGGACTAGATGATCTCTAGAGGTTCCTTCCAGCCCCTACAATTCTGTGATTCTCTGATTCTGTTTAGAAAGTACAGGTAAAGCTTGCATCCAGGCCAAGATTTTCCATAGAATGTTCATTTAAAATATATAGTTTGAGCTAACTTAATATTATTTTTCATTGTAAACTTTGTCTCTTTTTCATTGGTCTACTGAGAACATATTGAACTGTGAAATACCCATGTAACTGCAGTGTTTGTATTCACATGGAGAAAATTGTAAGCACATGAAAGTAAAGCACATTCCTCATGATCTTTACACTGCTTGAAGATTAAGAATACAATAGATTAAAAGAATCCAGGAATAAAGTGGTCTCTGGGGAGCATTCACAATACTTGTGTAAGACTGTGCAGGTTTATATATGAATCACAAATAAAGCAGTAATAGAAATGTTTGAAATGTTTTCCAAACATTCTCATTATATGGCTTCACCCTCCTCAGCTTTTGTATTTTAGCAGTAATGCAGCTCAGAATAGCTTGTACTGCACATATTTGGAAAAAAAAATCAGTCTAATTTATACAACACAAAAGGCAAATCTATGTAGTTTTACAAAAGCTAGGTAAACATTCCCAGAAAGCCACTGTTTAAAAAAAATAATAAAGGATTCCTAAAATAAACACTTCATCCTTTCTTGCAGTACTTATGCAACCTGACTTCTTGTAGATGCTCTCAAAGCTCTGGTAAATACTGAGAGCTAGATTAAATTAATTCAGTGTAATTTAATTGATTGGCACTGTCTGGAAAGCTTGACCATTTCTTGCTTCCATCAAGACATCCCAACCATCCTGAAGCAAAAACTGCTATCAAAGGATGAATCATTTCAAAATGAAAGATAACATTAAATTTTTATATCTTGTTAAAATACAGTGGCGAAATGGCAGGTATTAAGACCTTATCTAGCAGATGCCAGCTGAAAAGCAGTATAAGCAGCAGTAATGCAAAATCACAGGTCATGCACTTCAGAAAAAAGTTCCCAATTTATTGTTCTTTTCCTACAACACCAGCTTGGGAGCAATCTTCATACATTTAGCATTACTCTGACTGTATATCTCTGTTCTTGCATAGTTTCAACCGCAGTCTTAGATCAAGGCTCATTTGGCAACAGTTAGCAGTCTTCCCATTAGCGATAAGAAGCTAAAAGCTCAGGTCTGAAGAAGATCTGTGCCCAGTAGGATTTGACTGTCAAGTGTGCACTGACACATTTGCTGCTTTTTGTAAAGTTAGCTTATTTAGAATGAAGGGACAAAACTTTCACAAATAGCTTACTGTTTGTGAATGGAACCTGCATGCTGATTTCCATGATACTGGAAAAAGAAAGGTACATGAAATGATCAACGTACAGAAAATATTTGCCTTGAAAGAACATTCACCTTATTTCAAGGTTAACTGAGTTTGGAGAGTGTGTGTTTGCCTTTCTCTCTTCTCAAACCTTATGAATGATTTTAAATCATTTTCATCCAGAACCCAGCCAACGCTGGATCTAAGCTCCAGATGTTGTTATTCCCTGTGAAAGTTCTCTGTGAAATCACTGTGTTCATTTGGCTGCAAGACTGGGGCATGGTACTCCTTAGTGTCATGGCTTTCAGCTTGTGAAGTTTCTTTGATTATTAAACTTCACAGCTTGTTAACATCAGTGGATATAAACCACAGCTCTCTCTACCCACCTGTGTCCTCTGAATCAGAATCTTCCATCTCAGTAACTTTACATAAAGTCAGTTCTTGGTCAGTACTGCTTTCTCCATCAAACTTGTGGTGTAGACACCTCCGTGTTATCTACCATAACGAAAGCTTGCAAAAGAGTTGCAGTGAAATGAAGCTGGTGTTATTGAAGCAGGGGAGTTGGACTGGACGATCCCAAGTGAACCCTTCCAACCTCAATGATTCTGTGATTCTGTGATTATAATCAGATGTTGTTAGCAATAAAGACATAATTAGTCTCCAGATCCATGCATGGCACAAAACCCAAATAATCTCTTATGCATGCGTTTTTATTGTGTGGTGTGTTTAATTGAATCCTTCGAAGCAATCAGATACACATCCAGATGATTACAACCCCAAACTCTCTCAGACTTAAATCCTCAAGTGCTGTGGCCAGGAGGAAACATCAAAGCAGAGCTGCTGGCAGCCCCAGCTCACCTCCTGCGCACCGAAGGAGTGGTGGATCTGCAGCCTGCTGGTGGGCATGGTGCTTGCACCTCTGCAGTGCTTCGCTCCATCTGACCCCTGCTGCTCCCACAGACTCACATGCTCCAGGCAGATATTACTCTGGCATTGTAGGAATGCTTCTGAGGCTGTGAGTAAGCAGGACAGAGGTGGGCAGTAATGCTGTACTGCTAGCAACATCTAATAAGCAGCTATTTCTTTCTTTTTTTCCTGACAAAAAATGAAGATTGAAAAGAGCCTGTATTTTTTTTTTTTACAGAAGTGTTTAGAAGTGTTTTTATGGAAGTGTTGTGTGCTGAAATCACACCTTCTTGTCAATCTGCAGCAATGCAGTGGGTAACATCTATGCTAGTAAGTGAACTAGAGCCAGAGCAGAAGACCAAGCCCTCACTCAAGACAGTGCTTTGTCGGATAGTTATAATTGTGTCCTGGCTACTTTCTACACTGTAGTTTGTGGGAATAACATAGGACAGAAATCCCTACTCAGCAGATTGGATGTAGACCCCTCGTCTGGGGAAATAGAGGTGCATATGTAAAAGAGTGTTAGTGGACTGATATGAAGAGCAGCTTTTATTCCAAAAATGTATGTCCAGACCACTAACTGTCATGACTATTTAAAAAAAAAACAAAAACAACATCTAAGCAATTAAGGATTAAACTGATAGAATAGGTAAATAAAACAGAAAAATTGCTTAAATGGCTACAGTGTGTATGAGATTGATTTGAGTCATGCTAGGAGCAAAAATATTGCAATATTTTTTAGACCAATGGGTAAGCTTCCCTCATACATGGTGCCAGAAGAGTTGGGAGAGTCTTTATGTCTCAGAGTGCATTTCTGGTTGTGAGTCTATGAACCCTGTGTTACCAGTGCTCTTCTTCCAGTGGCTTCTTTAGGTGATGCTAAGGGCAGGGCAATGTGTCTCGTGTTTAGTGTCTGGTGAGAAATGAGTCTTCTCAAAACAATCTTTTTTGCTCTCAAGTAATTTTATAGAAAGCAAGAGCAAAGGAACTTGCTTTAAAGCCCAAACAAAGCAATTCAGAGGCATGCCAGAAATATCAATCTGAGAACAAATAGATAGAAGAGGTCACAGATTTACCAAGGGAATTGTAAACAAGGCAGAAGCATTGTAATGGCTGCTTCCAGGTATGTGCCACTGTTGTCATGGCAGAGGGAGGTGTGAGCAGGCTGGACGACCCCAGCTTCTCTTGGCAGAATTCTGCCACCTGCCCAAGTCAGATACTTCCTCACTGCTTAAGGCAGGGATTTCCATTGTTCCTGGATGTATTTCAGTACTGAAAAGGTAATTATATCATTTCCTAATAATCACAGCCCGCTCGCATTTCAATGAAGTTAATGGGCAGGGCTGTTCAGCACACTTTTGTAAATTTAAAGTTATATGAGGAACAAGTTGTATTGGACAGAGGTACACTGAAAGATGGCAGCAAGATGCCTTTAAGAATCTTCTTCTAAGATGCTTATGTCCTACTCATTAAAAAATCAATTAAAAAGCAATTGCAAATTTTCCTATTTTCCTTGTTCTGGAGAGAGAAAGGAAGAGGGGAGCTTCTTTTAGTCGTGCTGGCTCTGCAGTCCAGGAACACATTAGATAAAGTGCTTGAGTGGAAGTAGAATTTCAGAAATGAAAAAGGTTATGCTATGGTCCACAGGGAGTTTGAAATGTGACGTTCAGAAAGCTGCTGCTCTCCCTTTCTTAAAGATGATTTTCCCATTAAGATTCTCATACTACCCTGGGAATGTTGTGAAGAATTTTGTCCCCAGTTCAAGAAGACAAGGGCCACTAATCTATGATTAGCTCACTAAGCCGAGATGGTAGCACTCCTTCACTGCACGTTGCTTGTATGTTTACATCCCCTGTGAGCACTTCTGTCCTGTTACACTTTCTGCTTTGCCTATGTAGATGTTGAGAGATGTGAAAGAGTGATCAATGTGCAGTTCTTCCCACTGTTTTAGTGAAAGACACAAGGTGAGTTATTTTTCAGTACAGCTTTTTGTTTTTTCTTAGATGTACATATGAAGATTGTTGCACGAAAACAGAGTTAACAGCAGCATTTACCATACAATACTGCTGTGTTCAGTGTGACTGAGAATCCTGTAATCTCCTTTAACTTTGAAATACCAGGACATTTACTAAAATACCAAGAAGATCTGTTTTGTTAGGTGAGCATTCTCAGATGTTAGGGTGGAGGGGAGGACAAAGTATTAAAAAAAAGCCTAAAATCAAAGACCTAATTTTATACAGGGATAAAATGAGGCACAGAAAAATTGAGAAATCATTTGTTCTTTTAAGAACTGTACAACTTTAGATCACACACACACAAAAAAAAAAAAAAAAAAAAACAAAAAAACCAAAATCAGATGTGAGACTGTGAGACTTACAAAGTCATTTGTAGTCACAGAATCATAAAATCATAGAATCATAGAGTGGTCTGTGTTGGAAGGGACCTTAAAGATCATCTAGTTCCAACCACCTGCCATGGGCAGGAACACCTGGCTAGACCTGGTTGTCCAGGGTCCCATCCACCCTGGTCTTGAAGCCTGCTAAAGATGAAATGAGAATGGTTGCTTTTCTCCCATAACCATTTTTAGAATGCAAGAACCTCAGGAAGCTGACAATGACTGAAAAAGCAACAAAAAGCAATAATTTTCATACTCCCACTAAAATCTGTTGAATGATGGAAACTGTGATTCCAAAATGCTGGGGAGGCCAGCCATATAAATCTGTTCAAAAAGCAGTTAGTTGCTCTACAGTTTAAAAGTATACATGCAATCTTCAGCTCTAGCAGTGCCTCAGCTGTGATTATCTGGAGTCGGAGAGGATATATAAAGGAAAGGACCACTTGTGCCCTTATTGCTTTTGTGGGCTTTCCTCTGAATCCATAGATGGCCACTGCTGGAGACTACAACACAAAGACACTTTCAATATCATCCAGTACAGCAGTTTTCATGTTTTTATCGCTAGGTAAGCAGTGCTTAGATAGATTTATTTTAATTCATCTTTATCTCAAAAGTGCTGTCAAGCAATTTCTAGATGATTTGAATAATTTCTTCTCACATCCCTAATAAGTGATGCCAGGAGCATTTGCTGTTTAGCATTTGTGAAAGTGCTGATCCATAATTAGATACTGATCTGTTCTCTTGCTGCCTGGAAAAAAAAAAAAAACTTGCAACAAATTCAAAGCTGTCTCATGAGGGCTGCGAAGATCAAATGCTTTTTGTTTCCCATTTTCATCCACAATAGCCTGCTTCACAAACTAGCTGCAGTAGGCAGTGGCACAGCAAGTGAATTCCGAATCACTCTGCTTTGTTTGACCCAGCAGTCAATATAAGACAGAGACACAACAGCATTATAACTTCCTTCCCACAACACAGCATTGTTTGGAAGCTGCCCAAAGAATATTACACCACCGACTGCATTCCTAGCCCAGTGGGTATCAGTAGCCCAGAAAATTGGTTCCCTCCTTTGTTAGTTACAGAGCTTCCCAGTTTGTACTCAGTCCCTGTTGCTCAGCTCCTTTCCTAGTATCACCAGAGTCAGTAAAAATAGGGATATCCTTGTAAACAGACCAAACTGATGCAACAGAATTAGAAACATTCTGAACAGAAGAATTATAGCATTTTTACTTTCTGCTAATGAAACAGCAAGCACTGTCTTAAGTGTTCACTTATTTAATATTTTCTTCCTCCTTCCCTCCCTTGCACCCATTCTTTGTCCTCAAAAACAATTTAGCCATGTTATCTTTCAGGTGGTGGGACCAATATGAGCACACAGCCACTGAATGGGAAAACATGGCATCTACTGAATTTCAATGACAGTGATAAGCTATGTATTTTAATTAACATCATATCAGTGATAGCCTTTGTTTTTTTAGAGACAGGAATGTTATAAACCCTCCCTGTAAAAAAAAGAGAAGGCAGTGAAGGTACAAAGTCCAGCATGTTAATTGCATGTTCAAGGTTAGGTACGTAATGAGTTGCTACACCGATTTGGAGCTTAAGACACTAAGATACTGTATCCTTGCTATCAAGGAAGACAGTTTGGGATCCTTCAAGAATAACTGTGCGATAGAACCGGATAGGTACAAACTGCTCAGCTTAGGTATTATAATTCTAACACAAAGCCCTCCTTATCTAAAGCCAAACAGTCTTTGGGCCTGATCCAAAGCCCACTGAAGACAGCAGGAGTTTTCCCACTGACTTCAGTAGACTTCCAACCATGCCATTCCCTATCATTTATAGGCAATGTATGTTGAGTTCTGCTGTCTTTTCACACTATCTGGCCAGCTGATTGGCAACCACGCAGTGGTGTAATGGAGAGCATCAAACAGGAGAGGCCTTGGAGAGGCTGGAGAAAGCCGTGCTCTATGCCAGGGCAAGGCGCCAGGGCCTCCAGGCAGGCCCCCATCCCTGCACGAGGAGGAGGGAGGGAGGAGCGGGGTCCTGTGCTGTGAGGCATGCTGCTCAGGAAATGGCTTTTGGTTCTGGCCCCACTTATCAAGCATCTTTATGCGGATGTTCAGCCTCAACGTCCAACTCGGAGAGAGGTCCTGGGAGAGTGGGCGGCAGGCTTCCTTCACTAACCAGAGCTGTTGCTTGCACCCCACCCTGTGCAAAATACGTCTTGGAAAAGGAAAGTGTGTTCATTAAAATCTCACTGTCCTTCATTCAGACTTCCTTGCCTTTCTCCTGTGGGGTGGATCCATAGTACTTGGCATTGGTGAGATAGGCAAGGCACGATGGGTGTTGCTGGTTCCCAGGGCTGCTCCAACAGACCTGGGCAAGGCCCACCCTGGGGCTGATGCAGGACTGAGGTAAGGGTGTGTGGTGAGGAGTCTTCACCTGAAACACTCCTTGGTGGCTTGGAGGTGCAGAACACAAGGACTCCCTGTGTCCTGAGATAGAATCCATACAAAGAACTTCAGGGAAGGATAGGATGGGAGGTGAGGCTTACCTGTTTCAAACTGAAATATCACTTGGACTTAAGTAAAAAGATGTAATTATATGAGTGAGCAAATACATGGCATCTTTGATGATAGCAGCAATTCTTTCTTTGCAGCTCAGACACAAGAACATCAATCTGTACAATACACTGCCAACAGTATGGGACTGGGAGATATATTTTTACTTATTCTAGTTACAATCTTTATGGAAGACCATAAATCCATATCAAAAATAAAGTTGAATTACTGCCCTCACAAAATTTATAAACTCTGGTTTAAACAGAATGAAAATTAATGACTGAGACCATAGAGATGAAGCATTGTAGGGCATCTCTCACCCATGGGTCAGGAAAGCCTCTAACCACCTGCCTCACTCTGCCTGCTCAGTGACACTTTTCCTGGGAAAATCACAGTGGTTTCCTCTGACACTGGCCTCCTGTCCTGGCACATGCAGGCCAGAAAAACCACTTTTTAAGGTCTGTCTGGTGAGTCCTGGCTGTAGTAGGGTGCCCATCCCAGCCTCACCACAGAAATGCCTGTAGTGGCTGGGCTGAGCCTGAGCACGTAGCTCTCCTGTGGCTGCAGACTGAGCCAGCAGACAACAGCACCTTCTTAGAGATGGAAGATCTTGGTGCCCCAGATTACTTTGTTATTGCAAATTGTGAAAAATAATGTCTGTTTTGTGCCCTCTCTGCAGATCCACACAAATGGTGGACAACCTCTCCACTGTCAGGTACCCACTGAGGACAGTTGGAGGATGTCTTTGCCATTGGTCTTATAGATACTGATTACAGACTGTGCAGGCAACAATCAGAGAAAAAAAATCAATATACAACAAGTTTTACTATTATATGCAGAAAGTGGAAGAATGACTTCTGTAAGAATATTTGTTACTTCAGAGGGGTTGTCTTTGCAGAAAATACAGTGTTTTAAAACACTGTATGGATAAGCTAAATATTTATCTCTTCATAAAACCTAGATGACTCACACTACAGAAAACAAGCTGTATGATTTGCACTTCTGGCTTGCCAGCTGGGATCCAGCCCAGACCACTTGTCTGCATCAGGCGCTATCAGCAGGTCTGTGCAGAAGTAGAGCGAGGTGAGGGCTGTTTTCTGCTCTCTGTACCATTTATTCCCAAGCTCAGCTTTGCATTATCTGCTACATCTTTCCAGGGACAGCCATTGGCATTAAATGTCTCATTATGCATTAGGGATAAGCATCCTAATAATAGGCCAAGGATGACTTATGCTTGGACAAAAACTATGTGGAGAACTTTGTGCCACTGTGTAGTGTACCCATCCTGAGTAAGTCAGGCTGTCATGCAGACAGCTAAGAATAGTAGAGTTACTCACTGGTAGTGAGAGTGATGACTCAGAAAACAGGTTTTAAGCTGAAAAAACTTCCACATTGTCACTGAACATTAGACATGCATGAGGAAGGTCACGTTAAAAACTGGCATTTGGGCTTTCGTTCTTCAAATTATTTGCCAACTTACACATTTCTTCATGCATACGTAGCACACAGTCCTTTTCAAGAAGTAATTTCAGTGCACCCCTGCCCTTGACATCTGTTCAATGACAGACAACAAGAAAGAAGAAAATTAAACTATGTATTAACGTTATGTTTTATGCTACTCCCATAGTTTCAAACGTAAAAATACGTTTAAAAACTGCTGCTCCTTCCTTCCATATCTGACTTTCTGTTTCACATTGCAGCAGGCCTGTCCGACCTGTGGCCCATAGATCACATACAGCCCTGTACAGCCAGTAATGTGTCCCCCTCCCCCCCCCCCCAAGATCATAAACTTTTAACGTTGTTATGTGAATTTTAGCAATATTTTTCATGAGTCAATTGTGTGTAGCTCAAGTGTGGACAGCATAGGTGACAACAGAACACTGTGGAGGGGAGGGCACAGTGCAGAGCTGGCCTCACTTCTCATGCCAGCACACACTCAGTCAGATTGAAATCCACATGTACTGCATGTTCCTTGGCTTGAGCCAATTGGCAAGTAAAACACAGTGATTATCAATATTTCAGCATACTTAATGTCACTTCAAAAGAAACAGAACTCCCCCTAAAAAGGAAAAAAACACAGATGGCGGAAGAATATTCAACAAAAAATAAACAAATTGATTCTTTTTTTGGTTGTGATAAATAACATGGCACTATGCTTAATTTGTAAAGAAATAGTGTCAGTTTTCAACTATTATAATCTGAAAAGGTATTATATGCAAAAACAGGGTGCCAAAGCCAGTGCATATCAAGGAATGTTTTATAAAGACAAGATAGCAGAACTGAAACAGTCTGTCACCTCAATAATTTTGTTTAAAGTTACAACTCAGATTAACTCTTCTATATAAGCTAGTCATGGGGTAGGAAATTTGACTGCAACAAATTGAAAACCGTTTATTGATGGTGAGTTTATTCAGCAAGGTGTGGCAATGGAAAGCATGGCCTGTATAATTTGTCCTGATGAAAAAAAATGATTTTTCTAAGCTCTATTTCTTACTAGACTATAGCCAGGTAACTGAGAGTTTGTTCTATCAAATAGTTATTGTGCTCTTCATAGCTGTTTCGATTTCCATGGAAATAAACAGGAGACATAACTTTCAGAGTGACCTACATAAATCTCCTGATTAGTATGAAGAAGTTAAAATCAAATCAAAATGATTTTATGTAGTCTTTGTCACCATATCTGGTATAGCTACTGATTGTGTCCAAGAGATAGCTGGAACTAAAGACTAACATAAAATTAAAAGATGATGATGCAGTTACCACTGACAACTCATGTTTGATCAAGTATCACTATACTGTACATCAAGGAAACTTCTGTGTGAAAGCTTTAGAAGTGGGTAATGTCATGCAGATTGTCAAAGCTGAGAATTCTGTGAAGTCCAAGGGATTGAAACATCAGTTCTGGGAGCTCCTTGAAAGCCTGGATGCTGATTATGAGGACATAGTTTACTTTTCTGAAGTAAGGTGGCCAAGCTGTAGTAAAATGCTAAAAAGATTTTATGATTTACATAGTGGAATCCAGTCGTTTATGGAATCAAAAGGAAAAATTGTGCCAGAACATGAAGGTGAAAAATGACTCACAGGTTTAGCATTTTTGGGTGACTTGACTGCTCATTTAAATGAGTGAAACATGTATCTTCATGGTGAAACTCAGCTTATCTGTGCTATGTTTCAAACCATAATAACATTTGAAATGAACTTGTGGCAAATTCAAGATATAGCAAAAAAAATGTATGTGTTTTGATACATTGGATAAACACAGTCTCATAAAAAAATGAAAATATGCAGTCTTGCATTCAGTTTTGATAAAGGAATTTGAGAGAAAGTTTCAAGATTTCAAAAAAATCACCAATATTTTTGGTACAACTGCAACTTGATTTTCAGTTGACATGTTACCAGATGATTTTCAAATGGAATGTATTGCGTTGAAATTGGATATCAAACTCAAAGAAAAATGTGATCATGTCTCTTTACCAGACTTTCAAAAGACCTTTCTTAACAGAGAAAAATATCTGTCACTTCCCAGTCATGCCTTATTCGTCACTTTTGGGCAGCATTTACTCTTGTAAATAATTCTTCTCATGGGTGAACTACAGGAAAATTTCCTGAAAAATCTGATGAACACTTTGAGAACTCACTAAGAATTGCAACCACTTGCACTGAACCTGTCCAATGCATTAGTTTCACAAAAACAAGGTCAGATATCCCACGTGTTTTAAGTTTCTGTTGCTCTCTTTTTAATTGTGTTTCAATTATATTTACATATATAATATAAATATTGTGTTAAAATATATATTTATTATATATTTTATATGCAGTCCAACACAATTCCTCTTCTCTCAGAGCAGCCTGAGCAAGCCTAAAAGTTGGACAGACATGTTATTGGGTTTCTGCTTGCTTCTGTTGCAACTGGCAAGGTACGAAATTGACAACATGTCACAAGGCAGCAAATATTGTTACAAGATTCTCCCATTCCTTAGAAACACTTCGAGATTTCTCCATGATTGTATGCCATGTAATTAGTATTGGAAAGTGTTAATTCTTAATAAATATGATTCACTTAGCCACCAAAACAAATTCAACAAATTTTGTGTGAGTCATGTTGGGTTAAACGCATCTTCTCCAAAACAGCTCTAAAATGAAGGGTAAAGTATGGTCAACAGAGGTTCCTGGCTTAGGATGCATGTGACTTTTTAACATAAACCTTAATCCTGGGCAACAAAGCATTCACATGATTATTTAATACATATTTAAAATACCAAGAAAAAAACACAACTTTGTAAGATCACTGATTTACTGTTTTCTTTTCTCACATATGGATGAAGAAACATTTTGTAAATGAAACTGCTTTTCCCAGTCTCCTGGGACACTGTGCTCTGTAAGACTGGAAATTAATCATATAGTCTGATTTGTTTTCTGCCAAAAATATTTATTTTCTAATTTAATTCAATCTAATCTTAAAGCATACATTAAACTGGAGAGTGTAAACTAGCTGAAAGCATTTTTGAAGAATCAGCTATAAAATAAGAGGTAGATATTAGTCTGAAAGACTTCATTTTAGGACAGTATCAGTGTTCCATGTGTCTGCAGCTGGTGACAACAAAAGCTCACCATTTTGGGAAGCACTGAAAGATCAAGACCTAGTTAAACTTTTTCTAGAGCCAAGATTCCTGTGCAATGACAGGCAACTTGTCAGAGACGCTGTTTAGGAAATCTTCCATCATCTGTGGTGGCATCATTTCTGTAGTTAACCTCTTCTGCCTCAAGATCTGTACTACAGAGAACAATATTTCAGTTTCCTCCAACAACATGTTGTCTCAGAGGTCTTTTAAAATAGTTTATAAAAATTCCAGCAGACATAGCAAAACAATAAGGTGATAACCTAAATAAGATAATCAGAAACAGAATAGGAAACTAAGCTTTTAGGAAAAATCGAGGTTGACTGAAGACTCACTATGCACTTGGGTTTTAGTGCGAAGGGAAGTAAAATATTCTTTGGTTGAGTAAGGTGGAGCTATGAATATACTTCTTCAGGTTGCTGCTACTTTTGCCCACTATTAGTAATAAAAAATGGCAGCTCCGTCTCCATCAGATGACATGTCATGCATCTTGTTTTCATTTATACAACAAATGATAGTACGTGCTTGTCAGAAAAGACATGATTAGTTAACATTTGATACAGTAGGCTAATTTTAGGCGTCACCATCACCAAGAAACCTCACGATGGTTCCCACAGTCAAGAGAACTGTGACACACACATGTAGGAGATCTTTCCTGAGACTCATTGCAACAGAGTCTGGATTAAAATGAAACAAAGTAGTAAAAAAGTATTTTTAATAGCCATATTTCTTGAAGAACAATGAAAACAAGATTTTTTAAATCTAAACTGAAAGAGATACTCCAGGAATTGAATATACGTAGTATATTCCAGAAGAAAATACACTGATGTCCAAAAGACAAAGATCTATTTTACAATTAAATGAACTTTTGTATCTGTTTTTTGTGATTTAATTTTGATTTATAGAATAGGTCTGTGTTGGAAGGGACCTTTAAGAACACCTAGTTCCAACCCCCTCCTATAGACAGGGGCACCTCCCTCTAGACCAAGTTGCTCAAAGCCCCATCCAGACTGGCCTTGAATGCTTCCAGGGAGGGGGCATCTGTGACATCACTGGGCAACCAGTTCCAGTGTCTCACCACCCTTACAGTCTTCCAGTGTCTCATCACCCTTACTTCTTCCTGATATCTAGTCTAAATACACCCTCTTCCAGTTTATAGCCATTTCTCCTTGTCCTGTTGCTACCTGACATTATGAAAACTTCAGTTCTTCCGTAGACCCCCTTCAGGTACTGGAAGGCTGCTATAAGGTTTCCTTGGAACTTTTCTTCACTAGGCTGAAGAGCCTCAGCTCTCAGCCTGCACTCATAGGGAAAATGCTCTAGCCCTCTGATCATCTTCATGGCCTTCCTCTGAACCTGCTCCAACAGTTCCATGTCCTTCTTGTGCTGGGGCCTCCAGAACTGGACACAGTCCTCCACGTCAGGTCTCATGAGAGCAGAGTAGAGAGGCAGTGTGACCTCCTTTGCCCTGCTGGCCACACTTCTCTTGATGCAACCCAGGATATGGTTGGCCTACTGGGCTGCAAGCACATACTGCCAACTCATGTTGAGTCTTTCATCAACTGACACCTCCAAATCCTTCTCCCCAGGGCTGTTCTCAAGCTGTTCCTCACTCAACCTGTATCTGTGCTTGAGATAGCCCTGACCCAGATGCAGGACCTTGCACTTGGCCTTGTTGAACTTCATCAGGTTGGCACGGGCCCAGCTCTCAAGCCTCTCCAGGTCCCTCTGGATGGCATCCCTTCCCTTTAGCATGTCAACTGCACCACTCAGCTTGGTATCATCTGCAAACTTGCTGGGGGTGCACTAGATCTCACTGTCCATATTGCCCACAAAGATGTTAAATAACAACAGTCTCACCACCAATCCTGGAGGAACACCACACACCACCAGTTTCTACTTGGACACTGAGCCATTGGTCATAACTCTCTGAGAGTGGCCATCCAGCCAATTCCTTATTCAGCAAGTGTTCCATCCATCAAACCCATTTTTCCTCAACTCAGGAATGTCATGCAGGACAGTGTCAAACACTACTACTACTAATCTTCATAACAGAATAATTCTCCCTTTGTTTTCCTTCTCTTCCTTTTCAAGGCTCAGACTTTTCCTGAAGTATTATCATATAGACTTTTGGAAAACAAAAGTCTATATAAACATAGTCATGGAAAAGTGATCACTTCTTGTTTTCCTTATATGATAAATCAGCTTTTGCAGTTTCACTTTTTGTTTCAGACATGTTTAAACATCTCCCTAATCTTTTCCAGGACAAACCAATTGTTACAATAAACTTTGAAGTCTTTTTACTAGGGAACTCCGTGTCTGGAAATTCTGTATGAAACATCATTTTTTTGTTGCTAGTCAGCTTAACTCTCTATAACTGTCTGTACATATTAAAATACAAATTCCTATCAGTAGATTTAGCTGATAGCATCTTGGGAAGAAAATAGACCTTTGACAATGTTTGTTCATCAAAGTATTTTGACCTTTTTTCATTATGAGTAGTGTAGAGTTCCTTTTACTTTTCTGCAAGAAGTCTGTCTTCAGACCTGCCATAAGATAACAAGAAATCCCCCTAACTCTCTTCCTTTTCAAGTTCACAGGGCAGCATTACATATCCATGTGTGTAAGTTGTAAGAAAATCAACACTCTGAAAAAGTTCTTCACAAGAAGAAAAGAATATATATACTCACAGGAATGCCTAATGCATTGGGTCATATTTGTTACCACATTCCTGTGAGATATCTTGGAAAATTCACTATAGATAGGAATATGAAACACTGAATCCTGTCCAAACAAAATCCTTAAAATCCTGACCCAAGAATTTCCTTAGCACAAAATGTCCAAACTTATCACTGCAAAGTCTGAGAGAGGGAGACTGTTGACATAGTCTAACCTACAGATGGAAACACTGCACAGGATAAGAAAAGGACATGGTACATCACCTGGACAGACTCTAGCATGAAAATGTAGCGTGAGGTACACTGAAGTGTGTAAAAGCAATGCTGAAAATAAGTAGTATTTTTATAAGAATTTTTCTCAATCTTTACTTGTACAACAAAAGCAATTTTAATATCTGTTTAGCTAAAAGCAATTTGCAAACTGACTTCTGTGCAAGCATGAAACTTCTGCAGTATGAGGAAATTCCTTGTATTTGCTTCAGATTTCTCTTTACAACTAGGGAATCCAAACAAGAGTGACATTGTTTTTCTTCTTCGTTTCTCTTCACTGCTATTTAGCTACCATACTGCAGGATATAAAGTCTAGGGCTGTGGCCACATCATCATAAGATGGGTCAAAGCCATTTTCTTACACAAACTGCCTTTCTCTCCATAGCTATATTTTGGTAGTCTTGGTCACCACAGGTCTCATACTTAAATATTCTGTGATTCCGTACTGGACTTATTGTGCCCTTGTGGATCAGAAAGTCAAACATATCCTGGGTTGCATCAAAAGAAGCGTGATCAGCAGCGCAAGGGAGGTGATCCTGCCCCTCTACTCTGTGCTGGTGAGGCCTCATCAGGAGTACTGTGTCCAGATGTGGAGTCCTCAGTACAGGAGAGACATGGAGCTGTTGGAGCCCATCCAGAGGAGGGCCACAAAAATGATCCAAAGGATGGAACACCTTTTCTATGAGAGCAGGCTGAGAGAGTTGGGGCTATTCAGCCTGGAGAAGGCTGTGAGGTGACCTGATAGCGACCTTTCAATATCTAACGGGCAGCTACAGGAAAGAGGGGGACAGTCTCTTTAGCAGGATTTGTGGTGATAGGACAAGGGGAAATGACTTCAAGCTTAGGGAGGGTAGATTTAGGTTAGATAAAAGGAAAAATTCTTTTATGGTGAAGATGGTGAGGCACTTGACCAGGTTGCCCAGAGATATGATTGGTGTCCCATCTCTGGAGACTTTCAAGGCCAGGCAAGACTCTGGGCAAACTGGTTGAGTTGTGTTGAGTTTAGGTCCACTGTAGGGGAGCTAGACTAGATGGCCCTCAGAGGTCCCTTCCAACTTGAAGTATTTTAAGATTCTATGGTTATTGAACAGTAATGAGGTACGGGTGCCTTTCCCCCAGCACTGTCCGAATGATCTTTAGTTAGACCAAAAATCATACAGAAGCATCAGAAGGAAAAGTTAGTGAAGAGTAATGGTATACTCTTGTTGTGTTTTCAGATTCTTCTCCATAAACCACTACACAGCAGTCAATCACTAATTAATACATTTTAAGGTAACAGATTGCTTAGATTAACCGAGGAAAGAAAATTTATCCTCCTTTCTTAACACACATTTAGATGTTCAGGATCCCTCAGTTCTTCAGTCATATTCTGTCTTCCTCACATTTTGAGACACTTCTCACATGTTCACAAGATTTAAAAAGTCACAGCCTACGAATGGGTTTGCAAGCAGTAGGAGTACCTCAACCTCATGTGTGTTTGTGTGTTATAAAAAGGATGTGTGGAAAGGCATGCAAAATTCAAAGGATAATGCCATCGTTTATATGTTATTTCCTCTAAAGAGTATCTCCTATTCAAATCCAGATGGTGCTTGGAGAATTTTCTGCTACTGAAAACAGACTTCTCTTCCTCTTGGCTGCCGTACATCCTTGCACCACACCTGGGAGTGACGCTGATCACATTCCCATCTCCTCACTGTGGATCTGAATGTTCCGTCATGTTATCATAATGTGGATGCTCAACTCAAATCCCTGAGGTGATATTCTTCTCTTTCTCTTGGACATGAGCAACATGCTGTTATTGAACTCCTTCTGTGTTTCACCCTTTCCCCATCTGCTGAAAGTGATCTCTGCAGTCTTATTGAGAAAAGAGGAAGAAAAAAATGAGAACTGCTCGGGAGAGTAGTGAGTAATTTCCTGATTTAATAAATAAAACTTAAGAATCCTGCTGCTATTTTGTGTTGCTATGTTTTGTTACTCCTTGTGAGTAGAAAAGCTGCAGTATTTTTAGAAAGAAATGAGGAACAAGGATCCAAATTTAGTTTTGCTTCCAGCATTTTGACTGCTTGTCAGATTGATGAGAACCTCCAGGGAGCGCAAACTGGGTTACATCAATACAAGAGCACATTGTTTCTTAGAGCTAAGAAGGACCTTGTAGCCCCTCAGATTCCCACACATTTTACTAGCACAACAAATGTGTACAAGTTACCAGAGGCGTGAAGATACCTTTGAGTTAGTGTAGGACACTAACAGGAGAGCAGCCCTCAGTACTGCCCATCTGTTCAGCCCAAGAAGCAGGGCAGACTGTCAGATCCACAGAAAGAGCAAGAAGCCAGGTGACAGCACAGAGAAACAAACTGCCATCATCACACTTATGACACATGCTGGTATGTGACCCAGGCCATGCTTGCACATCAGAGTGAAAGGAAGTGGGCTGCTTTCGCTGGTTTTCTAAATATATGATCATCAGTCATGTTAACTGAATTAATCTTGTGTGCCTGGCACACAGTCAGAAATGCAGGAGGGTTTTCTCAGCATCACCAGCCCACTACCACTCTCCAGCTGGATGCTCCTTGGAGCTCTACCACCAAAGATAGCTCAACCAGAATAGTGGTGATACATGCTAAACCTTCAGCTTGGCGAGCTGTTAATAAAATACCAGACAACTACAAATATCCTTCAGCATTCAGGGAAGAAAGGCACACATTTCTAAACTATTATTCATCTCCTGAAGAAGGCCTTTAAAACAAGCTGTTCTTGTTAAATATCTCTTTTTTTCCCCCCTTTTTCTTTAAGTGATGAGCTTTTGGCCCATTATAACATGTCCTTGGGAAGCTGAGGAGAGATTCATTGAACTATGATGCTCTACCAGGTGATACAGTGGTGAGGTGGGTCTCAGCTACATTGCCTCTGGGACAGTTTTGGTTTCTGAGAACAGTGGTCACTAGCTCTGATTAAAACTGTATGTATTAGTAGGTAATTCTGTGCATGTGCCTGTGTGTGTAGATCTATGTATATCACAGACCTTAGCAACATGAAGAATTTTGTTGTGTCACTGCAGTCACCTGTACCTTTGGCCAGTCTCCCTTTCCTGAATTCTTCCTATTTAGAGCATGTTTTTTAGGCTTTATTACTTCTCTTGACAAATTTGCTTTGTACTGAATTACTCAGAACGAGACACATGTGCCATGGAGGCTTTACAGATGACAAACACCATGTGCAGATGACCCCAGCTCACTGGCTGTCCTCGTGACTATGCCTACCAGCATGAGGTTTTGCTTTTTTCAGTTTTGTCAATTTTGATGCTTGTATTCAATCTGTGATTCACTGCAGACTCCCAGGGTTTACACTGGTCGTTCCTTGTTCCCTATCTGGTATGTGCACTGCAGCTGATATTGCCTAGCACATTTTTCCCTTCTGAACATTCCCGACTGTTTCAAACCATTTCCTGAGTTTGTTGAAATCATCCGAATTTGAACCCTGCTTTCCGGTGTGCTTGCATTTCCTCTCTTCTCTGTATGATCCATAAATAACATCTGTGCTATTACTGAGGAGATTAAATAGGACTGGGCCAGAAGTCCACTCAAAACATCCTACCAATTTGACAGTGAACCACTGACAATCCAGATATTTTTATGTGTCCTTTCTCTGTAGTAACAACTCAATCTAGCCTAAATTTATAGCATATTTATGAAAATACTTAATGGATGACTGTCCATGCTTTACTGAAGTCACTGGAGATGATGATTGCTACTCTCCTTCCTGCCACAAGACTTGTCTGTCACTTTGGTAGAAGAAAATAGCATTGGTTTGAATTGATTTATTTAGGTTGTCCTTTGTTTTATTTGGAATTTTTATTTGGAATTTTTCTGAGGCTTTGTGTTATACTTTTTGCCCTGTAAGTTCCTGGCCACTCTTTCTATCCTTGTAAAGAACTGAAGACGAATGTTGGAGCTCTTCTTCCTTTTCCTCAGGAGTTACAGGAGCTGTATTTCTGCTTGTAGCCATATCTGTGCAATCATCTCATTCAGAACTTTGTTGTTAGCAACTGGCTTGGTGTTTTTTTTTTTTGGATTGTTCTTTCCAAGTCAGATGCAGTTAAATTAAGATGTGAGCCAGCCATAATGCACAGCCTTTGCAAAGGGATATAAAAAAGGCAGGGGAATACAATCTTCAAATTATTCCTCTTCCTTGACACAAGTCTTCCATTCTTGTTATATTAGGCTTTAATGGTTGCCTTTTTATTTCACAATGCAATCTCTACCCAACTGGATACAGCACCAGAATAAACTGTGATGATGGCTTTTGATTACATCCAGTTCTTCAGAAAGTAGAAGCACCAGGGAGAGCCTTAGTGCTGGTTCCTGCACTCCTGGCCAGAGGCTCGGATTCTGTCTGGAAAGCGGAGACTTTTATGCACCTTCCCTTTTATAATCTGACTGCTTGATCTCTTGTTAATTTAAATAAAAACATTTATGCTAACCAGGCAATTAGGGGCCCTCACTGTTATGTCTTATCATTTCAAATTGATCCACTGTTAGCAAAGAGGGAAGATTCATAAAAAAGTTAATATTCCCTTTAAATGTTCCCTTTTCTTTTGCCTATACACATGTATAAGAGTCACCGAGGTAAAAAACTCTGTGGTACAAAGCATGAGAAGGTGGCACAAAGCTATATGAAGCTGTGCCTCTCTGCTAGGAGCTTCTGAACACAAAATGACTAATTCTTCCATATTCACTGTCTCTGATTTTCATATCCATTGTGGAGAGTTTCCAACTAAAACATGTATGTACATTTCAGCTTTCAGTTATGGAAATTTGTGCTAAGAGCTGAGAAATATATGAGATTATTTTTGGCATGTTCAGTAATATAAATATTGTACAGTAGCTAGATATAGGAAATAAAATATCATTTCTTTCAAACAATTATGTCTACAGATTTCTCAGAGAAGCTCAGTCAGACTTGATATAGGCTGTGCTTTAGCTGACTTGTCACACAGCTCCACTAAAGACAACTCCTGTAGCTTTAGCAGTAGCTGTTAGAGCGTTTATAAGCTGGAAGCACAGGTTCAATTCTCACAGTGCTTTTGACCCTGTTGCTCACAGAGACGACTATAAGGAAGACTTGTCTGCAAGGAAGTGTGCTAGGAAGTACGTATGTGTGCTAGGAAGTATATTGAGAACCCTTTTTCTCTTCCTTACACATCTCACATAGTATAATCAATACTGGTGATCACATTATAACAATACGCATGCTTTTTAATCTAAAAAGTCTTAATTACTACTCTACTGAGTACCTGAAAATAAATCTAGTTGTAATCCAGTGATTTCACCCTTCCTAATCCCTGAATCATACAATTCCTCACAATCCTAGTTTTTAAAATGTTCATAAACTTTGAGGAAATTATATTTAAATATTGATTTGCTACCCAAAATGTAAAAAATACCAACCATGACGTCCACTGAAAACCCTACATGAACAGTGTCTGCTTTACACAGCTTTCTTTCTCTTTAGTGTATCAGGGAATGCATTATTCCAAATGTTGTTGTACCCTTTAGTCCAAATAACATCATTTTATTGTGTTTCCTATCTGCAGTACAATGGCCAATGGCCAATCACAACGTTCCCCATTGAAATGGCAAGGATATGCTTTAATTACCTCTTTAACAAAGACCTTGATTACATTTCAATTCCAGGATTTCTGAAGGCAATTTTTCATGGCATCAGCCTATTTGTTTCTGACTGATTACCCCTTCAGCTCTGCTAACCTTTCACTCCATTGCAACACAGACATCAACAAAATGAAAATTAAGGAAGGTAACATCTTAAAAGGCAGAATTGAGCATTTCTATGTGGTGAAGTGTTTATAAGCATAGCAAGGATTTTCTCTTTGAAAAAAAAAATGTAGTGAGGACCTCAACGTGTTTAATATCTCTGTGCAATTCCCTCCCCTATCTGCCATTTCTAGAACAGTTCAGTAGCACATTTACTGCCTGATGAAATGACCCCAATAGATGATGAGGTAGAGTAACTAAAATAGCACCAAAGGCCATATTCTGGTTCCTAGGATGTGTGCAAATATGCTTTGCAGTACAGTTGCAATACCACATATGTGAACTCACAAAGACAGCTGAGAAGTTTGAGGTGCTACTTGGGATATCAACATGGGACAAAGACATTACTTGAAAGTCCATGGCCTCTCCTCCCTGCTCCTCATTGCACAGAAGAGTGGAGTGTGGAGTACAGAGTCACAAGTTCAGCTATGTGTCATGCAAAGACACTTTCAATTGAAAATAGTTGAATTCTGTCCAGTACAAGGCAGCAGCCATGGCAGCTTTTACTTGATTTCAGTAGTCACAGTGGTCTCTGTAGCAAGCAAAGGATGAGGTGAACACTAGATCAAGCTGATTAGTTTACACAATGCTATTGATATGCCAGCATCAGGATACTCTTGTCTCTAGAAATGGAAATTCACTCATTTGGCAATGAGTTCAAGACACAGGCATCGTACCTCAGCTGGACATTCATTCTATGACTATCTGTCCTGTGTAAAATATTTACGAAAGGCAAAAATCTGTTCTATAGTTAGGCACAAAATAAATTTTCAGACAACATGGTTCATATTCACTTTAATTTCTTCTGGAGACTCCAAAGACTGCTTTACAGGCTGCAGTATCCCAGAGCACTCAATTTCTGCACTGATTTGTGCCACCTGCCTCATTGTTTTTGCCTTACACACTATCAGTCCAGTTGCACTTTTCCTGTTTTGGAAAGTCCCCAGCTCACATGGCAGTTTGAAGTGACCTTCATATGGAGTGAAAACACCAAATACTGGGATTCCATTAACATATCTGCAGCTCATTAGGAACTTTAAAGCCAAAAGCTACAGACATTTTAATCCTCAGATTCTGGAAAGTTAAATGAAATTAAAAAGCCATACAGAGAAAAGGAGGAAGGTGGGTTGTGTGAGAGAGAAGAAGAAGATAGTAAATGAATGAGGACTGAGTGAACAGTTCTATTTTTTTTCCCCAGAGCTAGAAAAACACAGCTTGTACCAAACTGAATGTTTATTTCCTTTTCTTGAGGAAGTAAAAAAACGTGAAAACTGATATTCATTTGGAGAGGAAAATTTTCCACTTAACCTTAGAGAAGCATTTACAGGTTGCTGAAAGAGAAGCAAAGGAAATCAAGAGCGTGTTTTCAGCGCTCACCACTCCTTTTTCTGCAGCTCAGAGCTGGAGAAGAGCTGGGACAGGGCAGGCAGCTCTGGCAGCCTCACTGGGTCTATACTACACTGAAAGGAGACTGTTCAGCAGCTAAAGTGCAAAAATCTAGATTCATAAAAATCCAGTGCAAAACTTCAGGCTGTTGCATACGCTGTAGATGCTGAGCTATAAAAAATGCTTATTTCAGCTCTCTGTTAAGGGTCTAGCAGAACAAGAACTGTGCAACATCAGTTCTCGTCGTGGGGCTGTTTTTGTGGGAGCCTGGTGGATTGTCTTCAGTTAAAATCTGTGACTACACTCGGCTTGTGGAGGATGTTATGTTACAAGGGGCAGTACTTTACTTAAAGTCCTTGTTACAGACACAGAACTTTAAGTCACAGAAACTCTGACTCTCACAAACGTGAATTTTAATGGTGAAACTGAAGAATTTGCTCCCTTCTTACCCCCACTTAGGTTAGAAACCAGCATAAATTTGTCTATAGATCTCCAGCCTTCTCTCACAACTTGTATTTTCTAGGACGTCTCTTTTGCCTTCAGGCAGCTGACCCCAGTGAGTGTGCATCTATACAATTGTGACCAAAGTTGGACCTAGTCACTAGCTTTTCCAATGATAGGTAGAGAAGAGAATTGACCTTTACATTCCGCATTTACATATGACATTCTCTTCTTATCTGCTCAGTCACATCGATTCAGACATTCAGGATCTCACCTACAGTGAGTATTCATGTTCTTGACTGCAGAACCAGTAGGCGAAGGTTCACATTAGCACTACAGCTTCTAACAAGCCAAAATAAACACATCTGCCTACCACAGCAGTTTTAACCCCCCAGAGAAGGCAGAGGGAGTCCTGCATGATGACATGAAGGTGATGAAAAGGGAAGAAATACTACTCTTTGTGCTGTTAACATGAATGCTGCAGTATTACTGAATACCAGCAAGGTAAAAAATAATAAGCTGCTGAAATGCTTTTGGATTAAGGAGATTTTCTTTTTTCCTTAGATAAAAGCGCAGAGTAAGTACAATGGGAAGAATGAACAGCTTAGCTACTCTACTGGGTTTAGTGGAAAATTCTATCCATTGAAATCTCCTTTGTGCACTTAACACTAAACCCATGCTTAAAAAATGCTAGAAGTAGGGTGGAATGCTTTGCAAAATGAGACTTTCTAGCATTAAGATTTCTGGAGTTCATTCAAACCCATTCCACACATCTTTTGACAGTTCAAGAGCTGCTGGGAAGAGAAACATGGGTTATGTCCTGATAATTCATCCTCCAAAAGCTGTTCTCTTCCAACCAAATGCAGGTTATAGAAATTGGTACAAAGCAAAGTATAGGCATTTTAGGATGAGAATGAACGAATTATGCAGTAAAACTGTACAACTGAAACAATAAATCATACAAGTCAAAAATTATTGTGGCTATTGATTTTCCCTATAGGAACTATTCAGCAATAAAATCATTTACAGGAAAGTAATATTGCAGCCATGAGATGAGAGCTTTTGCACACACCAAGGAAACAGTGTTAGCCCTCTCCCAGAGTCAGATCAGTTGTATTTTAGTATTTTATGCAGAAATAGACTGATCACTTAGACAGGCAGGAACAACAGAAAAGATGGGTGGCATCCAAGAAAGCAAACTTAAAAAACTGATGTGCAGACACTCCATTTCACATATTGAGAAGCTTTTATTGAGACACCACAATACTTTGGATTAGTCACACTATGGCTCTGGAACATCAAATCATAATGCAGTCATTTTTCCAATAAAAGGAAATAAAATGAAGAAGCACAGAGCATGAAGCTTTGGTCACTGAAGTAGTGTAAGTTTTAAGAGCCAGTCCCTGGCCGGTGCAGAGAAGGTGTTTCTTCACACTCTTTCATAGACTCTAGTGCAGATAACCCCTTTCATGGCACACTCCTAAGGCACAAAAGAAAAGATAAATATAAAGATCTCACTGGCAGCGAGTGTGTCTGCTGAAGTCACTGAAATCACTGAAAATCAAAATGTCATATTTTACATATCTGTAAATCTTTTTAGAGCAGATAGGAAAACTATAGTTATATTGCAATAAGTGACTAATTAAATGGCATATAAAGACAAAAAGACTGCAAAATTAGCTTCAGCTTACAGAAAAGAAAAAAAAGTACTCTCCTTGTTGTTGCTGGTTTGATAGAAACATCATCAAGTCCTAGTTTATCATACTGTGTCTCACAAATGCTTTTTATTTTACAAACATACTTTTGTGGAAACAGATGCAGCCTGTGCAGATCAGAGGTCAGGACTCCGGCCATAAAAATCTTGTACTCATGAATCACCAGATGTTTCTCCTGACCCCTCAGTTGTTCTTGATTACTCACAGCCACCAGGCAAGTGCGGCAGAGGTGGCAGGACATGAGGCAGGACTCATTGGCATGCAGAAATGAGGCCTCCTCTGCAGTCCTGTCCTAGTACAGGAGTAGGCCATAGGGCACTGGTGGTAGAGGGACCCAACTTCTGTTCACTCCTTCTAAGATGTTTAGATAGTTTAAAAAACTAACACAGAAATTCAACCACAATAACATGTGACAGCAAAGAACCCTTCCCAAATTAAGAAAGCTTAAAATAAAATGCAGTCTGAAAGAGATAGCATATAACAGCCTGATGCTGTTGTCAGTGAAAAAGTTACTTGAGCTAGTTTAGCTCTACTCCTTAAAAACTTCAGTGAACAATGAGCAAAACACTAGCACAGGCTACCCAGAGAAGCTGTGGATGCTCCATGACTGGTGATGTTCAAGGCCAGGCTGGATGGGGCCCTGGGCAGCCGGATCCTCTCTTGACGGGGGCTTGGAACAGGGTGGTCCTTAAAGTTCCTTCCAACCTATGGCATTCTATCATTCTATGATTCTACAACACTTCATTCAGAAGTAAAATCTCAATTCCCTAAAATGTATTATGGCACTGAGTCGGTTCCCCCATGGCTTTTATGTGCCTAGTAGAGAAAGGTAGGTTTAGGTGGAGTGAAGAAGGCTCCCAGCCTTCACTAAGGATGTGCTTCTCTCAGTGCCGAGGGCCTTTCAGAGGAGCTATCAGGACCTGCTGACTCTGCTGCTTGTCAGCATCACCAGCAGGATTAGGCACAGACAACTGGCTTTCTTTATAAACATCCAGCACTATTAGCTGAGTGGTTCAAGCCTAAAAAACAAACAGAGGTATGAACTGACTGGAACAAGTGGAAACAGGTATGCAAAAAGGTGTGAAATCAGTTTTCTAAGGTGGACAGCATTCATTCTAAAGATAGAAGAAAAGAAAGGGACAGAGAATTCCGGCTTGCAAATTTCTTTTCACACTTCACAGACTTCCACTCTCTGAGTTGCATTTCTTTTTGGCAGAATAATTTTGAGATCAGTAAGTATGATTTCAAAACATGACAACTTTGCCAGTATATTACTTCAATGACAATTTTCTGTTATAGAACAATATTTATTTCCTTCCAGATTGTTTCCTAAGCTTGTTTCCCATTTTCTCCATCCTTATGTCTCTCATAAGCCAAAATTGACACTCTGCTTATACAGAGGCAAACTGCATGTTGCATCCTCCTGCCATGCAGCTGTGTACAAGGAGTGACTGCCTGGTACTTACCACCACCATTTTCCCATCAACCAGTCTTCTTTTTATTGTGGTTTCTTTGCCATTCCACTTCTGCACTTGAACCAGTGACCCTTTCTCCAAGGTTACAACACTCTACAAAGGCCAAGAGAAGAGTCTCAAACCATAGTCCAAGCTTTCCAGGTTAGAGTAGCAACTCATCTTATATTCAGACAGATCTGCATTCTCTGCTAATGATAAACTTCTTACCAGTGGTGTCAGCATCATACTATTTTCTTCTTTCAGTGATTTTCTTGAATAACAAGGGATTTTCATACTACACTAAAGAGGCTAGGAAAAACTCCTTCTGTCTCTCTTCTAGTGTGTTAGGACCACTCAGAGATCATCATCCCTCTTACCTTGACTTTCCGGTCATCTGCTGTGGTTTCATCAAACTGCTGACCCAATTTGAAGGAAATCTCTGTGTTTTTGAAGGTGCTTTCAGTTCTGAGGGTCACTATGTCCCCTTTCATACTGATGATCACATTGGGCTTTGACAGGCCACCCAGTTTCCGGGTTGCTAAGCCCACTCCTAGAAATAAGGAACAAAGCTGTCATTACTTTCTAGGAAGCAAAAAGCTCAGTATCATTTTATAAAATTTCAGTAGATAATGAGGAAATGTTTGTTCCTGAATACTATAATGCTTTCTTCTTATGAGACACTAATTCTTCACACATGGAAGCGTTGTATTTAGAGGCTCACACAGCCCCAGCTGATAGCATGAAGCTCCAGCAAGAATTAAATATTCACTTCAGTTTGTACTGGTGTACATTTAGCTAAGAAGAAATATTGGTGGTTAGTATTGTGCATGTACCTTTGTAGAGATATGAAGAAGATTAGAAAAAGAACTGTTGCTTGTAAAAGCTCAACTAAATCCTTTTTATATAAAAATTGTTGAATAATCTGAGAATCTGAATTTTTCTTAGCAAGTTGCTTGGAAAAAAAAAAAGGATTCTGAATGCAGGTATGCTGTTAAACAATAAACAATTCATTAAAGCAAAGAAAATACTGGAGAATGGGCAATTCCTATGTTATTTAATAAGATACTTTAGGAATCCTAACTCTAAAACCCCAGAGAAAAAGACAAGTACACACACAAATAATGATGTATCACTGCTTTATCCACAGAAAGGGGATAACTATAGTTATTGAATTAATATTATAAAGATCTCATGTGAGAAGACACATATAAAAACAGATATGTTGCTATAAGTAAAATATAGTACTATTTGCAGTAATTATTCAGTACTGAAACATTTATCTTCTGATCTTCAGAAAAATGTGTAGCTGGACTTTCACCCCACATTTACTCTGGTTAATTAATTTACTGAAGTTCTATTGTTACTCAGTTTAACATTTCAAATAAGAGGAATTAGTGTCTCAGTGAATCATTTATAGAGCAAAAGAAATGCTGTAACTGACTGTGTGTACTTGCTGTCCAGGAATGAAGCCAGCATTAGAATAAAAAACAATGCTCAATTGACTACATTCTTGGCATTTCTCAGAAACAGATATATTCATTCATAGGATTTAGAACTCTGAAACCAAAGTGTCATGAGACATCAGCTCCATTATATATTGTAAATTATCACAAGTCACGAGTTTAACAGTGCAGTGAAGAGAAACATAAAACAATGTTGCATCTCCTTAGATCCTTCTCATTACAAACAGGTTAGATCGTGTTAGTTCAACTTAGACAGAGATAAATTTATAACAGTAATTCACTGGCAGCCTTTCTTTTCTTTCCATTTTATGTGTTAAGGAAATAAGCAAGTTATTAAAAAAAATAATTACAGTGCCTATGTGGCCAGGAATAAAGCACTATGCATGAGCAAAGCAAAAGATGAAGAAGCATTTGCAGAGGAAACTTACTTTAAAAAAAAAAAAGGAAAGAATGAAAGAAGGAAAGCAGGAAAGAAAGCAGGAAGAAAGCAAGAAAGGAAAGAAAGTAAGCAAGAAAGCAAGCAAGAGAAAGAAAGAAAGAAAGAAAGCAAGAAAGCAAGCAAGAGAAAGAAAGAAAGAAAGAAAGAAAGAAAGAAAGAAAGAAAGAAAGAAAGAAAGAAAGAAAGAAAGAAAGAAAGAAAGAAAGAAAGAAAGAAAGAAAGAAGAAAAAGAAAGAAAGAAAAGAAAGAAAGAAAGAAAGAAAGAAAGAAAGAAAGAAAGAAAGAAAGAAAGAAAGAAAGAAGAAAGAAAGAAAGAAAAGAAAGAAAGAAAGAAAGAAAGAAAGAAAGAAAAGAAAGAAAGAAAGAAAGAAAGAAAGAAAGAAAGAAGAAAGAAAGAAAGAAAGAAAGAAAGAAAGAAAGAAAGAAAGAAAGAAAGAAAGAAAGAAAGAAAGAAAGAAAGAAAGAAAGAAAGAAAGAAAGAAAAAAAGAAAGAAGAAAAAAAAGAGAAAGAAAGAAAGAAAGAAGAAGAAAGAAAGAAAGAAGAAAGAAAGAAAGAAAGAAAGAAAGAAAGAAAGAAAGAAAGAAAGAAAGAAAGAAAGAAAGAAAGAAAGAAAGAAAGAAAGAAAGAAAGAAAGAAAAGAAAAGAAAGAAAGAAAGAAAGAAAGAAAGAAAGAAAGAAAGAAAGAAAGAAAGAAGAAAGAAAGAAAGAAGAAAGAAAGAAAGAAAGAAGAAAAGGCACACAACAACTCTCACCCAGTTCTTTCATATAGTCATCAAAATTTTCACTGGAGACAAGTTTCCAGGTTCCCACAAATCTGTTACACATTGTGTTGGTTTTGTGAGGCAGTGGTCCCGAAGAGAAGCAGCAGCCACAGAAGCTCTTGGTGAGAGTCAAAGAAATTTTGTGCCTAACTCAGATCTCTTTTACGTCCTTTTAAAGATGTCCAGTCCCTGTAACGGTCAGAATGGGCCAATGGGAGCAGCAGTGCCAGGGCAAGACAATGTGCACCTTGTCCAAAGCAGCCATGTCTGTACCAAGGCTCTGTGGGTGATGCCTGTCTCGGCTTCCTCCACTGAATAGATCAGGATAGTAAGGCACACATGGGCTTCGGGATGTGAGGCTATCATTGCAGCCATGGAGCAGTCTGGGAACAGCAATGAGGTCTGAGCCATATGTAGCCACCAGCCACTGTAACCCTACAAAATCCAGCTCTGACTGTCCTCCCAACACCATTCTGCTGCTATCACCATTACTACTGTTATCAGTTCTATGACAGGTAAATTAAAATCTCATGAATTTGATGGAAGAGTTGCCAAGGATTTACTTTATACATTTTTTGTTGTTTCATGACACATCCAGGAAAGGATTTGTGTGTTTTATTCTTTGCAGACAGAATGGAATCATTCTGTCCTGTTTTCTGCCACTGAATTAGAGCAATGAGCCCAAACTACTGCTTCTTCCGTGTGTATAGCCCAGTAATCAGCACACAGAAAAGGAGCAGTCAAGCTTCACTGTCTCCCTTCTAAAACTAAGGACAAGATCAGAATAGTGGTAGATCAGTAGAGCTCAGCTCTAAAGGGCTTACTCCAAAGTCACTTGGTGAGAGGTAAGCAGTCTAAATAGCTTCAAAAGAGGGAAAACACTATTCCCTTTTTGCCTCTCAGCACCTGCATAGTTAGATTTCATTGAGTTATATGCATATTTAAGCAACTGCAGTCATCAAAGGCCTTGCATTAAAATGTCTCCTAATATTTTGCGATTTCTGCAGGTATTTTGGCTGTCAAGAAGGGCAATGGCTTCTCCTGTTCCATGTGAAGTATGGAGGGATTCACACATCAAACACTTTATACCTCCAGACGAATAGACAAAAAATCTGTCACAGGAATCTCCTCTTCTTTCACATTATCATCTGGATTAGAATGTGTGATCATCTGGCCCAACTCACCTTCTCAAGCACAGCAATCTACTGTTGACCAGGACTGTTTCTAAACTGCATGTGAATTACTCCAAGAAGGAGACTTCCCAATCTGTCTGGGAAAACTGTGCCAGTAAATAAGTGATTCCTGCTATACAGAGAATATCAACTGTTTCAATTTATTCCTCTTGTCCTGGCACAGGGCATCAGGGCCTGGCTCCATCCTTTTCACACCCTCCCTTCAGGTCTTTATAGATACTTATGAGATCCCCTGAGCCTCCTCTCTTCCAGGCAAAGCAGCCCCAGCTCTCTCAGTTTTTCCTCATAGGAGATGCTCCAGTTCCTTTATCACTTTAGTGGTTCTTTGCTGGATTCTCTCCAGTATATACAGGTCTCTCCTGTACTGGGGAGCCCAAAACTGGACACAGTTCTCTATGTGTAGCCTCACTAGTGCTGAGCAGAGGGAAGTCACCTTCTTCAACCTGCTGGCAATGCTGCTTTTAATGCAGCCCAGGATATCATTAGTACTCTGAGTGGCAAGGACACTGCTGGCATACCTTCACCTGGAGTTAGAAACACTGAGTTTGAAAGTTTGAAAAGTTTTTTGTAAATGTATATTTAGAACTACTGTGTTGTGGTTTGTAACAGAAACCGTATATATACTTGACAGGCAAGAATGTAAAGAACTGTAATTCAAGACTCCCCAAAATACATGAAACTATGTAATGAGAGACCACATCAAGCGTAATTCTGCCCTTCCCCTTTCTAAACTAACTTCCTGGAGAAAACTATTGCTTGTTAGATGAAAGCATTAAATGGCTTCTTTCCTATTTAGCTTCTATACCTATTTGGGTCTTCTTTTGCATAATTAATTTCTGAGCTGTCACCACATATGGGAACGTCTCAGATCTTCACTACAAGGATGAAGGGATGCTGGTATGGTAGGTTGCAGAATGGAGTTTGCTGGAACCAAGACAGAAAGAGTGGAATGGAGTTGATGCTGGGATGAGGTAGCTAAGATGTGGGTCTGATTACATTGCAATGTAAAGGGGTTAAGTCCAGAGTAATTAAAACAAGAAGAAATAAAGGAATAAGTCTTTCTCCCCACAGCAGGAAGCAAATATTATGTCTGTAAAATGTACATAAATGTGAATGAATTTGTGAATATGTCCACACAATGTTATTCTAAAACATTACATCATATTTAGCTTAAAAATGGCTAGGTCTTTTATCCAGTCTTTGGAAATGAGAAAGCTTCTCCTAAATGAAACTATCCATTATTTCCCAATGAATAATAAGAATATATTCTACCGTTGTCCCTCAGGCATTCTTTGTTCTTTCATTTAATTGTCCTATCCACATAATAAAGGCACTTTAACAAGACAAAGCTGGTGCCTTTGGGAGATAAAGGATGATTGGGACATTGTAAAACCGATTCAAGAAGAGCAAATCAGTCAGAATAGAACAGCTATAGTAACCTTAAGAAAAAAAGTGACAGAGTATTATTTATACAGACAAAAACCCCAGTCTTAAGCAATCTCAAACAATGTCGACATTGCTACCATCCATCTCTTTGTCACTAAGAAAGATCAGTACTTCCATTTAAAGGACTTACAGTCTAGAAAGAAGAGCAAGGAATCATAACTTCAGTAGAAATAATATCTGTGGAAAGCAATCTTTTTAAGTGTAAAGAAAAAATTTGGCAAGGACCGTGAATGCACCTGATAAGACAGAGCTTTGATTCCACTTTTTCTTGTGATTGGAGTGGCACAGAATTTGAAATAAATGCACTTGGAGATTTTGAAGCAGGGCCGGAAAGAAGGGTAAAAACTTATAAAAACACAGAGACAAAACAAAAGGAGAATATATATTAAAAGAAACATAGAAAGTAAATTTATGTCAGCTTCTTTAAAGGAAATATGATTTGAACACATTTCATCCAAAGGACATCTTAATTAAAATCCTAAGGGAAATCAACAGAACAGAAATAAAAGCAGAGAAGAGAGGCCAAATGCCTGCCTCGCCTAGAAGACACCAAGGATATTTTGGTGCTGACACAAGGGAGCCAAGGGACTGACTGTGAACATGAGGTCAGCAGTCTGCCTATTCCCAACAGCTCCAGTTTGGGGGTGTGAATGACTTTTTGTCTGCTTAGCTGGGGCACTCAGGAGACCAGGCCAAGGCTGCTGGGTAACCTTGGGCTTGGCAGACCCCAGAAATATTTTGCATTCCTCCCAGTGCTAACCAAGAGTTAAAAGCTAAACTGAAAAATAACAGAAAGGTCGGAGCAAAGTATAAGCCTTGTAGCATCCTTCTTCTGATCTGCTAAAAATCTGTGGCTGAGTCCCCTTCTCTGATCAGCCTCAAAACCTTTACAGGAATAGTGGGCCAATAAGCTAGCAAATAAAAACCTGCTCCTCTTAGTGCTCAGTTGCCTGCTGTAGCCTATGGGGTTTGCAGGAGTGTAGTGAGATCCTCCTTTTTAAGGAACAAATGCTGTGGAATGGCTTCAGATTTCTGGAGAATATTTCAGCACTTCAAAAAGGAGATGGTGACCTGTGCAGGCAAGGGCAAGACACTTAGAAATGTATAGTCACCTCTATTCACTTTTGAGAGAGAACATTTCACTTACGAGAGGGTTGTATCCATCTACTTAAGAAATGAATACTGTACATATAGGGTATTTGAAAGCATTCTTCCTTCTCCATGCAACTGCTGTGCTCTAAGCTCACAGCATTTCATAATCAGTAAAGCCATAATAAAAACAGGGAGCTACTTGTTCATGGCTCTTTCAACATTTTTCTGCAGAATTTGCTGATGGTCTTTCAGAACTGCTCCTAAATGACACCTTAGTTCACCTGGAGGTTGGAAGTGCAACCTTTTCACCTCTTCAAGCTGTGGTAATAGTGCAGAATCTTGGAATCAGTCTGTTCTGCAGAAAAAATCCAAGTGCATGTATGAGGTGTCTGCTGCTGGCAGTAAGGTCCCAGACAGCTGATTCCAGGAATGTCAGCAACATGTGCAATGTGGTTCACAAGTGGTTAACCCAACTCCTTAGAATTTATAGGTGTGGATCAGATCCCCTCTGAGTCTTCTTTTTTCAAGGCTGAATGAACCCAGGTCTCTCAGCCTCCCCTCATAAAGGAGGTGTTCCAGGGCCTTTATCATCTTTGTGGCCCTCCTCTGGTCTCTTTGAGGAGACCCCTGTCTTTTTTGTACTGAGGAGCCCAGAACTAAACACAACTCTCCAGGTGAGGCCTCACCAGGGCAGAGTAGAGGGGGAAGGTCACCTTTCTTGACCTTTTTAACACTCTTTTTAATCCACCCCAGGATGCCTTTGGACTTCTTGGAAAAGAAGAAATTGGAAACTTGGAAAAGGGGAATTCAAGAACAAGAGAAGTTGAAAAATCTGGCCCCTAAAGGGTTTTGCATTGCCATAAAAGCTTTTTCTAACAGATATAAAATTCAAAGACTGGTTGAGCCTAATGACTTAGTAGAAAATGCATATAGGAGAGTAAGGAGGTTTTAATAGGAGAAAACTTTTAAAGGCTTTTTAGATCGCTTGAGAGTACTCTCTAAACTCTGATTTTTAGGTTGACGCTTTTTGTCCGTTCTAGGGCAAAGAAAAAAAAAAGTTAGGGAAAGGCACATTAGCAACATATTCATATTCTTGAGCAACATTGAGCTCATTAGCAATGTATTCTTGAGAGCTCCAGCAGCTCTGATTTCACTCCAAGTGGAGCTGGACAAGATCAAACCACTCCACATTATCCCCAAGCTTAATGTTTTCAGCTTTTTTAAGTTCTCCCAAACCATAGCTGTGGGTGAGGTTCCAGGTTCCCTGCTCACATTAAAAGCCAATGCTGGCCACTTCAGCAACAGTTCCTACCAACTTCCTTGCAGTTGGTAGATCATACACAGCAAATACAAGTCATTAGACGATGCTTTGTACCCAGGTCTTCATCTACCTCCATTACACAGCACACACCACTCATGGATGGTCTCTGACCCTCCTTCTGCAGTGAGATGTGCCACAGTTACCAAGTGTGATGCTGCCTTTCACTCAATACATCCCACATAGCAGCATCCCCACAGTGGACACCCCAAGGCCCTTTCTGACAAATGCCAACATACACATGGGTTGTAGAAAGCAGAATGTTTTATTGAATAGCCACAACAAATTAGAGTAGCTGCATGTAATTTTGAGGGGATGCATCTGTAAAAAGTGCAGTTCTCTTCAAAATGTGTCTGTGGAATTTTTCTCCTTTAGTGAAGTTGTTTTTATTCAGCCATAAACATCAGTCTCACATGAAGATGGCTTCCTCATGCTCTTTCATAAACTCTTTTGCTGGTAACATTATTCATGGTGCATTCCTGGAAAGAAATGCAAACTTAATCAGCTTTTAAGTCTCACTGCATATTTGTTAGTCAGAAGGTAAAGAACTACTTATGCACTGGGAGCTAAAGCAAGAAAGAATTTGCATTTCTCTTCTTTCAAAAACAATTGCCAAGACAGTGAAACTCAGTGTTAGAAGGTTCAGAAATAAAAATCTAAAATATTCATAGAAGCCTAGAGATCTCCCTGGGAGATTTCTGATCTCACCTTCTGGGCCTTAAAGAAGGCTTCTGGAACAACCAAGGAGGACGGGGGAACTTTGGATCTAAGCATTTATCTCTTTTCCCCTCATCTTGCATGGCTGTCACTCATTTTCTTCATACGTGTGTACAACACATACATAAAGTCCTACACAACTTGCAGCTGCATGTGTCATCCTCTGCATTTTAAGCTCTGTCCTCATCTATTTTTTTGCTAGATCAAATTCTGTTTTCTTCAGTCTTCTCTAATTAAGTTGATATTAAAAATTATTTTTATTTATTCTCCTCTGATCTTTATCCAAATAAATATAAGTATTACATTTGTAGACTTTTTTTTCTGTAATGAAGGGCAGAACCCTTTACGAATTTAATGTATGTATATTATGTTTTAGCACATAGGAATCCTAGCTCCCTTTTACAAAGACATTGTTAGTTCCCTCACAGGTATTTCAATGTGTTTTTCCTTAAACTGGAGAGCAACACTGGGAAATCCCAAACTGCAGCTTAGCCTCACTGGCAACAAGTCAAGCACAGTGCTGTCTGCCCAGATAACAACAATCAGAAGATCAGATACAGATTACTTCTTTTTCTTTTTTTCTTTTTCTTTTCTTTTTTTTGTTACAGCATCATATCATTGCCACTGTTACTGGTAGTCTACAATATGGTCATCAGACATTGCTATGGGGGGTTCTACTGGAGATGAACAGAAGTATTTTGTGTCAGCATAGAGAGGCTGCACCTAACATAAACGTTTTTTAAGGCATCCTCTATCCTGTCTGGGACTTAATGATTATAAAATATAAACATTTCCCTAATTAGGATTATTTTTCACTCTATCCTTTCCTAACCGGTTCTAGCTATGGATGGAATGCAGATAGCTCTATACCATTCCATAAGTTTAAGATCCTTTCAGTTTTAACACATGCTCCAGTCTTGTTAAGAAAGACTCAACACACGGTCTTTTCAGATGTTTTCATTCTCTGTTTGAATCCAGTGTAACATATCCACCAAAACAGCATTCTGCATGGTGAGTTCGGTGATTAGACAGCAAAAATGAACTCACCACCAGCAGATTGCCATCCACCACTTTTCTCTTGATGACAGTCTCTTTGCCATCCCACTTCTGCACCTGCTTCAGTGCGCCATTGTCTAAGGTTATGACATTCTGTCAGAGAAAAAAGCAAAGCGTGACTCCATCAGGGTGCTTTGGACCAAAGAGGAAACTCTCTCCATGCCTGAACAATATTGGAGCAAAAAACAATCTTAGCACATTTACCTTTGAAGGCAGTGTTTCAAGAGCGGATGTGAAAATAGCAACTCTGTCCTCTTTATCTGACATTTTTTATATATATATGTGGTTGGAAATAGCCATTTTTGGACTCACCTTTGTTTTTCTGTCATCTGCTGTGGTCTCATCAAACTCTTCACCCAACTTAAAAGAGATCTCTGTATTTTTGAAGGTACTTTCTGATTTGATGGTTATCACATCACCATTGATGCTGATAGTTAAATTAGGCTTGGCCACACCAGCCATCTTCCTGGTAGCAAACCCCACACCTGTAAATAAAAAAAGAACACTATGAAAGTTTTATCACTGTGATTTTCTCTTATCTGGAGAAAATACAGTACTGCTCTCCCCATTACTTTCTGATTTTTTTTTATTAGTACTATCTAGTTGAGGTTCATTAGCTGGTATGTTTATAGACCAGACCAGATGGAATGACATAATGAAACTGCATGATTTGTCATTGTCAGAGTAGCAAAAGCAACACTTTGAAGACTGAGATGAAGCTTCAGTGCCAGATATTTGCATATGTACTCGCTCCAGATAATCACAGTGGTTTATGAACTAACTTGTATGCTAACTGCATCTAAAAATAAATAAGCAGAAATATATGACAGTTTGTAAGCCACAAAAATAAACAAACAAAAAACCCCTTAAATTGCAGATATATTCATCAGTGGTTAGGCTGAATGAAAGGAAATGATTAAGAAATAGCTGGCAACTCTTATGTCCTGCGTAAAATCTGGGCTAAAGATGAATAGTGTGAGAATCTCACTGAAAGCTGCCTGAACGCATGCTGTAGAACTTTCACTGAGTGTTTTACCCTTAATCTCCAAATAACTCCCCACATTTTTACCCTGTATAGATCCAAACAGTGCAAGTTACCCCATACTTCCCCCATCCCACTAGAATACAGAAATCTCCTAAAGCCCAATTTTAATTCTAAATGAGAAGTCTACACCTTTAGTGTCATTCCTCACATCTTTTCCAAGTATCTGCAGTATCTACATGAATCTGTGCAATTTTCTTTGTTAACAGTCACAGAGTTTCATTCACTTTCTATAATAGCCATGACAATTAATCAGTGTTGTAATCCAAGAGCAAATGTAGGTGTGTTGCTCTTAGACATGGAGAAGCTTGCTGCATTCTAGCATTACACCACTTAGTATCTCCAAAAGCTTAAAAGCAAATTCACATAAAATACTGCAGCAAAGTGTTAACTTTCATTTTTAGCACTACCAGTTAGGCGTGCATAGACTTGGCCTACCTGAAACTATTCCTCCCAAGCAAGGTTTTTCTGTTATAGGAATGTGACAACGCTAATACAAACAGGCAAGTCCTCCAGTATAAAACTATTTAATAAAAGTAGTTGGACTAAAAAGATCTTGGTAAACAGCTCGGCCAGAAAAAGCAAGTAAAGAATAGAGTTCAAATTCAGCATTCCTTCCCTTCCCCAGGCACAATAATTTCAAGTAATATTTCTCACCCAACTCTTTCATATAGTCCTCAAAGTTTTCGCTAGAAAGGAGCTTCCAGGTGCCCACAAACTGGTCACACATTTTGTCAGGCCAGGTAGCAGTCTTTCACAGGATCAAGCAGAAATACAAGCTGGGAGGATAGTACAAGCTCCAAGAGATGGGCTTTAAAAAGGAGCCTTGGCCACATGATGTCCTAGGATGACCAATAAAGAAGGAGTCCTAGTGGCCAATGTTTCCCTTCCTCCCCTACCCCTCCTTTGCCAGTAGGTCACAGTGTTATTATTCATGTGCCCTTACTAGTACAAAGATCACCATCATTTTTTTGTTTAATTATTTTTATAATTCAAGAAAACAATTTACCATTAAGGCAAATATTTAAATTGTATTTTCTTTGAGAATAAAAAGTTAGGTTCAATCCCCAAAGGGTATGTTCTCTCCCATAATCTTTTTCTTTCATTTAAGTCCTCCATATCGTATGAATACAGCTAAATGCCTAGACTGCAAGATCTAAAAGACTTGTTGGGATCATTTAATTTTCTTTTTGCACAACTACAGTTAGTGATTTTCTACAAAGGCGTACAGAACTAGAGGAAGAAGTGGATCTGGGGAGAGAAAGTGGGAGTGCCAGTGGCTGGAGAAGGGCATATGCTGCTTCTTTGTCTGAGGACTGAGATCCAGTAGGCCTGTATTCTGCTTTTGTGGCATGGAGTGGGGATATAGGGTTCTATGAAACTCAAAGTAACAAAACTGATGACTTATCTCATTTTTATTTGTATTCCCTCTAGAGACCTATGTCCCAGTGACTAGCATTATGACCACTTATTGCAAAAATCTAGGTTCTGGTATCAGTCCACTGAAGGACTCTGGATTTGTCATTTTCTTTCTGTTTGCACTGTTTACGTAATTATCTGCTTGAAACAAAGTGTATACAGGCCTAGCGTGTAGGCCTGTATATTGATCAGTCCACCCTGATCAATTCTCTAATGCTATCTTAGCTCAGATCATAAAAAAACTGAGCCAGTAAGCAAACAATTTACTAGACATTCCTTCTGGCTGTAACATGCTATTACACCGTCAGAACAAAACACATGCATTCCATCCCATGCTTTCTTCTTCAGGTGGATTCTCTCTTTAGAAATCACTGGAACAAATATGTTTGTCCATGTATGTTGATATTTGCAGACTTTAAAAGTAAAAATGTTATATAAAAACTATTTGTATGGGATTGTAAGATTATAGGAAAGTTCAGACAGAATGGTGCAGGGCCAGCTCAGACCTGGCTGCCCAGGGCTGCGTCCTCTGGGGAAACTTGGACAACTCCAAGAATGGAGTTGCACAGCCTTGTGGGAAACTTGCTCCCTGCCCAGCACTGTGTCCCTAGGGAAAAATCTCCGCATCTCCAGTCTGAAATGCTCCTCTTTAACTCCTACCCATAGTCTTTCATCCCTGGCTCCAACTAGTCTGTCACATTCCAGAGGTGTTACACTGTAAGCACCCATGGCCTTTCTGTTGCCACCTTTAGGGCCTTTACTGCTGAGCTTTTCCCCAGCCAGTTCAGCCCCATTTCATTGCAGCACAAGCTGAATATGTCTGTACATATATGATTAGTTACCTTTTGTCCCTTTTAGACTGCAGGCTCCGTGTGAGAAAAACAACAAAAGAAGATTTTTTAACTCCATCTCATTTTTCCCCTGAGAATATCCAAATCTGAAGTTTGTTCTTTTTTGAGTCTCTGCATATTTACTGACTTTGGGTTAAGCCCAAAACAAACAAAACAATATTCTAATTATGGAGGTCCCCAGTTGCTCTCCTGATTGGCTTTCTCAGAATATCACATGCTCAGATTCTCTTTAAGAGGAAACTCTGAAGGACCTGAAGATCGTGTCTTTTTATTACTTAGAATTATTGGACTGAGAAACACTACATTATGTGTGACATGCCTGTAGAAACCTGAAAACTCAAATCCAGTAAAAATATAAGTACTTTGAAGTATTGGGTAAGAAATGCTGCAGTGGCTCTAAAAGAAAGGATGTAAACTTGATGAACTCAGTTCCTATACTTACTTTTCTTGCCTTCTGGGAATGGTGTGAGTTACTACAATCAGCATTCACTTCTTTGGAGGGGAAATAGAGCTTTTATATTCAAACTCATAGCCTGAAAGTGGGGATTGGCTTTCCTTCAGTGCTAACAGCTGTCTGCAAATCTTCTGCTGGAAAATGATTTTTGGGAGAGCTGAAGCACTTGTTCCATGTAAATCAGTTTGGAGAAGACAAGCTCACTCACCTGAGGCAATTAATTGCTTGCACCTACTTGAAGTGAGTCTGAGCTATTTGTAGATATCTTACAAACAAGATGACTCAAAAATGCACACAGAAAACCAGTTTGTGGGCCACTCATTCACTTCAAAACTATCTGGCAACAGGCTCATGGGCTCTCAATTGGGAACTACCCTATCCATGGTCTCTTCTGCCTTGAAAGAGACTTACTTCTATGACAAGAAATAAGCTTTTTGGCATTGATGCCATCTAATAGAGATCCTGCCTGCTCACTGGAGAAAAGGCTTCATGTAATACAACCCTGCCGGTAAAAGAATACTTAATGGTTATGGAGAAATTGGTGATGATTTTGAGCCCCAAAAGTTGGGCAAACCTGGGAACTGCGTCAGTTGTAGAAACCTTGCCAGCAAGAGCTGGGCAGCCTGTGGTCATCAGCACTCATGAGATCTAATACTACCAAAAGCAAGAAAATCTTTAAAAGTATAGAAATTTCCTGGAAAATAGGAAGAAAAAAAAAAAGAAAATGGAGAAGGTGAGAGGTAAAGTAAAGAAAGGATGCTGGAAAGGACCCATCATCATAAGGAAATAGACTCATCACAAAGGGAAGCTCTGTCTCTTAACTGTGATATGAACTGATGTAGCTGAAGCCTGCAAACAGTAATGGCATACTGCCCATGACACGATTTTGGGGTGCTTGCTGCATCTTTGAGGACAGCTTCTGACACAAGATGTGCAGAATTGGAATGGCAAAGAGGCAGCCAAACGGGGGAGACTAGTGGGCAGGAAGGTAATGATGCTGGGTTGTGAGTCAGACCAGCTGTGCACATCTACTTGAGATAAACAGCTTCTCACAATAATGAGCACTGTAGTAAGCTCCCTCTGTTTCTTTCAAAAGTACAGGGGGAATTATGTCATTTCCACTAGTGTATGTGGGAAGGAAGATGCTTTTTTTTCATCAGATCTGTCACTTTGGGCAGCCTTTGACAGAGAACTGTGCCAAAACTTTCATGGTACTTCAGATGCACATGGATATGTTAAAGTAAAAGTACAGCTTACTCTCAAATGTGAAAACATGAGAAAGCAAATCAGAATTATGGCTACTAGCAGGAGACACAAGCAGGTTCATTCTCGTCTGCTCAGCAGAGCTGTCCCCAGTAGTACAGTGATGCTCCCCACACACTCATGGCTGTGCCCTTCCACCTCACTCAGGACTCAGGGCACTATTGCTAATGGCCACTTTGCTAAAGGAGTAAAATTTACCAGCTGCAACATCAACGCCTTTATTTCCTTGAGTAGCTACTGACACTTATCTACCTGGTTATACTGTTGAGATAAAAGATTTGTAGACCTCAGACTGGTGGCCCCAGCACATATTTTAATCTTTAATAATTAAGAGTTCCTGTATTTCCTCCCAGAATTTAGGCCAATGTGCATGCAAAAGCTTCCAGTATCTCAAGGAAGGACTGTGAAAACTGAAATATCTAAAAAGTATCCCCAGAACACTGAGCTAAGGTTGTGGTTATGATAAGAACAGAAACAAAATCTTGTAATTCCAAGGCATAGCAACATCAAGCCTCCCAAAGAACTTGGTACTTCCATTAACTTAAAATTTGTGAGATTATATTTTCTGAACTTTTAGTTAAAGGAGAAGGAAAAAAAGCAGATATGGGTGGAGGGAATGATAAGCATGTAGACCCTTGTCTTCAGTGGGTTTCCATGGGAACAGTGTTGGCAGCCAAGAATCTCTTTTTTTCTCAGCTGACAGTATGTCAGTAACGTATGCATAGATGTCTGCAGCTCATGACGGGTGACTACTATTCCCAGGTAAAACAATGACTCCTCAAAGTATCATGGAATCATAGAATGCTTAGAGTTGGGAGGGATCTCTGGCCATCTAGTCTGACTCTCCTGCAATGAACTGGGGCACCACAGCTTGATCAAGTTGCCCAGGGCCTTATCCAGCCTCACGTTGAAAATGTCCAGGGATGGGGTATCCACCACATCACTAGGTAGCTTGTTCCTGTGTCTCACCACCCTCACTGAAAAAGATCTTTTCCTCATATCTAAAGATTTCTTCCTTACATCATACACTGTTCTGACATGTGTTTCCTCATTCCTGGAGCAAGACAATTGGTAGTATGGACCCATCAGTCAGTGATGAAAATTGCAGAGAGTGAAGCAAAGTGAATATCAGAAAAGTAGAGAGATTGGAATAATTGCAAAACAGGTTGGTTTGGATTTGTTTTGATATTTTTTTCCTCACATTGAGAAGGGATGCAGGAATTCTAGATGTTACTGGCAGGTGATACATTTCCAGAAATTCACATGGGTACTTCTGTATAAGAGTATATAAATGCCCAAGTTCTACCTCAAATATGCTATATTCAGCAAATGCTATAGTGAGACTGTTGATGTCTAACTCAATGACTTTCTAAGATTTATATGAAGATCCTGCTTTTCTGACTACAGTATAAGTTATAGATGTTTCATGTTTTTAAGTACCTACTGACTTCATTTATCTAACAAACAAATCTAAGGAAGTTTAAAATTTCTGATACTTAAATCCTTCCAGTATTTTTCTTACACTGTAGAAACCTCATATCTAACATCAAGGCATTTGTTCTTGAGAGTCTGTCATGACAGTTAGCCTTTATCTGACTCCCACTCTGCTTTTGTCTGTAGATGTCATTTCCCTGGACTTGCCTTCCAACAGATAAATCCTACCTGTTCTTAAAAAAAATAATATATATATGTATGTATGCATATATATATATATATAATATTTATCCTCAAAATTTTCTCTAAATTTTCTAATTCCATTCTGAAAAATACCTTTGCAGTAGTTCCATAGAGATGCTTCTCTGAATTATCCCAGATCATCCAGCTGAAACCATCTCTTGACGCATCCATCTGATCAAAGCGATAAGACGGTTGGTTATATCTACTTTAAGCCTGCCAAGTTTGTTTACATTTCTGCCTTGTTATTGAGCTTCAAATGATACTGCCTGTGAAAATCCAGGCTTGGGTCTTATTTCCATAGATTCTCTCAAGTCACACAGGTCAAATCTCAAGCCTTCAGAAGTCCTGGCTCGAGTTAGGTAAGTAGAACTAAGGTGACTACAGCTGTTTTCTCACTAATTGTTTTTTCCTCTTGAAAATCAAGGAAGGCTTCATTCTTTCCCTACAAGCTGATGAAGAGCTGAGGTCTGTTGGCTCCTAGGAGAAAATTCCCTCAGATCTTCACAATTCTTCCCACACAAACTGACATTCTCAACAGAAGACATGTACAGAGAATAAAGTGTATCTACTATTGTAAAGTCTCGAAGTTTCTCAAAAAGAACTACAGGACAGCTAGAGTCTCTTTTGGTGCTTTAAGTTGACAGTAACATTGCACATGCAAAATATCAGTGAGAAAATTTATTACTTGTGGAAGATGACCGTACCAAACCCAAATTCTTTACTCTCTAGTTAAGAAACTCATTTTTACTAGCTTGCATTTAAAATCTTAACATTAACTGCTTAATCTGACTCACTTTTACTTGCTTGTGTGGCTTGCGTGGACTTCCTCTTGTTGTTTATATTAACCCTAGTGAGCACTGTCTTTTTCCTGAGTGGCTAGTACTCAGTATGAATATAGTTACTGTGGACATACCTTTCAATGTTATGATAAAGTAGAAATTTTGCATTTAGAATTCTTTTATTTTTTCCTCTTTTCTTGCTTGATATTTCTAAGCAGGCTGAAATGGAATGCTGACATAACGACGATGGACTAATGCGTTCTGGTAATATGCAATATCTTGTAAGCTTAAAGTATTCCTCTCAGTGTCTGGCATTCTTTTGTAACAGCTGACATTCTCTGAAGCAAGAATCTTCCCAGAATTTTGCTTCTTCTAAGAAAGCTGAAGAACAAAGTGTAAGAAATGCTATTTCAGCAAGGCTAAAAAGGCACTCTACAAATCATTTAACCTTTGCTGGTTTGGGTAAATATATGCATTTTTCTGTCCTTGTTTCTACATCTCTTCACTCTTTATTTCATAGTGCCTTGCCAGCAGTGCTGTAGCCTAGCAGCTCAGCTCTTTTGCTAGAAAGCTCTCTGTTGTTACAGATGTACTGGGCTTGCACCCAAAGACCCTTTACTCCACATAAAAGAAAGGAAGACCCCCAAGGATGAGATGCTCTGGCTTCAGAGACACAGCCTTGCTGAAATCAGAGATGCAGGCTTGCTGAATGAAGCCTTGTGTGCAGGAGAGAGATGGCTGGAGGCTGGCAGCTTCCCCACAGCCTGCAGCACTCTGCAGTTGAGTGCTGCCCCCGGGCGCTGGGAACTGGAGGGGAGGAGAAGAGCTGCTTTGCAGATAGGGTTCTGGCCTCGTTTGGTGGCCTCACAGCCTCCTCCTCTTCAGCATCATCAGCACGACCAAATAGTTTGATCTCCTACTGGTCAGTGTTAACAATATCGACACTGTTAAAGTTTGGCAATAAAGCTTCCCTCAAGGAGTGCCTATAGATGCACTGCTTAATCTCAGGTAGCAAAGCAGCTTCTCACCGGGGATGCTGTGGAGAGGCTGGAGGCACAGAGTAGCTGACACAGGGAGGCTGGAGCTGTGCCACTGCAGCCTCACCAGGTGTGGACAAAGTGCATCCCTGTGCCTCTTGGTGCTTGGGTCCCTAACCTGAGCTGAGCCTTAGTGTGGGCATACACAAACCTCTAAAATTTGTAGTGATGTAGTGATGCCTAGCTGATCCCTGAAAGGGTTGCAGAAGTCCAAAAATGTCTTCGACTTTTTCCCCACAGAAGATCTCATTACAGCTGTGAGACACGACAAGCTAGGGTCTCTAGTAAAAACAATATGAGGAAAATAGTTGAGATCTTCTCAGTACTGGCAGCAGTTTCATTGATTTACTTTCCCTGTGTATTAAACATGGATTCTACTTACCACAGCATCTTCCCAAACTCCTCAGCAAAGTTACTGCTTCAGATCGTATCTAGTTAAGCTGCTGCCAGTTGTCAACAAAGGTGTCAAGGAAAGAAAAAAAATACCTGGAAGCTCTGTCCTACATTATCTATTTGTATTTCTGTTAGCAGCTATTGTAATGATGGTGTGGCATTGCTTCATGAAGCACAGTGCAGGAGTTGCCTATTGTTGTTATCTGCCAGCTTTCAGACTGTTTTGAAGGTAGGGCTGGGAGGGAATCTGAAGATCACATAGCTCCAAATCCCTGCTGTAGGCAGTTTTGCCACTGTAACACAGCAATTTATGCTACCTTAGGAGTTCTGTACCCAGTGGGCCTGGGGGAACTGCCAGTGCCATGTTCATGGCAGATCTCATTCAAGGACTGAAGGAAAAGAGTATGACATGAGGAAAACCTTCTATTTTTTAGCAGACTCGTTCCCCCCCAGGAATGACTTCCTCATTCTCTTGTACCATTTTAGTCTTGTTGCCAATTCACCAAAGCTGAACATAACTGCTTTTATAATCTGATATAGCTTTGTTGTACTTATCACTGTTCTAGTACTACCTTCTGTGCTAGTTTTGTTGTTGTTTTATGTGAACTGCTAGTAAGTCAATACCATTTTGCTGGAATTATAGCAAAATATTTGAAAATCCCTCTCCCATTTTCAGTTTACTGTCTGGCTTATTAATGCTTCAAACCACTTGACTACCACTAAGGTGTGACTGTTGCCTTCTTGGTGTTTACAGAACTCTTGTGTGAAACCCCCCCAGATTTTTCGTCTTCAATTCTTTCTTTGCTTATAAAGCATGGCATGAACATGATCATCAGCAGCAAGAACAGAAGATGGGAATGGCTGCTGAGAATGATTCCCCAGGACCAGAGTCTAAGTCAGCATCTGTTTATTTATTTATTTTTTTTCACAAACATCTAGCACAATCCTGCTGTACAGAAATGAGCTTGGGCTTATTTGTACTGGTTGTGTTGTAAGATACGTTTAGTCCATAAACATTTGCTTGTAACTAAATACATGCTGATATGTTGTAGTGCTTTCAGAGATGATCAAATGGTGTTTGCTGAACATCGTTAAAAATATGTCACCTTCCATAACTCCTCAGTTATCTGTCCTTACAGACATGATTCTGTAGCCTGACATATCCTTACCTCAGTATTCTGCAAGCCTGTCACAGAACTACTGAACCTATTTTTTGGTTTTCCACATATCCATTCCCTGGTGCTGAAAAATAATGCTAAGTCAGCTAAGGTTTATTTGAACAGGTGAAAGAATTAATTATACTGTTTAGCCTTGAAAACTTTGATATGGAGGAAGAAGAGTACTTTTACTGGAGTACAGATGATGAAATACAGTATGTAAGGACTTAAAAACTGATTCCAAGAGACCTTACTTTCAGAACGATGTTTAAGATGAACATCAAGGAGAAAATACCCAACAATCCACATTTCTCTGTTGAGGAAGATAGGCTTTTGAAATGGGAAAACATAGCACAGTCATAGCCCACTGAGGCCACCTTCATTAGCTATCAAGGTAGTTAATGCCAAGACAAAAAGAAGAAGCAGGATTAGTCCTGGTTTAAATCTCCACCTGCTATTTGGTTCCCTTTTTTGGAAACAAAGAGGGATGACGCCTTTAAAAGTATTTTATTTCTTAATGAAAGTTGACAAAGTTCTTCTGTAGAGGGGAAAATAGCTTTCAAAACTGCAGAAATCCTGATGCCACTTCCTTTTCCGAGAGTAGGAGGTTTAATATTTTGGATTTTTTTCACAGGTACCTAACTTCTTCCATGAGATGTACTAGTGTTCTATATGACCAATGTATGATATACTGGGTCAGACTGGGATGGAGCTGATTTTCTTCACAGCAGCCTGTATGGTGCTTAGTTGGAGTCAGCTCACTGCAGTTATATTTAACTGGTTGATTTCACAGTTGATAATGCAAAGGTAAGTGTTGCAGTGCGTAAATCATTGGCTGAATTTTCCAGATGCCAGGTAATAAAACAATATACTAAATGTGAGCTTGGTTATTAGTTATTTTCCCTGTCTAATTGACAGAGCTGTGCAAAATAAATATATTTTTTTTCTACTAATTGCTTTTATCTGTTTAATCTCAACTGATTTCATCACATATCCACTAGATTATGTTAGCAAAATAAAAATCCTAAAATCATAGAATCAGAGGATGGCTTGGGTTGGAAGGGACCTGAAGGGTCATCAAGTTCCAACCTCTAGCCACAGGCAGGGTTACTAGCCAATAGATCAAGTACTAGGTCATGCTGCCAAGGGCCACACAGAACTTGGCCTTAACACTTCCAGGGATGGAACATCCACAGCCACTCTGGGCAGCCTCTGCCAGCATGTCACCACTCTCTCAGTAAAAATCTTCCCCCTGATATTTAATCTATATCTTCCTTCCTTTAGTTTAAAACCATTTCCCCTTGTCCTCTCATCATCTACCCATGTAAAAAGCTGATTTCCCTTATGTTTATAAACCCCCTTTAAGTACTGGAAGGCCACGATGAAGTCTCCCTGCAGCCTTACATTTTCCAAGTTGAACAAGCCTAGTTCCTTCAGGCTGTCTTCATAGGAGAGGTGCTCCTGCCCTTGAATAATCTTCATGTCCCTCCTCCAGACTCTCTCCAAAAGCTCCACTTCTTTCCTGTGTTGGGTGCCCCAGACTTGAATGCAGTACTCCAGATGGGCCCTCATGAGGAGAAAATAGAGACAATCACCTCTCTCTCTCTACTGGCCACTCCTCTTCTGATGCAAACCAAGATACCACTGGCCTTCTGGGCTGCAAGTGCACTCTGCTGGTTCATTTTGATAAAAATCAACCAGGACCCCTAAGACTTTCTCAGCAGGGCTACTCTCAAGGAGTTCTGCTCAGTTTGTATCCATATCTGGTATTGCCTTGACCCAAGTTCAAAACCTTGAACTTCTCTTTGTTAAACCTCATTAAGTGCATAATGCTCCACATTTTGAATTGATCAAGGTCTCTGGATGGCATCCCTTCCTCCTGCTGTATCAGTCACACCACTCTGCTTGGTGTCATCAGCAAACTTGTGGAGGATGCACATCATCATCTATGTCATTGATGGAGATGTTAAAAAGTATGAGTCCCAAGATGAACCCCTGGGGGACACTGCTCATTAATGGCCTACACCTGGACATAGAGCCATTGACCACAATGGATCTGGCTGCAATCTTCCAATCAATTCCTTATCCACCAAATAATCCACCCTTCAAATTTATACCTCTCCTGTTTAGAGATAAGGATGTGGTGTGGGACCAAATCAAAGGCCTTTTGGAAGTAGATGGTATTAGTTGCTTTCCCTTTGCCCACCAGTACCATGAGTCCAACACAGAGGGGCACCAGATTGGTCAGGCACAACCCTTCCTTGGTAAAACCATGTTGGCTATCTCTGACCATCTGCTCATTCCTTAACATGTCTTCCAGGAGGATCTGTTCCATGATCATCCCAGGCACAGAGATGAAGTTCACCAGCCTATAGTTCCCTATAGTTCTCTTCCTCCCTTGGGAGGGAAGAGATGGGAGTGATGTTTCCCTTTTTCTAGTCCCCAGGGACTTAGCCTGGCAGTCATGACTTTTCAAAAGTGATGGAGAGCGACTCAACAACCACATCAGCCATCTCCCTTAGGGCCCTGGGATGCATGTCATCCGGCCCCGTGGACTTGTACATATTCAGTCTCATGAGCTGGTCTCAGACCGCCTTCACACTGAGGGGGAGTTTTCTCCCTCAGTTCCCACCTAGATGTTCAGGTTCTGGGATGTGATGTTCAGAGATATGAGAATCCTGGCTGCCAGTGAAGACTGAAGCAAAGAACTCATTGAGTACCTCAATCTTCTCATATCTGTTGTAGCCAGTTCTCTTTTCCCATTTAGCAGAGGAGGAACACTCTCTTTGGCCTGTCTCTTCTGAGCTGTATAATCCCTTCTTATTGTTTTTAACATCCCTTGCCAAGTTCAGTTCCATCTGTGTCTTGGCTTTCCTAATTCCACCTCTGCAAGTCTGGACAGCATCCCTATATTCTTCCCAGGTGACACACCCTTGCTTCCACTAGGTGCTTTACCCATTTGAAGGCCAGTTTTTCCTTCTGCTAATAAGACTCTGAAAATAGGTGTGAATTCATGTTGTGCTTCTGGTTCCTCTGCAGCAGAAAGTGTCAATATTGTTGGTTCTTGTCTGGGATGATAAGAAATCTTCTATCCTTACCACCAAGCTGCTTCTGAGGAACCAAGTCCAAGGTAATAGAATCATTTATTTTTTTCCTCATGCCCTGAATTACTGATGCAAAATTATTCCTAATCTTCAGTTGCATGACTCTGCACACAAAAATCAGCCACTAAAGTTCATGAAGAAAAAAAAAAAATAAGACAAGAAAGCTGTGTCTGCTGCCTGAGACGCGTCCACATGTGAGTAGTTCAGGCCACTTACAGTCCTGTGCCATTGGATCTCGTTATCTGCCTAAGATGACAGCACAGAGCAGGTATCATGATAACTAAACCACATTTCTGTATTGGTGCTTTAAATATGGCACATCATGTCTACAGTTTTGGGAAGGTGCTGTAGTATTTGAGAAACCTGGTGAAAGGCCAGCAGCACCCTAGTCCTCAGCCACCTCGTCAGCTGTATCTACAATTGAAGAGGGTAAAAGTAGCCACTTAACTCCCCTGATTTTTCTTACTTCCAACTGGTATCTGTTCCAAGTAATCCGTTTACTCTCCTCCTACTTCTGATCTTAATGTGACTGTGTGACTGATACTGTGGCACAGTATAGATACATTGCATGCCTTTTGCAGAATCATTAAACAGCTGCAGAGATTTTCTGAGAGGATGAAAAGGTGTCTGTCAGTGAAGGGCATGCATATGTTGAATTGTGTATAGAAAGAAGTCTTGAAAACCAAGCTGAACACAGTATAATCATCTTGCTTTCACCGTAGATCCACAGAAAAGGTACTACTATATTTGAAATTCTTCTTATATTAAGGCAAAATAATGACCTGTGTCTGAAAGCTGAAACAGGAAAAATACAAAATAGAAGCAGGATAAACTACCTGAGTGAGTAAAATTAATAAAATAGGATGCAAGTTCTCTGCATCTTGTTTCAAAGTGAGCACTAGCTATTTTTCACTACCAGGTCTTTGGAAGATTGTGTGTTTGTCAAATTTAAATTACCTTTTGCACTTGCAGGCACTATCAAGTTAAGTTGAATGATTTAGAATCATAGAATCATAGACTGATAGAATGGCCAGGGTTGAAAAGGACCTCAAAGATCATCGAGTTTCAACCCCCCTGCCATGGGCAGTCCCCAACCACTAGAGCAGGCTGTCCAGAGCCACATCCAGCCTTGCCTTGAATGCCTTCAGGGGTGGGGCATCCACAGCCTCTCTGGGCAATCTGTTCCAGTGCATCACCACACTCTATGTGAAAAACTTCCTCCTAACATCTAACCTAAATCTCCCCTGTCTTCGTTTAAAACAATTCCCCCTTGTCCTATCACTATCAACCCATGTAAACAATCATTCCCTCTCATATTTATATATTCCCTTCTAGTACTGAAAGACCACAATGAGGTCTCCCTGGAGCCTTCACTTCTCCAAGTTAAGCAAGCCCAGTTCCCTCAACCTTTCCTCATCAGAGAGATGTTCCAGCCCTCTCATCATTTTAGTGGCCCTCCTCTTCCCATTTAGGAAGCAGAGAAATCAGATCAAATAATAACTTCTATGATTTTACTGCAGAAAAAGCACTCCTTGTGGTTTTCTTAAAGTCCTGACTTCCTGGGAATGCTGGGAATGGAATATCTGTTTCAATCTCAGTATTTTTTTTTCCAAAAGCAGTTGGGTTTCACAAATATTCTTGGTGATAATCTGCAGGTTTTTTGTTTTTGTTTTTGTTTTTGTTTTTGTTTTTTGCACTTCTAGAAATATGGACAATCTAAAGGAAATCTTCCCTTTTTTTTTTTTCTTTTTTTTTTTTCAGTTTCAAAGTCATCTACCATAGTTTCATTAAGCATCTCACACAATGTGAAAGAGATTGTGATTCTTTAAAAGGCACTTTTTGTTGTGGTGGTCACTACATTCCCTCAAACCTGCCTGGTTTTCTGGAGGCTAGAACCTGAAGAGAGCTAGATAGGTAGATAGATGGATAGATAGATGATAGATAGATAGAAAGATAGATCGATAGATAGATAGATAGATAGATAGATAGATAGATAGACAGACAGACAGACAGACAGATAGATAGGTGGATCAAACTGTGTCATCTGCTATAAATACCAGGAAGCTTCTGAGGAATTGAATATCCTGTAAAGAGATAAGTGACACTGGTGGGAAATGTAAACATTTCACAGCATGTGGTCTTGAAAAGCTCTCAGCATCTGCAGTACTTAGTTTCCCACTGAATATGGGTTGTGGTCTATCAGCTCTTAAAGTGAGTGACTGTTATTTGCACAGTAGGAAATTCTCCATTGTTGTCTGGTCATAGTGTGCCCCACTGCTGCCTTTTACAACTGCCAATACTTGGCAGGATGCTCTATGAGCATGTTGAGCTGTCACACAGACCCTGCATTTCCATACAGAATGCACTTCATGAAGTGATTAAGGGTATATATTAACCTGCCAGTTTTATGATTTTGTTGCCCTTTTATTTTTTTTAATAAAAAATATTAAAAAATACGTTTTGTTACTTATATACATTAACTATATTATATATTTTATATGCAGCCAAAGGGAATTCCTCTTCACTTAATGCAGTCCAGGCAAGGCAAGTGTTTGGACACTCATGTATTATTCCATCTTCCTAGTATGACCTACTGCTAAGTACAAAGGTGGATTTCCCATTTCATCTTTTCTAGTTGGACAAAACATTACCAGTAACTGAGCTTCAAATGAGACTCTGAACACAAACAGGACTAAATGCATTTGGCACATGTATTGGCTCTGCAAAGAAAGCCAGGTGCCTAATAACACTTAAAACTGTTGGTTTCTTCCCACCAGTTCATTTTACTGCCAACTTGCTCATGACCAGACAAGCTAGAATTTAGGATTCAAACATCCCACTGGCATCAGGCCTGAAAAACAAACCCAAGAGAGAAGCAGATGGACTCACAGCTGCAGCAGGACTCCTCCAGAGTCTGGAGGTGCTTTGTGTTATTTAAACTGGTAACAGCAGAATGAAAATGCAGTGCCCTCACTGAATCTTGTTCTCATCCCCTGAAGTACTGCTTACAGGAGAAGGTGAAGAGAAGGTAAATAATAGTCACTGTATGATATTGCCCTGCACATTACGACACCATCCTGCTTCATAGTGATATGAGAGGACTGCAAAAGTTTAAAAGAGAGGACTGTTAAAATTTAATATAAAATCTTGTGTAAGAGAAGGCAGAGTTTTACATGGAATTAGTAGTGAGACAAAAAAGACTGCGGCTGCAGAAGGCAGAAGTGTTGAGGAGCAGCGAAATATAATGGCCTGCTATTTTCTGAGGTGATACCATCTGGTTTATTGCCAGGGTTCTGTGTTAAAAGAAACAGGAGACTTTCTCCTGAGCTTGCACCCCAGCTGCCTGTCCCAAAGCTCAAAACAGACAAAGCTGCTATATGCAGGAGGCACAGCACAGATGTGTGAATGTTACCTAAGAGTATGATGCACATGACCGCTCCGCCTGCAGAGTAGGAGATATTCACACCTGGAAAGAGAACCTTGCAGATCAGCAGCAGAGCATGCTTGTACCTACATGGCCATGCAACTGCATGATCAGATCTTCTGCCAAGCTGATTAGTGTAGACTGCAAGCCTGAGGGAAGCACCCAGGGATTTACAGAGCTGCTAACAGGATGAGCAAGCTGAAACTACTCCACCTGATCAATCCCAGAATGATTTGCAGTGCTAGTAGTTCTGTTCCCTTTCCAGAGACTGGCCTGCAGAAACTGCACATTTCTTTCCATCTTTGGCTTTTCAGAAGTGAGAGATGTTCAATGATACATTGTGTGCATATTTCCACTGCGGCAAATGTCTTTATGCCTGTGGCTTGGTAGATTTTTTTTCTGACCATCACTGTCATGTTCTGACCTCTTCAGTGATTGATGCTCAGGGGTGCATAAAGATATCTTATGGTAAGCAGTTTTGCAAGTAATTTTTAGGCAAACAGCTGGAGTTTAAAAGTTCACATAAACAGAGAGCATAAAATGAAGTCTTCAAGCTTTACATCTTACCCAGATAGGTCTGGGTTACTTCACAAGTCTCATTAGTAGTCCACATTCTGTACCCATTTGGGAAGATGAAGTTGAACCAGCAAGTGATGTTTACTTTGAGAAACTGGAAACTTTAAACACATGGCTTACCAATTTTTTTTCCCCCAAATGCTCATGTTTCATTTAGATTTTGATTCTGATCACAAGATTTTCAGTAGTGGTTGCAGGCATGTCCAACCTGAAGGCCTTATGCCCACCCTATCCAGCAGTGGCCCCCTGCCCCATGCCATCATGGTGGTGGCTCTTCCCACCAAGCAGCTTGGCCCCGGTCACACACCCATGGCTCAACAGCATCACAATCATTATCAATTCAGGAAGTAAAACAGCCTCACTGAAGCTGAAGAGAAGCAGTAACTGGAGCCAAACAAAAGTAGGACTGGATCTGCTTTCTGCTCCTCTGCTCACCTAGACAACTAAAATCAAGCTTAGATAAGAAATGCTGCAGTTTTGGATGCAAGTTGGTGATGACGGACTTCATTCCCAGAGATAATGGATGTTGAGTGCTCTGGTCCTTGTCTGAACATCAGCAAGAAGCAGGAAACATCAGAGGGAGAGAATGAAGGTCACCTAGGGAGATCTGGGGACAGTAAATCTAAGTTTAAGATGTGGCAGATAAAGGCTTGCTATCAGTTTACAACCATGTAGAAGAAGAAAGTAGAGGAAAAATGTGAGTTAATAAAAAAGTAAGAATTCATGGATTTGAGAAGTGGATTCCACAGTGACCAAAAAAACCTCCAAAAAAACAAAAACCCACAAGAAGTTGAGTGATGCAGCATTATAATGAGAATTCTGTGGAAAAATGGAAGGAAAAACAAATTTGTTGGGTAGAGGGAGTGTGCTGAAACCTTGTTTGTGTTTCTGTTGTTTAGGTCCTTCTCTGGTGCTAGGAGTAACTCATCATGTCATTACTTTTCCAACTATTTCACTTACTGTAGGTCGTTTGGCAAAGCATATAACATTTTATCATTGATTTGTCTTCTCAATCCATGGTGCTATCTGAGCACACAAGTACAAGCAGTAGGCTGTCCCAGGGGAGGCAAATAAAGCTACTAAAACAAACCAGCATTCCTACTGAAGGAGTGTTGCCCCATGACTCTCTGTAAGGACCTAGGAATCTCAGGTGTGTTGAAGCTTAAACCCTGGGAGATGCATCCCACTACAATTAATGCTGGCCAAATAGTCAAGTTACCAGTGTATTATTTCTGGTGGGCTGTTCTCCATGCCTTAAAAGTTTCTCTAATCTTCTTTTCACTAAATCCCATTCTAAACAATTAAGAGAGTGGTACTGGGTAGAGCAGGATTAGAACAAAGATCTTCTCAATGAGCCAAGGCACAGGAGAAGGAAGGTATCTCACAGATATGAAAGTCTGTGAGGCTTAGGCTTTCTTTCACTGAACAGGATTAAAAAGAACTTGACAACCTGTTAATGCTTCACCTGAGACTTCCCTCCTCAACTCCTAAACACACAGCACAAGGGATTGCAGAAACCTATTGAAGAAATTCAAGATTACTCCAAGTTTGAGGTTTTAAAATGAATCCTTGACTGGGAAGAAACTGAAAGTAATGGACTCAGTGTATGGAAAACTCTGAATCATCCATCATGGATAAAGTTTTGAAACATGAGGAAAGCTTGTTATTCAAGGAAACCCTCTTTAAGCAGTGGTTTTATCACCCCCAAGGCATAACAGTCCAAATACTAATTTCCACACTTTCACAAGTCATGAACAGTTTACACTTGAGAATATAGCTGGAAAAACATGTGCAGTTCCAAGGCCTGCTGGAAGTCTTACATGTGCAGGCAGGGCTGGCTGGTAACAGCCTCACCTATGCCAGCAAGGTTGGCAGATTGCTGCCACTGCAGTTTTGGGGGGGAGTAGAATGAAATGTTTTCAAAATCTAGGAAGTGTCATGCTAAAAAATGCAAATCAAGTGAAGCGCTGAAGGCCTGACAGGAATTGTAGTTGAAGACAGCCTGGGACTTTAACTTTGATGGGCGCAGTTGTGCTCTGAAAATTTTGTCACTGATAAGAAGATATTTCACATAGTGTTTGTACAGGATATTGCCAGCTGATGGGTTTACCTGCATCTCTCAGCATCTCATGGCTTCCTTCAGGTCCCATGGGAGACAAAAGGCTTCATTTAAAATCTGAGTTTCTAGATTTGATGACTCTAGGAAACCAAATCAAAACAAAGCAAGACACAAAAACCTAAAGTTGTGTACTCAAAAAAGAAATAAAATAAAACCTAACTTATTGTTTCAAGTACATGTACATTTTAAATTACCAATATGAGCTCTTTTTTTTGATGTTGGGGCTGACTACTCTGACTTTTCTTAAATTTATCTACTCATATACAGTGTGCCCATTTAGAGCTGTGGGTGATGGGCTGACATCACTAATAGCAGTTGTGCAATGCTGCCAGTTAAAGGTTGTCTCGGTCCCTCAGGAAACCATTAATTTCTGCTGATCCAAAACTACAAAGAAGAGAGTGGCAGGGTTTCTAAGGGCAGTAACAGTACTTAAAGACAAACTGATCTCTAGGGAAAAAAAATGGATGACCATCTGAGCACTTCACCTCTTCCAATGTCTTTTTTGCTTTCCTGTATTTATGCACATAGAACTGGTAGAGCATCATCCCTGCGGTTTACTGACCATAAGACAAAAACCACATGCAGTTGTTCCCCTCCTTACATCACCCAAAGAGCAGCCTCAGACCGTCTGCAGGCACGTCCCAGTTGCAGTGTCTGCAGGTAGTGGGGATGGGCTGGTAGTAGGGTTGAGCAGAGTAAATGTAATGGTTAGGTTGGATATAAGGAAAAACTTCTTTGCAGAAAGGGTTGTTAAGCACTGGAGTAGGCTCCTCAGGGAGGTGGTTGAGACACCGTCCCTGAATGTATTTAAAATCTGTTTGGTTGTGGTGCTCAGGGACATGATTAAGCAATGGGTCATTAGAGTTAGGGTCGTATTGTTAGGTTGCATATGGACTGGATGATCTTTTCCAGCCTGAACAATTCTATGATTCTATGATGTCCCACCCTCAATCTCACAGATTCATTATCTCAGAAGCTGTAAAGTCAGGAGTGACATAGCAGTACTGTTCTGATATAATTAACATATCATTAACTTTCAAATATATTGTGTGTGATATGCACAAAAAATTTAGTGGGTTTTTTGAAACACCCTGAAAAACACTTTTGAGGCTCTTCAACCTCAGTGTTGTGTTCCTGCATGAAAAATGAAACTACAGAGGTCAGTTTTGTTCCTGCTTTTGTCCAGTAAAGGGATACAGATAACTGCACTTCAAAAGCAAACTGAGACAGCCTTCGGCAAACAGAAAAAGAAAACAAAAAAAACTAGTTTTCTTGTTTCTTGTGTTTTCACCTCTGCCACTATCCCCCCAAAATGATATTTCCTCAAAAAAAAACAAAAACAAAAACAAAAAAAACAACCAAACAACAACTTGAACTGGAAGATATAGCTTGTTTTCTTTCCACTTGCCTTTGGGTCTTCAGATTGCTCTGCATTTCTCTGCATCTAGAGGAGTGAAAACCAGACAATTTTCAGAGAGAAGGCATAAGCTTAGTGCAATTCTTGGCTCCTAACACTGGGTTTTGAAAACAAAAGCCCTTAAAAAAATAAAAACCCCACCACAAACACAAATGTATGAAACCCTCTGCAGACTGAGATAAGCACACAGAGTTAGCCACACTGAAGCCACAGAGAAGGGCTGCTGCTTTTTCTGTAGCCTGGTGACGTTGGCAGATTGATAGCTTCAGCGGGAAAAAAAGGGTTTTGCTTTTACTTGATAAATATGACATGTTATTGTTAAACTGACATACAGAACCAAGTAGCAAAATCAAAGGAAGGGCAGTAGGGAAATAGACTGGCTTGCTGTGGATAAACTTTTTATGTTAATAGAGATGAAAGAAGAAAGGCTTTTAAAAACAGCATGAGCAACAGCCATCACAGCATGATGTCCAGGAAGAGCACATACAACTGGGAGCATACTGGAGTGTGATTTCTTTTGAAAGTAATTGATACCAGCTTGCTTTATGAATACCTCAGTGTGCCTATGAGCACTACGGTTTTAACTATGGAGCAGACTCCCATAAACTCACATTTCAACATTCATCTTTAACACTAATACCATTCATCTCATTCAGCATCCAAAATTCATATAAGAAGGAGAGCATGGTGTGCCAAATTACAGATAGAAAGTAATTTAACCTGGATTTCCCATTTCTGGTTATTCCAGTTATGGAGATACTTGGTACCAGATTCCTGGTTTTGAGAATTTTTCAAGCAGTCAAAATACATATTTTTACAGATACTTCCTTTTATTCCTTTATGGGACTGCATAACAGGTATTGGCTGGTTGAGTTGTGAAACACCGGGGCTGAGCAACTCGCATTTTGCTGCAAACATGGCTGAGTGTGGAGGGAGGATGTCCAAAAGGCTGAGATCAGAAATCAGCAGGTCTTGTCTCAACAAGACAAGAATTCATTACAGGCTTTTTGCTGAGACTGCAAGCAGCAGCAAAAGAGAAAATGTCATTGCTCAGCTGGTGCAGCAGCTCCTAGCTCTCCTCTGGTGCCTTATATCCAACAGCTCAGAACAAACTTAACCTGCTAGATTGTAAAGAATAGTAAAAGATACTGTTTCCATCTTCTAAGCACTTTTATGCTTATCATGTATCTTTATTCTTATTTTCTCCGCATTATAGACACTGCCTCGAGGAGTTCCCATTCTCCTGAGACAGGGCAGCAAAGGTGAAGGACCTGATAAAGGTCTTAAAGAGCTGTATTTTCTTCTGGTTGCTAATATATCTCCTGTCATATCTGCATCTATTTGTATCTTATCACTGAAGTACAGACAACATGGCAGGAGGGATCTTAAGAGGTCATTGTCCTCGAAGGTTCGCTCACTGATGTCTCATTTCTGATGGATATCCACATCACCTGCTCTTGACAACTTCCAAGTGCAGATATTTCTGAAGCTCTCTGAGGCTTTTTTCTAAAGAGAACCAGTACTTCTTTCTGCTGTTTAAGTCTCTTTTTCTATCACCAGATAATGTTTACTTCCTTTTTCTTTCTGTGTTAGCTGTATAAGTAATTTAAATAAAACTACGTAGCTCCTCAGTATTCTTATCTCTGTGTAACAACCTTCCTTTTCACAGCTCAAGTGAAGTGTCTTCCCTGCAAACATCTGTTTATGTCCTGCATCCCTCTGACTTGCTGGCAGCTGGCAGCTGTCACTGCTGAGAACTCAGCAGATGCATTCCTGTTGTCCAGTGTGCCTTTGCTGCCCTGACACAGGCAGGTGTAAGATGCAGTTTTTACTCAATAAACTTTCACAAAGTGTGAAGATACACGTGACATGGCAGATCTGGATCTAGTGCTGTAATCAAGAAGCTACTGGACACACACAGTGTGAAGAAATCACACAGACAAAGGTGTATGAATCATAGGAAATTATGGCTGGATTATCAGCTCTCTACCTCCCACCCAAATACTGGGTATACTCTACCCATGAATCTCCGGGCAGATGTTTATCTGGTCTTTTGTTAAAAGTTTCCAACAATGAAGCCTTCCACAGATTTTCCAAGGCAATTTATTCCATTGCTTGACTGTACTCACTTGTTTTCCTAATGTAAAATTTAAGCAGGACTAATGTGTAACTTAGCTTCAGACAAGAAAGCAGTGTAATGAGAGAAAAGCTTCTACCTATCTACAATAGTACTGCAGCTACCAAGTACACACCAAGTCCCACGAAAAGGCTGAACCAGAGCAACCTGTGTGGGTACATACGTGGGCATAAGCATGGCAGCATCCAACTCGCCTGGGAGCTCTGTAAATGAGGCTACTGGAAGTGCTGAGGTGTGATGTTTTTCCTTCATTTCTCCCTCGCCGGGCCTGAGGTGTCAGTCAGCACTGTGAAGCAGTGCTTCCCTCTGTGCAGGTTTCTCAACTCAGATCCTTCACCTGCAGCCTCCCCTCCATTGTCAGGGCTCACTCCCTTCTTCCATACACACTGCAAGGAGGAACAAGCTGTATGCATCGCACAACTGGAATGCTCATGCAAGATGAAGAAAGTCAGGTTCAAATTCCTCTTCTGCCCAAGGAGCCCAGGCTCATGACATGCACCAAGGTGGCTTGTCTGCAGGCTGCTCATAGTCTTCTCTTGTTGCAATGGCCTGCTTGGTACAAAATAGCCAAGGTTTTCATTACACAGGCAAACAAGACTGGGATTTTCAGCCTTGAAATTAGACGCCTGCAATGAAGCTTTGGAGCAGTGGGTTTGGGCCTGGTCGGCAGTATTGCATCAATATTTTATGCAATATTTATTTCATGCCAAATGCATACACAAACTTTGGCTTGAAGGGCAGGTATCACCCTCCACCCCAACCACCTTTCTCAGAAGCTATGCACTCTTCCAGTGACTCACTGAACATTTCACTTTTCCACACAGTGGAACAAGTTTAGCAGGTGAAGCAGAGCCTTCCCTGCCCTCCGTTACACGCCCTTTGAGAGGTGAGTCATGGTGGTCTGTGTCCTTTCCCACAGACAGATGAACCCTATAGCCACTTAATGGTGGGCTATATAACCCTACAACTGACTTCTGGTTCCCCTCAGGTGAGAATACCCAATTTCTTCATGGTGAAGAACTAACGATCAAAGATCTTATGAGTCCCAGGTAGACTTGAGTTTAATAGCCTCTTTATGAACAGGCAAGGAATCTACAAACATGGAAACTTCCCATGGTCCACTGTAGTGATTTAACTCCCACATTAAACTTAGTAATGTGTTAAGGGTTGTTGACTGCTCTTAAAATTGTTATCCTGCATCTTAGAGAAAAGCACAGCAATTAATTAACATAACCTTCTTGCTATTATTCATCGAAGAATTTTTATCTAAGTATGGCATTTTACTACAAACTTTTCCCCAGGGAGTTTCAGACAATGATATCGCTAGGAGTATTGAATAAGGTAAGGCAAGGTGAGGTAAGGTAAGGTAAGATAATGTAAGGATGAACTATTCTAATTCAGCCATTTGGGAATATTTTAGTGTCTAATTCCCACCGATTTTCTTATCTCTTTTGTTTTAATCTCAGATGTGGGTAAGTTAATACTGGAAAATTAATTAACAGTAGAGAGAAAATGAATGTGACAAAAGAGAGAAAATTCCCAGTTAAAAGAAGAATAAGGAAGAACAACATAACAAAACAGTAGACCTCAAGTAGATAGATTTGAGGAAATTTAGGTAAATGGTTGAATAAAATTTGAGGGGAAACAAATCAAAGCAAAGGGTAAAGAGGATGGTTGTCTCCGAGAAAGAACAGATACAGAGAGATTCAGAGTGCAGAGCTAAGGTAGGACTCAGAGGCCAGGCTGCTTCACTGTAAGTTTGTCACTGTCTCCAAACGCAAGAGGAAAAAGAACAAAATGGAAAGGTCATATTCATAATTATAGGAAAGGAGGAATAGTATGAGCAAAGAGGGATAGGATCCTAAAGGCCAAAGCATAGAACAAGATGCAACAAGAAATTTGGCTTTTAAACAGGCTTAGTAAGGGAAGAGTCAGTCAAGAGGAAGGTCTCTGCCTTGAGTTTGATTTAGAGAAGGACAAAATATTCAGCTCTCTCATTTGTTCAGCTTTCCCTAAAAAGTTCAATGATGAGCAAATCTATAATAATTAATATCTGCCAAAAAAGTATAAGATTTCAGCCTAGAATAGGAAAAAAATGGGATGAAGAGGTCTTGCAGAGCAAACTTTTTGATACATATTATTTTAGCATCGCTGATATATTGCCAGGTATTATTAGAAGTCAGAATGAAGCAACCTCAGTGAAGAACAAACAAGAGATGAACAGGAGCCCAGGGTAAATGCCCTCATAGCACCTGTCCTTGGGAGAGAGGAGAAGAAACAGAGACTAACAGGCCTTACTGACACTTGTTCAAAAATCAATTGAACGCATTCAGATGATTAAAAAAAAAAAAGGTAGTACTTGCTAACACAGATATCAAGAACAAATTACGTCAATTCTACTATATTTTGGGAAGAATGTTGTCAGGGAATGCAGGGATGCCACAAGAGAAGCTAAGGCCTGCTTGTAATTACATCTGGCAAAGGACAAGAAAGGCTTCTTTAAGTATGTCAATAGCAAAAGGAAGATGAGAAAATGTGGGTCCACTACTGAATGATGTATACCCTGGTAAGGGAGGACACTAAGAAGACAGAGTTACTGAGTGCTTTATTTGCTTGAGTCTTTACTGCTAATACCGTCCCTCAGAAATCCTAGGCCTTGCAGATAACAGAGAGTCTGAGGAATGGAAGAATTCTCCTTGGGTGAGGAGGATCTCGTAAGAGATTTTCTAAGCAACATCAATGCACACAAATCATAGAATTGTAGAATCACCAAGGTTGGAAAAATCCTCCACGATCATCCAGTCCAATCATCAACCTACCACCAATATTTCCCTACTAAACCACGTCCCTTAGTACAACATCTAAATGCTTTTTCTAAACACCTCTAAGGACAGCGACTCAACTGTCTCCATGGGAAGTCCATTCTGGCACCTGTCCACTCTTTTGTTGAAGAAATTTTTCCCAATATCCAACTTGAATGTCTCCTGGAGCAACTGGATGACATTCCCTCTAGTCCTATTGCTACTTACACAGGAGAAGAGGCTGACACCCACCTCATCACAACCTACTTTCAGGTAGTTGTAGAGAGCTATAAGGTCTCCCCTAAGCCTTCTCTTCTCCAGACTGAACAATTCCAGATCCCTTAACCAGATTTATTACCCTTCTGTGGACACACTTCAGGGTGCCAATCAGAGAATCACAGAATCACAGAACTGTAGGGGTTGGGAGGGACTTCCAGAGATCATCGAGTCCAATCCCCCTGTCAAAGCAGCTCCCTAGCTCAGGTTGCACAGGTAGGCGTCTAGCAGGTCTTGAACATCTCCAGAGAAGGAGACTCCACCACCTCTCTGTGCAGCTGTGCCACTGCTCTGTCACCTTAATTGTGAAGAATGTCTTTCTTGTTGCAAGTTGCACAAAACTGAACATAATGCTTGAGATGCAGCCTCACAAGAGCTGAGTACAGGAGAACGATCACCTGCTCCTGCTGGCAACAGTTTCTGACATGAGCAAGGATGGCATTGGCCTTTTTAGCTACCTGGGCACACTGCTGGCTTATGTTTAGCTGAGCATTGACCAACACCCCAGGTCCATTCCTTCTACACAGTCCTCCAGTCACTCTGCCCCAAGCCTGTAGTGTTGCTTAGGGTAAATCCATGGGCCTCGTTTGGATGCATCTATGTGTGCTGAGAGAGCTAGCAGAAATCATTGCCAAACTGCTCTCTATTGTTTTTGAAAAGTCTTAGAAAATGGGAGAGGTGCCTGAGGACCGAGGGAAAGCCAATGTCACTCCAGTCTTCAAAAAGGACAACAAGGAGGAGCTGGGAAACTACAGGTTACCCTCCCCCTCTACTCTGTCCTGGTGAGGCCAGATCTGGAGTACTGTGTCCAGTTCTGGGCTCCCCAGATCAAGAAAGATGGGGAACTTCTAGTGAGAGTCCTGTGGAGGCCCACAAAGATGATTAAGGGCCTGTGGGCATCTCCCTTATGAGGAAATGTTGAGAGACCCAGGACTGCTCAGCCTGGAGAAGACTGAGAGGGGATCTTATCAATGCTTCCCATCTAATGGTTGGCATTCAAGTGGACAAGTGAGGTTCTTTTCAGTGGTGCCCAGAATGAAGGTCAACAGGTACAAACCAGAGCACAGAAAGTTCCACACAAACATGAGAATTAACATCTTTACTTTGCATGTGATAGATAACTGGAACAAGCTGCCCAGAGAGTTGCCTTCTCTGGAGATATTAGAGACCCACCTAGATGCTTTCCTCTGCAACCTACTGTAGGGAGCCTGCTTTAGCAGGGGGTTGGACTAGATGATCTCCAGAGGTCCTTTCCAACCTTTCCAACCCTACAATTGTGTGACTATGATTTTCTTTTTCAGTAGCATATCTGATACTTTATTTAGGGAAGAAGTAATAAATCACTTGTCCTGGCAGCAGTTTTTCACATCGTCCCTTTGGACACTCTTACAAGGGTGTTAAGGAGACAGAGGTAGGATGAAATTAGTACAAAAGTATAGGGAAATGTATATTGTTCCACAACTTGTTTTTAAAATGGAAAAACTGAGGTTTCTGTAAGGCCTTTCCTTAGGTTCAACACTTATAAGTTTTCTACTTGGTATAAGATTTTTTTGTCGTATTCATAGCAGATGAAACAAAAAGTAATGACCTTAAGTTTCAACAATATTCATTTTAGACATTATTTAAAACTTTTCTAACTGTAAGTAGCACAAGGAGAAAGAGACAACTTCCATTACCGGAGGTCTGTAGTAACTCACTGAACAAACATGTCAGAGAATAAAAACAAAAAGCTGTAGCTGACTCTGCCTTGAAAGAGAAGAATAGGAGTGGGAATAGGAATAGGTTAGGTCTCTTATCTCCCTCCTTTTTTGTCTGAGATTAAAGGTATTTAAACAAAGCAGAAAAAAATCTTTACTCAAAAAGCCTCCATCACATCAAATGCTGTTGATGTTTATGAGCAACATTATCTATCTGTATCATTTATCTTAATTTCTAACAGCTGTAATCATAATTAAACGTCAACATTGCAGTTGTGGTTCATGTTAAAGCTTCTTGCTTTGCAATGCCATTGCTGAGTGATCGATCTCTGGAGCTGATAATTAAAGGATGAACATTCATGGCAGAGAACTATGCAAAATGCAATGGGAGATTAAATAATAAATGGAAACAGTAGCTGTGCTGTGAAAATAATTCCCATTTGCAAGAAAGAAAAGTTTTGCATATTCCTAGACTTGTGCTTAGTTTCCCTAAGTACTCCCTGATGCCACTGGGAATATGTGTGAACTGAAAGGTGAGGTGTGAGGAGCAGCTGAGGTTCCTGGGAGTGCTCAGCGCAGAGCAGAGGAGCTGAGGGGAGGCCTGATGGCGGCTGCAGCTCTCACAGGGAGTGGAGCGCAGTGACAGGGCCCAAAGGAACAGCATGGAGCTGTGTCAGGGGAGGGGTGAGTAGGAGTGAGGGGCAGGGTCTGCACCAGAGGGCAGTGGGCATGGAACAGGATGCCCAGGACAGTGGGCACAGATTTGAGTGCCCGAGCACAGGGAGCATTAGGATAACACTCTCAGACATAAGGTTTGAATGCTGGGTGGGGCTGTGTGGAGCCAGCAGCTGGACTCGATGATCCTTGTGGGTCCCTTCCAACTTGGGTTATTCTATGATTCTATTATATACGTAATATAATAATAGGTGTACATGGGTTTTTGCAAAGTAACATAAAACATTTTCTTATGATGATACCAGGAGTCATTTCTGTGATTCATGAATCCATGACTGACTTCCAGCATGAAATCTACCGAGTTACGTGAAGAACCACCCTGACCTTACAGATTTTCTCCCTTACTTTCAGTAACCTAATTAGCTGAAGTTGCATTCACTACGATGTTATTAATATGACCAATTAGCTGTTGTATGTTTATATGGCCCACTTACAAACCTGCTGTGAATGAGCCTGTTTCAAAAAGCCACTGAACTGGGAGCTGAAATGACACCAAATCAAGCACACTTTGTTGCACAGGGCTTCACTTCACCCAGTGTACTCCCTGTAGTAGAATTCATCTGCAAACTGTCTTCTCTACGTTAGCTTGCAAGACCTCTGTCACAACAAAACAGCTCACATGCTCTTTACCAAAATGAGTTCATGCTGTCCTTAATGGTACTTCAGACTGAGTTCATTAAAGTCTGTGTTGCCTCTGAACTTACTGACAAAGACATTACAACAGGCAGGTGAAGTGGATTGCAGGAAGTCAGCTGCTGTGGTGCATTTGGAAATGGTATGGACACATTCTCACAGGTTGTAATAGAAGAGTCACACATCTTGGATGCTGCCCCTGCATGTCATCTTGCATATCTTGGGATATATGAAGCAAGGAGGATAGAAAAAGCCTTCAAATGAAATACATTTTTTAAAGAACATGCTCAGGTATAAATGGATACAGCATACGATTTTTTATGTGAGTGGTACAACATAATCTCCTCTCCAAGACAACATAGGCCATGAGAAAGGCTATTATTAGTCCACATGCACTATTATTTAGTCACAGAATCACAGAATTGTAGGGGTTGGAAGGTATCTCACTACTGAAGTGAGTCCAGCCTCACCTTTTTCCTCCCACTCCTTAGATGTTCATAGACATGGATCAGATCCCCTCTGAGTCTTCTTTTTTCAAGGCTAAATGGACCCAGGTCTCTCAGCCTTTCTTCATAAGGGAGGTGTTCCAAGCCCTTTATCATCTTTGTACCGTCTGCCGGACTCTTGAGGAAATCCCTGTCTTTTTTGTACCAGGAAGCCCAGAACTGGAAATCAGGACAGAGTAGAGGGGGAGGATCATCTCCCTTTACCTACTGGTCTTTGAGTCATTATTTCATAATCCAAGTAACATTATTAATATATTTACAAATCTCACTTATTTTCTTTGGTGAATTGAATTGAGAGTAGTTTACTGTAGCTGATGTCACCTCCTAAAAAATCATTAGCCTCTTTGTAGGTTAAAACTATAACTGAGTCTTTCCTGGCTTCTCATCTTCTATTTTCTGTCAGATGGTGACTTTATTGTGAATGGAAAGCCAATATAAAAATTTAAATATTTTTGAAAAACTGTCATATGATTTTCTTTTCTAGATAGTCTGCTAAGATTAACATATTCCTTTAAGAAATGCAAACGTCTCTAATAAAATAAGAGCAAAACAAACAAACAACCCTTTTCCTTGTTGATTGCATGTTCTTCATTCTTAGGAAAATCAATCAACTAAAACACAGTTACATATAGACAACAACTGACCCTCCAGAGGACAAAGGCTCCCTGAGTTCACCATCTTCCAGAGAGCATTGTCTAAAAGCTTTGTTCTGGACTACAGTCATAAAGCTCAGGATTCCATGTGGGTACAGTTCTTATCTGAGCAGTGCCCTGTGTGAAGCTGGAAGTAGCTGGTTTGAAAATTCATTTTCTAGGGTGTTCATTCAAACTTAATACTGCATAATACAAGCTAAATAGTTAACACCTGAGAGATTTCCTACAGGCAGCCTGCTGAATGTGCATCTCACATAGTTGGGCAATCAGGGATTACTTTTTCCAGTTCCAGAGTTCAAATAGCTCTGCTGGATAGGACTGTGGATTTGATCCCATGCTGCTTAGGTGGGTGGAAAACATCCCATTAGACAAGGGTGATCCCAGAAATGATTTCATGTGTGTTCTCACTGAACACATAGCCATAAGAGAATGGAGAAACAGAAGAAACAAAACCAACAATGAAAAATGAATTCAAACCTCTGTAACTTGTCTGTATTTTGAATAACTTACATTGGCTGGGAGATGTGGGCTTTTGTATGCATGTTTGCTCTGTATATTGTATTTTTCCTGTAAGTGAAAGAAGTCTTTTGTGGCCTCTCAGTTCTTAGGGAAAATCACATTCCTGAACTCTCTTAGCATCTGTTTTCTAGGAGTGAAGATGGTGGTGTGACACCATAGGGGTAAAATGATGGTGTGACACTGAATGTTTGGCTGCGTACGTCCAAACCTGGTGATGTGATTCCCCCTGCTGGTACAGGACATCCAGAATGGCAGTGAACAGATGGTGCTGAAGAATCTAGCACAGGAAATATGGGTGCATAAGTCTCTGAATTCATTATCCTGTGAATCTCTGCAGAGCTGCAGGTTACCACTGGCAGCACCTAATCTCTCTCACTACCTCATTATTTGTCTTGAGAATTCCTGAGGTGCCCAAGAGGTACATGGCAGATGCCCAGAACTGCATAGTACTGTCAGCAACTAACACCTTGGATGCTCCAAAATGTGGCAAGTACTTTACCTGTAAATCTGTTTGAGAATGAAGATCAGACCAAGCCTCTTGAGAGACTTTGAAAATCTCACAGCAAACTCATGGGGTGCCAGCATCTCCTTTCACAGACTTGTATGGTCTGGTTTTGTGCTTATTGAAATGCAAAAACGCTGTTGTTGTACTAGGAGCTGGAAAAAATATCCTCAAATTTCATGTGCAATTGTGTATCTTAACCAGCAAACTGCATCCCTCCAGTCTCTCTTGCTTGCTCTCTACTGCAATGCATACCAAATTCTTCTTTGGTAAGATACTATCTGGGAATGGATCCTTCAGTCCCCTCAAGCAGAAAAAGAAGAAAATGTGGCCTCCCACATGCTGTGAGAGCATCCTCCACCAAGTACACTGCTTTGTGTCTGGTCAAGCCAAAAGAAAAAAAAAACAGGGAGTGGGGGAAGAGGGGGGGAGATCGGAATCAAAAACTTTCTGCTTCAATAGCACAATAAGAGCAAGAGAACTACACAGAAAAACTCATCACACTCCTAGTTGTCAGCCACTTCGACTCAGGAACTTCCTGAGCAAGCTGTGATTTATTTATAACTTTCAATGAATTGCAGTTCACTGGTGACTTCAGTCTACATCCTTTTTTTGGGAACTGGCTTTCAAGTTCTGCTAGGAATAGGATTCAAGACATAGTGCTACTCATCAGCTTTGTCTCCTGAGTAATTTGAAGAACTTCCTACTGAAGAGAGCTCTGTTTTGGAGGGTCCCTGGTTCTCCATGTTTATTGCATAGAAAGATGAGGCAAACAACATTTTTGGATAGGTTGGATAGCTGGGCTGAGGCCAGTGTGATGAATTTCAGCAGGACCAAACACCAGGTCCTGCATTTTGGCCACAGCAACACTACAGGCTTAAGGCAGAGTGGCTGCAAGACTATGTAGAGGAAATGGACCTGGGGGTATTGGTTGACACTCGGCAGAACTTGGGCAAGCAGTGTGCCAAGGTGGCCAAAAAGGCCAAAAGCATCCTGGCTTGTATCAGAAATAGTGTTGCCAGCAGGAGCAGGGAAGCAATCATCCCTTTGTACTCAGCTCTGGTGAGGCTGTACCTTGAGTAGTGTTCACTTTTGGGCCACTCACTACAAGAAAGACATTGAGGCTCTAGAGCATGGGAGCATGTCCAGAGAAGGGCAATGAAGCTGGTGAGGGGTCTGGAGTCCAGGTCTTATGAGGTCTGGCTGAGGGAGCTGGGATTGTTCAGTCTGGAGAAGGCTCAGGGGAGACCTTATTACTCTCTACAACTTCCTTTAGGGAGTTGTACCCAAGGAGATACGAACATAACTGATGCTGAGGTATATTGATACATTCCTGTTGAAGATCACAATGAAATCGTCAGGAAGTAAAGGGAATATTGTCTTGTAGTAGAGCCTGCTGAACTGGAGGGACTAACTGTGCACAGAATTGGACTGACAGTTCCTAAAACTTCAATAATTAGGCTTAGCAGTTGGCAGGTACACAGAGGACAGAAAAAAAAGTACTTCTCACTGGCTCCACAGATAATGCATTTTCCACAGAATTGCAATAAAAGGCAGAAGAAATTAGCCGAACAGGAGCACATGCTAGTGTGTAACTTATTTTCTTTTTTAATTGATCTGTTTTTCAGCGACAGATACACAAATGACTGTTGGTGGAAATCATTATTTCAGGGTTTGCACTGCCTTTGCTGTTAAGACCCAAGCGTCTACAGAACAAAAGCTTTTAACCTCTCCTCGCTGTGATAGTTTAACATTATGAATTCCATTTCAGCTAGCTAGCTGAAAAAGGGGCACAGATGAAATGGGGTACAATTTAACTCTCACATAGCTAATATGTTGCTAATTACACCTATGTAAATATTGAAACAGAAATTTCTAACAGCATTAAACATTACTCTCTTTTAAATGTGTTTTGCTGGAGGAGTGTTCAGAACTGTAATCACAATCTCAAGTATAATGAAGCAGAAAGAAAAGGAGTTTTTACTATTTTTAGCTTTCAGTAGTGAGGTGAAAATAATTATTTTTCTGCTGTTTGCCAATGCTAACAGTCAGTAATGTGGGGGATTCTGTCATTAGTAACAAATAAAGTCATCCCAGACCTATATTAACCTTTTGTTTGGGGAAAGCTACATCTACTTAGGCTTTCAATATGGCTGTATTGAAAACCTATACAGAACTCCCCGTGGCTGTTCATTATTGGAGATGGAAAATAACTGCCTTCCTAAAACCAGAAGAAAATAATCATAGGTACTGATGCCAGCCCCAAGCTAGGATCTCTTCTCCATTTTGCAGCTGTCTGCTGCTGTCAGTCTTCTCTGGCCAGCCCCTCTGCTGCCCTCCTAAGATCACACACCCCGTGCACTCCCCAGGTGGTTTTTCACTCCCACACTGACAGTCACACAGCTGGAACTCTCTCTCTGCAGCAATGTGTCCTTAGCCAAGCTCCCTGCTGCCAGAAAATGAGTTGCAGGTGCTCCTGGACGTATCTCTCCTTTTGCTATTTGCTATTAGGATACAGAGCCCCTCAGAGCCTGCCCAGTATCCTATGCTGATGTGCAGGGCTCATGCTGGACATGGCATGTTTGGGATGGCAGGGTACCTCCAGGGGTGTTGTAGTGAAGGTAGTCCTTAACCAGCCACATTGACATAAATTGTGAACCATTAGTGTGTAATGCATTAGCATTACTGCTTCTCTCCGCCACTACCTTCCACAAATACAGAGAAACTTTCTCTTGCATGCTGCATACAGACCTGTGAGAAGATGAAATAAAGGGATAAAGCAGCTATCCATGCCAGAACAGGTTCCTAAAAGCACAGTCTCAATATGCTATACGGTCTGTTGACAGTTTAGACACAACTGGTAAAGCTCTTTCAAAATCATCACAATGCATTTGGAAGCAAAATAATTCCTACTGGGCTAGGGTTCTCTTTGGAAAATAAAACAGGAGCAGTGCTAAAATGATGAAGAGCTGTTCATCTGTGCCTGGGTTTGTAGCCCAAGGGCTGCTGTACCTGCATACAGACTGATACACACATACCCCAAACATTATTTTGTAGGTTTAAAAAAGCCTTCCAAATGCCATGTCCTAATTTGTGACAGCAAAAATCCAGGGGAAATGACTACAGATTTAAATATAGTGCAATCTAATATTTTGCGAACCCTCAATTAATCAAAAAGTTTTTGCTCCAATTTGGAATTCAAGTTCCAGTGACAAATACCACAGTCTTTCAGTACACTGAAAAACAGGGAATGTTAATGTTGCTGGCACAAGAGAAGCCCTGTTTCATATATCTTGTCAAGACACAGACACACAGAGCGTAAATCCTCACATATTCGAGTTGTGATTCGTCTGAGTAATTATCAGATATGGTTGTAGTTGAATTCAACGTTAATTAGGGACAGGAGAAAGGGGTTGGGAAGAGAGAACCATGGTGTTTTTCTGGCTCTGGCCGCCATCTAGTGTTCTGTCAGGAGTGGTGAAGTTCAGCTCAGCGAGTCTGCGTGGACCTCCGAGACAGAGCTCCATCTGTGTACAGAAAGGATGAATAACTCAGACCCACCTCTCCGAGGGACAGCAGAAGGGGAAGATTTAACAAAGCAAGGGGAGGAAGCGCTTCCATGATATTAGCTGCCAAGTGTTTCTTCTGAATTAACTGCTTTCCACGATTGTGAATGTGGTTCCCTAGAACAGACATATCAAAACATAATTTTTGATCCCTGCTGCTTGAAAAAGGAATAGGTTTCCATACCTCACTGCTGCTGTCATACAGTTGTCACTGTTCTATTTTGGGCCTCTTTTCCTTTCACTTAAATGGGCGTACAGATGGCCTGATTCTTAATAGCAGCAGTAGTGGTGTAGGAAAGAAAAAATCCTAATGTAAAACCCTTGGCCACAACTGCAGAAACCAATTGCATTAGCTCAAGCTAATGTAGAAATCAGTGTAGTGATAAGCTCCTGGAACAGGATGGGCATACACCATCATTTTTAACATTTTAGCAGCTAGAATTGGGGTAGGAAACAATTTCTGCTCCACTGCAGGAGGATCTAATCCATCCTCCTCCAGCAAGCAACAGTTTGTAGCACTTTCACACAGTGGCAGGATGTGCTTTCAGCTGAGCACGCTCCTCAGTTTGTTTTGGATGTTGAGCATGGCTTTGAAGCCTTTGCTTGCCCCACTCTTGTAGCAGGCAGACAGCAGTCACAAAGGACATTTCAGAAACTCGTGCTTGTCTTTGGGAAGCCACAGATCCATGCATGAAGATTGTGCAGACCGTAGAGTGATGTGACAGACTGCATTCACAACCACTTTTGGTGCAGCACAGGCAGAAAGCCAGAGATGAAATGGATTATGTTGTCCTGGAGATGGCTGGCTCTGGCACAGGCTCTTGAGGTGTCACATCACCAACAATAACCTTCTGATGCCTGGAGCTTGCACAAACAAAGGAAGTCATGCCAACTGCTGTAGATCAACCAACAATGTGCTGTTGGAAAATTGCCTGTCAGCACTGTAGCAGCAGGATCAGACTTGTGAAGTAATTATTTCACCCACAAGTAATGAATAGAACTGAATTAGCAGCTGACTTTGAGAGGATGAAGCTCATGAAAAGAGATCTCCTATATTTAAAATGCTTCAAACTGAGCTCACAGGTTGACATCCTGTATCTAGTCAAAGAATCTAGTCAGCTCTAGGCATTAGTCCACACAGAAGCTCTTTAAAATCACAGCTTTGAGTCACGGATATTAGCAATAATAACCCATATTTTCTATTGAAGGAAGAGGATTCTCCTCACATCCACAAATGCAGAGGGCTAGATGGCTAAATGGAGAGGGGGAGACAGCAAGGAAGCATCATTTGCTTCCTTATATGCAATCAGTACTAAAAATCAGTCTTGCCTATTTTTTTAGTGCAGATTGTTTTAGTTTTAGGCTCAACAACAGTATATCTCCTATGAAAACCTTTGTTAGGAACAGCAGTAGGCTGTGTAGCAACTGTACAGATGGTGGCAATCCAGTAACTTTCTCAAAGTGAAGCAGCTGGCTGTATTTGCTCATACAGTCCTTTGATTTCTAGCATTTCTTCAGTTTTTGCATCTGTAGCTGAATGTTTGCCTGATGATCTCTTTGCACCTGTAAATCTTTGAGTGCTCTTAACTTTGAGTCTAAATTTGTAGCTTACCAGTTGAAAGAATAATTTGCTCGATAAAAAGCTGTCTAAGAAAGCTTCCTATGTGCTGGACTGCTTATGTTTTTGTAAGAAATACTAATGACCTTAATTTGTCAATACCCAATACAGTATCTATTCAATATGGCTTCACTAAGGGCCAGCTGTGCCTGACAAATCTAGAGGTCTTCTGTGATGGAATTAATCACAGAAAAAAGACCAACGGACGTAATCTACCTAGACTTGTGTGAAGTATTTCACACTGACCTGCACAGTATCTTTGACTCTAAAATGAAGAGGCATGAATGTAACAGATGGACCACTTAGTAGATAAGGAATCAGCCAGACGGCCACATTCAGAGTTGCAGTCAATAGCACGATGTCCAGGTGGAGAGCAGTGACAAATAGTGCTCCTCAGATCTGCATCAGGACTATTTCACATCTTTTCAGTGACGCAGCAAGGCTGCCAGCAACACCAAGCCAGGTGGTGCAGCTAACATGCTAGAGGAAAGGGATGCCAAGCAGAGGAATCTTGACAGGCTTTAGAGATGAGCACACATGAACCTCATGAAGTTCAGTGCGGCTGAGTGCCAGGACAATTGCAAGCACAAATATGAGCTGAGCAATGTGTAGACAGAGCACCCCAGCTGAGGACTTGGGGTTGTTGGTGAATAAAGAACTGAATATGAGACAGTGAGGTGCACTTGCGATCTGAAAAGCCAGGTGTAGCCTGGGTCAAATGAAAAGAAGTGCAACAAGTAGCTTGAAGGAGGTGATTGTCCCTCTCTATTCTGCTCTTGTGAGACTCTACCTGAAGTATTAAGCTCAGCTTTGAGACCCCCAGCACAAGGAAGACATGGAGCTGTTCAAACAGGTCCAGAGGAGGGCCACAAAGATGACCAGAGGGATATAGCACCCTCCTGTGAAGATCCCTTGTTCAGCATAGAGAAGAAAAGGAGCTGGAGAAGACGTTAAAGCAGTCTTCCAGTACATTCTTTATGAACTGCAGAAAAGAGGGGATGGCGGCTCTTCATCAAGGAGCTTAATGACAGGACAAAGGGTGACAGTTTTGCACTAAAATAAGGGTAGGCTCACACTAGGTACAAAGAAGGAATTCTTCACTCTAGAGGGTGGTGAGGCACCAGAACAGGTTGCCCAGAAAAACTGTGCATATGCCATCCATGGCAGCATTCAAGATTAGGCTGGATGGGACTTTCAGTGACCTGGGCTAATGGAAGGTGTCCCTGTCCATAGCAGAGGGGTTGAAATTAGATGATCTTCAAGTCCCGTCCAACCTAAATCATTCTATGATTCCATACACGGTAACAGGTTTTCCTTTCTGATTGACTCACATGAAATGTCCAGCAGAAGCCATCTAGAATCTCAAGAATTTTAAGATGACTATTTTTGTCACCACCTCTTTCAAAACAAAATAGACGTTTTATTGCTTTGAACTTTCAGGGACTGCATCTTATAAATAATCTCAAAAGCATTTTGATTACAGTTATCACGACTTCTCCATTTTCCTAAAACTTTAGTCAAAATTGCACACTAACACAGATCTAAGAAGAAAAGACACCTACACAACAATTACATTCAGGTGTACCTTCTATATGACTAACAGAAGTGGCCACATCTTACATTATGACTTATTTGAGAGAACCACGCTTAAGCAAAGTAGCTAACAGGGATTTCTGATCTCTCTGAAAGGGAGAATGAAGCTAAAAAGAAAACAGAGAACACCTAAAAGCTGTCACTTTCATCCCAGCACTGTACTACAACGAGTGATAATTTTTTTCCCCTCAGAGAGTGGTTAGGCATTGCAACAGGTTGTGCATTGCAACAGGTTGTCCAGGGAAGCAGTGGTTACTGTAACTGGGGGTGTTTAAGGAAAGGGCAGATGCAGTACCTGGGCCACTTGAATAGGCGATCTCAGACAACATTTCTAACATTAATGATTCTACAAATGAGCATTTTCTTAACTCTTTTTTTTAGATCTATGTCTCATTGCACATATTAATCAGTTCAAAAACAAGTTACATGGGATTTGTTCTACAAAAGCCAGAGAAGTGGTACAAGTCATACTCATACCCAGGAAATAACAAAGATCTCAGGTCATTTACAGCAATAAAGTTACAGTGAGATGCCCAAACAGTTCCTATCCATGTCAATGGTAACTTTAAGAGTAAAATTAAGTCTGTTTTTTTCCTCTTTTTTTCTTTTTTCGGCAAAGGCAGCTGCTGATCTTATTAATGTTATCCATCTGGCATGAGATATAGTTTCAAATAGAGCACTTCAGCAAGATTAGAAAAAAAGCCAAACAAATGACACAGGCTCCTTTTACTCCTGGGACAAACACGTTTTCTTGTGCAGCAACTGTTACCTTTGCAACTGTAATAAATATGCAAGTATACTGGCCACGTAAAAAGCAAAAGAATAGATTGTGTTTATCTAATGTAAAAAAGGCAGAACCATGATTACAAAAACAAAGACAGGTAACTAACAAAGCCTTTAAATTAGACCCCAAACCATAAGCAACTAAAAAAAACCAAACATCTGGACACACATGAACTGCTTCTAGAAGAACCCTAACAAGTTAACAAAACTGATATGCTGATGACATAGACAAAGATACAACAGACAGGAGAGAGAAGGTCAGAGACTAGATAAACACCACTGCCTTCAGATTTTGGGGATCAAGGTCAGATGCAATTACCTGGTGTTGAGATAGTGAATTCTGTTTTGTTATTATTTAACTAAACAAAGGGTCTTATGCTATGCCTTCCAGTGTAGTATAAAGCTTCAAAACAGCAGTTGTAGATCTATAAAAGCAGCAGATACGTATGTGTTTTTAATGCTAAATAGAATACGTGACAGTAAAAGCTCACTTAGATCTTGGTCCAATCTCAAAACACTACTTTGCAGTCACACCATAAACTATCCAGTATTGAAAGAATAACAAGTATCTTTTTTCTTTAATCAGGTTCCAGGTGTAGAACAACCACCACATGAGAGAGAGAGAACCATTGTACAACTTCATCATTAAGGTGTAACTTTGGTATTCAGTTAGTTGCATCATCCCTTTTCAGAGGAATTATTTGAAGTGCTTTGGCTATTCTCTCTGCAATAGCTTGACTGCTTGCTGCAATTATTCTCCGAGACATCAAATCAAATGGTCCACCTAGAAATAAAAGCAAGCAAAGTAAGTAGCCTATAGTTGGAAAAAAGAAAAGCTGTTAAGAAAATGAGCATTATAAAAATATATATATATATGTATATGTTATGACTCTGGAACATGCCATTGGATAAAAACACATTTAACTCAACAGGTTTATGTAGCCTATGAACTACATTTTAATTTTTTTCAGCATATGCTTACTGCTTTTCTTTTTCTTTAAACTGTCTTTTTGGTGCTCAGCCAAATGGGTTAAGAAGTAGTATACTCTTAAGCTATAAGACTGTATGTTAACTGGATGTGAACTCTGTTTAGCAGTAGTGACATAAAAGACTGAAAAAAATCTCCCTGCATTCTCATTTCAGCTACCTAAATGATAAAAGAGCATCACACATTCCCACATGCTTACCTGATACATCTAGGAGTACACCGCCTGCTTCAGTGATAATGATTCCAGCCCCTGCCATATCCCAGCAGTGAATCCCCATTTCATAATAGGCATCAGCTCCACCCGCTGCCACAAGGCACATGTTCACAGCTGCTGTACCAACAGCTCTAATCCTAAAGAAGACAGTTGTTTTTCAGTTAAGAAAAGTTTGTAAGGAAGTCACAAGGTACGTGCACATGGCAAAGAACACAAAAGCATCATGTGCAAAATGAACTGAGCTAGAGCAAATGAGATGGAATGCTGCAGTGAAACGCATAACTTCATTCCCAATTACTTTCTCTAAGTAGCTTGAAGAGCTCTGTGTATATAGCAAATTCCCAGAAATAATATTTATGAATTCCAATTTAGAAAGTGGCTTTAGAAAGAAAATAAACATTGAATAACCTCTCAATATATTAAAAGAAAGTATTATGTAAGATAGCTGAGAGGAATGGCTGACACACCAGAAGGCTGTGAGACCTAGACAGGTAGAAGAGTTGGGCAGAGAAGAATCTGATGAGCTTCAACAGGGGCAAGTGCAGAGTCCTGCACCTGGGGAAGAACATCAGCATGCATTAGTATAGGTTCAGGGCTGATCTGCTGGAGAGGAGCTCTGCAAAAAAAGACCTGGGTGTCCTGGTAGACAACAAGTTGACCATGAGCCAACAGTGTGCCCTCGTGCCCAAGAAGGCCAGTGGTATCCTGGGGTGCATTAAATAGCATGGTCAGCAGGTCAAAGGAGATGATCCTCCCCCTTCTCCATGCCCTAGTGAGGCAGTAATGTGTTCAATTCTGGGGTCCCGTTTAAGAAAGATGAGGAACATTCACAGACAATCCAGCAGAGGGCCACAAATACTAGAGTCCTGGAACATCTTCCCTTAACATGGAAGGCTGACAGACTTGGGACTGTTCAACTTGGAGAAGATTGCCAAGGGATCCTACCAACACTTAAAAATACCTAACAGGAAAGAATCAAGTGGATGAGGCCACACTCCTTTCAGTGGTGCCCAGTGACAGAACACAAGAATCAACAGGCACAAGCTAAAACACAATTAGGTCCCTATGAACACGAGAAAAAAATTATTTTGAGGGTTACAGAACACTGGAGCAGGCCGCCCAGAGAGGCTATAGAGTTTCCTTCTCTGGAAAAACTCCAAATCTGCCTGGGTCCTTTCCTACTTCTGTATGGAACCTGCTTTAGAAGGGGGTTGGTCTAGATTTTCTCCAGAGATCCCTTCCAACCCCTACAATTCTATGATCTACCCATGAAATACTAACAGATACTCTACTTTGCTTTTTGAATACAATACTTCAAAAGCATTGTACACTTATCAACATTAAAAAAAATTACTTCCCTTCCTTGAGGGCTGGTCAGTAAGCATCTCTGGCTTGCAGTGAACCAATAGTAATAATCATAAAAAATAAATTACACGGTGTAAAACCAGTCTGGGTAACTTAATCAAAATCTTCTTAGTATTATAAATTGCAACTTCTTCTGGAAATATTGATGTAATTAATAAATAACTTGTATAAATACTTGTTTCAATTATAAGTAAAATTTGCATTACATTGTAATTTATAGTAGCTAAGTTACAGCAAGAAGCAGTTTAAATCAAATTGAGCTTGAAGTTACTTTTTACACATAAAATACCAAAGCTGAGATGAGGAGACACTTGATGCTTCCTTTACTTATAATTTAGCATATATTCCTTAATGACAAAGCTGTTTGAAAATGCAAACCAAGCATTAAACATCAAAACAAGAATCCTGAGAACCTCAGCCTAAAACTAGAACTAATTCTAGATTAGAAATGTGAGTAGACTTAACACCAGAAATCTGTCTGCTGAAACCACCTTTGTGAAGAGAAAATTATTCGTGGAAACATAGGTTTCAGGTCAACATATTCCATGTTTCTTCTCATCTGGGTGAGCTAAGAGCAGTTTGTAGGTAATGTCAATTATTTGGACTAATTAGAAGTATTTGTGCAGCATTAAAAGAGGAAAGAAAGATCTACTTTTGACTTCTTCATAGGAGAAAAAAAATAGTAAGCAATACTTCCTAGTCCTACAATCCCAAACATGCCTTAATTCTCAATGCTATCTGATTTGTTACGGTTTTCTTATTATATCTCAGTCTCAAAAAGTGACCTGCAGAGAACTACCACGCAGTAACAATTGTATTTTGAAAGTACATTGGGATATGGCACGTAATGCAAGTGATCTGTCCCAAAAATGATCACATATAACACTACCAGTAAATACAGAAATAAACAGTATCTTACCCGTGAATAGGAATACTGAGGAGTCTTTCCATGTTAGAAAGAACTATTTTTATAGTCTCTGGGTCACGATTTGATCCCAATTCTGTTACTAGAAGGGATTTTGTAATGTCTGAAAAAGAAACAAAACCTCACTTTTGCAACAGTACAACTCAGATCCCTAATTAATGTTATTAATGTTATTAGGCAACTTAAATTCAAGCAGAATTTACTCCATTGCTTTCTTACACAAAAGAATAAAAATCATTTAAATATCAATACTACATGTACTACATGTGTAAAAATCCTCTTATAATGGCAGAACAATATGAAATTAACCCAATAAAGCATGAGATGGTTTAATTTTATATATACATGCATATGTATATTAATTGATGTCATTACTAAGTAAAAGCATTGATAGAAAAATTAAAAAAGTTCTCAGAACTCTACAGGGCCTCCACTTTACGTGAGGATTTTATTTCACATAGGATAGGCAAGTAAAAAAAAAAGTATAAAAGAGCGATAGTGATTTAAGAATGGACAAAGTTCACAGCTGGAAGAAGGTGAATTGTTTAACAGATTTGTTATGGCTTCCAAAGAACAAAGGCATTACAGACATGCAGAGAATAAAATTTTAAAAATACAACACAGAAATTCAACTGCTGAGTGCTGATCGTGCAAAGACCACAAGCATATTATAGCCATTAGAGAGAACAAAACTGTTTATCAAATCTGAATAATTCACAGCCAAAAAAGCCTGTGTTTGAAAGCAAAACAGCATGCTAAGAAACTGGAATACATCCAAGTTCAAAAGTATTGATGTACCACTTGTAAAAGAAATTACATTATTTTAAAAAGGTATTCTGTTCCACTTACCTTCTTGGCCTGATACTTTAAGTTTCTGACCATTACAAAATGCACCTTTTCCTTTTCTGGCAGTATACATCTTGTCTTCAACACAACTATACACAATTCCAAACTCCATCTGCAAGGAAAAGTAAAGATACCTTGAGGTTTGTTTGTTTGTTTGTTTTTTCCTTTCTTCCTATTCACTGCAAAAATACCAATCTTAACAACTAGCAACAAGAAATTGACTGGTTTTGCTTGATTAGATATTAAGTAATGAAAAATATACCTTTTTGTTTACAACAAAGCCAATTGAAACTGCCACAAATGGAAACCTACAAAACAAAACATTTCACTAATGTGAAGATACCAAACTTCTTTCGTTACCATGCTTATGCTTAACAACATTCACTCATATGCAATTTATACTTAAAGAAACATGAAGTACATAGGAAATAACACTTCTGGAATTTGCACCATTTACTACAAAAATAAACCGAACAACACCATTTACTATTGCAAATACAAGCTTCAGTGGGTGGAAAAGCTAAGAATGTTACCTCTGGGGTTAGGGTCTGTTACTGTTTTCTAGCGAAAGAATACAACCAGGCCTCTGTATCACTAACCTTCTCATAAGGAACAAACTGGCCAAAACAGCCTCATTAAAAGAAGTTAGTCATCTCCCCTGCCTTCCTTACAGACTTAAGTCAGAAAATCAGCAGAACATGTTCTTTCCTTGTGGCTTTGTATCCATGTTAATTATCAGGATAGAGGAGCTATTTAAAGCTGCAGCCCACACAGTAACAGTCACTTGAAAATGGGATTTAAGAACATTCAAAAAAGCTCACCAGGGTCAAACTCTACATTTCAAGGATGAGGGAACAGTCAGTCATCACTACCCTTAAAGTCTCCTTCTCAACATACAGAACACCCACTAGTCACTCACTACTAATAATGTTATTTTCTTTCATAGTAGCTCCTAGATCAGATTTGAAAGCTGTTGGAACATCAGTGCTTGGAACTGTTACTGCCTTTCACCAAAACCTTTCTGAAGGTGCAGCTCCTAATTCTGACTCCTGATGCTTTTCAAGGCTGATGACCTCTGCCACAGAGTAAAAGCCTTCGAAAGAATAAATGCTCTTGAGTTAAGGCAAGGCTACTATAAAAGTTACAGAAATACTAAAGTGATGAAAATTATCCAATGCCTCTCATTAAACTTCAACAGTTTGTAACTATCAACAATATCTCTTTTAAAGCAATTCAGAAGAGAAAAAGCTGTACTTTCCAGGAATTACAGAAAGAAAAATGTTATTCAGTTGAAGTTGCTAACACAGAAAGTGAAAGGTGGACCTGTGTACGAAGTTGGTAGTTCCATCAATGGGGTCTATAATCCATGTGGGATTATCTGTCAGAACACTGCCCTCCCCAGCTGCAACGGATTCTTCTCCAATAAAGCTGCAGTAGGAAACATATTTAAAGGATACAGAGAAATTGTTTAAAAGTCCTAAGTTACAATACCATCCTAGAAATTAAAATTCTTAAGGTGAGATACACGGTTTCATACCATCAGTGATCATATGTAAAAAACAGAGAAACTGGAAAGCACCAACTGCATCTGACCATGTTTGCACCAAAAATTATGATGACAGAAATGATCACAAATCATGAAAGTAAAAAAAAAGTTTCCATATCCCTTACTGGAACTTTGCATTCTTAACACTGAAGTTCTCATTTTAAACAGTAACACCATCATCAAATCTTGGCTACAGTACTTTCATCTACATATATCTTCCAGTTTATTTGTACCATAAAGCATTGCTTAATGCCTGTATTTTAACTGAAGAAAGCTTTTATGGTCATACTCATGTGGTTAGACCACTGAAGTACCTGTTAAGTTTGTTAACACTTAACTCAGATACAGCAAAATGGTTAAGAATTGCATTCATTTTACAAGCATTCGGAAAAAAGGAAACCTGGCAAAGGGATAAAATCAAATCAGAGTCCCTCTTGAAAGACAGGGCAAAGTGCAATCAGGCATACTACTAAACCAAGGGACACATGTGGCTTTACTACAAGAACCTGAATTTCAGAACCTGGATTTTGAACTCCAAAATTATTAGGATCGGTGTAAGCAGGAAGAGTTCTCTTCTATGCCTACTGCACATGGTTTATTTTGTCACATATTATTCAGCCTATGAAAAGCATGTATCAAATGCCTGCTCTTATGATCAACTAGAGAAGTAAAGATGACTGATCAGAAAGAAACAGCATATTTTCAAAAAGCAGATCTTCAAGAAGGGAGAGACTCTGTGGATGCTTCATTTTGTTACTACAGCTCTCTTAAATCGATAACATAATTAGCAAGCAATTAATTTCAAAGTATTTGGGAAAAACTAGCACTATGAAACAACACACTAAAGCAACAGGAGATCTCAGTAACTTTCCAACAGACAGTCATAAGATAATTTTACCAAGCAAAATCAAACTCATTTCATAACCCCTTCCCTTCTCTATCAAAAATGAACTGATTAAAAACTGTACCTGTGAGAAGGATACTTTTCTTTTATCAATGAGATAATGAAGTTTTCTACTTTCTGATCAGTTTCAGTCACTAGATCTACTGGTGAACTTTTAATCATAATGGATTTTTCTTCTTTGAGTGCTCCACGGATTATCTGTTAACAATAGAGGGAAAAAAATGCAGCTTTCATTAAAAGCATGAAAAAAAAAGCTTCCTCAAGAATCCAAGCATCACTAGGTATCATTTTTACTGCAATTTTCTATACTGCACATACATAACAGGAAGACAAGCAGTGGCAAAATCTTGATTTAATTGCAAGGTCTCACCTCTACATCTTTCTCCAGTCCCTACTCAGCACAAATTTCTACATGACCTTTACAATGGTACATGACACTGAGCTCTGTTTTGTTAGAAGTGCTACATTTATAAATTCAAATACAACAGAGATATTTAGGACTGAGTTAATGTCATGCTGATGATTTTTAGCCAGATCTCACATTTATGATCTTAAAACTGACAGAATCAGCTTTAATAAGAATCCATGGCACACAGCCCAGATTACTAGTTTACTCAAAGTTTTTTTCATGGAAGATCATAATGAGGTCGTTGCAGGGAGAATGTTCTGCTATTCTGCAGCTCCAGGGGTAGCATTAGCACATGTGCCATCTTCTCCAGCTACAAACAGATGTACCAAACAGAACTACTGCAAACAAATGAACCTTCATTAATAGCTCCTACAAGGCTCTGCTGAGACAGATGAGCTTTTTCAAGAGATCTTAGATCACAAAACTTAAATGTACTGATGCTGTAAGAAATATTTCTTATTTACAGATGTAAAGCAGTCTTCAGAAAGAAAAAAATGTGGCACTCTGCACCAACAAGAAGTCACTGTGTAAACCTCACCAACAGTGTTCAAAAGAAAGACAGTCAACAGTTTTCAGGTGTTCAAAAAATAAGGGAAACAAATGTAATGGAAGTAAATAGTCATTTACATTGTTTACCATTATTTAGAAATATTTTTAAAGTGAAATTTAAGGAAACAAAAGATTTTGTGACTTTTATTACTCTCATTCCAAGAAAGATGCAAAGTTACTTAATTACATTAATCAAGCTGAAAGATACTCCAATCTAGAAACAGAGTTATTTAAATACTGTGATAATTTCTTTTTTAATACTCCTCAGAAGACTATCCAACATCAACACTCATTCAAAAGCTACATAGATACTAGCCTCAGTAAATAATGTCATTAGTTACAAATGGTTTATACTTACTTCCCCAGCTTTCCTTGCTAATGTAACTGCATAATCCATACATTCTTGCCAAGGATCTGCCATGTTTGCTTTGACTTACAACCTACCAAAGGGATATGATGTCACAATAAATGATTATGGTTACTTTTTATAATTTCTGATTTTTCACTCCTCCTGTTCAGACTGCAGTGCTTTCTCCTAATTGGAACAGAGAAGTCTGTATTACCTTTTACTTAGGAAGGAAGAACTTCAAGTTTATTAAATGCTTTGTGGAAGTTACCAGATTATTCGCCCATTTTGTGACTATCAATAAAGCATAATAAACAAGTACAAATCTTCAGTGTAGAAAAGACAAGCATATATGCAATTCTACATTTGGACACTGACCTCAAAGTACATAAAGGCTCTGAAAAGCAGTACTGTGGTTACAAATGAGCAGTGTACAGCTCAGGACCTGTTTATTTAAAAGCTGTAGAGTCTTCACTATAATTCACTCCAAAAGACTGTTGACATAAAGCTTATTCTAGTTTTAAATATGGCTTAAATTAATACGAATGTCTTAAATTAGAAAGGAACAAACCCCAAACCTCTACTTTGTTGTTTATTCTGTCGCTCTTTGCTCCAGGGGTCTGATCCAGACTTGAGTATCAAATGATTCTGGTTCTACATGAGAAAGATGCAAGATTCCACAGTCACTTAAGCAGTAGGAAACAACACAAACTACCAATACCCCACTCCATACACATACCTATGTGAAATATCAACTGGCAGAGCCTACACTAGGTCTGCCGCACCTACCGCAAGCCACACGTTCATTCAATGCCACAGTTATGTTCTGAACCACTATGTAAGTGGTTCTGTCTGAGACGTGATAAGTAAGGCAACAGACCTGAAATGCTTCTAGATTTAGAAGTGCTCTTTAGAAAAAACCTTATGCCATCACCACGACCCATCCCCCGTCTAAGAAACCTGATCTAATGGCCCTCGCCTAGGTTCTGGTCTTAACAGCTGGAGATTGCCAAACCTCTTTTATAAATAAAACACAACAAGCCAGCGGTTCAGTTGTGTTCCTAACCTACTCATCGCAGAGCCCACTGGCCGGTCAGATAATATAAGCAAAGCGCTGTGTGCGTAGCAGAGGCCACGAGCCACGTCCCGCTAAGCGCACAGACACCCGGCACGGCGAAGAGAAGCGCTACCTATCCAAACACTAAGTCCGCCTGCACTCTAGTCTAAACACCAGCTACCCGGAGCTCGAACGGTCCAGCCGAGTGGAAAAGCGGCCCCGTCGCGAGCAGCCGCTGCTCCGCACGAGGAAAGAGCCGCGAGGGCAGCAGCGCATCGCGACATGGCGACTGAGGAGAGGGCCGCCTCACCTGACCTCACCGCCCGGAGCTCCGTTAACCGCCGCCGCTCGGACGTCCGCTCCTCAGCCTCGGCGGCACTACGCATGCTCAGGAAACGCTAGCCACGCCCCTACACCGCCGGTGCCGGTTCTGCCGCGCATGCGCGGTGGCGCCTGTTGACAGGCGTGCACTGCCCGCCCAAGGGAGGGTGTGGCGGTGCGCAGTGCCCGCCAGGCGGAGTGCTGTTGTCAGAAGTTACGTCTTAATTTTTTCCCTAAAAGCTTTCAGCAACTGTGCAACAGCCTCCTTTCCCTCTACGCTTCCCCTCTTCCCCCTACCCCCATCAGGTCTGGTAATTCAGATAATACTAGATGAGGTCCCTTCCAATCCCTACAATTAAGTGATTCTGTGATACCAAACCAGCAACCTGAGCGACCATTGGTTTTGATTTTCAACATACAGTAAATTTCTAGAAAAGTCCATACAATCCTGACAGATTTTTGAAAATAAAAAGCTGCATCCTTGAGGTTGCTATAATTAAAGTGACATAGAGGGAAACAAAAGTCATTGCTTTCATTTGTGAGGTTGCCTGAAGACAGCCTTGTTCTCTGAAGTCTGGCTCTCATCCTTCATCAGGATAAAACACTGATCCATCTTGTGTTTACAAATGACAATCTAATATGTAAGATATTAATCTACAGCAAACAATGAGGACAAGGGCTGTGTTTTATGGCTTAGAATGACCATAACTTGTCTCCCACTCCCAGTGGCACCCCAACCCACAGCTGCATGCTCCTGCAGGGCAGGTTTCACCTTTTCCATCCCAGTGGTGCCACGAGGCTGTTACTGCACCTTTCCATACTTCATCTTTCCCTGTTTGTAAACACGCAGAATCGTAAAGACCTTAAGCAGTATTTGAAAGTCTTTGAAGATGTACAGATGTATTTCTGCATGATTATTTTGCACATAATTCTCTTCAAGCTTATACTAAGAAGTGTAGCACCAATTCAGAAAAACACATTGGCTGTGATTCAGCTTTTGTTGCGATAAGACTAAGAGGTCTGTGGGTGAACATCTTCAGACCAGGTAGGTCACACACCACAGGTCACATACTTTTCTCTCTTTCTAAAAGACACACAAAGAGAAACTGATGAAAATGTTTGAGAGATGGCTGTCTACTTTCTCAGCACAACATATTACTTCTTGCTTGCTTTGGCATCACCCAGCTGGTTCACAGGTTACATACTCAGGCAAAGTTGAGCTTTTGATGTAAATTTAGGCTTTCCCAACATTTGCTCTATATCAATACACGGAAGGAGATTTTGTGCACGAAGCAGCTCAAGGCAAGGAGCTAAAACCTGCAGCACCCTCAGAGGTAAAACATTTGCAAGCCTCAACCTCATCCATTTTCTAAAACTATCACAGAGAAATAACAAACAATAAGCTAGAGTCTAACAGCTAACATCTGAGCAATTCTAACTCAAGATACTGAAGCTCAGTGAAAGTTTCTGCTTTTGCTTCTAGAGTCTGTATAGCTGCCCTGATCGTGGTGCTCCTATTTGTCCATCAGGATACCTTCATTTGTTTTTGCTTCTCAGTTTCTGAAAATGGAGCAGGATGAGCTTCTGCATATTATCCCAGACCCAGTCTTGGAATAAGATGAAAGTAAATGCAAAAAACTTTTGGAGTTTTACCAACTGTGATTTGCTCTATTTGTACTGGCGTTTACAGGCTGCTAACTCTTAGCACTAACTGGCAATTGGTAAAAGCAAACTTCCTTACAAAACCTCTGAGATCTCTCCAAATATTTACTTCTGCTTCACCTGGTCTATATTCACCCTCGCTCCAGTAAATCTTATTTTATTTTGCCTGCAGTTACACACACTGAAAAAAAACTAAACCAACTATTATTAAGTAAATAAACTCCTGAAGAGGAGGTGTGCAGGCAATTCTGGCATGCATCTCATTCAAATAGGTTTATGTTGAGGGGTGGTAGAATGGTCACATAAGCCATGTTTCACTTACAGGTGACGTGTGAAGGGACGTGTGAGGAAAGGGAAAAGAAAAAACAAGAGGAGAACTATTCCTTTTATGCCAGACACGATGACAGCTGCAGAAAGAGGCAGGAGGAAGTGGAGAAATGCATGCACAGCAATTCACTATTGCGAATCAAAGATTTTCAGAATATTCAGCCACTGAAGACCAAACTGCTTTTTCCTACAAAGATAATCACACTGATTTCTCAAAGCCTCCAATACATCTCTGCTCCAAAGTTTGCCATCCTTACTCCTAGCCATTCTCTCCCCATTCCATGAATTACCCGGGGTCTCCACCCTGCCAACAGCTGGATGCTTGGAGCTAAATGATCTTTAAGGTCCTTCCCAACTCAAGCCATTCTACGGTTCTGTGAAGAGGAAACTGGTCTTGGTTTGAACACCACATTTCTAGAAAATCTTATTTTATTGTTTTGTTTTCAATGAGTTACTAACTTAAATATGACTCTGTATCCTCTATAAATAAAACATCATTATCAAGATACTCTAGAATTACATTCCCACCATTGAATAATGGATTATCTTCATCAGATAGCCATTTTTCCAATGTGTGCTCAAATGGCAAGGCTTCTCCAGAGGCAGTATGGCATAACCTCAATTTCTGCAAGAAAAAAATAACACAAATTAGCATCAAAATTTGCCCAAGATGCAAAAAAAGGGAGGGAGCTAAGAAGAGAGGGAGGGAAGGTTAAAAAAGAATAATATATATATGTATTACTGATTTACCTGGGCTGTTGATTTGTTGTTGTCATTTTTAAGGCTTGCTAAGGAAGCTGCATAATCTACTACTTTGCCAATACTCCACTTACTGCAGAAGAACATAGGCTTGCTTTTCTCCTTGTTTCCCTTTGGTAAAAGTACTTGAAAGTAAATTCTTTCTGTCTAGAAAAACATAAAAATGAGCTGTACTTATAAAAGATAAAAAATAAAACAAAACAGAATTAGAAAAGCAAAATATTATTCCAGACATATGCATTGGTGTATTCATCAGCTGAATTTGTCCTTTATGAATCCAAGCCAGACATTGTCAAACAATACAGAGGTCTTCTTTTTCAAGGATTTATTAAAGCCTTCTCTAGGAAAAAAACCAACACAGATCAATCCTTCTTCCCAGCTTGTTCATTAATCTGACTATGATTTTCAACCTCTGCCATTTTCCTCACACAAAAACGTGTAACACCCAGGAATACTACAAAGGGGAAATGGAAGTAGGACTTGAATCTTTCTAAAATGTAAATGACTACAACTTGTGAAACAGCTAACACAACCATCTTAGTACAAACACACACTATGTAAGCTTCTAACAGTGTCCTAGCACCTTCCTCCACTTCCTCCTCCAGTTCTAAGGATGACGAGGCAGTCTCCCACAGCTCACTGCAAAATAATTCACAAAGCTGCTCATTCTGCTGCTGTATCCCTAACTGTGGAATATTCCTCCTGGAATTTCTGTGCCATATCCAAGAGAATATCAGTCAATCAAGGATGCAATAACTAACACTATATTGCCACATGTCCCTCCTGTTTTGAGCTGCCCAGTCTTGAAAGTAGTACCCAAAAAAAGCAATTATCTGCAGAAAGCTGATCTCTGTCAAGAGTGAAAAGATATTTTAAGATAGTCCCTTTTTTTCCTGATCTTAAGAGGTCAGGAAGGACCTCTGGGGTCACACGGTACAAACCATTCTCAAAGCAAGGCATAATGAAAGCTGAGCCTAACCACAGTGAATGATCAGGCAGTATTAAGTCAGATTCAGTCAAGTTTTGAACACGTACAACTTCACTATATAGTGATGAGAGAATTAATATGCCTAAGAAGCATTTGAGAAACTTCACATTAAAAAAGTCTGTCAAACCAGAACAAGCTGGGCAGTAGAGAGGAGTAAAAAATATCTATAGAGAGACTAGGAGGCCAATTAAATAGACAGAGATTCTGGAGTTTATTTATCAGTCTTAAAATTATTGCTATTCTAGATGGTTGGAGAATTAATATCCAAATAAGAAAATTAATAATGAGAAAAACTAGCATATAGTAATTCATGTTAAATTTGTTAGACCTTACTTGCTTTGAAATAGGAGGCCACTTTTAAAATTTTCTTATAAGTACTGACAGCAGAATTCTTAAAATTATGTTCCATAATATCTGAAATTAATCAGTCTCTCTTCAGCAAATATTTCTTAAAGTAGCACTATCTATGAGGAGCATAACAAGCAGGTCTTTGTAATAGGTCTTCTGCTACATGCAGAATTAGCTAATTTTAAGCACGACAAAGTAGAGAAAAATAAATCCATACGACTCAGTAATTGAATGGCTGCAATTGTTTTAAAAACAACAATTAAACACAGCTAACAACAAAATTATCAGATAGAATGCTTTCATTATTATAAATATCAGAGGCCTAAACTTGGTGTGCTCAACACAACTCTGTTATAAATGACCTGACTGCTATAAGCTCTAAACAGACCCCTTAGAAAACACACAGGATCAGTGCAACAGCTTTTGAATGCCAGGCTGAAATGTGTGTGTGAATGACTTGGTGAATTAAATCCAAAAACAAACTGAGGGAAACAGAAGAACAAGAAATTTAGAAAAATGTATTCCTTCCTTAGAGAAGTCATTTACTGAAAGCAAGCACGACTTACCTGAGGCAAGGACGTGTCACCACATGCATGCATTTTCAGTTTCATTAATGCCACTTTTGCTGCTGTTTCACTGTTCCTTGCTCCTTTACGTTTTTTGCTTTTTACTTCTTCACTTTTCTTAGAATCTGAGAACAATATTATTCCTGTTAGTATGAGTCGAATTTCTTATGAACACATCTTGAAATAAGTTTATATTCTATCTCTACACTATGAGCCTTACTTGTCAACCCCATGTACTCCTGAAGGCAAGATACTCCCATCTAGGTCAAGCCTAGACCATTAAAAGAAGGTCACGAGCCTTCTGAAGAAAACTATAGTATATATATTCCAAAGTACTTGCCTATAATATCTTTAACTAGCTGCTGAGTGGCAGCCATTCGAGGTTTTGGTGCATCCAATTTCTCACACTCATGATCTGATTGATGTCGATGTCTATAAATGAGATAAAAACTTGCATTAATTTTTCCCCTATGCACTAATGAACAAGCATTTATGTTTGAACACCCTGTTCACTCACCTCAGGCAAAAATGTTTTTCACAGTAGGGACATAAAACTGGCAAAAGTTCCTTCACATGGCAGTCCTTATATGAGCACAGGTAAGATTGGTGCTCATCTGGTTTTGCAGAATTGTTTCTTATGTTCACCTAAGCATTAGTACAAAATATTCTGCGTAAATAAACATACTACAGACAAGTCATCAGCCTGGTTACTCTAAAGGACTGTGCCTGCTCCATTCTACAGGAAAAACTAGTTCAGCAATTCTCCCTTATTTTTTCATTAATTCAGCTGCTAGAAAAAGAACCATCCTCCTAATCACACTTAATTCTGAGATACAAGGAGTACATTCATTTTTTAAGCTTACCAAGCTCTCTCAGTTTAATAATTCATAGTTACATACTAATAACGTATGCCTAATCTGAAAATAGTTCAGCGCATAGAACTTTAAGGTAGTCATATTATTAGATTACCTCAGAACATCTATGAGCATCCCGGCTTCTGTGCTGAAGACTCAGTGGCAAAAGAAGAAAATATCACATTACCATCATTCCAAGAGAAGAAAACTGCACATAAAAACATTTAAGTCTTTTAAGAGGAATCTGACAAGTTTTATCATAGCAGCACTTCAACTAAAATTCTCAAAATTTATTCTAAGGAGCAAATGACTGTGTGGTGCTTAGCTGTCTGACAAGTTAAACCACAACAGTTATTTATCTCTCAGGACTTAAGTTAATGAAGCATTCCAAGGCACTAAGGTCATTAGCATGCTTAAAAATTCAGCTCAAAGCAACTGGAATTTGTCTGCCTTAATGGATTTTGGATCACCCTCCACAACACCAGAAACCTCTTGAAAGCATCTGCAGTTTTAAAGTGAATTTTTTAGATCTCCCCTCAACTTAAGACAGCTAATCATTTCTGTACTCTGATCTGAAACCCTGGAAGAAATAAATATATATATGTTCTACATAAAACAAATACCACCATCAGTACAAACCGAGGTCTAACCCTTGTGCCTTCCAACCACATCCTAGAGACACTCTGACTTAATACCTCTACAACAGCTGCTTGGGAGAATGGGCCAGGCCAAGAAAAAGCTTTTTTTTTTTTTTTAACTGAACATATCTAGCTTGAGTTACTGCACATTCATAAAACATTTATGTCTAGAACTGCTATACTTACAGGAAAACTTACCAAAAAACACCTGAACAGCCATCACATACAAAGGGCAGAAAGTCTGAAAGAAAGGGAAATTTGTTTTCAGTTTAACAACATAGTTGGCTTTCTATTTCTAAAGTAATGGTGTTTTTTTTTTCCTTCCCCCTAATATCAACCTTTGAAACTGAAGCACTTCACCAGCCATCAGACAAACGCTCATCGCTTACACTTAACACTTCATTCATTCGTTGGCGCGCAGCCAACGCCCGCTCTCGGGCCATAGCCGAACATCAACGACGGGGGAGGAGCGGAAAAACAGAACAATAACAGAGGTTATGGCAGGACGCTCCCACCCCACAGCGCCTTGCAGCCCCGCTGCTCACCCAGCTGGCGGCAGTCCGGCACCCCGCAGTGCTGTCCCAACAACAGCTCCGCCATTTTCTTCGCGCACCGCCACAGGCGGAAGGGGTGGGGGACGGACAGAACGCGGCGCGCAGGCGCAGTCGGGCTGCTGGAGGAGCCGGGCTTTCCGCCTGCTGCTGCCGGGGGGCGGGGCAAGTGTTTTGCGCTGCTTTTTCTTTTGAGTTGGGTCACTCAAACTTGCGTGCAGTGCTTGAGGTGAGGCCACCCGAGAGCCTCAGGGTGTTAATGCACGAGTGTCCTCTAGCAGAGCATGACTAACAGCTGCCACTCGCCACCACGGAGCTTGTGACTTCTGCACCCAGTATTTATGAGGAGTCTGTGTCATCTGCATGTCACCAACATCATACATCAGGTGCTGGCACGTTCATGGCCAGTTGGCATTGTTAGTGAGGTGATTGTTCCTCTGAAAACACTCCTGCAGTATGAGGCTCTCTGGAAGACAAAGACATTAAGGTCATTGAGCGTGTCCCATGAAGGACGACACAGCATCTGACCTGAGTCATTTCAGTCTGGAGAAGGCTGAGAGGGGATCTAATCACTTCATATAAGTAACTAAAATGTGGGAGTCAGGTCCACGAGAGTGGGCTCATTTCGATGGAGATCAGCAATCAAACATGAGGCAGTGGGGAGAAACTGGAATACAGAAAGTTCTATACAAACGCAATATAAATCTTTTCTGTCAGGGTGACAGTGCTGGAACGAGCAGCCCAGAGGGGTTGTGGAGTCTTCTCTGGAGATATTCAAGAGCTGTATGAACACCTTCCCGTGCAACCTACTGTAGAGAACTTGCTATAGCAGAGGGGTTGGTTGGGCTGGATGATCTCCAGAGGTCCCTTCCAACTCCTACTTTGTGGTTCTGTCAGCTGAGGGAACTGGGGTTATTTGATCTGAAGAAGAGGAGGCTCAGGGGAGAACTTATTGCTTTTTACAGCTGCCTGAAAGGAGGTTGTGGGTGGGTGGGGTCGGTACCTTCTCCCAGGTAGCAGTGGCAGGATGAGGGGTATGGCTTCAAGTTGTGCCAGGAGAGGTTCAGTTCTGACATTCAGAAAAAATTCGTCTCAGAATGAATGGTAATGCACTACAGCGGGCTGCCCAGGAGGTGGTGGGGTCACCGTCCCTGGCCGTGTTCAAGAAGCGCGGAGATGTGGCACTGAGAAACACGGTTAGTGGTACGGTGTGGATGGATTGACAGTTGGACTAGATGATCCAACCTTTACGATTCTCAGACTGGCAGAAACACAAGCTGCAGAGCTATCCCTAAACTTTCGATGTCCAGTTACTGCGGAGCGGGACCGTGCTTTTCATACTCCTGCAAAGCAGGCTGTGAGAGCTCAGCGCAAGAAGGGGCAGAGCAGAGAAACGCGGCAGGAGCGTTCCTCCGGGAGAAAGCAGGCGGGCAGGCGGGCAGGCGGGCAGGCGGGCGGGAGCCTCCCCGCTGCCGCTCCCACCACCGCCGCCCGTCCCGCCCGCTGCTCGCGGACGCCGTTGCTGCTCGCGGAGCTCGGAGCTTTCTCGCCGGTTAGGGGGCACGCGCCATCAGGGGGAGGGAGGTGAGGCCGGCCCGCCCCGCCGCCAGGTGCCGTACCGCGGCCCGGGAAGTGCCTTCGCGGCTCTAGGGCGGCCCGGCCCGGGCAGAGCCTTCCGACACCGCGATGAGCAAGATCTCCAGGTTCTTCAAGGGGGGCGGCTCCGCGGCCTCTAAGGGCCGTGGGGGGCCCTCGCCGCAGGAAGCCCTAGCCCGGCTGCGGGAGACGGAGGAGATGCTCAGCAAGAAGCAGGAGTACCTGGAGACCAGGATTGAGAGGGAGCTGGCGCTGGCGCGGCAGCACGGCACCAAGAACAGGCGAGGTGAGCCCCCGTCCCGGCTGCACCTTTCGGCAGCGACCTGTGTGGGTTGCGGGTCTTCAGATGGCCAGGTTCCTGCAGTAGGCCGCTGTGGTGACTTTGGTATCCATTTGTGTGTGGTGCATTGTGGAGTCGTTATGTTGGACTGATAAGAGGATGCTTTATTCTTAACTGGTTTCATGCCTGTAGTCCAGTGGGTGGTAATAAATAAGGTCAGGATCCTGCTTACATCAGTGCTGTCGCCTCTGGGAAGCAAATGGTTGGAACCACAGGGACACACAGGCTTTTGAGAAACAAGGAACAAGGTAATTACTTCTTTAAGACACCTGGAATCCTTGTTGTCTGCTCCAAGACTTATTTTTTCTTAAATGCTTCCAAACAGAGGCAAAATGCTCTGATTCAGAGATTCACACTGTAACAAAAGAGTAGTTCTTTCACCTGCTCCTTCTGTTGATGGATAATTTAAAAAAGCTAATGCTGTAGAATTTAGAGCTTGTGAGGAGTGCTTTGGTTATCCCTTTAATGTGTTTGTAATCCTTTAGCACCTAATAGTTGTTAACAGGAAGTATTTAGTTAGGATTAAAAAACATCAATAGGAATTGGGCAGGTTTTAAGGCAAGGTCTGAGGGAGCAAAGCCCGCCCAGCTGCCAAACCTGCCCATTTGTGGCATGTGAGCTCTTAAGGATGTTGCATTGGGAGTTGTAATGTTCTAGATGTCATACAGAATTCTTACAGAGTTCTTACAGACTACCCTGACTTTACTGGAGCATCTCCCTGGGCCTCTTGTGTAGGCTCTGGGTCATTGTGCTGGCCTAGCAAGCAAGGTCAGGGAGGAGGGGATCCAGCTGCAAACTCCCACTGTGGGATGCAGAGACCAGATAGCTCCCAGAGCTGGGTCACTGTGCACGGGCAGTGGGACTGACACGAGGAAACAGTCTAATTCCTGTGCTTGTAGCAATTCCTGCCAAGACCTAGACGTGCTGCTGTAGAACTTCGTGCCAAGCCTGTACTTTAAGCTGGCATTACTGCAGTTTCCTGCCTCATTCCTGCCCTACTCTACTCCCATCCTTTTGTTGTCAGGGCTTCCGGAAGGGTGTGTTCCAGAAAGCAGCTATAAAATGTCTTACTTTTTTTCAGCTAGGTTGTTTTTACCCAGGCTGTGTTAAGTTTCTCTGGCTCCACAGCTGCAGAAGAGCTCAGGCACCTGGGAAGAGGGGACTGAGAAGGTGGTACAGAGGCAGCAATTACATATTACTGGGAGAAGGTGGATCTGCTTTTGCAACCTGGCTGATTTATGTGGGTTTTAGTTGTTAGTCAAGCCATTGCCTTATGCTTAAAACATGTGTCATTAGGCTTGTGAAGCTTCTCTCTCAGGTGTTTTTTTTTTTTAGCTCTGCTGCACTCGGTGTGCAACCCCCCTGGTTTTATCTGTTCAGGTGTATGAAGAGTCATGTTGCAAACTGGGTTGTTGAACTGATCATGGTTAATAAGAATTCCTTTTTATCTTTCTTGTCATTTGCTCAGTGACCCACAGTTAAGGTCAGTAAAGAGAAAGAAGGGCAAGAAGTGGAGAGAGGGAATTTTTTAATGCAAAAAATGGCTCTAAAGCCAAGAGTAGGTGATGAAACTACAGTCATGAAAAATGAGAGAAACTCACCTTGCTGTGCCAAAACGTTTGAATTTGGCAGCCTGAGCAAGCTTAGTTCCCCAGGAATATCTCTCGTTTGATGTGACATTTGTGCTAGTTTTTATCACCGTTCATTAATGTATAACAACACTAGTGCTCACTGTGCTATGACAGAGGAAATCTGTGCTAGACTGCAACTATTGTAGCACTGTGTAAACACAACGTGTGAATGAGAGAATAAAGGTTTCAATCTACAATGCCTTGTTTAAAGCAAATATTTCAAAAGGAGCTGGTGGGTAACTGTTCATAATTATACCTGTGGAGGAGCCTGTGGAACTTAAAACAGGAGTGTCTGGGATGAAGCAGGATTTATGCAGGCATGGACAATGCAACAGATTAGTATGATCTCATTTGATTTTTGGGCTTGTGAGCCTGAGTCAGTTTTACTGACACAAGTGAGATCATATTTAAGGACTAACAATTCTTAGTGAGTTCAGATGAGTCTGAGTCTTGGATGGGTTCATGTGACGTCAGAAGATTATCTTGCCTTAAAGCTGTAGCATATTAGCTATGTAAATGGATCTGAAGTGTTGCCTATATATATTTGGCTTCTCTTTCATAAAGTGTGTGTCTCTGCAGTTCCCATATTTAATCCAAAATTAGCTGTGCTTTGGGGATGATACATTTGACATGTTACCTAATAGTATTTTACTGTAGCTAGACTACCACAGGGTTTTCTGAGCAGCAGTGCATGCTGGAATCCCCCGTGGAGAGGCTATGTCATGATGAACAGTAGTTATTTGCACAACTAGCATTGCCTTTTAATGTCTCACCGTATCAGATCAGAACTCAGGATTTCTTTGATGTCTCTTGCCTTATTTTCTTGAGTGTCTCTTGATGTTTCAACCAGTGTGCGGCTGCTGACTCCAGTGGCACATTAGCCATTCATCTTCAATATCCTGGAGGTCGTGTAGAAAAATTTAAAGGACAGAAAATGATCTGAAGTATCAGAATTGATGAGGCTCGAGTTGAGAAATAGGGCTAGTGCTGGAGAGATGCAAGCTGCTGGGTTTTCTTTGAGCTTCTACAGCTCATTGTGTCCAGGTTAGCAATGACAACACCCAGTTCCTTTATGATTGTGGGTTAAGACCCAATACAGCTCACCACAGAGAAGCTCCTTTGCCTGAAGCTTCCCACCTGCATATCGGGTATTCTCTTAGCACATGGAGGGGTACTGCCTCCACTGCTGACTGATGAGATGATGACCAGGACTCTTGGTTGATTTGTTTAAAGCAAGTTCATCAGCAGTGCTGAATATATGAATAAGCACAAAGCACAAGAGAATGTCTCTCCAGGGTAGTCCTGCGAAACGTTTGTCTTCCATTCTTTAAAAGCTGCCTAATTGTTTCTGCTTGTTTGCTCTTACAATAATCCCTATGCCTTTGAATCTTCATTCACCTGTCCTATCTCATACCTCCACAGACATACTGATTCCTATTTTGTCCATTTAAGAAGGACAGGTTTATGAAGTGTATATGTGCCCGTGAAAGTAGTTTTTTTTCTGCCTGAAGTCTATCACAGATCCTAAAATAAGGATGAATGAAAAGAAGTACATTAGTAGTGAAATGAAAGAAGCCATACCTCTTTCTTCTTCTTCTTCTTTTTTTTTTTTTTCCTCTTCTTTTGTTTTTCTTTTTCTCTATCCAGAATAGGAATAAAGCTCAACCCAGAGAGCCATATAATAATATTGAGGACAAAACCTGTAAAGAAGGTTGGAATAAGAGGTAGGCTTATATGAGTGGATGCTGTTAAGTATGCTGTGTAGCACATTTGGGCAGGGTTCATGTAGCCACGTAGCATTCCTTTTCAATGAGCTACTTGTAACCAGAAACTGAAGAGCAATGTGGTAGTTGCATGCTGGCAGGGACAGGGCTGTCATCACTGCAGCAAAGGTGTGTGACAGGTCAGGACTGAAGGTTTGTGGCAGGGAGAGAGGAGGAAGCCTGTAAGTGTCTCTTTGTTCTGTGTCTTACAGCCATTGTTCTCTGCACTTTTTGGTCACATTCAAGGTATCTTGCTGTCAGCTGGAGTGGTTACAATGAGTCAAGTGCCTTGTTGTAGTTCATTTATTGCCTCAGTTGTAACCGAGGCTTCCTTTGCATTGTATGTGGCTTCCTTCACAAGGCTTTTAAGGTTCAGAGTACTGATAATGATCTTAAGGTGGTGTGATTTTTATGGCCTCAGCAGCATTTCTTCTGGGTGTCCCTAGTTTGAGCTCAGATTCTGTAATCCATCAGTCCCTTAGGAGACATGAAGTGGAGTTTCTGTGAACTGTAGACAAGAAAGAGATCCAGTGTTTTCACGGTGGTGTTATGTCTTCTGAAGACATAACCAGTTTCCTCCTGGGAAATTTTAAGGGTTATTAGACAATGTTATTAATTTTACTTCAGAATATGAGATTACCAACTCCTGTACTGACAGAAGGTGGAGGGTGGAGGATTGGTGGAGGGCTTATAGATAAAATGAGAAAGCACGGTGATAATTTTTTTTTAAGTGCCACAACTGTGCCACTGTTTTTGTTCTTTACTTTAGAAACTTGGGTATTCAGGGTGGTCAGAATTACTGTTGCCTTTGCCAGAAGTGGCCAACATTGGTCGTCTCTTCTTCCTTACTAAGCATAAGCTCAGCAGTGATACTGGAGAATTGTGTGTAAATAACAGTAGTTCTTCAGTGTGTACACCTAAACTGACATAACAGCCTATTGCTGTTCCAGCCACTAAACTGGGAAATAGAATAAAATCTCAGATTAAAAGCAGTGGTTCCTAGTTTTAATGAGCTGTGTCTTGCTTGTAGGACAAGTTGGCAAACTAGAAAGAATTGTTAACCACTTGAAATGCAAGAGTTGAATCTGCTTCTTTGGAGTAAAACAGAGTATTTTTGTCCTGGTGAAGACCTCCACCTCTTCCTGGTTAAACTGGTATTATGCTTGCTTCCTCAGACTCTGACCCTCCTTAGACTTATCCTACCTGGCTGTCTTTCCTTTTCTGAAATCTTGGAAGTGGGCAACACTGTCTTTCAGTGTCAGTCTTAGAACTTCAGTAAAGTAAGTTGATGTTCTCTTCAATTTTTCATGTTTTTAAAATAGGAATTATGTTTTGGTTTATTATGCAGTAGCATTTCTGTGAAGCATTTAAATATTGTTCTTACTAGAGCTGGTACACGGATTTTAAAATGCTTGTATGTACAGTGGAAAATCACTTAAAAGTAACAACAAAATGTTCATATTTTATCTGTGGGGTCTGTGATTACAGACCTGTGTGCAACTAAAGGCGTTCATTTAATAAAGTGAGAAGATCATGCAGTATGGTGTGGGAATATGTTACACCCGGATTTGCTAACAAGTGCTTTGTTCTGTACGTCACTGAAAAACCACTCTAAGGTCTCCCTGGAGTCTTTTATTCTCCAGACTGAACACCCCCAACTGTCTCAGTCTGTCTTCATGGATGAGGTGCTCCAGCCCTCTGCTCATTCTCGTGTCCTCCCCTGGACTTGCTCCAAAAGCCCCATCTCCTTTTTAGGATGGAAGACCCTGACCTGGTACTCCAGATGGGGACCTTACAAGGACAGACTAGAGGGGGACAATACTTCCCTCCCTCTGCTGGCCACCCCTCTTGTGTTGCAGCCCAGGAAACAGTGGACTTCCTGAGCTACAAGCACACTCTGCTGGCTCACGTCCAGTTTTTCATCCCCCACCATCCCCATGTCCTCCTCTGCAGGGCCGCACTCAGTCTGCTTGTTGCCCAGTCTGTATGCATGCTTGGGACTGCGAAGCTTCACACTGTGTCCCAAAAGCTGGGTATATGCTGAGTTTGAACACTGAGTTATCCATTTTGATTGTCCTCATACACTTCCCTGTAGATTCCAAAGACACTGTATTTCACATCCTCTGGGAATGCCCGTCCTTGTGCAGATAATGATGGCAGTTTTGACTGTGTCAGTTCAAGCACTTGTTGGTAAAGCAGTAAATGAATATTTTAGAGGAACCTTGCTTTATTTGGAGAACTGGGTGCCCCAGTGTCCAGGTTAATTGTTTTTACACATGGACTGTCATTTAAACAGAACACCAACAGTAATTGCTGTTATCCTCTGACTGGGGACTGCAGTTGCATGTTGGCTCTGAAAGTGGTGAAAAAATTAAATAGAACAGGAAAAAATACACTGTTAATAACTGGCTTTGGAAGAGCAATAGTTTCTTTCTTTTAAATTATTTTTTGTTTTAAGTCCAGAGCTTAGCCTCTTTTGTATGCTTTTTTATTGCCTGGCACATGTAGAATAGTGGTCAGGAAATGCTTGTGGGTTCCACACCCAGAAACTGAGTGAAAGCCCTTTTCTCTTTCTGCTTGTCACGTGCATTTATGCTGGTAATGATTTACCCTGGGCAAAGTATGCTGCTTACAACTTAGCAAATACAAAACACTAATCTCCCTGATTTACAAAGATAATAGTGAGGTGCTGGATTTAACTGCGGCCTCATCCACAAAAGCTTTATATCTTCTATATATTTTCAAGATTTGAGTTTTAAATTATGTTCCTTGATGACTACAAGGAACAAAAGATAAAACTGAAAGCCAGAAAAGCGTGAATCCTCCCTCTGACCTGAGGTTAGGTCATTGGAACATTACACGATGCTTTCTGCTGCTGAGACAAAACTTTGAAAACATCGTTGATGGAGAGGTGGCCATTATGCCAGATTTTCTTGCTGTCTTCCTTAGTTTTTTTTCTTAGGTTTTGCAACCTCTTCTTTTCTTTCTTTCTTATTTCCTACTTTCTGATTTCTCTTTGATGTTTCTCCTTTTCATCCCTATCTTCCCTGTTTTGCTCACATGCACGTGATGGAATTCAAGATCTTCTGTAGTGGAGAAGAAGCTGCTCTTGCCTGTTCTGAAAGGATTTAAACTAAAAGAGGCTTCCAAGCATGTTCATGCAACAGCATGTTGGTGACAAACAGACTGCTGATCTGGTGTGGTCAAAGTTTGCCTCTCTGCTAGTAAGGTAGGAGGGTGAGAGCTGCGACTTCTCCTGGTCAGACTGTTACTGAACTGCTTGTCCTTGTGTTTCACCTTGTGTTTCACTATGAAAATACACAGTGTACTGTGCCTCTCTGTATTCCAGCTGCCCTACAAGCACTGAAGAGAAAAAAGAGATACGAGAAGCAGCTGAGTCAAATTGATGGGACGCTCTCAACCATCGAATTCCAGAGAGAGGCGCTGGAAAATTCACACACGAACACAGAAGTGCTCAAGAATATGGGTTATGCTGCACAAGCTATGAAAAAAGTGCATGAAAATATGTAAGTCACTTCTAATAGCTTTCAAAATGAGCTTGGTAATGACTTTTAAACTATATCCTTGCTGCTATCTGTTGTATCCAGTCATCCAGTTTTGACTTCATTTTGTTTCAAGCTTTAAATGTCAGGAATGTTGTTGGTCCTGTTGTGTTATATTTGGTAGAAAAAAGATAGCTTTTCTTAGCAGCAAGTTAAGATGGAAGTTCAGCTAACTAAAGACATCCAGGTGGCACTTTTTTGTTTTAGTAAACACGCCTTGGCAGCAGAGACCTGCTGCTACCCTCAATTTTTCCAGAGGAAAACTTAATTTCTTCAACTAAGTGGATGTTCTTCCTCAAAGTTTCTAAGCTGGACTGTATGACTCAAAGTACTAGTTAGGCTTGAAGAGAAGATAGGGTATTTTGTGTGTGTGTTTATAATACTTTAGTATGTCCTATATTGTTTTGTGAGGCATTCTCCTGCCTGAATAAACAGTTATATCAGGAAGGTTGTTCTGGCAAAAGTAAACAAGAACCAAAACAATAATGAGGTTAACAATAATGGGAAATTTTTAAGTGTGATTTGCTTCTGTGTTTCCCTGAGTTCTGGTGAATGCTTAACATCAAAAAAGATCCATCTATAAAGATGCTGACCTCAGGAAGGAGATGTGGTCTGCTCAGTGATTGTGGCTGTTGGCTGATGGATGTATGAGAAGCATAGAGAGGGGAAGCATGGGCTACTGCAGAGTGACTTGTGTTGTTATCCCACAGTGGAAGGAATTGGACTGAGTGAAATGCACTAAAGCTTGACAGGAAACATTAAGGTCTAAGTAAGGGAAATTACTCCACATGAATTCTTCTCTTTAAACAGAAGTAAACTAGGGTCTCTTTAGGTGTTTCTGAGTGCCTTCTGCAGAGTTTGAATAACGTATCTCTAAAAACTGTTCCCTTTTATTTTGCCAGGGACTTGAACAAAATCGATGACTTGATGCAAGATATCACTGAACAGCAAGATGTTGCTCAGGAAATTTCAGAAGCTATCTCAAACAGAGCTGCATTTGGTGATGAGTTTGATGAGGTTGGTATTTTAGTAAAAACTGAATTTTGGCTCTCAAATCACTCCGTATTTGTTTTGTGGTACAGTGGTTTGTTCCAGAGTTCTATTTCTCAAAAGATGTCAAGTTTCGTGGTTCTTAGGTTATTCTATGTATGACGTCTTATGTTTAATTTTATCTTTATAGAAATAAGAAACATAAAAATATAAACTAATAAAAAGGAAGTTTCAAGTCTAGTGCCATAGTTATTTTCAATAGGAGTGTTCCCGGTTGCACCGTGGAAGCAGAAGGTCACTAAAGCATGTAATTACTGCTCTAAATGGATACTGAAAGTTATAATTTGTTGTGCTCCAAGCAGGCATTCATTTAACAAAGTGCATTTTGCTATCACTGCACCCTGAGCAGGCTGCTGTTCCCAAATTCTGCGTACATGGGCCACATTTTAAAGTATTATATTGTTTTGGTGCTCAGACATGCTGGTCCTTACATTATTTTCTGGATTTGCTACAAAAGTAGAAAATAATGTAGAAGTAATTCCTGTCTCAAGCAGCGAGGATTCTCTTCTAGAGCTTTCTTTTCCTAGGTGCCTTTCAGGACCTTCTGAAACTTTGTTGCAGTGGCTTTCATCCAGTGGTTGGGCTTGACTTGGTGTGTCTAAGGAGGTCCTTACTGCTCAGAGGTTGTGTATACTTTGCTTGGTCTGTGGCAAGTAGAGCTGGAGGTCAGACTGAGTTAAAATACAAAGTCAAACTAAATGTACTACTTTGTGTTAGAATGACCAAGCACTAGAAATCATTTGAATAATCTCTTAAAGAATTGAGCAATTCCCAGCCTTCCAATTAATTGATTCCTTTCATCAGTGCTTAACTTTTAGAGGTCTAGATACATTAGGCATAGTGCAAATTGACCCGAATTTTCCTAAGAGATCCCGGTCAGAATTAATGGGTGTTTCCTGTTTTGGCAAAATAAGCCACTGTCAGTCATGTGGGACATCACTGTACCACCACCTGCTTTTGCATAGGAGCCTAAAGTTTACAGTACTTGTCCAGTCACTGGGAGATCTAGTTTGTGTGCTACTTCAGCTTAAGAGTATGAGAATCAGTGGCTTAATCACTAGGTTTTCAGGTGTTTTATATTAGAGGAGGATACTTAATTTTTTCTTTTAATTTGAAGGACATTTTGACCATGCACTTGGATTTCCTCTTCGCATGCCTACCACTGAATCATGTAATTGGTACTACTCAAAATAGACACATAAACATAAGAGTTATTTTTCCCTGGGATCGCAGTGTATGTATGAGGAAGAATGTAAAACAAGATCCTACCATACCTGAGTAGAATCCAAGGAATAAATGTTTGGCTTTTTAAGAAGTGTGAATTCTTTAATATTATACTTGTAGATGAGACTGTCTGTCCAAATTTACTTCTGTAGCTAAAAGCCCAACGGTGTTATTTACTTCAAGAGTGAGTGACAAGACTCAGGAGAACAACTCTCATTCTAGTGCAGCTTTGGAATCACATGTAATCCTAGGCTTAGCGTAAAAGGGTGGAAGCACAACAATTAATGACAGTCTGCCCTAGAACCAGTGGAAACTCTATGGGTTTTAAAATGGGAAAAGATGCACATTAAAATGAGAATCTGGTTAAAATGTACAGACTCTAGATTTGGAACAAATCTGATGGAGGCATTTGGACTTTTCTCTCTGTTTGCTTTTTTGTCATGAGTACTATGCTGGCATTTTTCTTTCTAATTTTATCCTTTGACCTGTTTCTAACTTTCATCACTGTTATTTAAACTTGCAGTGATGGTTTATTGTTATTGATCACAGCTAGTGAAAACTACTTGCACTACACTACTTTATCATATTTGTTTATCAACCATAAACTGTTATTTCAGTAATATTTTACTTGATGGTGGTTAAAAGTGCCCTTGACTGGGATCACTGTCAGGACAATGAATTTGTTAATGTTTTCCTTGAATTCAGGATGAGTTGATGGCAGAATTAGAAGAATTGGAGCAAGAAGAAATGAACAAGAGAATGAGAGATGTCAGACTGCCAAGCGTCCCATCCACATCGCTACCTTCTCGCCCTGGTAAACTGCTTGCTTGCCATTTTAAGTTTCCCATGATTAAGTCCTGCTGTGTGTAGGAGAGGAGGAAGAGAGAATCACAGATATGTATTTAATTCTGTTTTTATTTCTTAAGTATTACAGATTCCTTATCTGTTTTTGCATAGTTTATTAGGAAAAGCAGTTCTAGTTTGACTTACGAGAGCTTTTAGGACCAAAATCAACAGATTTGAGGAGGCAAATTCAGGAAACTTGGCCTTTCATGTATCCTGGTGCATTTCCTACTGAGATAGTGAAAGCATCAGAGAATGGGAAGATCTTATATCAGTTATCAGTCTGTTTTAATTAGAGTCTGACCTAGATACAAAATGTTTGCATCACAAAAATTCAGCTTTTTAGGTTAGTGGTTAGGTATTTGCCACTGATACTGTAATTAGAAAGGCAGGAGGTAGCAAGGTGTACAAATTTAAAGAATCATTGTCATTCTTTTTGTTTCTTTCCCTGCAACACTGAGCAATAGTATTGTTTTTCTGTAGTTATGCTGTGTTTGTTTTGAATTAAGCCAGAGGCAGACAACTGTTAACTATATCTTTCACTGTGTCTCAGTTCTCTATGAGCTGTAAGACTTGCTTTGTACTGGTGCTAGTAAAAAGAGAGTAGATACTCAGTGGCAAGGATAGCACTCATGACAGGAGCTGTGTGGTGGACACTGCAGAACAGGTTGCCTAGATCAGCTCATTCTGAAGATTCTTGTGTGTGATTTGGCAAGTGACACTTAAATCTATGAGAAACAATTTAAGATGTTCCAACTGGGACCGTGGTCTCACCTCCTTATGTAAATGGAGGAACAGCTAGAAAACAATGGACTGCTGAACAGTAGGCCAGTGGCACCTGCAGAGTAAGAACTGGACTGTTGGTTTTCTGTGTTCTTCTCCCAGCTTGAGTCCTCAGAGTGGTACTGAAGATCTCTCCTGTGATGGTAGACCCAGCAGCACAGCAGGAGCTGACTGGCTGCACTAGAACAAACACACAGGGCTGGTGCACACACCCAGTAGTGCAAATCATGACGTACACACAGCACAGATCTGGGGAGAACAGTGGCTGAACCTGGGCATTAGGGTGTGCGGTTTGCAGGTCACTGAATGAAGACTATTTGGACAAGGTTATAATTTGGCAGTGTGAAAACAGGATAGGAGATTTGGGCTTAAAAAAAATATATATATATGAGAAAGTGAGTGTGGAAGCTGAGCTGAGTATTGCTACTGCTGTGACTAGAGCCGTTAAGCAGGTAGCCACAGATGTTACTCGAGCAAAGTACGTTTAGGAATTTCTTTCTCCTTTCTGATAAGTAACAACTCTCATTAAAATGTGGTGATTCCATTTGGAGGCTAGACATGTGCACGCAGAACCCTTCAGCAGCATTTGGAAAGCTGGCACAGTCAGCTGGTGACAGGTCATTTGTGCCTGCTAATGGAGGTGAGAGAGCAGATAGCGTTGCAGTGTTTGCTCACTCATTGTAAGAGGTTTTTGGGGTTAAATACATTTTCTGTGGGAATCTTTCAGTAGGAGGTAAATGAGACCTGTATTGTTCGTAGTGGGGTTGTATGTGAGCTAATGTTGTTGTGTCTCTGTCTTAGTTTCAGCTGGGATGGAATTGTTTTCTTCGGAGTGTCTGCTATGATGCTTTGTTTTGGTTCTAGGAGAAAAACAGTGTTGATAACACACTGATGTCTGTAGTTGCCACTAAGCAGTGTTGTACAGAGCCAAAGCCATCAGCTTCATCACTGTTACCTGTGTTTACCTTGCTCCTCAGTAAAGTGACCAAGATCTTAAAACTAAAAAGAACTATGCAAGTCCTGATGTTCACAAATGATGTGGTTCTAACTGCTATTATCAGTTACTGATTATTGTTTATCTCTTTCTCTGTGCAGTTTCAACCAGGAAGAGAGTGGAGGATGAAGACGATATGAAGCAGCTTGCAGCCTGGGCTTCCTAAGAGCACAGTCCTTTCCCAACAGGGACTGTTAGAATACAGACGTAAAGAGCTGTAATGCTGTTATAAACTTCCAATTTAGCGTGGTTTTATTTCATACAGTTCTTAACAATGGCGAATCTTGCTAAGAATAGTGTGATTTCCATATTATAAAATGAGTTTTAAACCAAGCAAACAGAAAACAATTGCCAAAGCCTCCAAATTCAACGTTCATTTTGGTCTAGGCCAGAAACGTTTTGGTCTCGGTATCAGTTTTAATTAGGTTATGTCCTGCTGTTCTGAGAGACCTCGATGCCTCACTTGTGCACACAGCTGGATGCAGTATTGCAATGAAAAAGATAATTAATGGAAGCCCCATCCTAGAGGGTTGTGTGGTTTGGACTGTTAGTGGAACAGCTTTATATGTGGTACCAGTGCATTCCTTTGAGCCCCAGGGCTAGTAGCCATTTGTTTGGCTTGGAGACTTACCTGGAGTGCCTGGAGCACATTGTGGTGTCCTAGATACTAAGAGAAGGCTCTTCTGTAGATCTTTTAGTTTTGTTTGCTTGCTTGTACTATGACAAGTGACAGCAAAAATATCCTGTGCACATCTGTATGGCCAACTCGGATTGTGTTTTTAACTATTTCCAACTCAGCTAAATAGCAGCCCCCCTGTGACTGGGGGAAATAACAGTGTCCGAGATTGTGTAGTTCCCTGATGAGCACTAATTCTATCAGAAAGCCAGAAGAGAGTTAGCCCTCCTTAACTGCTGATTCTAAACTACTTGTAAAGTCGAAGTGGTATTGTCCAGCTGCCAGCCTTTTAGTGTAGGGAACAAATGCCACCGAGTGTGAACACACTGCATACGTAGAGATAAAAATACAAAACAAATTAAACATGCTGGCTTGCACAAAGAAAATTATTTAAGAAGACTGAAGCTCCACGGTAGCAGCTTGCTGTAATTCACAAGGAAATAGTAAACCACTGTGGAGTTCCTGGGGAAGTAGAAGTGCAGTTACGATGATATTTGTTTCTTCTTTTCAAATTGAGGTAATTTTGTGATGATTGAACCACCTGGGCAATAGGGGGAGAGTTGCTTTCTGTAGATGTATAGCAGCAGGACAGTGACTGCTTGCCTGCAAGCCTTTGCCTGGCCTTTGCTTTAATGGCCTACATCGGGCTCTGCACTATGGGGTTTTAGGTAAAGCACAGGCTAGTGTGTGTTCTGCACGTGGCATTCTGACACACTCGGAACCTTGCACATGGTGTTCTTGGAACAAAACCCCGAATTTGCTAACGTGAAATGCCAGTGTTTCATTCTCTGCAGCAGAATTGCTTTTGGTTTGCGTGTGTATGAAAGGGGACTGACCCATCACTTCAGGTAAATTGACAACGGGGGAAAAAAGTTTGCAATTCTATTCCAGAACTCGGAAGTACCGGGAAATGGTCTCTGTTGGGAGTAGAGGGGAAAGACTGGAAATATTCCACTTTTGTTTTAAAGCAAACAAAAATCAAAGCACTTCCTCAAATTTAGAAAGGCATTTTGAACTCTCTGTAGGAACTGAAACACTAATGAAGTGTCATAGAGTTGTAGTGCCTATGCTCAGAAGTACAACAGTTGTGTACACAAATCAAAATACAGTGTATAGCCCCCGAGGTGGAGCGCGTGTTGTCGTGGGTGCCTGGGGGCTGTAGAGGACTGGTTTTCTTCAAAAGGAAATGGGCTCTGGGGATTTAATTCAGCCCAGGAGGTGGCACTTTCCTGTGTAAGTTCAGATGTAGCTGTGACAAATGGCTCTTTCTTTTTTGGAAGAAAGAGGCTGAGATGCTGTTTGTTTAGCACAGTGTCAGCGTGTCACTGAAAGCACACTCTATTACCCTGAACGTGTTTTATGAGAGGACTGTGGAAGCTGACAGTGTACCACCGCTGACTCCGTTTCCTGGTTATTTATTTGAAGAACGCTTTCTTAACGGGCCTGGATGATTTAAACCTGGATAACTTCACGAATATACTGATTAAGGAAAAGAGGAGTTAATATATACGCGTCTTGTAAATAAACATTTTGGTGCCGAACTTGCGCTACGCGTTATTTTCCTGGCGGGAAAAAGCTCGCCTGTGCTTCTTACGCTGCCGTTAGGACAGCGGACTCCGCGTAGTGACTGTGAGGGCTTCTGCCGGCGGTGGCGGTCAGCGCCTGCAGGCGGAGCTCAGTGCCGCCTAATGCTCCGAGCGGAGCGGAGGGCTGCCGGGAAGCCTGCCCTGCCCTGGAGCAGCTCGCGTGCCCTAACTCAGCTGTACTGGAGCAGCTGATGTAGGACACTACGCAGGGATGGTAACCTTCCAGAAATTACCGTCTGGAAAGAGGAAACCGTAATAGGGGAATTAACAACAACAAAAAGAAAAGTATCATACGCATAATGCTTTGACTATTTCAGTGTGTGTTGCTCGTGCTTTTTGTACTGCGTCAGTGAGAGCCGGAGAGAAGAAGCCCTTCATCCTCTGCAGCAAAAGGCTGCTGTGCTGCCTTAGCTACGGCAGAAAATGTGCCCGCTGCACATCACGTTGCACTAGGGGGCAGCACCCTCTGAAGCACCCGGCCCTTCCTCAGTGCCGTTGCATCTGCACTCCATTCCAGTGCTGCAAGGAATGCCTCAGCTGTTTCCCATAAAACAAACAAACAGGAAAAAAACCCCACTAAGGAAACCAGTACAGATGCACAGATTAAATAGAGTGTTTTTAATGGATGCAATAGAAACTTTCTAAAGAGAAAAGCTGAATGTGCAGAGGGGAGATCACCTCACACATTATGGGTTAAAACTTCAGCTCCCACTGCCTGAAAAGCTCTGCCAGGAAAAAAATATGCCTAACTGCATGAGCTTCCTGGGGAAGGATATCCCACGCTGCAAGCCAGGGCATTGTAGAAAAAGGTTTCTAATAGCATTAACCTGACCACGGATCTTATGCTGCACCAGATACACAAAGAGCTTTCTATCACTGAGAAGGCAACAGGAAGAAGGTGGGAGAAAACAATAAGCAGTTAAGATGTGAGTTTATGTCGATGGAGAAGCTGTGTGGGCACATATTTGTCTGAGTAAACTGAAATCTGAGCCAGCATCTGCTTCACCAGAACAGAACAGAGTCCTTTTGTTGAGAGATCTCACACTGACTTTTGGAATGTCACGAGCCTCCTCCATCTCTTACCATCTGGGAAGTGAGGGCTGTGAGCCTTGTCATGGGATGAGAGATGCAGAACTGAAACACCCCCATATTGCACGAGATACCAGCAGGGACTGCAGCATGCTGAAAGCCCAAGGTAAAGGCAGTCATTCGCACACATCATCTTCCTCTCATTCACTAACACTGCAGTTGAACTTTGTTTTTTTGTTGCTTGATACTCCCTCACAGCATGTCAGTTTGCATGTTCATTTTTGCAGCACTCTCACCTTGTGTTTTCAGTAGCTTCTTTAAGTCAGATCTGACTGGTGGGTGAGATGACAGAGGAATGGTCTGCACGCAGAGTTGCCTTGCCTGGGCCCTACTTGCACACACCAGCAGCAGCAACACCTGCAGTCACAGAATCATAGGGGCTGGCAGGGACCTCCAGAGATCACGGAGTCCAACCCCCTGCCACAGCAGCTCCCTAGCCCAGGTTGCACAGGTAGGCGTCCAGGGGGGTCTGGAACGTCTCCAGAGAAGGAGACTCCACCACCTCTCTGTGCAGCTGTGCCACTGCTCCGTCACTGCACTGGGAAGAAGTTCCCATGCACATTTGTGCAGAACTTCCTATGCTTCAGTTTGTGGCTATTATTTCCTCTTGTCCTATCGCCACACACTGCTGAGAAGAGTCCGGTCTCGTCCCTTTGCCTCCTGCACCTTAGATATTTCTAGATGTGGGTCAGATCCCCTCTGAGTCTCCTTTTCTCAAGGCCGAACAGACCTAGGTCTCTCAGCCTTTCCTCATAAGGGAGGTGTTCCATGCCCTTTAGCATCTTTGTGGCCCTCCGCTGGATGCTTCCCAGGAGATCCCAGTCTTTTTTGTGCCAGAGAGCCAAGAACTGGATACAGTACTCCAGGTGAGGCCTCACCAGGGCAGAGTAGAGGGGAGGATCACCTCCTTTGACCTGCTGGCCATGCTCCTTCTAATGCAACCCAGGATCCCATTGGCCTTCTCCGCCACTAGGACACACTGCTGGCTCATGGCCAACCTGTCATCCACCAGGACACCCAGGTCCCTCTCCTTAGAGCTCTCTCTAGCAGATCATCCCCCAACCTGTACTGATGCATGCAATTATTCTTCCCTAGTTGCAAGACTCTACGCTTTCTGTTGTTAAACCTCATCTGGTTCCTCTCAGCTCAGCTCTCCAGCCTGTCCAGGTCCCACTGAATGGCAGCACAGCCTTCTGGTATGTCAGCCATTCCTCCCAGCTTTGTACTATCAGCAAACTTGCTGAGGGTGGACTCTATCCCCTCATCAAGGTCATCGATGAATATGTTGAATAGGACCGAACCCAGCACCAACCCCTGAGGAACACCACTAAGTACAGGCCTCCAAATGGACTCTGCACTACCAGTCACCACCCTCTGAAGGGAGTGTGTCCTACAGCATTCTTCCTTTCCTTGGTGGTTCATGACTGTGGACTATTTATTTCCATTGTGACATTCATAAAACATCAACAAAGGCCACCACTGAACCACAAAAATAAAAAATTACAGACCACAAAACCCACAGCTAGAATGGCAGCAACTTGAGGTGAAGTCTTCAGAATTCCTTCCCTTTTATTGGTTTGCTGAACATGGGAAAACAAAAACCTGTAAAACTTCTATAGAGGTTTCCTTTGTTATCAGTTCTAGTGCTAGAAGTGAGGGTATCTGGCAGAGTAATCGCTACTGCTTCACAGCTACATCTCTACATCAGGAATAGAAGATACAGATAGAAAAATTAGGCTGAGGTTTATTGAAGATGTGTTTTTGGGCAGGCATATCCACCAAACACTAGCTGTCCACATCCCTTTCCTCCGCAACTCTGAAACCCCAAGGCAACAAAGAGATGCCTAGCACAGGAAGATGAGGACAGCAGCACAGTGCAGAACAGGCTGTGTAGGCTGCCCCCTCCCACAGCTGTCTGGTGCAGCTTCCTTCCTTAAGCACGTTCAATGGGACTATTATTACCAGTAGCTAATGGGAACAGTGGGAAAGTAGGAGTTTTACAGGGACTCGTTCTCAACAGTCAGCACATGAATTAGTTTAGGAACACAGAAATCAAAAGCAGGAGTAGCGTGAGAAGTGTGCAAGTACCTTGGAGGAACAAAAACCTCACAGGGTTATTACATTTAGATAGCAACATTAAAAAATGAATGGCCAGTAAGGTTCAGCTGGGTACAGCATATGAAGTCTGAAAGAAACAAACTAAAAAGGCATATGTACATCACTGACTGAACTTCTTGGACAATTATTTTCAGAATACTACAGCAGATAAAAGCCCAACAAAACCACACTGCTTAGCTGAGATGAGAAGCAGTTTCATCTTTCAACTAGGCAAAAACATCTGCTCACATGACAGTAAATGTTTTGGGGCAGCAGGACACCTCGTAAGTTTGAAGGAGGGAGGAACAGAATTCACAGTGCTTCAGCACTTCCTAGCATAGATGATTCAAGAGCCTTCTCAGGGCTTCTGAAATATCTCTAGTTAGAAGGTGCCACTGAGCATACACAGCTCCATCATCTTGAATATGCAAGTGACATCTGACAAAAGGCAACGTGTATTTTCAGTAAGGTGACATAACTCCATAGTTCAACAAATGCCTGCCAGGATTCAGGTAGACTATTACAAAGATCAGCTCCTTGTGTGTTTTAGTCTTCCAAAGGAGTGCTGTGAGGCCTCACCTGGTGCGCTGTGTCCAGATGCAGAGTCCTCAGTGCAGCAGAGGCGTGGAGCTGTTGGAGCATGTCCACAGAAGGGCCACAAAAACAATCCATGGAACAGAACAGCTCTCCTATGAGAGCAGGCTGAGAGAGCTGGGGCTGTTCAGCCTGGAGAAGAGAAGGCTGCAAGGTGACCTGATAGTGACCTGTCAGCATCTAAAGGGGAGCTACAGGCAAGAAGGGGAACAGACTCTTCTGCGGGGTTTGTGGTAACGAAACAAGAGGAAATGGCTTCAAGCTCAGGGAGGGCAGATTTAGGTTGGACATAAGGAAAAGTTCTTTTACAGTGAAGGTGGTGAGGCACTGGAACAGGCTGCCCTGAGATGTGGTTGATGCTCCATCTCTAGAGACTTTCAAGGCCAGGCTGGACAAGGCCCCAAGCACACTGAGTGAGCTGTGGTGTCCCTGTTAACCGCAGCGCAGCTGGATTAGATGGCCCTCAGAGGTTCCTTCCAACTCTAAGGATTCTATGATTCTGTAAGCTTTCTGGAGTGTTATTACAACATTCTCATTTGTTTTTAGGCAAACAGAGGTCAGACCAAAAGCTGAAAACCTGAAGGAAGTTGTTAGTCTTTCTAGCAGCACTTATCCTTTTGCCAGGCAAGGCACTGAACGCTTCCTTCTACAATGGAAAAGAGAAGACAGGTGTTTTAATCATAGTTTTATTCCACCAGGAAGGTTGATACAGTCCTGCATAAAGGTCACTGTATGCAGCCTGAAGTACAAAGCTCCCTTTGAAAACTCCAGCACAAAGACACCGCATATTAACGACATTAAACAACGATGTGGGCGGTATAGGGGGAAAAACATATTAAAACAAAACAGCATTCTTCCTATTGGAAAAGCAGAATAAAACAAGGCACTTTCAGTAAATAAGTGAAGAACAGAAATGAGCTGTATCAAATATTCCACAAAGCCGACCCAGAGCACTGTAACAAAATTCTGCAGTAATGAACACGTAAAATACAAAAAGGCACTGCATAATCCTCTCCCTGTGACTCCTTTCTCAACCCATTAGCCAACTGAACTTGGCACAGTGGAGTCTTAGTTATAAAGTGCATCTCCTGTCTCAATAGATTTTGAGAAATAGGCTACAGAACATAGGTAGCAATATTCCCACATGTACAACACATTGAAACAAAAATACATTGCAACTAGATTCAATCTAGTTATGAATTGTGCAGAAAAACATATGGCTTCTTTACAGTCTTTCAGTTATCTCCATATAATCTGAAATACTTTTAAGGAAACATGAACGCGTTAGCAAGGTGATAAGAGGTAGTGTTCCAAGTAAAAGGCCAACTGCTGATTTTACTGTTAAACGGGTAACGGAGCAAAGGTATCCCAGGTTTTAAAAGCAGCATTATCCAACTAAAAGTCTCCTAGCGTGCCATCTTGGGATGGAAATACACAGTGTTTTGGGGGTCTCATCGTAGTTCCTTCAGCAAAAATGACCACTTTCTTTTTTTTAACATATTTATAAAAAAAGTTACAATTGTTTCATAGGTATCTCTCTCTTGGTGCTGTACATTTTCCTATTGCATTGCATTAAAATTTCCAGACAAATATTCTTCAACTTCAGAATTTAAAAACAACATATGCTACGCACTTATTAAACGATTTTTACTTCATTGTCCATCAATTTATGGCTATAAGGACAGGAAAACACAAATACCAAACTGATGAACACATCAAACGTGTCACGTCAGCGGCAACGTATTGATGCGACACTGTAACCTGTCACATTTAACAAGTTGAATGTGTTTGGGGATTTAAGGTTGCTGTCACTCTGCTAGGAAAGTCAGCCAGATCGGGTATGTGTACTACCTACATTTTAGCTGATCTTAGCCCTTCTTAGACTTTAAATATATTAAATATATAAAGGCTAAATAAAAACTGAAATGAAAGCAGCACGGGGTATATTTCTTACGTCAATGATTTGTAAGGATTTGTGTAAACATTCAGCATGTGCATTCTTGCTCTTGGCTGTAAATACCTTACAGTTACTGTATGCCCCTACCCACACAGTACGTCTCAAACTGGAACTTTTCCTAGATAGCTGCTACTGATCTATTCCTCTTCATCAGCAGTATATGCTACTTCAGCAACTTCAATTTCTGGTACAGAATTTTCAGGCACAGAGCCACTCCAGCACGCCGCATGATGGTTCTCTTTATCCGAGCTGCAACAACAGATCAATATGCTTTGTCAAATGGAAACCAATATGATTCTCTGTAGTCACGTTATGCCCACAAACCACCAAACATTTACAAAGCTCGTCTAGCTTATCACTTAACTCAGGATCTAAAATGAACTGTCCTGAGGGCCTTTATGAAACATGGGAAATGCAATAAAACACTGAATTCCTCAGCTGTGCAGAATTCATGTGAGACCAAACATCTGAAAACATACTTAATCTATTTTTAATTTCCTTGAAGTAAAATAATAGTATTTACCAGCTGTCCTCACCCAGAGTACCCTGGTCTGCTTCTACTGCAGAAGACTCCACCTCACCACTGCACTCACTTTCTTCTCCTGACATCTGACGAATCATTTTTCCTGAAGATAAATCCCTACAACAAATAAGAATGAAGAGTCATCAACCTGTCTAAATATTTATCAGGGAAAAGCTGTTTGTTTCATTTTAAACTTACCAGTTCCTAGGAACATATCGATCTCACTCATAAAATGCTCCATATTTTATCACTACAAAGACGTAGGGCTTGCACTGGATAGCTATTGAAGCAGTTAAGCTGAGACCTCTTGCTGAATCTCAATTTAGTAGCTGTATAAAATAAGCCAAGTCCTTGAGAAGCGAGTATAACTTTAGATATGAAATTAGAAGCAGATGATCTAGGCCACATCCATCTTGCTTCAATGGCAGAAGGATCATTGTAAGCTGCTAGATGCAAGTTAATCAAAGCAATACATTCTCCATTAAGGAGACAGGTAGTAACTTTTTTTCCTTACAGCAAAGCAAAATCATGGTCTGACTAGCCTGGTTAAAAATCAAGATATGGTTGCGAGAAATTACCCACAGAAACAACACTTATTTCCAAAGGGCTGAAATCTGTCACTTGAACTGGAAAGGCTTGCAAATGATTTTGTATTGAAGATATTCACCTCTTTTCAAAGTTCCCTTAATTACTGCTGTTTCCATAGCTTTAGCATGGATTTTTAAATAGTACCTCAGCATTACTCATCTAATCCAATGGATTACTGGCCTATCCTCAGTCAAACACCACATGGTACATAAAGGCCTACGAGTCTAATATTTTATGCAACTGTTCACCTCCTGCTCCACACACATTTTAGGTACCTGGCTTTGAGAGTGCAAAGAAAGAAAACACTTAATTGTTCTTGGTCTATTAGATCAGAATTCTACTTCAACGAGGCAAAAGCAACATCACACATCATTCCCAACCAGCAAACAGCATTTCTTAAAGTCACTACATGACTTGGTAGCTTTACAACTAAAAAGCACAGGAGTTACTTTCAGTGAAGATTTCAGCTACTACTTGGCTGACTTTTAGAAGCCTTACAGCACTCTGAGAACAGGCAGGGTATATCCGTGTTAAAAACAAAACAAAATCTATCTTTAGGGAAAGCACTGAAGTACTGTTACTCATGCTTTCTGATTTTAGTTTTAATCAATACAGAATTTCTTCCCATGCTGTTTCAGCCAAATACAAGTTATTTAATTTTCATTAGTTACTTCAGCATTGATGCCAGTAGTAAGTCATAATTTTCTTGACAAACAGGAAAGGCATCTTCCAAACACAGTTAATTGCCTTCAGGAGTAGTATTACAAACTGAATATAGTATTTGGGTCAGAATTCTCAACAAACCACAGCAATACCACTTAAATGTCTTTTCATAATCAAGTGCTCAAAATATGCATTCAAAAATGTAGTTTCTTAAGGGTCCATGGAGATGTATTCTAAGGAAGCTCCACAAAGACTGATTCAGTAAGCCTAGCAGGATGCTGAATACCAACTCCCCTCCACCTGTTGCACAATGTAACAGAGGAGTACCACGAAGGCTTCCTCTGAGACTCAACCAGTTTTTTCTTTAGATCTAAGGGGCAATCTTCAGTGGCATTTAAAAGCCATCTGCAGCAACGTTCCGGGCAGTTCAGAAGGAAGTTAGAAATTAATATAGACACAATCACTTGATCTTGAGGCTGTGTCAAAGCTCTGAGTGCAGGAGGAATTTTATAACTCAAAGCAATTCTTCTGCTGCTCTCATCTCCACTGCAGCATTTCACGTATCTGCCATTTCAAAGGCAGAAGAGAACCTTTACCTTATCTTTACAAGATTGCAAGGATTAGGAAACATAAACCCAGCGACTTTAAAAGGATAGCATGGGTCAACGCTTTCTGTTATCTGTATGAAATAACAGCTTTTAGAGAAAGATTACTGAAAATACTGCCTTGTGTGCAGCTGTGGGAAAGCTGTTTCCAGGAACACAGTTCTTCTAAACTACCTAGATGCTTTCATGTCAAGAAACACCTACAAATCCTATAATTTCTACGTACCTAATTCTTCTTTCAATAGCATCTATATGAAGTTGTTTTTCACTTAGTAATTTCTTCAGTGATTCCACCTCTCTCTGTTTTTCAAGCAGTTCTTTTTGGAGACGGTAGTTTGTTTCCTCCAGAGTTTCACAGAAAGCCTAAGAGAGATTTAAGGACATCAGTTTAATTTCAGCAGAATTTCTTTATTGATTCTTCTTTTAAGAAATCTCAAACCATAGCAGAATTGTATCTGCTTTTCTTCGTATCGATTACCATAAAGAGCTATGTAATTAGTTTTGGGTTTAATATTAAACATGGCTTTGGCTTGGCTTTGAGCTGTGAATTCATTGTATCAAACTGCAAAGCACGTGTTTCACTGTATCCTCTGTGACACAACAACATAAAAGCTGTAAGAAAGAGGTTACTCTATTCTGACACTCAGTTCCTACAACTGAGCCTGTGTGCCTACATGAAACAGAAGGTGAAACCCCCAATTCCCTTTGCCTTTCATATAAGCTTTGATTTCACAGGACTTTGAAGTCAGCTGCCTGCGCATCTAGGCACAAAAGATACCAGGCATAGTCACGAGAGGTCAATGCTCTTCCACATCCAAGATAAAAACAAAGTTGTAGCAGCTACTTGGTACCTGGCTATAAGTACAGAAATCGAGAGAATCCTGCAACCAACAGAAACATTTTTGAAGAAGTCTAAGGAAATGCTGAGAGCAGTAACTGTTCACTGACAAAATGTATTTTACGTTACTCCTTAGTGCCGAAGAGAATAAGTGTACACAGTCACAGTACACCCAAGTGAGTTTGACAGTGAGCAATCTCAAGGCTCAGCACAAAGCTCAGCACAAAGAGCTAACATCCAATGCAATCACCACTGACTGCAGGCACTGACCCGGCGTTGGCATGGAGCCTGGTGGTCAATTACTGGTAAAAGCAAGCTTACCAACAGTAATGCACAATGCTGATTTAATAATTTACATGTTTTTGCTAAGAACACCCACTTAGGAGACTATCTTGGATTACACCATACACAGCTGATCACTGGTTCATGGAATGCATTGAATATGAACATTTTATACGAGCTCAGTTAAGAATGCTGCAATGCTACAATTTTACAACAGACTACAAACATTAAAGAATAGAATCTTCTTAATTATATAACAACATAATTATACAATTAAAACAAGTGCAGTGTTATTGAATCCAACAGCCATTTCTAATTTTTTTTTTTTTTTTTTTTTTTTTACAATGAGTTTTGTTTTATTGACAGGTAGCAAATGTTCTTGGATGACAGATTTGCTGCCTGGTTTCACCGAAAAACACCCAAAATATTCTACAGGTGCTGTGAACACTTTGGTCCATGAAAATGAAAACACAAAGCTCAACTTAAAAAAACCAAACAACCCTCAACTTAAAAAAACAAAAACCAAACACAACAAGCCTCATTTCTAGCTACAATCTATGTATCAGCTGCCTGAAGGAAGAAAGTCACTGTTCACAACTGAATAAAGTGAACATCAATGTATTTCAAAGGATGTCATAATAGCAGAAAGGTGATCTAAAACTGAGGCAGACCTACTGGGGAACTACCAAGTGGGTATTCTTTGCAACCTCTCAAAAGACAACACGACTAGGCCAGCTGAAAGACAGATTTCTTCTTCACTAGATCATGAAACAAACACATCTACCAAGGCTATGAGGAAAAAAAAAATACTGCTTTAGTGAATATTTTACCTAAATTTTTGTGATTGAAGCATACAGTACAGTTAATTCTAATTATAGGATAGCTATTGGAATTGTGGATAGGATAGGATAATAATAATAATAATAGGATAGCTATTAGAATTTATACCTCTGAAAAGGCCTAATCAGGTTCTAATGGGAGAGGTACCCTGCTTGGACTACATGATCTCAAGAGGTTCCTTCCAACTCCAAGTATTTCTTAATAAGGCGTGCTAACCCCAGAGAGATCAGGATTTTATAACAGATATATCCAAAATATTTACTGAAACCGTTATTAAACAAAAATATAGCAGCACAGCTATTTTAATGTTTTGCTAAAACTGCTATGGTAGAAGAATATCCCTGTACTTCATCACTGTATCACAGAATTGCAGGGGTTGAAAGAGACCTCAAGAGAGCGAGTCCAACCCCCCTGCTACAGCAGGTACCTACAATGGGTAGCACAGATAGGTGTACAGGTGAGGTTTGAATATGTCCATAGAAGGAGAAGGCTCCACAACCTCTCTAGGGAAGCTGATGCAGTGCTCCACCACCCTTACTGTAAAGTTATTCTGCATGTTACTATGGAAATTCCTACGTTCAAGTCTTAGGTCACTGCTCCCTGTCCTATCACCACACACCACTGAGAAGAGCCTGGCCTCATCCATTTGCCTCCCACCTCCCTATAGATATTTATGAACATTTATCAGATCCCCTCTCAGTCCTCTACATTAACATTCACAATTTCTGCAGAAATAATAATGCATATATAATTCCTAAACAGGTTGGATATTAGGAAAAACTTCTCCAAAAGAGTGCTCAGGTGCTAGGATGGGCTGCCCACAGAGGGGCCCGAGTCACCATCCCTGGAGGTATTCAAGAAACGTTCACACACTGTACTAAGGAACATGGTTCAGTGGGCAACACTGGTGATAGGCAGGCAGTTGGATTAGATAACCTTGGAGGTCTTTTCCAACCTTAGATTCTATGATTCTATGTTTTTACATTACAAAGTAAGAAAGCCAAAAATAAAAGTTCTAGACACACCTGATATAGCTAAGCATGCCTGTGAAATACACAGGGAACTAAGACTGTAGCATACTGTATTTGCTGCACACTGTGCTCACAAGCATGCTGAAAAGCTGTAATTTTACAACTTGACACAACTCAGTTATCTGCAAGAACTCTATTTTTAGCAGTCACAATTCTATTTTTAGCAGTCACAATTACACTCTTCATTACGTGTCATAGTAAGAACATTTTACAGCAAAGCTTGAAGTTTATGCTGTATGTATTGTGACAATGTGTTGAGTAAATCATCAAAAAACCTCTCCTTATATTCAGAACTGGACTACAATAGCAGTGGCCTTTAAAAAAAAATTCATCCACTGCTCCTAAGTGAAAAAGGAAGAGATTGTATCGATGTGTAGGGATTAAGTATAGCAGTCAAAGATGAGCAGTGTTTTAGTGATCACTAATAATCAGTGATCAGACTGTTTTTCAAATATAATAAGGTACTTACCCTGCTCTCTTCTAGACTGTCAAAAGGACCCGGAGGGTCATCCAGACAAAGAAATTCTCTCACTGCAATGCTTAAGCAAATAAAATAGAGTGCATTACTTAAAGTACAAAATAATACTTACAAATGTAAGGGCAGTATTTCTTTAAGGATGCAAACATCCTTACATTACTCTCAAGTAACTGTTCAACATTATTTTGAATCTCACTTGTATGCGTTACCAGGAGACCTCAACTAAAACTAAACTGAAAAAGCTGCACAAATACAAAAGTTTTCAAACAGAAGAATTCCATTTAGGACACTTTTTTCCCCCCAGATCTTCACAGAATATATACCCTTATGATATTATATCCCAATTAATAATGAAGCAATTTATTAGCAATTCTGTTCAGAAGATGCAAACTAATTTCCTGTCTTTTCCTCCTATCTAAAAATTCCTGTCCCCACACTCACTTTCACATCATCATCCTTTATACTAAACTGAAAAATTCCTCCTATGACAATGATCCACTCCTTTCTCTACTTAATCTTTGTGACAGAGGCTGTAAGACTTTCCTTTTTTGAGCCCACTATATTATATAAATCCATGGTGTATGGCCCAAATTTATACTATTACAACTGTCTCTTCCACACAAATAACAAAAATATTTGACAACTAAAACTAGCATTATCACTTCAACTAGCAAAAAGAAGTGATAGATGGTAACAAGTCATTAAATTTGTTAAATGGATAGAAAAATAACTGCAAACTAAATGAAGCTATTCAGCCATATAAAGTACTCTTACAAGGAAGAGACTTCTTTTCCTGTCCAAATAGCTTAATCTGCCTGGTTGAAATGACTCTTTTCCAACATGATGCTCAAATCCATTTTTTGATGGTTGAATTGTTCTTTTCATAAAGATGAAAGTTGTGCTGAATGAACTCATATAGCTAATGCAGAGGAATTCATTATATGGAAACACTTCTCATCATTTCTCTCAAGCATCTTCATCATTGATCAATTAATTCTGTTCAGACACTTAAAAATATTTCATTTCTACATTTCACTAGTAATTTTATTTTGAAGTGTAGAATTAAAGAACACACAGCAATGCTTGTGTAACAGAAATGGAAATAGCTTCTGGGCTTTTTTTTTCCTCCTAAGGAACTGATGTCCTTCTCAATCTAGTTCTTAGTTAATCATGTGCAATTCCCCTCTTCTGCTTATGGTTAAAATGTGATTAATAGGGCACCATATAATTCACAAGATGACCAAATACACAACAAAAATGTTAACAAAATTCTTTACTTTGTTGCTCAAAGATATGCTGGTAGCATCCCTGAGAAGCCTGAATGCAAAAAATCTCAAATCCACAGGCAAATTCTAATGACGTACCAGTTTGCAATATCTTTGTGAGCTACGATGTTCTGGAGGAATGCTTGTAGTCCCAACTGTCTGTCTTCCAGGAAATCAGGATTATAATTATCCTTGAACCATCGCTTTGGTGGAAGGGCCAACCGAAAGCCAGGAAACATATCTTTGAGCTGAAACACAAGTTAAAGACAAATGAAGAAAACGGAGAAAAAAAAGTCATAATGAAATACCAAATCATTGGTATTGAAGGCATTGATTTTGCTCAGAATTACAGGTGCTTCCTGTCTTCAAGCACTAGGCGCATCTTACAACAATACGTGAACTCAAATTATACACAGTGTAAGTTTCATATACATGGATGCAGATCAAATCTTATTATTGTCACGCAAAGTTTTTTGCTTGCTTCAATATTGATGACGTATGCTCACTGTAGGAAAGACAATATTTTATGTGAATTGAAAACTGAAACACAAATGAATGAATGCTGAAAATTATATCATGATTGACCTGCCCAGGGACACTAGCTTATCTATTTTTATAATACACATTAAGATCATAAACATGAATACTTTAACCGAAAGCAATTTCAAGCTGCCTTTTCTTAGAAGAGATGCTTGAGACACAAAAACACAAATAGTTGTTATAATAAAAAGAAAAAGCAAACAGGTTTTCACAAAACTAACTTTCCATCAACTGAAGGAAATAATTTAATCTTTTTGTGAAGACAGGAACAAGCACATTTCTGCCAGATATACTGCTATATACATCAAATACATTCATACAGATGTTCTGGTGATAGGAATTGCACATCTGCCTTGAAAACAGCTTAGCACTTCATGTTTCAGTAGCTGTAAGATAATTCTTCAGTGGCCTCTTGATTCCTGCATTGAAATAATTTCTAACTTTCTGACATCAAGCTTTATATTTTAATTTTCAGGAACTCGTGGAAAAACCTACAGGGTAGCTCAGCTAAAAAGAAATACTGTATTACAGCTACAACCTCTCTCTACAGTTTAAAGGAATAATCACATTAGTTTGTTACACTTGCACATGTAAATACCATCTCATAGTACCTGAAGGATATTTTTGGTTCACAAATACTACATTTTCAATTTTAAGCTCATGATAACTACTAGTTTCTAATTTATAGAATGGTTTGTCAAAGCCTTGCTCCTTTTTTGTGCATTTAAATCTTGAAGCTTTCCTCTTCACTTACTGAATGCTATCAGACTTTATAGTTTTAAGTTGATCTTTGGTCATTGAAAGTTCCTTTATCTCTTACCAAGTTACCATTAATACTGTACATAGAAGTATCTTTTAAGCTCTATCACCTCTCTTAACTAACAAAATACTGCACATAACTCAAAAACGACAACAAAAGGACTTCCTGTCTTATCTTGGTTTTAGATCAACTTTCACTTCCTGGAAATTTTTTTCAAGCAGATGGATTTCTGCTTAATAACTTCATTTGTTCAGTTATGTAGATCACATCATTTATTCCTAAGCAAAAAGTTATGTCTATCCACAGATCACTCCATCTGTGAGTGAGTACAGCATGAGAAAGCTACCAGCTGTCAGCAGACCGACTTTCAACAGCACTGTCCTGAGGCATTCCTTCTTGAACTCTACTTGGATGCATCAGGAAAATCCATGGGTCAGACGAGTTTTGCTGTTGGTAATTCCTTGCCTGTAATTCAGTATTTTTCTAGACATCTTTCCCCCACGTCATCATGTGACAGCTCACACGTGTCACATGAGGCAGTATCTCAGAGAAAATTAGTTGACTTCTTGGTTTATTCTTAGCTCAGCAGCTCTGCAGGCAGAGAATTTTATGATGCAATTGTTCCCCACTAAGTTTTGGCACAGAATAGTACTTTCCACATCTTTTTCTAACCCACTAGGTGTTCTTAAGTGACAAAACGTACTCATACTGCCAAATTTTAGTATTTGCTCCTAGTCTCTCCATATCTATTACATTCAGCACTCAGACTGATTATTTTTTGGTAATACCAAAGCAAGTTCTCTGACAGTTTTAAAACTTATCTGTTTCATTCATAAAAGGACAATCTGTTTCATTCATAAAAGGTTTTGACCTCTCACTCTATTAGCTGCTGTGCACTAAAAGCATTTCAGAAATGAGCAGAAGATAAAAACACTTTCTAGGATGCTATTTTACTTTCCTGTTTCTCTGAGAGATCAGAGTAAACAATGCCCTAAGTTCAGTAGCTGCTTCTTTTAGTCAGCTGAGTTGCATTCATTCAGCTTTTAACTTTATCTACACGCATCCCTATTCTCACCTTCTCCCCATTTCCAGTCACTGCTGAAATGCATCACTCGGTTTAGTTTGAGTTCTGAATAAGCATATACCTAACACACACAAGATGAACTGCTCTCTTCTTTACCCTGTCTTCCTGAACAGTCATTTCCTTCAGTTAATAGTTCAAACCATGATTCGTAGTGATTAATTACTCATTCAGCTGACATTTAATGCCATGCTTCAAATATAACCTCAGGGAATTAATAATTTACTATCAACCTCAAATAAAGATGTTAGGGAAAAAAATTATAAAAATGTATTACAAGTGTTCATCGCTGATTTGTAGGAGAGAAGGTGTAAAAATCCTGGAAGTATACATGAATGCAATTTCGTATCTATTTGCCTTTAGAGCACAATCAACAAGCTACTGCAAGTATTCTGTCATGTCTTCTGAACCAGTGACACACATATACTTTACTCTTCAGTTCCTAAGTGACTGTGCTTGATCTAAAGTGTACAATAATTCTGAAACATGTAAAGAATTGGAAACAAAAATGTCTAGATGTATATTTAAAGGTGAATAAATTTGAGCCAGTGGTACAGAGGAAAAAAAACCAGAAGTTCCTTATCAACGGAAATCCTCCTACCCAAATATTATGCTGGAAATCACTCTTTAAAGATTTGACCACAAAGAATAAAGGCTACACTTGTAAAATCTAAATATCCTCCTAAAATGAATATCTGTGGCAGTTTAATTTTGCCATCTGCTCACAGGCATGCTAAAAGACAAGGCAGTTCTAGGCCTATATATGATCTAGCTAACTAAAATACACACTGTGATGCGACTTGACTTCAAACTGAAATCTCCAGAACAACACCAACTTAATATCTATTGGCATTTATGATAATTAAAACACAGATTTCTTCAGAAAGAAGTCTCTAAACTAATCTGTATTCAACAATATGCAGCAGTAGCTCTAGACTCCACTCATGTTCTAAAGGTGGCTTAAAAGATGTCCAAACAGGTAAAACCAAGAGCCCAGAGTGGGTAAGTTCAAATCCACATTTAAAATTTCAAAAGAAAGTTCTTACGTGATTAGGCATGCTGCTCCAGGTAAGAGAAATGGTAAACCAAAAACTCATTAGTATGGGCCAAATAGAATAAAAGTTACAGGTTGTAACATGAAAGAATGTAATAGAAGGAAACGTGTTAAACGTGCAATGGAACTTCATCCTTGGGAGTTGGCAGTAAAATGAAGATGAGTGTGCTTAGTCTTTTGTTTTTATGCTCTATAGACATAACACTAACTGGAACTGCTAAACATTATTCACCAATTCAAAAACCTTGTGCTTTTTCGACAAACATCTTTTGATTATGAATACTGTAAGAATACTGAGTTGATAAACAGGAGTTCTGGGGCATCAAGAATCTACACCTTCGGTTTTAAGATCTGATATAATTACTTTACAATTAACTGCTAGAAACAGCAGAAGACTGATCAACATAATTAGGACTTCCAGTATTTACAGAACTTCAGTTTCATCAGTCTGCGTAGTTTGTTGCATTAGAGAAGAATAAATAATGTACTGGATTGTTCCTGCAAAATTATGTGAGCTTCTAGTTCATTAGTTTCATCCTCAGCATGGGAATTGAGAGTTAGGTTCCTTCATCAGATTGATAAGGAGTAAAATATGAAGCACTCTAACAGTCTGAGATGAAAAACATATCTTCTTTACCCTAGACGTAGCTAATTCACATGTATAACATTATTGTCCTAATGGAAAGCAGTAGCATGCTACATTTTATGTGCATTGAAAAAGCAAAGAAAAAAGTAACACACAAAGAAAATGAAATAAGTAGTAAGAGTGAGGCAAACTGGCTGAGAAGTTACCAGAGTATACTTCTCACCTTATCGTTGAGCCTGGAGAAGTCAGTGTACCGCCTGAAAACCACCCAACTTTCCTCTGGACTTCTTTTTACTAGTATTTTGTATACCTGTGTGGAAAAACAGGGATGTTAGAGGAACATACAGAACTTCCTGACTTACTGGCTGGAAGGCTGAAATTATCCTTTATTTCTTAATGAAAAAGATAGAACTCTTGGATTAAAAAAATAGTTCAGTATAAACAACAGAAATAAATTTCTGAACTTAATGAACAAGTTTCCATCGTTGCCAAATATCTTTAACCACCTTTTGACTGTAAGAAAGGGTTGCTGAAACTACATGTGAACTTGTACTCCAAGGAAAAAAACCATCTTGCCTATCAAAAGGGAAGTGATATACACTTTAATCAACTGCTTTAACTATTGCTGAATTACTGTTTTACTTAGTAATCTTGGAGGCCAATCTGCCTTTAAAATGACTGTAATGATCAGTTACTTAATGTCACATTATTCCAAAAACATCTCATGTGACTTGGTTCATGAGGAAATTAACGTAGGATAAAATTAGGATGCTGCTTTGGTCCTCTTATTATAAACATCAGCTTTTGTTTTTCCAGACAGAATGTGATCACTTCCCCAGGTAATTAACATCAAAATAATTACACCAGTGCTGTAGAACTAAGTAAATGAATCCTTAGAATCAGATTTAGCTAAACAGCAGCATGGTAGTATTATTTCATTTAAAGCAAATGGACTACAAAAAATGGATTAAAAAAATTAATCAACTTTTAGAAGAGAGGCAGATACTCAAATCAAAAAGTCAATCACCATTAAACCAATAAAACAGAACTTTAACAAGGAAAAATTTAAAGTAACATTTAAGAAAACAAAAACTTTTGTGTCACAACCTCACTTTTTTCAACATAAAGACTTCAGTTGTAAAGGGTTAGCATTCCCAGCTAAGTTCTCTAATTAAAAATGATAAAATACAAGTTAGGGGTAATTCTGTAATTGTAATCACAGGCATTTCACTTCTTAAATATTTTCAAGACTGTTATGTAGTGAAAGATTTTGTTTTCCTCCGAAGTAGGATGTCCTGGCTAATACATGTATATTTCTTGTTGCAGACCCCACATGTGATAACCACAAAGCTTCCCAACTTCTGTGCAGCAGAAAGACTTCAGTTGAAGCATTCCTTAAAAAAAAATAATATAACGTATTCAACTACAGAGAGTTAGACAAGCTACAGACAACTACATTAAAAAATGAAAGCAACTTCTGAGCAAGTACTTCTCCTGTTTCCCTTTAAAGGCAGAACTCTACTTTCAAGCAGCAGCACCCATGGACACCTTATCCTATACCAGAAGCAATATTTTTGTCACGACCAAAGTGCTGCTAGTTTATAAATCCATTCTGCAAGACATGCCTTCAAAGCAAGCCTTAAAATGCAATTCTTTCTTTCTGTGCTTACCCAAATGTTTCAGCTTTCCTTTCATAGCAATAATATAAACAAACTTTTATTATGAGTTTGATAAAGCATAACCACTGTATAGAATTGTAAAGACTTACAAAGTCAAGCTTCTCAACTCTCAATCGCAACATCCCAAAAATACAAAATATTCAGTGAAAATAGGCTAGTATTTAACAACAACTCTTTAGCTGATTCAGCACCTTAAATCATTTCTAGTTAACATAAAAAAACACGAAGAGGGTAACAACATTTCAGGACTGCCAACACATCTGAGATGAACTGCTGATGCACAGTGATGTCCTTCAACCCCCCAACAAACAACAACAAAAGAGCTATAAAAAGCCCAACCAACTCAAAAAATCTGACAACAACAAAAAACCTTTAGCAAACCAATCTCCTCTAACTTGTGGTTTTGATTTAATACCCACTGTCTTCCATCTTATTGATTTTTGCATTACAGAAGCAACCAAAATTTCTAGCACTAATTACTTACTAGTTTTAATACACAATAGCAAACCTATTTTCAACATGCAACTGAAAACAAAGTTAATTACATGCTTTCAGAAATAACAACACAGCAACAGAAACGAATTGTGGAAGAGCAAAAACGTATCCTAGGAATTTAACCATGAAGGACGTTTCAATTGTTCTGTTTTTAGAAGCGTGGCTACAATGACAACTTTGACTACTTAATTTAAGTGCACCTGCTGCTGGGTGAGCACCGGACTCTGCCTCAGCATATTTTTAGATCAAACTGTGTTTAACCATAGTGTTCGTTGTTTTAGTTTTCAAGGCACTGTTCAAAGGAATCTTTTAACCTGTATGTAGCAAAAATTTGGCTCCTCTCCTAACCTACCACGCACAAAGACATCAGAAGCTGAAAAATTTATGGCAAGCCAAGCCACATTTTCAAATAATTAAAAAGCCTTGGTATTTAGTTATTTGCCAAAATAACTTGATGGCTTTATAGTATTTGAGGTTATCAAAGTTATTAGCTTCCAGGCATTTCTAACGGATCTGCCATTTTCCCTTTTTAATTATTGTCACAAAATGCTGGTCTCCAGAAGAAACATAAGTAATTAGTAACAAATAACTTCCATTAGTTCCCCAAGATTTGTCTGATTATCTCGAAGAAGCATTTCAACCGCATCCACAGAAATAAATGCCTGGATGCGTTTATGGCTTGTCAAAAAAACTGAACTGCCAGCCACCATATGCTTTGAGAAAAACCAATCCATACCAGTTCAGCTGGTGCTCTGTCAGGTATTCCACAGGATATCTCAACTCTGATGTTTTCAGATTTCTACTAACAACCAAGCAAAACAAGAAGCTGTAAACTATGCATTTGTACTTTAACGCAAATTAGATCATGAAATGAAATTATTCATTTCAAATGCAAGAGATTTGTTTAACTTAATAATGTTTAACTATCCAAGCTTCCACAATTTCACAAGAAATTACAACTTAGCAAGAATTTCTGACTTCTCCAGCAGATATTCTTGATACCTCAAGTAGAATGAATTGCTTCTATTCCATGTAGAGAGTTAAAGAAGAATCACAGAATCAAAGGAACTGGAAGAAACCTCAAGAGATCATCAGGTCCAACCCCCTGACCCTACAGCAGGTCACACAGATAGCCTCTAGACAGGTCGGTCTTCAGTATTTCCATCAGAGGAGCCTCCACACCTCTCTGGGCAACCTGTTCCTGTGCTCTGTTACCCTTACAGTAAAGAAGTTTGCATGGAACTTCCTATGTTCAAGTTTTAAGCCATTGTTACACACCACTGAGAAGTTCCTGGCCTCGTCCACTAGCCTCCCACTTCCCTATAGTGATTTATAAACATGTATTAGATCCCCTCTCAGTCTTCTTATCACCCCAGGATTGGCCTTCTTGGCTACCAAGGCATGGTGCTGGCTCATGGCCAGCCTGTTGTCCACCAGGACACCCAGGTCCTTCTTCGCAGAGCTCATCTCCAGCAGGTCAGTACTGATCTGTACTGAAGCATGTGGCTATTGAAGATGTGTTTCTGACTGTCAGTTTTCCCACCTGTATAGTGGGAGCAATAGTCTCCTGTCAGGGTACAGGACTTAGAGGCACAACCAGTATTTTGTACAGCGCTCCAACACCCCTGCAAGATTAATTAGTGAAAGAGAATGTAAAGCACAGTCAATATTTTATCATTACAGAACAAACTATTTATACTAATTTATACTAATTCCAAAAACTTACAGTGAATTTCGCCCTTTCCTCCATCACCTCATAACCCAGTATAGTAGGTGTGGATGGTCGATCTTCCCAGCTCCTAGAATCTGTATTCTGCTCTATTTCTTCTATGGGCTGAGTACAGTACTCTATTGATGTATCCAGACCTGTAAATTTAGTCCTAACAAGTGGACTGCTACAAGCAGATGACGTAGAACCAGTCTGGTCAGGCATGCTCATCTTTTTAAAACTACCAACTGTAGAGTCCTCTGGTTGTCCTTTTGAGGAACTGGAACTTGTTGAGATGCTTCCAAAAGAAGAACGTCTTTGGTTTCTGTTTGTAAAGCTGGATGATGAACTTCCAACAGGAATAGGAACAGGAACATATGGTGTTGCCATCCTTCATGGAAACAAAACCTGTTTCCAGACCAAGCGTTTAAGGTTCATTCAGTGTACAGTCCATGATTCCTCTTCTTTTCAAGAACAGTATCTGTAGAGAAGGACAAAAAATATCATGTTAGCTTATTTATTTTTAAGTGAAAGCAACAGTATGATACTGCTTTGAAAAAATTTGTATCAGTACTGGGACAGTGCAGTACTGACTTAAATTTTCACAAGGAATTTGGCTTTACAGATAATACTGCTTTAGCTCTACTGTTTGAGGGACTGATAATCAGGAGTTCCCCGCCTTTCACAGTCACTAAAATAAAACAGTAGAAAATGAAAGTACGACTACAAAAGAGAAATCTTTATTATGTCAGTAGGATTTTATGTTCTCAAAAGGTCAGCAACTTTTAAGCATAACCTAAAACGTTGGTGGAGGTTTACTGATCCTTTAGCACAAACAGTAGATTTATTTCTGCATGATGTCCAGGAACTACATGTGGTGCATGTAATATGCATGATGTGAATCAGAAGAAAATACAGTAAACAACTTAAGTGGAAAAAAACATATTTGCACATCATACACATTTACTGACATGATGTATTTGTTTTTAAAGCAACTGTTGCATACAATTTTGCACACATTCGTAACAATTAACAAGGTACATTTTCTGTAGTTTTAATTACAGCAGTTAAGTTTTACAAGCATGTACCTCAAAAACAGTGTTGTAATAGTAGTTTCCTATTTCAGGAGACTAAAACTGAAAAACGAGTTCAAGCAAAAAAGATGAATCAAAGATTTTACACTCGTCCACAAGAAAATCATTTTAAAGTAAAATTAATATTTTGTCCTTATGTCCATTTCTAGATAAACTTTCTTGGCAGCCTCAAACTGCCAGAAGCACCACCACCATCTCACACCAAAAGAAGTGTGCTAGCATCTCATTTGCATCTTGCAATCTCTTTGGATTAGCAGGAGTTGAGTCACCACCCATTTCAACCAGGAGAACACCAATCATGAAGCTGCAGGCTGCTGTGAAATGGAAAACTGTCAGCCTGATTCAAATCACAGGGACAATCAGTCATCTACTGAAGCAAAAAACAAATGAGATTTCTAATTGCTAAGGGGAAGCGATGTTTTCATTCTTATTTTACATAAATATTAGAGACCTTAAGTAAAAAATGAATACAAACTTTATCAGTATCAACAAAACAGACTGAAAAAAATGCTCAGTAAAAACTTCACGCACTCTGCATGTCCGAAAGCTGAGGAACCATGACCAAAAGGGGCAGTTTCAAACTGACAGCAACACACAGAAGTCTCCCTGCCCCACCATGGGATGCAGCTAGATACTGAGCAGCAACTGATGGAGCAGAAAAGCTAGCGTTATAAAACCCTGCTGATTTACTTTGCTATCCAAGTACTGCACTTGGACAACCCAGCAGCTTCTGCAACACAGCCTTGTGCTTTGTTGTGTGATGTCACCCCTCATATCAGATGGCTGATGAAGCAAGACACACCTGTCTTGGAGACAAGATGTTCTCCTGTAGCTAAACTAAGATACAAATCTGTTCTGCCCACTTGCATCTCAGTAAGCAAATCTGACTTCTACTTCAATATAACAATGACTTAAGAGTAGTAGAAATACCAAAATACAAAGTTTTCTCAGGTACGTGACATTCTCTGGAGCTACTAGTCTGTATAAAATATTGAACAAAGTACTATCTGGCTGCAGTAAATGTTATCAGCATGAAGAACTGAAAGCACCCCCTATCCAGTTATGTTCCTAGGAGCTGTGAGATTAAATCCCTACGAACAGAAGAACCCAGGTGAGCTGAAGGTCTGCAACAAATCAAAGGATCTGAAAATCATGATACAAAAATAATACAGTCTCCTGCTGCATAACTTTGTGAATCTAAACTAGAAGGAAAACAAGTCCATACTTCATGAATCCTTTGACAATCATCCAGAGTTTTTGGAATTTTGCAAAATTGCTTTTCAGCATTCTATCTTATTTTTAAAATACATTTTCACAAGTTACAATGCTTGTGAACAGTGTCTTTTCCAGAATGACTCCCTTCTTTAAAGTGGAGTGCCAGCCAAGAGCTTGTTACCTGGAACTTACTGGTATACTTAAATGCACACACGTTAGTGGGAGGCTTAACGTGAATGGATGTGTAGTACAAAGCACCTGGTGTTAAGAAGTCAACACCCATATTATATATGTTTCAGCAACTTTTATTTCAGACTAGCTATAACTTAGTAGCATTAACTGAACATTTACTAGCAGCTAGAGTCTGCTCCCAGGATGCATTTTTTTTTTTTAAGTGTCCCATGTACACTTAAAGACCATTCCAAACTATAAGTCAATGCACATTAAACGGTGTTGACCACAGTATTTGCTTCTAAAAGACATTCAAACTAACACAGTAAAGTTTACACAGTAAACACACCCGCAGATAAATAAAAGAGGTGATACTACCAGCACCTCACTCTTATTCCTAGATCTCTGAAGAGAAACACAACAGTATGAGCAATGGAAGCATCAAGTCAAGTGAACTAAGGGCATGGCATACCATTCAAACTGATGTCTTTTTTCAAGAAAACTGAGAAAGAAACATGCCAAGACACTACATCAAACTTACCATATAAATACATATGTAAGTAAATTCATCTTAACCTGCAGACATGTAAGTATCTAAGCACTTAAGACATCTATTTGCCACGAGTTCCACCAGAATTTAAAATCACACTGATTTCCACTTCATAAAGACTAAATCTTTGAGGAAAAAAAAAGTACAGAGCTGAAATGAGGGTCACAACCCAAGGACATCAGTCTTTCTGTGTATCCAGAAGCTCACCGTCAATTCATGTAATAAAAGGAACAGAAAGCAAACTGATAAAATACTTTTACATAAATTACAGTGCTCCTTCCTCACACTGGTGATGCAAGGAGGGAAGATTTAGGTGCAAGCTGCTACTTTCAAGCTTCACAGCAGCCTGGTGTCACGTCACTGCATTAAACCGACAGAAACATTGCACCACACCAACTTCCAGAACAAACATCACCGCTGACACCGGAAACCAACCACGGCAATTCTCTCTCGATTAAGTACTTACTTTACTTTTGAATAAGAAATTTCTTCACTGCTCAGAACACACACTTGGCTCAGTTTGATTCCCAATCGCCAGTTTAAGAATAAAAACAAAACAACTTCTGCTGGATTGCATTGCTAAACGTGAAACAGGATAAGACGGACTCCTAGGAATCACAGTGTCACATGTTGCAGGACAGCATGACACCAACTTACCGGCTATTTACAACAGGCACCTCCCTTTTCGCAGGCAAAGGAAACAGGCTGCAAGAGAACCACTCTGCAAAGGGTTTGCGTCCAATCTGAAGCAACCGCAATTCCAAACCCCGTTTAAGCTAATGGTTTATAGGCTCAGGGAGAAACACGCAGGCCATTCGATTCACGGATAAGAGAGCATAAACAGAATGATCCTTATTTAACGCTTGTAATTGGATTGAGAAGACTTTCGGCTATGCAATACTCCCCGTGAGCCGGCTGCAACGCTCGGAGCGCCCACAAGAGCGACAACGCAGTGAGAACGCGGCTCCGCTCACGGCTTCCTCAGGCGGTGCCTCCGGTCGCGCCCCGCGCCGAGGGCAGCACTCGGCACAACGGCCGCGACCCGCCCCGCAGCTCGGCCGGGCGGCTTTACGTAACCTGGGCACTCGACCCCCGCTACGGGCCGCACCCAACCCCGCTCACCTGCTCGTCGCCGCGCTCCCTCGCTTCCCTCTGCGGCCCCGCGGCTGGCACTGCCCCTCCCCCTTGGCCGGCGCCGCCCCGCCCCTCCGCTCGCGCGGCGCCCGTGGCTGGGGGCGGGGCTTCGGGCCGCTACCTGCGGCTCCGCGGCGGCAGGGACTACGCGGACCGGCATGCTCCGCAAGCGGGCGCGGCCTGCGCTTCCGGCGGGAACACAGGGGCTGCTCACGGCGGCGCCTGCCGCGGGGCATCTCGGGAGCTGTAGTTCCCGGCCGGCGCGCTGCCCGCTGGGGCTGTGTCTCCCCCTTCCTTGAAGTCGTTTATTTAAGAAGGTACTTGACAGCCTGCTGGCATCATGGCTGCGGCTGCTGGCCTCGCCCTCACCTCTCAAGATGACAGGTTGGCCATGAGCCAGCAGTGTGCCCTGATGGCCAAGAAGGCCAATGGCATCCTGGGGTAGATTAAAAAGAGCATGGGCAGCAGGCCGAGGAAGGTGATTCTCCCCTCTACTCTGCACTGGTGAGGCCTCACCTGGAGTACTGTGTCCAGTTCTGGACTCCTCGATACAAAAAAGACAGGGATCTCCTTGAAAGAGTCCAGTGGAGGGAGACTAAGAATGTAGCACACCTCCCTTATGAGGGGAGGCTCAGAGACCTGGGTCTGTTCAGCCTTGAAGAAAGAAGACAGACAGAGGAGATCTGATCCATGTATATAAATACCTAAGGAGCAGGAGGCAAAGGGACGAGGCTGGAATCTTCTCTGCAATGTGTGGTGAGAGGACAAAGGGGAAATGGCCGGTGTAGGGAAGTTCTGCACAAATGCACATGAGAACAACTTCACAGTACAGTGATGGAGCACTGGCACAGCTGCACAGAGAGGTGGTGGAGTTTCCTTCTCTGGAGGCATTCAAGTCCCACCTGGACGCCTACCTGTGCAACCTGGGCTAGGAAGCTGCTTTGGCAGGGGGTTGGACTCCATGATCTCTAGAGGTCCCTTCCAGCCCCTGCAATTCTGTTATTCTGTGCCATTGCATTACTACTCTTTCTGAGAAGAAATTTTTCCTGATATCCAACCTGAACCTCATCTGGTGCAACTTGCGGGCATTTCCTCTCATCCTATCTTGAGATAAGAGGCTGACCCCTGTGGCACCACAACCTCCTTTCAGGCTGTTGTAGAGAGTGATAAGGTCTCCTCTGAGCCTCCTCTTCTCCAGACTGAACAACCACAGCTGACTCAGTCGCTCCTCATAGGACCTGTGCTCTAGACTCCACAGCTTCACTGCCCTTCTCTGGACGTGCTCCAGAGCCTCAATGTCTTACAGCAAGAGGACAAAGACAGAACACAGTACTAGAGGTGCAGCCTCACCAGTCTAAGTACAGAGGAATGAATGATCCTTGTCCCTGCTGCGTTTCTGATACAAGCCAGGATGCCATTGTTCTGCTTGGCAACCTGGGCACACACTGCTAGCTCATATTCAGCAGGCTGCCAACTAACACTCCCAGATCCTTTTTCTCTGTTCAGCATTCCAGCCACTCTGCCCCAGTCTTGTAGTGTTGCATGGGTTTGTTGAGATGAAAGTGCAGCACCTGACACTTGGTCTTCTTCAGCACCTGGCACTTGGTCTTCTTGAACTTCATACACCTAGCCTCAGCCCATTAATCAAACCTATCCAGATCCCTCTGTAGGGCTTTCCTACCCTCAGGCAGATCAACACTTCCTACCAGCTTGGGTATCACCTGCAAATTTCCTAAGGGTGCACTCAGTTCCCTCATCCAGATCATTAGTAAAGATATTAAACTGATATGACTGGCCTCAGGATTTGTTCAAGGCTTCTAGGAAGCAGTGCACCTCTGGTCAGATGTTGCACAGCTGGTCAACTTATTCGTAGTGTGCCTGGGCACACAAATAGTGTAGCAAAGCTTGGCTGGTGAGCTGAGCTGAACTCTGATGCAGAATGTTGTGCAGTCCTGCTGTGTTACTCCCACAACATATAGTGGTCTGGGAGCTATTGTTACCCTTGGCATGTGATCTTTCTGCTGGATTTCTATTCCACAGATGTTGGTTTTTTTTAAACTTTTGTTTGTTTGTTTGTTTGGTTGGTTGGTTGTTTTTTTCATTGTTTAAGCAGCATATTTGGACTATGTGGAATTTTTTTGAACTTAGACTTCTAATGGATGTTCTTTCAAGTAATTTCCACAGATTTGGCAGGCTAGCTAGCATTCATCATGAGTAGAATTGGAAGGCATTTGTGAATGACTGGTGCAGAAGCAGTGCCACAGGGAACATTTTTTGAACTAATTTTCCACTTATATTCCCAATTCTATCTTAAGTATGTAGTACTCAACAGGGACAATACACAGGAATTTCTGAAATGCATTATATAACATCCAAGGAGATTTAATCAGTTGCATTTTGGAAACTGCATTGCTGAACCTGGTACGCTCAGTATTTCACTGTTACTTACTTAAAACTTTGACCACCCAAGATGAAAATATCCTCTAACTTAGAGCACTGGAAGAAGCTGCTAGAAAACAAGAAAATTCTAACTTCCACTTGCTCAGAACACTTTCTTTTCTATAGCAGTCAATCTTACTGAGCTTTAGAATACTTGTTTATATTTTATTAGTTAATTATTTTCATCATATTTATTTTTAAAGCGTGATACCTTTAGCATGATATTTCTTAAAAACAAATTGATTTTTTTTTCTCTGTAATAGTTTAATTTATATTTGATTTTTTTTAGTGTGCTACCTTTACAGCTTGTGGCATACAAGTTAACAGCCCCCAGGGTAATACTGAGGTCTGTTTTCCTTATGGCCCTCTTGATCATGCAAGAGACCTGTCCCAAATCCTTTGAAGAGGATGGGGTATTTTTCATCACGGTGAGTAGGTGTCGGAAGGAGTGAGGCTGCATTTCTCTGTCCATTCGGAAATTCCACGGAAGTCAGTGGTATTTCTGGCTGCTGAGGAATGCGGGCTCGGCGCCTTTGCGTCACAGGACTCTGCAGAGTCATCAGCGATGACTGCTGCTTCACTGGGGTGAGAGAAACTATGCACGATCAAGGTGAATTAAAATGAGATCTGTTTCTTTTCTGCTTTTCTCAGCAGTACTTCCCGCGTGCTGTGGCTAGAGCAGCGCAGCGCAGAAAAGCTGTGGCTTTCATTGCAGCTAGACAGCCACCATGTGGCAATACCGCGCATTTCGCTTTAGAGAGAGCTGCTAAACGAGTTACTAAAAGCCTAAGAGCCTGGAAAGTATTTGCTGGACTGCTCTGGAGTTGATTTTTTCCTTCACATATTGGTAGGAAATTCCACCCATACTCTGCCTCCATCCCCTAGGTTGACTGGTTCTCCGGAAGACTGGTTGTAGACCCAATCAAAATCTTTTAGGCCATTTATTCCACTGTGCTGAAGACATGAAGTTGCTAATACTGGGTGCTTAGATAGCTTAATTTAACCTTGTTTAGGGGACATGCAACCTCTGTGAACTTCCCAGCATTTTCTCTGTTGTAGAATGCAGGAACTGCTAAATTGTGTAACATCAGCAATTCTACTTTCTGTTCTCAAAACATATGAATAATGGTAACAACTCTGGGATAATCTGTTATTGAACTACATGGAGCTTCTGTGCAGTGTATTTTCAAAGTCCCACCTGATCTCATAATCCCTTGAAACAATGGGAGTGGACTATCAATGATGTTATGAGATTTTGGCGTATCTCGTTATATTTTAATCATATGCAGGCACTCAAATTCCATTGTATTTTAAACAAGCTCTTGCATTTGGACCCATTGTATTTCATTGGGATTTGGGTCTTGTCTCTCTCAATATAAAACATACAGTTAAGGTATATATATTTTATGATAAAGAAGCCATTTTTTGTTCTCAGCTGTAGAACCTTCAATGCTAGAACTAAAGGAATTTCTCTTAAAGGCATTTTTTTTTCTGTAATTCTTTACAGTTTAAAAAGCTACAAAATCCTAATGAAGTAAACCTGTATGTTCTGAAATGACACTAAAAATCTCATGAAATACGGGCATCCAAATACTGAGTTGTGATGCTGAAATACCATTGCCAACTCATTCTGACGCATCTTCGCCTTATATACAATACATCAGTGCATGTGGATGTGTTGCAGTTTAATACCTTCTGTGTTTCTGAGATGCTACTTCAGCACTTGTTCAGATGGACCTTGACTTTTAGAATGCTGAAGAAATTGACAATTTATGCACAATTTGAGAGCTCTTTGGAGACTGTACACAGTTTCAGATGTCCAGTGGTTAAAAAGGATGAGGGAAAGGTGAGAGATGGGATTTAAACTCAATTGCTGTCTGGCTCTTTGCATGTTTGTTCTGTCTTTCTCTTATTTGGTGCTCTGTCTGGCTGTGTTCAAGCCCACTTTGAAATCAACTTGAAGCATCAATGTCAAATGGAGTTCTGGAAGCCCACACTCCTCAATCAGAGCTTGAATGTGTTCAGGGTTAGGCTCAGTTCTTTGTTATCTCGAGAACTTTTATGTTTTCTAGGACTTTTGTTAGAGCTCAGCTTCTGAATTTCAGACTTGTTTCAGGTATGGGATGCTTATTGCCCCTTTGTCTCATAACTGGTTTCTATAGACCTGGTGAGATCAATATATTATCTTCTAATATCTACTATAGAACTTACGATGCAGTTTTACATCTAAATCCTTACTTGTGTTCTACATCAAAATTGTTTTCGCAGTGGAATCCCAATAATAGACTGTTTACATAATAATAACAGTGACTTAATGGATTTTTTTTTCACAGTATATCAGATTTACAGGTATAGTTCAGCTGGCATGCATTATTCTGGCAATTCACTGAGTTACAAATTAGGTTTACACATTGCTTTCTGTTCAGTTATGCCCATTGTGTTTTTCTCTTAGACTGAAATCCTCAGAGAAGGAAACAGAAGCAGCAGCCTTTAGAGTTAAGAGTAGGCCTGACTCTAGGGTAGGTCTACTTTGACTTGCAGGAAATTTTTCTCTTTTAGGAATTGATTTTGGGCAGAGAAGCTTGTAGACTTTATGGCTAGTATTTTCAGTTGAATCAACTCTGAATGGATTTTTACATAATAAAAGTTATAACATTTGCTTCTTTTCTGTAGAAGGTATTGAGACCTCAAACAAATGATGTCCGTCTTTCTCTTCCTTCCTTTTTATCCTCACAGACAGCTTCATCAGCACCTATTGTAACAGAGTATATCTTGCTTTCACTCTAACATACACAAGTAACAGTTATCACTGGTTACTAATCATGATGTATCATTAGTAAGAAGTAATATGAATAAATGATTATGTTAGTGCTTGGATTAATTATCTTATAAATTGACAACTAAAAATTCATTGACATCTGTCTGCACTTCTATAAAAAGAGCAAATAATGTGTTTGAGCAACTAATGTGTTTTTAACAATAGATAGATGTTATGATATTCCATCAGAGTCCTGCTTTCTCTACCAACTTTTGTCTTTACTGGTAAAATTGATTTTCATGGCAGTCAGTCCCTTGAGATCAATGGAAAAATCTGGAACAATGTCAAGTTACACTTGGTGGAAGGTGATCAATTTAGGGAACATTTAAACAAATATGACATCCAGAAATCCAGCAACCTGTCAGGATGCACAAACACATGCTGAGTGAGCAACTCAATTTCACAGAAAGCAACTCCTGATTGTCTTTGAAAGGTCATAGAGTTTGTGGGTGTTTCCTAAGTAATGGTAGAAAGAAAGTGTCTTTCCTATTGTCAGTAAGGCCAAGAGAGCAGATCTGGGGAGCTACAGACCTAATGTTAATACTTAATAAGGTGATGAAAGGCATCATGCAGAAAAGCATTTCTGAGCATAAGGGACACGAGGGTGAACAAGATTAATCAGCATGGATTTATGAAGGGAAAATTGTCTTATCAACCTGATAGCCTGCTGTAATACAATGACTAGCTTGGTGGGTAAGGAAAGAGCAGTGGAAGTTGTTTAGCTTGACCTAAATAAGGCTTCTGACATTGTGTCACACTGTCATAGATAAACTCATAAAGTATGGGCTAGGCAAGTGAACAAAAAGATGAAGTGAAAACTGGTTGAAAAGCTAGGCCTGAAGGCTTGTGTTCAGTGACACAATGTCAAGTTGGAAGCCAGTTACTAATTGTGAATTCCAGGGCTGATACTCGGTCCAATCCTATTTAAAATCTTTATTTGTGGCCTTGTGATGGTACAGAGTACACCTTCATGTTTGTAGATAATAGAAATCTATGAAAAATGGTTGATATACCAGGTAGTTACGCTGCCATTCAGAAGAACCTCAACAGGTTGAAGAAATGAGCTGACAGGAATTTCATGAAAGGAAATGGAAAGTCCTGATCCTGGGAATGATAGTCTCATGGGGAAAAAATATAGACTGTGAAAAAAACAGCTGGAAAGCAATTTTGTCTCCTGGTTGACAACATGTTGAAAAGGAGCAAGGAATGTGCCCCTGCTGCAAAGAAGCCCAAAAGTTATCTTGGGCTGTACTAGAAAGAGTGTTGTCAGCAGGTTGGGGGATATGATGCTTACCCTCTGCTTAGCACCGGTGAGAGATCTGTGATTGTTGAGCCTAGAGAATCATAGAATGGCCTGTGTTGAAGAGGATTATCAAAGATCATCGAGTTTCAACCCCCATGCAGTGGGCAGAGTTGCCGACCACTAGACCAGGCTGCTCAGAGCCATATCCAGCCTTGACTTGAATGCCTCCATGGATGGGGCATCCAAAAGAAGAGAAGGCTCAGAAGTTATGGCAGGGAGTTGGAACTAGATGATCTATAAGATCCCTTCTAACCCAAACCATTTTATAATCCTATGATTCTATCTAATCCATGTGAATAAATATCTGATAGGAAGATGTAAAAAAGATGGAGCCAGGCTTTTCTCAGTGATGTCCAGTGGAATGACAGGAATTAGTGGTCATAAACTGAAACAAAGAGAATTCCATTTGTCTGTTAGTCAATACACTTTACTGTTAAGGTGATAAAACACTGGAACAGGTATCCCACAGAAGTTGTTGCTTGGACATAGTTAATATCCATCTGGACACAGCCATGAGCACCCTGCTCTAGCTGACTGTGGTATGAGCAGTGGCTGGACTCAACAATCATGAGGTGCCCCCTTACAAAGAATTGTAGAATATCCTGAGTTGGAGGGGACCTGCAAAGAGCATTGAGTCCAACTACTGGCTCCACACAGCATCACCCATCATTCAAGCCCTACGTCTGAGAATGCTGTCCAAATACTCCTTGAACTCCGACACTTGGGGCCATGCCCACTGCCCTGATCACCCTGTTCAATGCCCACCTCCCTGTGGTGCAGCCCCTGTCCCTCACCCCCACTCCCCCCTCCCCTGACACAGCTCCATGCCGTTCCCTCGGGCCCTGTCGCTGTCACACAGAGCAGAGCTCAGCGCTGCCCTCCGCTCCCTGTGAGAGCTGCAGCCGCCATCAGGGCTCCGCTCAGCTCCTCTGCTCTGGGCATCTAGAAGTGTTAGTCTTCAGAGTGTAAGGGAGCACAGGGTTTTTTTTTTCTTTGTATTTGGTGTTGTGTGATAAAATGCAACTTGTTGCAAAGAGACATGTAATCTCCAAACATACTTTCTGATGCTTTTTTTTCTGAATAAGTTTTTTTGTTTGTTTGTTTCTTCACCATAATCAATGTGAAAAGAAAATTGTAAGAAAAACCCACGGAGTATAGAATAAAGAATTGTTAGTTGAATTTTAGACTGCATGGTTTCTTTTCAATCTCAATAAAACTATTATGGCAGAGATTTCAGGCATTTTGACTGAGGAGTCATATTTGTGTGCAATAATGGCTTCATTATATTCATTAGAAACTTCAAGTTTAAAAATGATTACTTTGCTTTTAGCTAGAAGAAGTGATGTTAAATTACATCATTGACGCATTCCCCCACTTTTCTTTTCAGTTCACTATGAAATGCGTATGGAGGAGGTTGTTCTTTTACATTGATAACCTTTTGGACAGATACAATTCAGATATGCTGAACTGTAAACTGGTCTGGCAAAGCTTTGATCCTTTGGTACTGCCTTTGTAGAAGGTCCTGGTTTTCTCTCATAAAGCTCTGCAACTTATTATTATTATTATTATTTTTTCTGAAGAATACCATGTATTTTAGCATTGATATGTGACAGGTCTCAAAAGTATTTCTTTTCTGTGAGGTGAAGAAACATGTTAAAACTTGAGTCTTGTTAAAACTTAAGTGGGGCTTGACTTCTTAATTCCTAACTATTGTTCTATGTTTTTTTTTTTGTGTGTGTGTGTGTGTGATATTGGACAAATTTCTTTAACTTCACTTTACTGTAAATTCCCATTTTTTTCTGTAGGTTTACTAAGCAAGCTAAGAAAGATACAGTGAATATAATTTCCTTCTAAATCTGGTGGTATGCATCACTGTTACTTGTGTTCTGAGTTTGAAGTGATGTGCAGCGCAGCTGTTACAATCTGCTGCTGCACACAATCACTGACACAGCCCTATAAAGGCTGATGAACTGTATCCCATGCTCAAAAGATGTGAGTTTCATTGTTTAAACAATAATGCAGAAACCTTTCCATTTGTTTACAAAGTTCAAATAGCAGCAGTGGTGTGAAACAGCTTTGTCTTGGAGAAACATGTGGCATGTTGATATGGAAATGAGCACAGCCGTCCTTCAGTAAGTGCCAGAATGGTTATGTGCTGTGCTGACATGCTAAACTGAACTTCTGCATTGTGCTAAGCCTTGTGTTCAGCTAGCCAAAATTCTAGCAATGTTTCCTTCCCATATTAGAGGTAGAATCTGGCATCTTTGCAGGCTCATAATTCTATCTTTTTCTTATGAATTACCATGATGTAGCTGGTTGCTTTTAGGTGAATATCATGCAATAATTTCATTAAAAAAAGCCCACAAAACAGCAACCAGAAATAACAAATAAAATGACAAACAAGCACTAGATAATTCTTACACTTGGCTTTGAAGAAGAAAACAAAATCTCTGTCCTTCAGAGGGACCTTGTATTGTAATGCTTTTGGTTTCTTTAACCTTTTAGTCTTTTCCTATTTCAGCTCTACCTTGTGAATTGCAATTCAAGAGTAAACTGCACTTAGGCATGTTAATTTCACATTAACATTTGCAGGCAATTCCAGGGCTGGAGGCTACTGTTTAGTGATTATTATTATTACTACCTTGCAGAGTCAAGAAGTGTGCTAAATATTTGCAGACCTGGACAGAAGAGCATCATAATTTTCAGGATGAATTTGTAATTTTATATAGAAGAGTATGAGAGAAGATATAACATATAAGGTAACAAATAATTCAGGCAGGTATTGATAAGAGGGAGCAGAGTTTATCATATGAAAATCAACCACTTGTTTTAGACCTTTGCCGTATAATATTTTTATTATCAAACAGTATCTATCGTGACGGATGATTACATGGAACAAAGGCTCTTTTACAAGAGAGGAGCTCTGGTGGGAATGTCTCAGAAGATCTCAGCCGTGACAAATTTCGTTGGGTGGTGTGGTATGAAGCTCTCCAGATTCATACTGGAGATGTTATTTATTAAAAAAATCAACAAGCATAGTTAAACATTTGAAGCATATGTTATTAAGTGAAGTTTTGAAATAGAATTTTAAAAAATAAAAGCTGGGACTATAAAATTACTTAACAGAATGAAAAGTATGAAGTTTTTATTTCACCCACGCTCTCTACTTGCTTTTCTCTCTGTATAAACCATTTGAAAAGAAACTTCATCTCCCTGTTAAAGTGTATTATATTCTTAAAAAAATTATTGAATGTCTTTCTGGAAAAACAAACAAGGAAAAAAATAATTCCAAACAAATCCACCTTTTATCTGAGGTGAGTTCATACTATTGTACTTCCTAGCTGTTGTGCTCTGATATAGTTTTGCTGGGAATAAAGCAAGACAAATAGACACAGAAGGGAAGAGAACAACAAAAGTTTTTATTGTTGATGCTGATTTTTAGCTTACAGCTCTGCTAGTTGAAATGACAGGCATACTGTACATCTTAGCAGATAACCCAAGACCCAGTAGACCTGCATTAACCACCTTTCGGGTCATGTGTTGACAACGAAAAGATATACTGTCTTGGTTGGGTAAATCAGACTTCTTTCATACAAAACCAGAAAAGAGATATAGGAAAGAACAAAAATAAACCAGACCAAGAAAGACAGACATAGAAGAACTGTTACATGTAGAATCCAAATAATGTTTTCTGGGTGATATTACAAACTAATCTAAAGAATATTGAATTATTATGTTACAAAGGAGCCTGGACTTCTCTTACTCTGTACAATATAGAATAGAATATAGACCTTTGCACTACAAAACTCAATGTATGAATTCTTCCTGCCTGATATTAAATAGAGTTTTGTTGCTGTGAAGTGAATTGTATACTGTATGCTTTGAGTGGCAGCAGTCTGACTTCTGTGTAAGAAATGCAGTTCAGAGAAAGCATAAAAAACACTTGACCATTTCTTTCTAATGTGTAAGATTGTGCTGTGCCTTAGATGATGAAGATATTTTTGTCCTTTGATATCCAGTGTTCTCACAACAATTTATTATACATCAAATACATGAACTCTGAATCAAAATGATAGTAAAAATGATGAGCTAATAGGTAATGTAAAGAGCCGGTACCTAAGAAATTACTACACATGTCCAAAGAAACAGGGCAAAAGAAATTGCCCACAAAGTTGTTCAAGTGTCTTAAGCTGCTGCCTGGAGTATAAATAATTAGGGGTATGACTATTACAAATGAATTGAGGTTACAAGATGACGTTTTTGATGAACAGCAGACAATGCAAAACAAAATTACTGTGTTAGAAGCCATTTTTTCTTAACCTCTTTTCCTTATTACAGTGTTAGAAAGTTTGTAGCTGAAAAAATTGAGGGCAAAAAGACTACCACTGTCATAAAGACTCTTTCTTAACTGTTTTAAGTCCTTGCTTTTGCCAAAAGGCTTACCTAGCAGTCCATGTAAAATGGCTTGATTGTTTCATTTTCATTCCTTTTAGATGTTTACACTGATTTTTTTTTCCCTAGAACTGATATCCAATGGATACCAGGGAATAAGCAGACTGTGAGGATTCATTGCAGGGACAAAATTGTAGGAATATGATAGATTATCCTTTTTGGAAAGGGTTAAAGGGAGTGATGTGCTCTAGTAGGGAAAATTGTTTTGCTGACTAAATTCTTGTGCAGTCTGGTCTAGTTTCACTTCAATGCAGCATCTTCCAACACCCACTTATGAAAAAGACTTCTTCTTATCTATGTTTAGCTATCCAAATTTATGTTTGAAGTCGTTGCCTCTGATATCTCATACCCCATACATACACAGAGACAAAAGCGATTTGAAATGATATTAATTACTCTGAGATATCCATTTGGGAGAATTTTTGGATCAGTTGGCACAGATTGTCCATGAAGTACCTTTCAGAAATCTTGAATTCTTGTTTATCCCCTAATGGATCTCAGTTTTATTCCTACGTTCAGAGGGGAAGTCCCTGTAAAATCTAAGTAAAATTACATATAGGTTAAACTTTTATGAGATTAAGAGCAGAGTAGATCAGAAGAAAAAAATTATATATTCCTAGAAACTATTCCTATTGCAAAACAAAAACAAAAACAAAGTAGGATAATGTAACATTTTAGTGCATGTTAAATATTCACACAGAGAACATTAGTGATGAAACTTACTTTGATGGACTATAGGAAGAAGTGTTTTCTGTTATTCAGAACACAAATTTTCCACAAGTTCATCTTGTCTTTCATAGCTCTTCCTTCTGGATCCCCAAATTAATTACTTATCTCTATTTCAGTTTCTAAGTATATAATACGGGTTAACTGTACTTTCTAACTCCCTCAAAAAATGTTACTGAAGAACAGAAGGAGATCATTAGGAATTATGTGCTGTTTTGTACACAATGTCCTGGACTTGCACCAGGATCTCTTGCAGCGGATCATAGAATCACAGAATCATTAAGATTGGAAAAAGCCACTAAGATCATCTAGTCCAAGCATCAATGATGATACAGACTTAACTTCAATTTGTGACTATCAGATTTCTACCAGCAAATAGTTATGTTACCCATACGCTTTTCAGCTGTAGCTTTGGAGCCTTGCCTTGCTCTCACTGCTTGTATTGTTAAATATATATATAAATTCTTTTTTTCTTTCTTTCTCAAAGGGAAAACACAGAGCAGAAAGGTTAATATAAGCTGTGTTTTTGGTGATATATTTTGATGTTATGGAAAATTGAAAAACAAATTATTGCCATGTATTATTAAAGATCCATGTGTCTGGGCCAGATGTTTGCTCTACAGCCAGTTCTGCTAATGAGGGAAAGGGTAACTAACCATAACATGATTGATTTCTGGGTAAAGGTCCATCTTTGCCTCTAACCCTAGCAGGTGTATGTATAAAACAATTTATTTCTTGCAGATAATATTACATAGCTTGTCTCCTGTCAGTCATCTACAAAAGAGCATAAGTTAGCAAAGACCAACAGATCAGCAGTTTTCCTTTTGAAAAAAAAAAAAAAAGCACAAACCAAACAACAAATCAATCCAACGTATTATTCATCAGAAATATCCAGACAAGTGGCAAGCGAGTTTTCTTTGATTATACATATTGTACTGCATCTGTTGCCTTGAATTGCAATTGGTTGGATAAATGCACTGAAGATCTAACTCTTGGCCTCCAGAAGTACCTCTTCATGTGGTACCGTTTCGTAATTTACAGCATTAGTTGCATTGTGTGAATCTCTATGGATATCTCAGCAACCTTTTCAAGGACTAGCAGTGTATGATATTCCTTTGCTTCCAACAGTGAAAGGATAATACTCTCACAAAACTGCTAAATTGGAAGGGTAGCTTTTTTTGAGCTAACTCTCTATTGCTATGGTATGATTTTAGTCAGCATAGCTGAAGAAAATGATGAAGCTTCCCAGCTTTTTGGGTAGTCTAAAAGTCCTGTCATTTCCACTCAGTTTGTCATAAATGTGGTTTTGCTTTCCTTTACATCTCATGTCTGAATTTGAGAATCACCATAAAGGAAAGAAAGCTTTAATTAATTTCCAAGCGTAACTTTTAAGAGTTGGAAATAAGACTAGTGAAATGTCAGTTTGGGTCCCTGACAAATAATTTAGTGGCAGGCACTGAATAGAGCATGCTGCATGAATTGCTGATGAATCCTGTGGGATTTCCTTAGATGAAGGATCAACTATGTTGAGAGCAGAACAATAATAATTCAAGCACTTCTCCTTCATGACAAAATTGCTGTCTTTCCATTAGCTGAGTTAGTGCTGAAAGGTGCAACAAGCTAGCTCATATATTTTCAATAGAACTTCTAAAATAAAAGTCAATAAATTTAAAGCACCCATCTGTTCTAGAAAGGTATCATGAAAAGGGGACGTTGTGTAATAAATTACCCTTCATTTATTTTTTTTTTGTTAAAGTGTTTCTAATGAAAACTTAGCACTAATTGGTTCTAATCACATGGGAAATATTTGGCTTATTTCCAAGACATTGAGATTCTGTTTTTAGCTATTCCACTATAACACCTTCCAGATTTCTGTCTTATCTGCCATATGTCCAGTGTTTTTCAAAAGTTTTTTTTTCCCTAGAGACCAGAAACTGTGTCTCCCATTATGAACTACATAGATAAGCAGAATTTGAATCTTAACTAGTCACATTTACAGAGCTAATTTTTTCCTTTCACAACAAAAATACATGTAATCATATTAGCTGCTAGCAATTTACATTTACTCTCAGGTAGTCCTTAATCTCTTCCCCCATATTTTCTTAGCTTAATTGTTACTTCATCTGTCCAACAGAAAATGTTTTGATGTTTTTTTTTTTTTTCTTTCCCCATCAGTCTCATTCTAAATTTATCCCCATTTAACTGCACACACAGTCTGCATGCCTTGGGATTTAGTGTAAATCTCCTCTATACTTGATTGCATTCTTCATCATCATTTGCTATGCTTCCAATTAAGTGTCATCTGAAGATTTGGCCATTTCCCAAGATATTTAATCAATTTATATTTTATTCTTGCCTACTTTCTTTTTCGTTTCTTTAAAAACCCATTAAAACTAAAGCAAAGCAAAATTAACCTTCTCTTTTGATATGTTAACATCCCAAAAAGGGAAGGGGACTTGTTAAATAAATAGAGCCACATTTGCTCTATAAGAAGTCTCTTCTTTACCTGTTTAACTTACTTCATCATGTTTAAGTCTATTCAATGATTTCTATTAAAGAATATGAAAAATGTCTAGTTTAATGGAGAATAAAGATACTGATACCTTTATTTTTGCATTTAATACAATCCTCTGTGCAAAAAGAGGATGATTTAAAAGGGAATGAAAACAGGGAATGAATACATGGAATGTGACTGGTTTCTTCTCTAATGGTTTTGGAAGATTTTTTAGATATTTATCCTCGTGTAGTCTGTAGACTGAAAAAGTAGCTTCTCCCCTCAGAAACTCTCTGTAATGAGTTAAGACATCAGTGCTTCTTAGCGCTCATAAAGCAATGCCCTGACAAATATTTGGGTATGGAGAACTGATTGCTCAGATGACAAGTCACATTCTCAATATCAGGGTAGAAGCAAAACTTGCATTCATCCATTGTTTCCCTCACCTCAGATGAGGGACGTGCTGAAAAGTCAGGTGAGGTGAAGTAGGTCTTTTTAGGAGAAAAGCTTACCTGAAGCTACTTTTACATTTCTACGTTATATTTGGTTCATGTACAGAATTTAATTTGTTTCCCTTCATCAAAGTGAAATAACATTGCATATAATTGGTAGAAAATTACTTCAGTTTACCTCAGAGCTAATTTTACCAGGTGATGCTTCTTTTTTTTATTTCTTTAGTGACACTCCTCTCTTACTGATTTTTGAACCATAGTTCTTTGGACCACCGTCATGTCTCAACAGTTGTGACAGATAACACTTCTTAGGAAATTTATAGTAGAAAACATTATGAAAGCATCTGTGACCTCAGGGGAACTGGTAGTCTGAGGGCTGCAGTTACAACTGCTGCTGGGGCATGGTATTTGTCTTTCTTCCTTTTCTATGTAACAATCTATGGTTGGAACTCTGATGAATAAGCAGACCACTGGCAGTTATATTTAGCTTTATTTGTTCACTTACATCCAGTCAGTCCCTCGTGTTTGTCTTCTGTATGCTGGTATGTTGCCCTCCTCCATTCACACTATGAGTTTTGCACACCTCCTGGCCTTTCAGACCACGCATCTCTTTGCAGCACGCATACACAGAAATGTGTGTGGGTTGGGCCTGATTTTTATCTAACATTCATATTTGTACCCTGCTCAGGGTCCTTTTGTGCCACCAGAGCAGCTTAAACAGGCAGTACTAATGTGTACTGAGAATTAAGGCATTTTTAAACAGAAAGGCCTCAGTTCGGTCATCCTGACTCAATTTCGCATTATACCTTACTGTACAAGTAGTATTACCAGATTGACTGGATCTGTGTTTGCTGCAAAATACCATTTATGTGAGAAAGGGCAGCAAAATTGGGCTGCTGGCACTGAAGCCCAATGGGAAATAGGATATTAACTGCTGTTACTGGAGAAGAGCTGTTGTAAAAGAACTATTTGACACTGAGAAAGAAAGAACAGGTCAGCGGGATAACCTGCACTGAAGAACACAAACAATGATTATATGTCAGTAGTTGTCAGTGTTCTTCCGTAATATAGAGCTGTGTTGGCAGTTAGCTGCTAAGCTCTGGAGTAACTCTAATGGCATACCTGAATGGCTTAAGTAATGTGAACTGATTGTGCTATACCTTTATCAGCAGGAAGCACACAGAAAGTTGTTCAAAATTCCTTCTGTTATGCTTTCAAGGATGTTCTCTGTAAAAGAAAATACTGTTTTGAAATATATTTGTTTTGAAACACTTATATCCGCATTGCTCATAACACCTCTGAGAGCTGAAGAATAAAGTTTTGAGAAGTGATTTTCCTGGACTGCATAAATTTTAAATGCCATATTAAACTATGGCAACTACTAAAGGCATTTGAAGAGTTGAGCATTGGGGGGTGCTTCAGTATTAGTTGTGAGGAACAGCTGCTCAATTTAGAACAGGAACATGAAAGTCACACTGTCTCTTCAGAAGTACAGTTTGGAAGCAGAGTAACAGATCAGTGCCACTGTAGGAAATCGTAGGGCCTGGGGGGCCTGGTGTACAGCAGGTCGGCCATGAGCCAGTAGTGTGCCTTTGTGGCCAAGAAGGCTGATGGTATCCTGGTATACATTAAGAACAGAATGTCCAGCAGGTGGAGGGAGGTGATCCTCCCCCTCTACTCTGCCCTGTCAGTTCACATTTAGGCTTCTGTGGGCAGTTCTGAGCTCCCGTGTTCAAAAGAGACAGGGATCTCCTAGGAGTCATGGAGGGCCACTGAGATGATTAAGGTCCTGGAGCATCTCCTGTATGAGGAAAGGCTGAGTAACCTGGGTCTGTTTAGCCTGGGGAGGAGAAGATACAGAGGGGATCTGATAAAAGTTTATAAATATCTGAAGGGAGGTGGGAGGCAAATGGGTGGGGCCAGGCTCTTCTTGGTGGTGTGTAGCAAAAGGACAAGGAGTAATGTTCTAAAACTTGAACATAAGAAGTTCCGTACTAACATGCAGAAGCATTTTATGATAAGGGTGGGAGAACACTGGAATAAGTTGCCCAGAGGGGGTTGTGGAGTCTCCTATGGAGATATCTGAGACTTGCCTGGACACTTACCTGTGTGCTCTGCTTATAATTAGCAGGACTCATAATCTAGATACTCAGATGTTAGAAACAGTTTCTTTGCACATAAAATTTAAAAGAACAATTTTCATGGTGTAATATATATTTTCCTTGGAAGTAGTGAAGATTTCACAATAAAATCTTTTTAAATGGTAACAGAAAGCAGTACTGACATCCAAAAAGTTATTACTATGCAAGACACAAAATAAATTCTTTATTGTCACCTCATGAATGAAGGAGAACATGATTTTTTTCACATGCCGAATGAGTTCATTTCTCCCCTGTGGTTTATTTGAACTTTTCCAAAGAAGAATGATTTGCCTGGCCACATTTTATTACTTACAGTACAGATTAGAAGGAATCTTGCTTCCTGCCTGAGACATATTGCGGGTCTCTGCCAGTGTCAGAACACCCTTATCAGGAATCTTTTGCAAGTGTCTTTCTGCAAAAATGGCAAAGGTGACTCCATGTAGAATGCAACAAAAAACCTTAAGCATCATTAGCTATGGAGATCACACTGTTTTAGGCAAACTACCAAAGATGGGTGAGCAGTCTGCTGGAATGTTCAATGTACTCTTACCAAATGTAAGTGTGATTTAGGAATGTGCCTATGAGAAAGGGACCATTGCAGGATCAGCATGAATGCATACCATGCATACTAATTCAAAATGCCTTTCTAAATTCATAAAAAAGCACCTTTCTCATTTGTTTATCTGAAAAAAACTGCTCTGTACAGACAATAAGTGATATTGAGAACTTTCCTGGGACCGTACATTCTACATATTATGTAAATGATAGAATTCATAACTTTTCTCCACCTGAAATGTAATTATAACTCTTCTTTGTGATATAGCAACAGACAATTCCCTGCAAGGAAGGAAGCAATCCTAATCAGGCTAACCTGAAATATGACACAGATTTGCATAGGAAAAATATGAGATCCCTGACTACTTTTGCATGAAGCAGCAATTATCTCCCTCTAAAATATTTCACAAAGTCACAGAATTGCAGAGGTTGGAAGAGACTTCAAGACATCACCAGGTCCAAACCCCTGATAAAGCAGGTTCCCTACAACAGGTCTCTCACAAATACGGGAAAATATTGTAAATGTGGGATTTCTTTGGATGATGTAGTGGCTTACTAAGTGTAACAGAGTACATCAGTTTCAAGATTTTCATAAATTGTGTCTAATTAAAAAGAAGTATATTTTGAAGTGAGATTGGTTTAGTAGGATGCATTAATCAAATATAGGAGCATTCAGTACTCTTGGTGAATAAATTTAAAGCCAGTTCACCCTATTTACTTGAGTTACATCATTCTCCCACCACAAACAGTGATTCTCCTATTTCCAGAATATTAACTAGTATCTAATAGCACCAGTGTTAATCCTTAGCTTACAAATCCAAGCATAAATGCAAATTTTTGGTCATTACAAATATGTTTTTCTGTATGTGCCCTTTCAAAGTCATTTCTTTGCTCCTTTGTTCCAACTCTGCTTTCTGTTTGTTACAAACTGATTTTATTTAAGGTATCTAGAGAAAAATAAATGTGCTGCCGTTTGGTTTATTGCTTGCGTTATTTTGGGATCAAAATAGAATTGTTGTGCTGCGGTGTTCTACTGAGTATTTACAGTGATATGCATCCTCCATTATTAGGGTGAGAAGCAAATTTTTTGTCAGGATATAAAAGGAAGGAGAAACAGAAGAATGCCCTAACTTTGAACATATGGATTCCTATTATTATGTCTTGAATATAACCACATTCATTAAACAGTAAGGCTCATGCTAATTGTAAGAAAAGAATAGCTGTATTTTAGAGCTGGTCTAAATTTAATGAGCCTAAAGTTAGATTTGGTTTTGTGCTCTTGGCAGTTCTGACTGCTGTTTCTTCTTATCTCCTGCCTTAGATTTCAAGCAAAGCACAATATGTGTACTTAAAATTCAGAAAAAAAACCCCAAAAAACAACAAAAAAAAAGAATTGCAATATGCAGTTTAACTCCACTATGGGACAGTAGATGTTGCTTACAAAAAAAAACCTACTGTGTTATTCCTGGACTACTTTTTGTATAATTCCTGTATTAAGTCTCATAAGCTTTCTAAGAAGGTTTGTAGGAAAGATTTAAGAGTGGAAATGTTAAGAGAAATGTTTTATTTATAAAACAAACACTCTGACTCTCAATCATCTTTTAGAGATCTTGAGAGATGACTGAAGATTGGAAGATAGCCAGTGTCACTCTGTTCTTTAAAAAGAGCAAGAAGGAGGATCTGGGGAACTAGAGGCCAGTCAGCCTCACCTCCATTCCTGGAAAGGTGATGGAACAGTTTGTTCTGGGTGCTGTCTCCAGGCAGTTGGAAGAGAGTTATCAGGAGTAGTCAGCATGGGTTCAACCATGGGGAGGTCGTGCTTGACCAGCCTGGTAGCCTTCTATGATGTCATTGCTGGCTAGGTAGATAGCAGTGGATGAAAGTCTACATTGATTTGTGCAAAGCATTTGACACTGTCTCCCACAGCATCCTTATAACAAAGTTGAGGAAGAGTGGAATATATGAGGTAGGTTGAAAACTGGCTGACTGGCAGAGCTCAGAGGGTTGTGATCGGTGGTGCTGAGTCCATTTGGAGGCCTGTACATAGCAGTGTTCCTCAGGAGTTGGTGCTTGGTTCAGTCCTGTGCAACATATTCATCAATGATCTTAATGAGGGGATAGAGTCCACCCTCAGCAAGTTTGCTGATGATTCAAAGCTGGGAGGAATGGCTGACACGCCGGAAGGCTGTGCTGCCATTCAGTGAGACCTGGACAGGCTGGAGAGTAGGGCTGAGAGGAACCAGATCAGGTTTAACAAGAGCAAGTGTAAAGTCTTGCACCTAGGGAGGAATAACCGCATGCACCGGTACAGGTTGGGGGATGAGCTGCTGGAGAGGAGCTCTGAGGAGAGGGACATGGGTGTCCTAGTGGACGACAGGCTGGCCATGAGCCAGCAGTGTGCCATGGTGGCCAAGAAGGCCAATGGCATCATGAGGTGCATTAAAAAGGGCATGGCCAGGTGATCCTCCCCTCTACTCTGCCCTGGTGAGGCTGCACCTGAAGTATTGTGTCCAGTTGTGGTCTCCTCTGTACTAAAAAGACAGGGATCTCCTCAAAAAGAGTCCAGCAGAGGGCCACAAAGATGATAAAGGGCATGGAACACCTCTCTTATGAGGAAAGGCTGAGAGACCTGGGTCTGTTCTGATCCATTTCTATAAATATCTAAGGAGCAGGAGGCAAAGGGATGAGGCTGGAATCTTCTCAGCAGTTTGTAGCAAAAGGATGAGGGGAAATGGCCACAAACTGAAGCATAGGAAGTTCTGCACAAATGTGTGTGGGAACTTCTTCACAGTGAGGGTGATGAAGCAGTGGCACAGCTGCACAGAGAGGTGGTGGAGTCTCCTTCTCTGGAGACGTTCCAGACCCGCCTGGACGCCTACCTGTGCAACCTGGGCTAGGGAGCTGCTGTGGCAGGGGGTTGGACTCCATGATCTCTGGAGGTCCCTTCCAACCACTACAATTCTGTGATTCTGTGACTACACTCCAGGGATGTGCTGCTATTATCTCTGTCTTCTTTTTTGATAACTTGAAGAAAGATGAAACTGCTCAAGCATACTGTAAATTATACTTTTAGTTATGCTTATTCTCCTATAGAGAGCTAAGAATATTCCGAAGGGCTGGAATCTAAAATAATTTTTTTTAATTCTTTTTTCCTTCTTAATTGAATGCAATCTAAGTACAGTGAAGATTCCTTTCTGAGAATAGGGTTGTGATTTTTTTTTTCTATCATTCCAAAAACCTGGAAACAATAGGAACCTCTTGAATTTGGTGCAGTTGAATGTACTTGGAAAAAGTCTAATTCTAAATAGGACAGCACTGTATCATTTTAAAGCAATGAAGAGTAAGTAATATAAAATCAACCAAGAGGATAATCTCTGACATTTACAAACATGTATAATGGCATTAGTTCCAAGTAAGTTAGCTGAGGCAATTCTAACCTATAGAGCTGAACAAATAAATAAGCATGGCTTGCCATCAGCTATTTCAGAAATGTACCAGTGTAGATGTGGAGCTTTATGCATCCAAATAAGCAGAGAGATCACCTAGATTTCTCTGGGGCTTCCAGACAAGACATTGTCTACTTTACTAGGAAGTATTTCATAAACAAGTAAAAAATGCTAGATTGCAGACATTTCCAGGATTTCTTAAATTTCTATTGCTGTATTTTAGAGCTGATCTTAAATTAATGAGTTTATGAAGGGCTCAGTGGGCTTAAAGGTAAAATTAGTTTTGATGAAATAACCCTAATATGCAGCTGTGGCAGTAGTTTCCTTTTTAAGCCTCAAATTTTACATAGTTATGCGCACGACTTTGTCGTGTAGCTGTTTGCAGTGGTTAGGCTGTTTTTCCAGTTCAGGTCTTAGCTTGGATTTGATCCCAAACTGACTTGTTCAAATTCTCTGAACCCAAGCCAATGCTGAATCAGCTTTCTGCAAACCCTGAAGAATAGAGGAGAATAATAACTTGGCACATCTTTAGCACTGGCAGAGCATTGGCAGTACCAAACAGAAGAGTGAAGTATGGGTATTCCTGCTCTTGCCTAGGTTCAGACCCCCTGCAGTTACATAATATAGTTGTATGCAAACCAGAAACACTGGTATTACAGTTTAAAAAGTCATTGTTGAATAAGTGATCTAGGTGGTATTACCATACCGGCTTTGGCTCTGGGATTACACTGTACACAATACTCTGACCTGCTCCTTGATTCCTTGAGGCTGTACCTCAAGTACTGTGTTCAGTTTTGGGCCCCCCACTGAATGAAAGACACTGAAGCCCTGGAGTGTGTCCAGAGAGGGGCAACAAAGCTGTGAGGGGTCTGGAGCACAGGCCTTATGAGGAACGCCTTAGGGAGCTGGGATTGTTCAGTCTGGAGAAGAGGAGGCTCAGGGGAGACCTTATTGCTGTCTGTAACTACATGAAGTGGGGTTGTAGTGAGCTGGGGTCGGCCTCTTCTCTCTTCTAACTAGTGACAGGACAAGAGGGAATGGCTTCAAGTTGCATCAGGGGAGATTCAGGCTGGATGTTGGGGAATACTTCTTCTCCAAAAGAGTGGCCAGGCTCAGGAATGGGCTGCCCAGGGAAGTGGTGGAGTCACTGACCCTGGAGGTGTTCAAGGAACATTTTGACATCATGTTGAGGGACATGGTTTAGTGAGAAATATCAGTGATAGGTGGACGGTTGGACTGGATGATCTTTTAGGTCTTTTCCAACCTTGATGATTCTGTGATTTACCATGTGCTTGGCCATGTAAGCGTGGCTGCAGGGCTTCATGGTGCTGCCTCACCACCAAGCATGCATTTCAAGACTGGGAACAGAACCACTGTGTTTGTCTCTTAGGATTGAAAAGATAATTCACGTCCCCATTGGCTCAATTCCTTTTTTCAGAGGAATTTGTATTTATTAAATAAATAAATTAATTAAATCCAAACTAGTCCTCGGGGAATAATATAAGGAGGAAGAGAAAGAGTTGTGTGAGCCAGCAGTTTGAGGGTCAGAGCAGTTTAGAGATTATTAAGAAACATCCCAGCAAGTTCTGGTTAGTGTGCAGAGTGGCGCTGACCGGTGTCAGAGACCAATAGTTAAGACAATATTCATCATCCTGAGTCCTTGCATTGGTGGTGCTCAGATATACCTCTGTGTCTCCAGTCTCAGCTCCAACAACTTTAAGTATTTGCACTGAAAACCATTTAAAACAATTAACCTTGATGTTAATTTTTTAAATTGTAAATTGTTTAACCATTTAAAACAATTAACCATTCAAAACTAAAAGCTTGTTTGAAAGCGGGAAATTTGCAGTACAACTGAGTTTTAAATTTGGCTGGTGAAGTCTTTATTTCTGATACTAAAGTTTAAGATGGAAACAGCTCAGCTTGACTTTCCAACTCCCCAGAGTGAATTTGTAGCCCAAAGATTTAGAAGAAAAAGTCCTTTTGCTGGTACATTGAGATATTTGATCTCCAAATCTATGAGAAAACAAAAACACAATTCTCACAAAGCTTTGAATGCAATCTGTTTAGGGGCAAACCCCATTTAAAAACTGGAATCAATGCTAAATACATTTGTGAGATGCACCCTTTAATAATAAATTCCTATCATCTGTTCTCTAAGGCAGTCAGTCAGTCTCTTAGTTTCTGGGTCAGAAACAAGGCTCTGGCAGTAACTTTGTACTTCTTGGAGGATGTCATGTGCTTTAAACCAATTCACTCCTGTGGTGTTGTGCAGTGGGAGATCATCTGAAAAGTTTAAGATAACCCAGGACAATTTAAATCACAATTCTAGCAAGGACCTGTTAGCTTCAATTACTAGTGCAGTTTGTCCAAGGACTGTGTAGATTCTTCAAAGCTGAGTGCACATCTAAGTAAGACCTGGAGGCTTGCTGCAAATGGTTTTATGTTTATGTTTTTTAAGAGTTCCTTTATAAAGTTTCTAGCTTGGTAGCACTTTCTAGTTTATAGCAAACTTTTGTAGTGGTGAAGACAAGGTGATTGTCTTGCCTGTAACTGCAATTGCAGCTTCACAGAATATGAATCTGCTGTCCTGTTCTCTACATTTATTTTTTATTTTTATTTACTTTTGGCAAAGATTTGACAGAAATTACCCAAACTGGCTATGATCAGTCTTTATTTATATCAGTTCATTTTATAAAGGATCAGTAATTTAATCATCGCTGTTACAGCATATCATAACCAGTGGCTATTTAGTGCCTTAATAACACACTGCACTCTGTCTATAACAAATCATTAGGGTGCTGATTTCTGGGCTCAGGGCCAGCTCAGGGTTGGCACAGCAGAAAGCTGTCCCATCCTTTGACAGCGATGGAAAGTGGTTCGTAGGCAGCCTGGTGGCCTGTCCTGTCCTCATCCTGTCTACATCCCTGCGGGTGCCTGATGTCAGGCCTGGGGATGCCTCGGGCTGCCCTGTCCCTGTCTGAGGACTGGGGGAGAGATAGGCAGCAATGCCTTGCGGAGCCCTTGCTACTCCTTGCTCCTGACACCAATGACAGTGACTGTTTTTCATCCTTATCTTTTTAAATGCCAACTGTAACATCCATTGGGCTGTCCAGATGCAGTAAGAAAGGTGCAGGCCCTGCACGTGCACCTGGGGCATCTGAGAAAGGGGAGGATAAGCAATTTGCAGGAGAGAAAGAACCTGTTCTCCAGAAAAAAAGACTTCTTTTTTCCATGTGGAGAGACTCATTTTAATATATCTGAGGTCATTCGATTGAACCAATGAAGGAATAAAGAGAATTTTAACAGACCTACTAGACAGGATCCCTCTATGCTCTTCTCGTAGTAGATATCATATTTGTACCCATGCCATAGAACAGAAATGTGGCATCACAAAGTACATATATTTTCTTTAAATTGTATTTATTCCTTCTCTTAAGAAAGGAAGTGAAAAAAAAACAAACAAATTTCATATTATCTTCAAGAATGGTGAATCTCTGCAGACAAAAGAGATGTAGGCAAGTATTTGGTGAGGATCTAATCTTCCTAATTTAAATGTCTTCCTCACTCCACTGCAGCATGAGACATGCAGCACTTTCAGAGCATGCTGGAGTTCAGTTCAACTGAGACCATTGGGACTATGGTTCAGCTGGGAATGTAGGAAACCAGAAGGACCTCTGGCCTTCCCTGTGTAGGAAGAACAAGCAGTGAGGAAATCCCACTGTTTAGAACCAGGGCTCTGCCTGCCTGGGGCAGCCATGTCCTGATCCACAGCCCAGACTCTGGGCACCAGGGGTCTCTTCCCTCCCATGCCAATGGTAGAAAGGGGAATTTTTCTTAGTCTGCAGTCTTTCTTTCCTGTCTTGTTTTGCCTTGCTCCGGATCTTCAAGCACCTTCAGGCTTAGTACTTTTCCAATAAATTTAGCAGCCTACAGTATTGGTAGATCACTTAATTATAGTGTTAGAAAGTAACAGCTTGGATTGCAGTCATGGACATTCAGAATGTTTTCTAGCACTTTCCAAACTTTTTCTCATTCTCTTTCTTGCTCTGTTAACCTAGAAATGCTCATAAAAGAAATCCCCTCCTTAGTTAGAGAAATGTGGGCAGTGGTCCAGCGTATCACACACTTATCACAGACACTTGTAAATGTAACTCGTCCTTAACATGAGTTGAGGACAGAATTCAAATGGAGAGATTAGAGTTAATCCTTGGAAATAAGATGAAGCTCACAAATTGTTTATTTGACAACTTAGTTTATTTATCTATCTGGACTGCTGTTGTCAATACAGTCCACCTTACTCTTCTTGATAAGGCAATCATTTATCGTTTAGAATCGTGGGCTCAGTTTTTTCTGTGCTGATGCACACAACTAATGCATGTCATTAATGCAGTCCAGAGGGAACAGTTCAGAAGATGAGAGGATAATTTACTCACCATGGGCATTCAGTTTTCAGCTTCCTTGCTGAGATTCCCCTGCTGTTTTGGATTCTGTTTCCTGCCATAAACCTGCCCTACCTTTAATAACCAGAAATGAAGTAAGCCTACCATTTTAATCCAAGGATAGAAAGGTACAAATTCTCTTTGCAATCCTGTGAATTCAGAAAGCTTGATCCTGTTTTAATTTACAATCTGGCATTGATGCCTCTGTATGAATTGAAAGATGTTAGGAAAGTTTATAAGATAATTACAATTAGTAAAATATTAATAAATTGTTCATATTCATTACAGGGGAAATAGGTCTGGTTTGTCTCTACAGGAGAAAGAAAATTCAGGTCGGAAAGGAATAACTTTGACTTTCAAAATGTGCTGTGCTGCAGGGGCATTGCATGGTGCTGTAAGTACTGAAGTGCCTTGGCCTAATGATGCAGCTCTGCATCTCCCTGAAAACACTGAGTGGGTGGGGTGTTTGCTGTAAGCCTCCGTGGAAATGTTTTTCTGTTATTGTTCTCATGCTGCTGTTCTTATACTGCTTGGACTTGCAGCTGACTGTTTTTTCAGCTGCCTTTCACAGAAGCAGCTAGCACTGACATGAGAATCACCCCAGCACTGCCCAGCTGCACAGTGGCTGCTTGTCCTGGCTGGCTGCTCGGGAGTTTTCACTCCTCTCCCTTGTCCACTTTTCCTCTGCCTGTCCTCTGTCTTCTTTTTCTTGTTCTTTACCCCCAGATTGCATTATATGTTACAGTCAACACATGTCATTAGCAGTGAACCCTGTTAGGTGTTTATGCCTCTTACACTGCCCAAACACCCTTTGTGCAACATGGGGATTGATGATTCATCTGAAGTATAAAGCTATGAGAGAAAGTATGAGAAGACAGGTAAAACTGAAGAGGAAAGGTGTAGAGCAACAGGACCTTAGGCCAGATGGAGTGCTGGTATGGATATGCTGGCATGGCTGTGGTGATCAAAGTGTTCTTGCTGAGGGCACTGGCTGGAACAGGAAAATTATGGGATGTTTTCAGCTCTCTCCAGAGGTGGAGCTTTTCTGGGATAAATATGTGTATGAAAGTACTTCACTATCACTAATAAGGCAGTCACAAAGACTCTTATCATTCAGCTGTGCCAAAAGAAGTCTGTAGGACACCAGAGTGTGTTTGTGCATATTTCTGAGTGTGAAGGTGTATGTATGTGTCTCTGTCTCTGCTTCCTGTCTCCAGCAGAGCTTCAAGCTTATCAGAACCTGTCTGCAGATATCTGGGGCTGGTCTATATCTCTGGGTAGCATGTGAAGTGACCTATTTTCTATTCCTTCTGCTCACAAAAGCAAATTTATCTTGGTCCTTATTTTTGTTTTGATTCTAATGTGGATATACTAATTTTATATTGCATGGAAACTAGCTGTGTTATTCAAAAAGAGAAACAGTATCAAATACAGAGTTATTTTTCTTTCTTTTCATAAGTAATGGATAGAAAACAGCAGGTGTTATGTATTTTTTTTTTCTTGAAGTAGATAACATTCAGGAAAGAACAAAAGAAAACTTCTCATTTTCCCACAGGTAGGGGACCAATAAATTATTCCATGGTAGATAAAGATAGGACTCACACAGGTAACAGAGCTTTTGAAAAACATGCACATAATAGAAATATTGATAGTAATAACAATAATAAAAGAAGAACGTATGCTTACACTGCTAAAAAAAGTGCTTGGAAGCTGAGTTCCAAAGGTTGCCATATTATTGAGTCTAGAAGAAAAGCTTTTTATTGCTTTTACCTTAAAAAAAAAGCAGGTACAAGATACAGTGGATTTGAGGGTTTGACTGACAACAGATAACACTCAACTTTTCTTTAACAAAAAAAAAAAATATTGTTTTTTAACATTTGTATGTTGCACAAAACTGAAATTCCACTGTAAGTAGAATCTGTAACTCTAGCAAAGTTTTCAACTGTCTTTGCACCTGTCAAATAGGAAGAATAAATACATAGAAAGTTTTTGAAACTCAAAGAAATTCTCCTGGGAGGAAGTTATAATAAGGAGAAAGAAGATAAACAGGACTTAGCTTTCCTTTTCTTGGCAATCCTATTGACTTCTTTTTAGTTTCTGCTGGCTTCTTTTTCTTTACCGGGAATATTCTTTCAGCACTTGTTTCTCCCATTGCTCTTGAGTAGCTGTTAATTTTTAATAATATGATTATACTTACTGTATGTTATATATTACATATAATTAGCTATCAAGATTCAATCAAGTTTCTTTGCCTCTTACATGAAATCTGTGTGAGTGCTCTCAGAACACAGAGGTTAGGACCACAATTTCCACTCTGTTCAGTCATACTGATATCTCCTCACTTTGGTGATCTTCAGCATGCTTTCAGTGACCTGCTCAGTAGTTTTGCCTAGGTCTGCTCCATGCAAAACATCCAAAATCAAATTTCCAATAATTTGGATGTTGTCTGGTGTCTGTCCTTTGAATAGGTCTGCCAAGAATAGAGCAAGAACATTTACTTACTATTATGGGCTTAAAACATAGTCTCTGTGTACAGAGTAATCCTTCTGAAAAAGCTTTATCTTTCTTCACACTTATATTATTCATTAATATGGAAAAAAAAAAAGAAGTGATTTAAAGTTACTTCTAATAAAATACAAGAGATTTTACTCTGCAAATGTGTCTACTTCCTTAATTTTCATTCAGTCCCCTACTTATTACATGTTTTATTGATATCTGTCTGGTTAGGTGATGAATCTCTTCTCTATATTTTTTACTCCTCTGGTGTAATTGAGAGGCATAGATAACTAACTGGCAGTGGTGCTGTGTAATTTGCTTTAAATTGATTCTGAATAGTGGAGCAATTATTTGTGGTACAAAGTAGTTTAGAGATGAGGATCAAATCAGTCCTTGTGAAAATGGACACAAAACTGCAAGTCAATGGAGTTGTAAACTCATGCCAGTGCCACCAGATGGGTTTCTTAAGCTGTCTGGTACAAAATAGACACCTGAAAAGAACTTTTCTTTTAGGTCTTGGTCTGATGTAGGGAAAATTTCCAATACTTTCTAATTTTATAGAAAATGAGGAGATCTGATATCTTGGAACACTAATTCAGTTATGTAGGATAATATGTGGATAACTTAATGGCAAATAAAGGCCTGAAGCTCTGCTTTCTCTGGCTAGAAACAAGGACGATAGGATTTTCCATTTGTCTGTGATCAGCCTCCTGTTAAGTCTCTCTTCACCCTTCTTCTGAAATGACAAACAGAATTGAGATGTGTTTCCAACAAAAAAAATATGCAAATGTCTCAATTACATGAAATGAACTTTTGTCAGAAATGAGGTATAACCTGACATCTTTTTTCATGTAGCTCCTTAATAGATCCTTTTACCTAAGGCCTGGCCTGATTTTCAGCCACCTATCTGATCTGTTGACTTCAAATCAACTAAATTTGTGTTAGGCACCTGCTTACTCTTGGGATGTGAAATACAGTTGTTACTTGAGATTTAAAAAGTTGTTAAGTTTTAGTATGGATGACAACATAGATTTCTAGACTTATTGATGAGGCAAGTAGGAGCACATTCTTGCTTCCTCAGCTTTGTTAAAAACTTTTAATTGCATTACACTGAGAAATGTTAGCCTCTCCAGTTATGTCTATAGTTAAATGACATGAATGAGTTTATTTTGAACTTAGCCTATTATATATTAAAAAGACCAAACAGGAACAAATCCTTTTCTTGAGCTGATGATCAGAGCTGAATCAGAGATTTTGTATCCTGTTGCCATTCATTAAGTAAACTGAAGTAAAAGAATGGGTTGAAGGTCTGACTTGCTTGGCATGCAGCAAGAACTCCTGAGCTTGCTGTTCAGTTTAAAACTGTTGAATGCATCTGATGAAATGGAACATCCTTCCTGTCCGTTTTAATTCTTTCCGAAACTTTTGTAGACCGACTTTCCACAACAAGTTGTGAAGATTTTTCTGCTTCTCTGGACATGTCCTAGAAGATGCCTAATGCTCCCAGCTTCCTTTTAACTAATTGATCTGCTCCTCACGTAGCAGGCCTCTCAGTTTTGTCAGTTGTTCTAGTTTGAACTTGTCCAGCAAGTGGGAAGTGAAAGAAAAGTATCAGAGCCAGAACTACATGTTTTGAGGGAAATGTATGAAATAAATGAATGTCCTTTTACTGATTCTAGATGAAGAGAAAGTTATATTATAGCTGGAAAGGACTTTTTGCTGAAACCATTCTTGTCTATTTTTCGTGAAATGAAAGGGTGGAGACAAGTTCTGAAGAGATTTATTTTATAATCAGAAATTTTCTCTCAGGTTACAGGAAATAAAAATGCATGTCTGTGGATTAACTTTGGACTTTGAAAGTTTTGTCAATTATTTCCTATGACATGGATTTCTGTTTATTTGAGATGCTGCATAGAAGTGTGTTTCAGAGTCTTCAAATAACGTTGATAGAAATTGTTAATATCATACTTCAGAATACTTTAACAATATTTTTTGTAATATTTTACAAAGCCTAATGATGATGTCTTACTTTATAGTGATTTTTTTTCCATTTGATGATGTGAAGTGACAACAAAACATTTAGACTACTTTCAGTAGTCTACTTTTTTTTCAGGGATGGGCCATGATTTCTTGTTTTTAGAACATGACACACCTGTGATTTAGCTGATGTCCTTTCTATCCAATTACATACTAAGTAATCTATGTTACTTTTTTGTTAGTCTTCTAATAGAAAAAATATTCTGGGTTTACAATTCCAAATTGGTTAACATCAGTTTAATGTTAGCAACCAGACCTTCCTTGACAGGTTTTCTCTTTCTGAGTTGACCTTTCCTGTCTGTTAAAGGATAGAGAGGCACTGATGGTTCATCCTTTTTCTCTTTCTTCTAGAAGAAAGTGGAAAGTGTTTATACAATTACTTAAATGCCTCTGTATCACTGGAGCTGAGGTACCCTTTTTAAATCTTTGCTTAGCTAAGCGTAGACTAATGCCTTAAATCCTTTCTTGCATTAAGATTATGGACTGAAAGCTGTTCAGGTTAAGAAACACCCTTGAGAGCCTGCCTGTGTTTATACACTATGTATATACAAGACCACTTGCATAATCACTATCAGTGAGAGTACTTTATTTTTGCCTGGGCTCTATTCAGAGAAAGGTCATCTCATCATGTCTACAAACACTTTCACATATGGATGTCAATATGAATATTGCTCCCTTGCATCCTGGACTTGTATCAGCTCTGTTCCCAGAGGAGAGTGGGTTAAGGTTGGTACTTCTCATACCAGAGCGTTTACTTATGGCCTATTTGTTTGATTTCAGCACTATTGTACGAGGACTGCATTGTGAAACTGCTCTGCAATGACTACTAAAATGGGAAAGACTTTGTCTCCTTGTCCAGCAACAGAGGAATTGACAGCTACTGTCAGGCTGTCTGAGAATTAAGGACAGCAAGTTCTTTGCCGTTTCAGCCTTGCTGAGCTAATGCAAAGCAGAACAGCCTGGTTAAAAGTCAGGTCTGGTCTGGTTTCTTTGCCAGTCAGTACTGATCTGAATATTGTGTGAGCTAAAATTCTCAGTGTTAGAAAAATCAGTGCTGAAAGGAGATTTTTGCTATATTCACCAATGAAATGGAAAATATTTTTAATCTGTATTGGGTATGATGTCTTACTTATTGCAACACATGGTGTGAAGATCTGTAAATGCAGCCCTGGCATGCATTATTGGAAACAGTGGTAATTGGTGTGAAAGGAGGACACTTGGTCTTTTGCAGAATTGGACTGTTTATGATGGATGTTGGTGAAAGAGATGCTAGACTGTAATTTTATTGAATTAATCCCATGCTTGGACATTAATTCTAAACTTTTCTTTTTCCTGTGAGGAAGATTATCTATTTGTTTAGCTTAACATTCAGTGACATTTACACTAGATCTGAAAGGCTCACATCATTTCATTTTTAAGCCTGAAACTCATTTGGCATTTCCAATCCCTGTTCTCCCTCCAGTGCACAGAAGGGAGCTGGAGATTGTTTTAGTTGTCTCATCACCTATGAGCAGTTGCAGTATGTCTGGTTTTAATCAAATTGTGTATAAACAAAGTGCTTGCTCCCAGGCATTCCTTCTGAATGCTGAGGAGCTAGCATACATAGAATTTTATTATAAATAAATTGATAAGATTTAAATCTATTCACTATAAATAATTAAATCTATTCATTTAAATCTATTTAGATGGCAATATATTTTTTCCTTAATATATGATTGGTAGGAGCCATATGAGAATAGCAAAGATTAGAATTATCTAAATAGAATGGAATTACAAAAATAATCTGCAAATGTATTAGTTATACAGGGAAGCATCTAAAAAATGATGTGTCCTTTCTGAAAAATGTTATTAGCATTTGCATTTAAAAAAATCTAAGTTATAGATGGTGCAGCTGAGTGGCTGCTTCAGGGCCTGTGTGTGTTGAACAGGAATTGGTTCCACTCTGGTATCCTTCTGCGAGACGGCGCACAAGCCTATTTCATATCCATCTTAATGAGAGCCATCTCTTCCACAGTCCCACCCCAAACTGGCTAGAAAGGTAGTGAAGCTCCCTATCATTTCTTTATAGTTACACCTATTTATTTTTCACCTGTGCTAGCTGCTATTTCTTTTCTGGTTAAATTGTGTATGATTGATTCTTCCATGCTATTAAAATTAAAGCTCAATGTAATTAACTCTAACTGCACTTCTATTTGTACATCAAGCTGTTCTCTCCTTATGCCCCATGAGTCCAAGATGTGGTACCAACTGTGATGCCTGCTTCTACTAGACATTTAAGATAAGGCAAAGAAATTACTGTGTGTAATCGTAAATTAAAAACAAGTGTTTCTCTCACAGCCTGAATTCATATCTTCATACCTTTTTTTTTTTCCCAGACTCATGCAGTATTTCACCATTTAGAAAGTGTTTTGTTCTAGGTGAAAGGGTAAGTGAAAGGATATGCTGTCCCTTTAGACTATTTGATTCAGATTTGAGTGCAAATGAAAGAATGTGTGACACTTATTTCCAGGGCTATTTTAGGAAAGAGGGTAATTCTATTCAGAGACTGGATTTTGTGTCCATGCTGAGAAGTGACAAGATGCTAATAATCAGCAGAATCCTTTCTTATGTGTCCTTAATAAGTGCTATGGATTTCGCCGGGTCCTGTCAGGTTTCAGCAAGGTATATTTAGCTAAAGGCTTGAATGTCAGTGAGCAGACTAAAATATTTGTTGTGATAGTGGATAAGGAAAGTTTTAGTATTTGTTTGTAGAACTGCTTTGTTCAGAAGCTGATGGACCCATTCTGGTTCTTTTTTCTATCTATCATACCAAATCATATTAAGAATACAAAACTCAAATTAATTTTACTGATGTAACTTCAGTGAATCATTAGAAGCCCACATCTACCTGTACTAAATTTTTTTACTGTACCTGGTAGACCAAACATTTCGGGTACATATTCTCTTCTGCTATGGGAAAAGGGGAGAGGCCTGAATTGCTCGAATACCCCTATTAGTGCTGGCACGATACAAAGGTTAGAAAGCTGGATGAGCTTTTTACTGATTTACAGTTGTTTCTGTACCAGCTAGAGACTGCCAGAGAGAGCTGTGCTCCTGTTGGTTCTCATCACTGCTTCAGACATTTTTGGAAAGGTGATGCTGAGGGCCTGTTTCTGATGAGAATGCCCTTTGCCTGGGGAGTTACCAGAAAGGGAATGGAGAGCTCATTTCTGCAGACTATGAACAACCTTTAGGAAGTCTTAGATCAGTCTCAGATCAACTCTTAGAAAGAGCATTTGGTCTTATGTGCTCTGGCTGTATTAAGCTGCTCCTTGCCCTCAGATAACTGCCGAAGTGCATATATCAAAGCTAAGTTTCACATCATTCTAATGTCTGCCCATTATTACCCCCCCAAAAAGTCATTGTACCATTGACTTTCAGTACAAAATGTGAGTCATGAGTCTCCCGAGTGACTCTGCCTTTGCTGCTAATGATTTTATGGTAATAATGTCACTTGGAGACAGTAGACATACAGAAAGACTGACTCTCACTCCCAAACAATGTACGAAAGAAAATGATGAAGATCTGTGCGAAAGGCATGCAGCAGACAGGTTGATGATTGACATGCACTCTTCGTTGTTATTGCTTGGATATAAATTGCTTAAAACTTCCCAGTCTTCAGAGCTGAGGAAACAAAATGGCAGCTAATTTCAATCAGTTTTTCAATGTCTGTGTAATGCATTTCTCCGTTGCTGCTTTGTGCCTGAAAATTCTTTTTTGCCCGACCTCCCGCTGAGGCTTTCAGCTATTTGCAGTTTGTTCTGGATGCAGCTGCTGTCATTTCAAAGTGCTGCTGTGGCAGAGGTGTGAGTCTGGTGTTCGTGTCTTGTTTTAAGACCGATATTCCAAGTTATGTAATGTGAAAAAGCACCTGAAAGGCTTAGTGTGAATTTGCAGCTCTCTCAGGCCTTAATCCTGCAGGGAGGCCATGGCCGAGTGCCCTCCTGTGCATGAATGAGTAGGCCACAGCTTCAAGGAAAACACACAGAAGGAATCAAAGAAGAAACATTATTTTCAGCAGGTTACCTTCTGCTTTAATCTCAGGACCAAAGGATAAAATAAAGGTGCTGAGGTACCTGCAGGCAGATGGTGTTTTTACAGAGTTGAAGTATAATCTTCCAGCCATAAGCAGTCAAGCTCTCACATATGATGGATCAGACTTTGCTTGCCACTGATTTTCAGATGAAACATTAGCTGATTTTATTATTTACACGGCTTTTTAGAAGAAATCATAGTACATAAGTACACCATAGGACAGACAAATTCTGGTAACTCTTTTCCCTTTTAGTATTCACAGTTTTGCAGGAGTAGAAAGGGACACTTGCTTTCCATCTCACCTTCATACATTTCTCCGAGCTTGTTAGCAGGCTGGCATTGTGAAGCTGAGCAGGAGCTGTGTGTGTTCCTGGCTACCTGCATATTTTTATTTGCTGTGGTTTGATAGTCTGCCTCTTGTGGCTCGAGGCTCGTCCTTGTACAAGGTTTCTCCCTTGTCTCAACTAAGCCTTACAATATTTATGTTGCAAAGACAATTTGCAAATTGCAAACCAGTAAAGTCTGCATGAGTTTGCAAGCATTCTGGCTATGCTGAAAATGAGGATATAACCAAGCTGGCTGTGAACCATGTAGCTTGCATATAATAAGGACCATGTGCTGAATTAAAGTAGCTAATTAGCTATGATGAGAATCTGATTCACAGGGCTGGGTCAAGGAAGATATGTTGCTTCTAGACGAGCTTGTTCCAAGGAGCCCCTGGGATTTCCCTGCAGCACCACACCTTGATGAGTGTGCACATCTCCAGCAGTGCAAGTTTGTACAGCTGTAAGCTGCCATTACTAATCTTATCAAGGTGCTGTCTTAGGCTCCATCCCGGCTCTTAATCAGGTTGTGACCCTGGAGTGCACGGTGTTGCTTCCCATTGCATTCTATTGCTCTGATTCTCACAGAAAGGAAAGCCAAGCAAGCCTCAGCAGCATCCCAGCTGGCAGTCAGAATACTGGGGCATACTGTGTGTTTTCTTGGTAATTAGGTGCTACCTTATGTGGGATTCATCTCATTTAACTGGAAGTGTTGGAAAGTTAGCTGTCAGTTCCGAGCTGGTGAAATAGATTGCCTCAAAAGCAGAGAGACAGGTGCCTCTGGATGCTTTATCTTATCCTGGCATAGATGAGATGAATCACATTCTGGAGGTGCCCATCTTTCACATTAACTGCATAGAAGTACTGATGATTACTTTGAACTTGATGCTTATCTCTTAGACAGCTAACGTTTGGTGAGTTACATCTTTCAGCATCCAAGTCACATGTTTGAGCATCTGCTGTTCAGGGAATAGTAGGAGACGTGATCCTAGTCAGAGCATCTGAACTACCTAGTATAAAGCTTTATGAGTAAGGAGATCTTACATGAGTTACTACTTTGACTATTTAAGAAAAAGATAATCTCAAAAATCCTACAAAGCATAGGAGTTCAACCAGATAACTGTATGAACCTACCTGGTGCAATTGCTGAATAGCTAAAACTAGACTTTGACTTGATCAAGCTTGCAGGATGTGTTTTCAGGATGTGTTTTATGGAGAGTGCTCAAGGTTTGCACTGCTTTCCTTGGTATGACTTCTAGACTAACCTACATATGTAACAAATGCTTTCTTGTTTCACTTTATGGTAGGTAGCAGCAGCAGTCCACAAATAATACATATATATAATACGTATATATATTTCTTATATTAGTTTTGGTGAATCAAAAAGAGACAAAAACCATTCATTCAAGAAGTTTGGCATAGTTATAATGCATCCTGCCACAGTATCTAATACTGAAGAATACTACTGAAGGGTTGAATTAGTCTTGAGACTGAGCCAATTATGGACACTTTTATTCCCATCACCAATGATGGAAAATAAAAGTCAAAAACAGAACTTGGTCTTTATTTTATAGATTGAAGTTCATTATTGCAAAGAAGTGTGTTTTTCTTTAGAAGCTTGATTAAAGTCAACTTTAAGGTTGTTTTAGAAGCTAGACATATTTAAGATTTGAAATACAACTACAGACCATGACCAGGAATTTTTAGTTGTTCCCAAGTCTGGTACATGCACTGGCTATGACAGAGTGAGACTTTCAGACTGCAGAACTGAGGTGACACGTAGTCATGTGTCTGCTTGGTTTCTCCTAAAGCAACTCAGTGTGTATGGGGGCCAGGTTGGAGCCATGGTGTACCATTCAGCTACCAAATGGAACATTTTCAAACATTTTTTTAGCAGATTGAGAGTGGACATTTGGTAAATCCTAGGAAAAAATGACAGCATTACCAGAGGAGAGATATCCCAGAGGAGAGATATCCCAGAGGTCAGAAAAAACAGACTGCAGAACAGGAAAGTGAGTATTATCATCCTTATGTCACACTGTATTTTTATTTAATCTACAGTTCTAATTATATTTAACAGATTTTGACATGAATAATTGCTTTAGTCTTGGCTTTGGAACAAGTCATTTTATCTTCTGTAAGTCTGTCAGTATGCTCAGAATTAAAATTGCTACTCACTTAAAAGTGTCTGAGACTCTTGCAGAGCATCTTTTTTCTGTAAGATCAGCCACAGCTCACTTTGGCAGGGATGGCATGCTGTGTGCAAGAAGCCCGCTAACAATAACCAAAGGCAGTTGTGTAGATTTTCTTTCATATCTATAGAACAATTATGTGAATCTTCATCTGAAAGAGCACATGATATTCAGTAGCATAATATAAGATGAAAAGATATTAAATAAAGGTCAATTTCTTAACATTGCAGTTATTTTGATAAGTTCAGCTATTGTTACAATTCTTTTAAGTGAATTGAAAGCTGAGATGTATTTGTGGCTTGACAGTTTATGTTCTTTTTGTCTTCAGACAAAGTAGATGGGTTGTGTTGAGAAAGATTCTGCTGCTTCATATGATGAAGCCCTTTACTTGACAAGCACTGAAATAAAGAGTGACAAAATCTGAGTTGAAATTGAGTTATGCTTGAATTGTGCTAAATGGACAATTGCTGAAATTCAGTACAGGAGTCTGATAATTGACTGAAATCTACATTTCTGCTGCCTGACCTTAAGCTGTCTGAAGGACAAAGGAAAAAAACTGCTTAATTTGTTGCATGCTTAGGATTGAGTCTGGTCTCAAGACTCAAGGTTCAGTATTTGGAGATAAAAGAGACTTCTGAGGGCCATCTAGTCCAACACTCCTGCAAAGAACAGGGACACCACATCTAGATTAGGTTGCCCACAGCCTTATCCAGCCTTGCCTTGGAAGTCTCCAGGGACAGGGCATCAACCACATCTCTGGACAGCCCCTTCCAGCACCTCACCACCCTCCCTATAGAAGATTCTTTTCCTCATATCCAACCTTAATCTACCCTCTTTGAGCTTGAAACCATTTCCCCTTGTCCTACCACCACAGATCCTGATAAAGAGTCTGTCCCCTTCTTTCCTGTAGCTCTCCTTTAGATACTGAAAGGGGAAGTTTGTCAAATATCTGCCTTAAGGAAGAAAACGGAAATTGAGAGCTAAACTGGTATGATATTATCTAGGTGCTGAAGTCACAGTAACTCAGTTCTTGAAATTCAATTGGCCAGCTACCACCACACTGTAAAACCAACCATTACTTGTGCAGGTATCTCAGCCCTTTGGATTGGTGTATATACCTGTGGCTTTTCTTCTGCTCTGATTAAAACTAGCTAGAGAAAAAACGTGAGACAGCTGAAAAGCTCTGAATTGGGTGATGTGTTTCTTGGCTATGTTTATCACAGCTTAAATACAATTTTTTGATCAAAAAGAAGAAAAAATAATCAATTGTACATCTGGTAGCTATAAAACTTCTAGATGGATAACATTTGGTGGTAGTGTAACTTAATGACTGAACTAGTCTTGTCCCTGCTTCTTAAAACACATAACTCCATATATAAACAGCAGATAAGTTACAAGAAACACTTATAGATTATCTCGGAGAACCCTTTTGTACAGTTCTATAGTAGCTGGGCCATATAAAGTGGTTTATTCTTAAGTTGCATTCCAAGGTATTTAAACAAGAAGATCTCAGTATAACATAGAATCATAGAATGGTTTGGGTTGGAAGGGACCTTTCAGGTCATCTTGTTCCAAACCCCCTGCTATAGGAGCAAACACCTCCCAGTAGACATTATTAGAGTATATAGTTTAACTATGGTAGGACTACAGTTTGCTTGATTACTATTTATTTTAAGTAGATTTTGTAATTGGGACACTTCAAAACATGGGTAGCATCAAGTTAGATACATTCAATAGTCTGGTGAAAAGCTTGATCTACTAGTTACATTTTGCTAATGTTGGATAAATAGACTAAATGAAAAAAGAACAGGAAAAGATTGAATTGGGTTAATGTTTAGAACAGCATTCTGCTATCAATTCTGTCAAAATCCAATTCATGTGGAACATGGAGCTTTAAAAATCTAGAAGAGAATAAAGCCCTGATACGGTCATTTCTTCTCATGTTCTCTGCCCATGGAAATTAATAAAGTTTGTCTGTTAAGATAGGAGAGTCTTAAAATCATGAGCATTATATACTTGCATTTGGTATTGACTTTTTATGTTGAGTTTGTACACATCCCTATAAAAAAGGATATTAGTCTCTATTATTAGCAGTGACAGCTTCCATATATTTAAATTTCTTGAATTCCTCACAGATAGACTTTTAATGATTATTTTGGTCAGCAGCAGCACTTAGTGAGATGGCTCAGTGGTATGGGTAATTCAATGCTTACTCACCAAATGAGGAAAAATAGAAGTCCTCAGCATACTGGGTAATGAATGTAACTGACTTCAATGGCTACAAAGGGCAAATGGTGAATTGTCTTCCTGCAAGCCTGAACATTGCTTCTTTTTTCCCCCAATATTTTGTCATTTTTCATACGCAGAATGCGTAATTTTTTATCCAGCTTAGCTTTAACAGAGCAAGTTATTCTGAACAAATCAGTCTTTTACTTCAGGTCCACTGTTAAATAGTTTATTATTCTTTCAGAATAAGATGAAAATTATTATTAATCATCACTAATCATAGCAATTATTATTACCAAATGCACAGTTTTGCCTATATTCACTTATATAATCATATTTCATTGTTTCAAAGGAGTGTTTGATTGTAAAAGACTTACAAAATACTAGAGACTCGATATAATCTCAGAAACTAGAATACCAGCTTCTTTCAGAGTCAGGCATGAGAGAATATTTCTTTTCCCCTGGTAACTTCATATTTTTCAAGAGTAAAGAGTACTAATTTCTTACTTCAGCTACTGTGGGCTGGTTTTGCTTTCTCTGTGTAGATTCCTTTATGACCAGATGACCTGTCCTTCAGCAAAATCAAAGCTATTCACTTACACTGCCCTATTTTGTATTAAAACTGATAGCTTCACATTTGAATTTTGACAAATCTTTTAGCATATGTCATGCAGTAAATACACAGCTAATTATTCTCCTTAGTAAGTCACTTGACTGGAGAAGCCACTCAGAAGTCTGTCATGTTCATGGAATCATAGAATGGTTTGAGTTGGAAGGGACCTATGAGATCATCTAGTTTTGAGCCCTTGCTATAGATAGGGACACCACCTACTAGACCTGGTTGCTCAAAGTCCCATCCAGCCTGGCCTTGAATGCTTCTAGGGAGGGAGCATCCACAACCTCACTGGGCTTCCAGTGTCTTACCACCCTCACAGTGAAGAGTTTCTTCCTAATATCTATTATCTTCCAGTTTAAAGTAATTTCTCCTTGTCCTGCCTCTACATGCGCTTATAAAAAGTCCCTCCCCAGCTTTGCTGTTGATGTCCTTCAGGTACAAGTTGCAAATGATGTAGTCTGTTTTCTTTCATTGTATTCTTTTTTTCTTTCCTCTTTTTTCCCCCCCCCCCCAGTATACTTTCTTTTGTTGTAGGTGTGGAAGCCGGCACTGTAGAACTGAAAGTTACCCTTTTTCTTCACCTAATTTTCAAGGTGTATGCTGCAGAAATGTCTCTTGAGAAAATTTTGGAACAATGCCTGCTTGCAGAACTGCTCCCTCTAATGTCATGGAAGGGTCTTGGTCCATGTTTGTGCTCTCTCCAAACTTAGCCTCTCCATTTCTTGAGAAGATCCTTTTTTTCCTCCCCTCTCACTCTTTATACTTCCATAACACTGCAAGTTGTTCAGTCATACCCCAGCTGTTGTTGACTCAGCTATTGGGCAGCACAACTAACAGATTGAATACTGTAGTACTTGGACTACTGGACTACCAGTACAGGACTGTTATGTGGACTGTCACAAATCAGGTGGCAGCTTTATAAAACATTTTCCTGTATAATAGCATAAAAAAACGTAATTGTATCATTGTTTGTTCCAAGTTGTCCAGATAATTGCATTATTAACTGTATTTCTTGTTATTCTTGCCTATGTGGGATAGTCCTTTTAGTCTGATGAGTTATAAGATCCCAGAGGATGGCAGAAAAAGCAAAGGAAAACATCCTGAACTTCACTATCATTACATTTTCCAGTAGCAAACATTCTTTGTCAACCTGGCAAAAGTAAACATATAAGTACATAATCTCTTGATTATCTCAAGAGACCTGTCAGTCCCAAGCTGCTGAGATGGAATTTGACCTGCTGATACTCTTGTGTAGAAATTGTCTGTGTTAAAAAGAGAACAGATGATGTTTTCATGCATTGTCTTAGTAATGGGATGAGGCAGGAACTAATTGGACACCCATGCCACAGGGCTGAACTGAGGATGCTAATCTTTATGATCATCTGAGGTACCTTCAGTGCCCCTGACTTTGAAAGTGTTCCAAGAGGGCACAGATCTCAACAAAATACAGCTCAACAGGATTTTAAAGATAGGGCTGTCAACTTAATGAGAAATTGCTTGCAGACAGATATATCTATTTTCCCTAATGAATATTGATATTTATTGATCACTTAATTTGCAGAAGGAAAAAAGGCTTCACAAAAGTCCTTTCAACAAGGGACCAAGTGAAATGACTGTGTTCCTTTCTGGAATCTAAACTAAACCCTTTCTTCTCTACCCAAAAGCAAGGTTTCCCCATATGGTTTCACTTTTAGCAGTAGAAATTTGTGGTTGAGATTTAATTTTCTTCTGATTTCTAATTTAGAAATAAATTATTTTATTGTCATTATAGAAACGAGTGGATCAGTTAATGAGCTCTTCAACAGTTACCAAAAACAAATTAAGACAAAGGAGCTTACTAAAGAACAAAAAACCTGACTTGGGGGAAAAATTTTTTATTTATTACCAAATTTTAAGACAAATATCAAGTATTTTGATATTTGATGGCAGAACTGAGCGTCTAAAGAACTTTATTACAGTGCTTTATTTATTTAAACAGTTATAATATGAATTAAAAAACTATTTTTTTAACTTTTAAAGACTATTTTAGCTAACACTTAATGTAATGAAGGATAACATGAAGTAACATTGGATCAGAAGTATGGACTTAAATATTTTTTTAGTTTGGGATTGATCAAAATAGGAGCAGAATATGCTGACCTTCCTTTCTAAACCCCTCTACTGAGGAAATCTGTGTTGCAATACATGAACAGTTACTTAAAACCATATAACACCTTTGAACAATTGGAATTTTAAACTCAAAAGACTGGAAATATATTGAGACTTGAATTTTGTCCTAGGAATATATTGGCTGATAACATAGCCTTTATGAAGTCTTTCTAGCTGCAGTGTGTTGTAGTGGAGCTGAGTCAGCTGCACTCTGCAGAGATCACAGGTATTTTATCACCTGCCAAAAGTTAATCTAGCAGTACTAGGAGTCTTGGTTTTGTCTCATCACCCTAGAAAACAGACCTAGGAATGACAATTTTGGTAGCTCTGTTGCCAAGGTTTAGCTATCTATTTTTAACTATTCTCCCCTGTACTCATATTAGAAATGATGTCATTGGTTATACAACTGGTGGTTTCATTATTTTTCTGTAACCCATCCTGCCAATATAAAATAACCAAATGATGAGTTGGGGGGCTGGAGTGATCCTTCTCTTTTCTCTGTCCTGTTTCTGCCACTCAGGGCATGATAGGTTTATTCTTGATTCCTTCTTGGCACCTGCACAGATTATTCCTCTCTCCTTCATGCTGATAAATACTTTTTGTCTCTTGTTGACCTTCAGGAAAACTCTTTTAAGGTGACTGAGCTTAAGGCGAACTGAATGTGAGAATATTCTCTAAATAAACAGAAGGTGGTGTCTAAGGAAGAAGAAAGGCCAAAGAGAGAAAGGAATCTAGCAGAAAAAAAAAAATCTGTGTGTTTCTACAACATAATATGATTCTTATTTTTTCTTTCACAAACTGTTTTTAGAGATGTTGTAGGGCAAATAACCTAAAAGAACAGTATCCACAGAAAATAACAGAGATGAATGGCTTATTTTTTACAGCTTACCTAGATGGCAAATAGGCAACCTGTAAATAAAGAAAAGCGTACCTGTTACTGATGGCTGAGGCTCACCCAGGACTCCAAAGAAGAGAGATCTCCAACAAAAAATCCTTCCCCAGTGCTGGTCAGCCCTTTAAATGGGGTCTGGGAGAGGTGGAGCCAGACTCCACCCCTTCTGGTCACACAGGTACATTGCCTGCACCTGTGCTCCTGCGGATGACTTAGTGCTGGCCTCAGGTGATCAATCAGTGGTTCAGGCCATGATTCAACAGTTCCCATACAGATGTCCAGAAGAGTATAAAATGCTTTGAACTAGGGACACTACACTATTATTTCCCATTTGGAGAAATTTTTCCTGAGTGACCTCCATGGGCTCTTTTCTTCAATGTGGTTGTGCAACTTTTCTTTGAAATTTTAAAGATGATAATTTCTTTACATAATGAATTAATATCATATAAATTTTGTAGCCACGTATGAGCATATAACCAGACATGCTTGCAGCAAGACAAGATTGGTGCTGGCAGAAAACAGGTAGTTAGAAGGGAGGCTGTAAATATCTACAATCATTGTTTGAAAGATATCAATTTTTGTTCCCAAGTTTGACTGTTGCACTGAATATTTACCCTGCAAACTGAGAAACAGCAGCCAATCTAAGGGAATCATTTGGTTTTCAGTATTAGCTTCACTTCTTGTGCCAGACTCTGTAAATGTTTCCTCATACATCATTGTCACAGTGCCATACATTTGAAATGTCATATTATGCAGTGTCTGGTGTCATAAGAATAACTCTAGCAACAGGGAGGAACAAAAAATACTATGCAGAGAATAAATACTTGTTTTCTCTTGCTTCCTTACTTGGTACTGCAGTTCCACAGACAAGAGAGCTGTTTGGGTGTATAGAATATTGAGTAACCCTTTGAGGGATACCATTTCAGCTGCTGTATTCCTTTCCCTAGGCTTTTGTACCCAAAGCAAACATGCCAGAAAAGGGGATAAATGCCATTCTTTTTAGTCGTCATTTTTCAATAATTGTTAATTCCCAACACTTTGCTATAGCAAAGTAAGAGGCAAACTTTCAGTTGACTATGCATTGTATATATGAAGCAAGGGCTCTATTCTGTTGTTTTGCCCTGAATTTACCTTCAGATTTATACACATAGATTTATAGCACAGCAGCTGAAGCAGGGATTAACCTTTCTGGTTATCTGCAATTTCTCACACTATTTGTAAAAATAATATAATTTACCACTGGGTTATTATTTTCCATATGGAGCGATACTGCTAGAGGTTAGAGAATTCAGGGTTTTGTAATAACCTATTTATGATAATAAGTGAAAGGCAATCGCATTATTATTCTCAAGAGGCTTCACAGAAGGAGGTCCATGTTGCATTGTATTTTGTCATTCAGACCATGTATTTCTACCCAAAGCAAGAGAATCTGTGCTGCTTATCCCTGGAGCCAAGCAATGTTGTTTCCCATTGCTGTCTTTTTTTATGCCTCTTTGTGCTCTATCAGATTTAACAAGGAAATACAATGTTATTTATGTCAGCATCTCCTCTTATGGTTTACACATTTTTAGACTGGTGGATGAGAGGGCTGAAGACCAAGTTTAGTATCCTTGGGCTTGATTCATTTCCTTATGAATGAATACCTAGGCCAATCTCTGGTATCTCTCTTGTAGCCTCCTGAAGGGAATGGGTCTCATAGAGGTCTTGTGAAATATGTACCAGCTCTGTGGGTATTTTTTGGATACTCCAGGATACCTCAAGTGGCACTAAGATGCTGAAGTATGTGTTGTTATATTTGGTCCTAAATAATGAGTTTGTAAATCAGAAATGCACCTTCCATTTTATGAATGCCAAGTCCTGTAGGATAGAGTTGAACAGACTGTGATGCTCCTTAAGGGACAGTGATTGCCCGACTGCCTGTCTAAATGCTCCACACCATTGTTAATTTCTAGGAAGCAAAGACAGAAAATTCTTGGCATTTCAACCAATAGTATGTGTAGGGGCAGGGATGAGCTGAAACTCCTATCATTTTGGGCTAATAAAGAAGATATCTGTGAGTTACTGGACACAATTCATAATTCATCATGGTGAATTGTGGTTTCTAGTTTGGTTCCTTCACTGGCCCAATGTTTCATCTTGTGAGCAGCTATATGAATTTTATACAAAGTAGAAGTCATAGAATGAGCTTCACCTTCGTGAAATGTGAAACAGACTTAAAGCACTCTGCAATAAAGTCATGGCTTTTTAGTTTACTAATGACTAAATAAATATAATAATATGGTAACGAATAATAGATTTGATAAATAAATAAAATATAATAATAAATAAGCAAGATTAATGTATTATATCATTGAATCTCTATAGCTGGCCATTCCAAATGATTAGAGTATAAATAATGCTACATATTTGTTCTTAAGAACCTCTGAAAAAAGGATTTTATAATTTCCAGGACTTCACTCTCCCTATAAACGGACAGATTTTCCCTACATGTCACCTTAGTCTTTTTCACTGATGTTGCCAATTTCTTCTATAACGTGGGTGCGCAGAAAACAATTAATCATTGCCATGTTTATGACAATATTTCAAGTACCCTCATTATGCTTCTTCTCTGTTTGAACCTAAGCCAACCCCATTGCTTGATGCTCTCTCCTCATATATTGTGTTTACCAGTCTTGTTGATTTCTCCTGAACTTAATTTCCTAAATTGCCACCTGTGTCTGATGAACATCACTTAAAGCTGTGCATCTGAGATATGCATTTTCCTTATTTTCATCAGCATTGCACAAGTGGCTCCACTGCAGCTTATGGCTGCCTGGTCCTCTTTTGCTCGATTGTTTACACCGGTTGATGTCGGTGACAGTGGGTGTATGAGCAGATCTGCCTCCAGACAGACCCTGCTGCCTCCCCCAACCTCAAAAGAGAGGCTATTCCTTGCAGTACAGAATTCATGACTTGTTCAGCTTAGCTGACTGTGTCTCATGTCTTCCTCATTTGGATGGATTGTACCAAACTTCAGTCTGTTTCCAGTAGTTCACCATACTTAGTGGAAAGCAGCAGTTCTCTGGAGAATATACGGCAGGAAATTCCTCCTCCTTCTAAGAAGGAGACAGCTGCTATTTTCATTCAGCACGTATGCAGAAAGTCATACTTTCAGCCTGTGTGCTGTGTGAAACTGTTGTCAGTGCTTTGTGCAATATTTGATTTTGCCCTTGACATTTATAAAGACTTATTTAGAAAAAAATCTTACATAGTCTTTGCGTCTAAACTGGAGATGTATCAGGATATGGATCACTGCAATCTTTGCCGTGGTAATCAGTAGGGCCAGGGTTCCACATGTCATGACAACAGCTACAGTTCTGTATGCACTAGTTCTGCATTCCCCTTTCTTTAGCAAGCGTGGAAAAATTTCTGCTATTTCCAGATGACTTGAAGCTGATTGGTGGAGTTAATGAAGACATCCTGGAGGATTAGTCTTTTTGAAAGCCACCTTATGTGGTACTGCCTTTAAATATGTCTCAACCTCTAAACACAAGTACCTCATCTTCTTCTCCACAGAATCACAAGATCACAGAATCACAGAATTGTAGTGGTTGGAAGGGACCTCCAGAGATCATGGAGTCCAACCTCCTGCCACAGCAGCTCCCTAGCCCAGGTTGCACAGGTAGGCGTCCAGGCGGGTCTGGAACGTCTCCAGAGAAGGAGACTCCACCACCTCTCTGTGCAGCTGTGCCACTGCTCTGTCACCCTCACTGTGAAGAAGTTCTTATGCACATTTGAGCAGAACTTCCTATGCTTCAGTTTCTGGCCATTCCCCCTTGTCCTATCACCACACACTGCTGAGAAGAGTCCAGCCTCATTCCTTTGCCTCCTGCTCCTTAGATATTTATAGACTTGGATCAGATATCCTCTGAGACTCTCAGAGAATTAAATGAAAGTGATGATCTTAATTGACAAAAGTGTTTATTTGCCTAACTTTGCCTGAGACTTCATCAACAGCAGCAATTTCACAGGCAGAAGCCGTACTGACCAATGGTTTGCCCTGTGTGGATATTTGGAGTGGGAGATAACTGTGCTGGCTGTTGCCCAGGCTCCTTCCAGAAGCACAGCACACCTATACAGGCAGAGGAACATATGTGCGTTTGACCTCTTGATTTTTAACTGCTTTATGATAGCTGAGAGCCGTGAGGAGGGCAGCTGCTGTGCCTTGCTGAGCTGTTCTCCTGCAGGTGGCAATGCATGGCAAGAAGAGCTCAGCCCAGGCAGTGCAATGCTAACATTAGCTCCACAAATGCGTATCAGAATGCCTCCCTTTTGTGCCTCTGACTGGTATGCCCGGCTTTTTCTGGTGCTAGTAATAAATCTGAGTACTTGTGAAAACAAATGCTGGAATCATTATGGAAGTCACTGTGTTTTTGCAGTTGTCTCTCTGGACTTGCTCTGTAACAGACATTTAGAGATTTACAGTCCTGTTCCCTCCCTTTCTCTGTTTGTCATCTTTTCTCCCTTTGTTTGTGCTACATACAGAAATCATTGCTTTAGAAGAAAGGCTATAAACTACCGGCAAGCAAGTTTATCCCTTCTGGTTTTCTAGACACACCAGAGGGCTTCTTCATGTGTTGTACCTTTCCAGCTAGTTCTGATGGGCACTGCTGCCAAACCATCTCAGCTGCTTCACTACAAACCCCAGTGCTGGCCACATCTTGCAGTCCTGTTAACCCAGTATTTCATCTTCAGATGTTCCCTTCACCTCTGGTATGTTTGGTGCTGTAAGAATATTATGCAATGCTCCTTTGTGAAATGTGAGTGCTTTAAATTGTTACTGTCATTATTTTTCTCCCATATTTTTTTCTAACTGAGTTACTTCTGCGCTTAATGTTGAGATTTAAAACAGAGAACACAGAGAAGCTGTAGCAAACCACTCACTGAAATATGGCAGTTTTGATCACAGACTTCATTACACTTCATGTAATTTTATTCTGCTCATGTTTGACTTGATTAGAAATATTTCCAGTGCAGCATGTTTCAGTAGTTGAAGTGTTTGATCTTTTTCAAGCCTTCTTCAAGGTTTAAAAAAATGCAGAAAAATCTTGGATTTTTTAGTCAATTTTGTTTATTTTCTGCTTGTGTGTGTGTGTGCAACTGGTCAGTGGCCCTTTGAAGCCTTCTTGTGGCAACAGATGGCAGTGAGTATGCATTGCAGTAATGGATATGCATGGCTTTCATAGTGCAAAGTTTCTAAACTGCAGTACCAGTTATATACACAAATAAAAAAGCTACATGTCTAAGACTACTATTTCCAAAGAGAAACTGGTACAGATAAGACTCAGTGATCCTGAAGGTCTTTTCCAACGTGAGCAATTCTATGGTTCTATGATTCTAAGGCAGGTTTGCTTCTAAGGATGCTGCAATTTGCTTGTCTGAGTGGAAAGCTGTGAGTGGGGCTTACATTTTGCAGATGTAAGTAGAAGATTCAAATGGCTTTTGATAAAGTTGGCATCAGTTCTGATTTATTGGTTATTATTTTCCTCCAAATGTGTGTACATTTATTCCTATTGTTACCTTTAAAGCATCCAAAAGATGTTACCCTGCAAATTTTACTGTTCTTTAAATAGGGTTTTATGTTATATTACACTTAGAATAGTGAAACCAGAAGCTGAGGCATCCTCCAAACTACATGTATGCTCTATTTCAAGTTTTTTGAAACCTTTGGTCTCTGTCTTCAGTTCTTAGTACAAAGCTTTGTTTATTGGCTTTTACTTCGTAAAATGTCACCTATTTTAGCTTCTGTCAACTTACTTTTGATCTGATTTGTGCTCTTATTTTCTCTTTCTCTTTTTAAAATATGTATTTACTTTTTTGAGTAGCAGAAAGAAGTTCATATTAATCAATGGTAGCCTATAAATAATTTAACCAAACCAGTTCATCACAGAGTGTATTTCTATTACCTGTTTTGGGTGTCCCTCTCAGACCTGAGTTCTTCTGCTCTTTTACCATAGTTTGTTAATCTGACAAAGGTAATTGATGAGTACCCACAGTAGCACTGAGGAAAGACTTTCAGCAAGGTTCATTCAATTTCAGTTCTCTGAATTTAGAAAAGCAGTTCCACCTGAGAATTATAGCTTTGGTGATTTATTACTTTACAGCACTGACTCTGTGACCCATTACTGCTTTGTGATCTGTCTAGGATTTCCAAACATTTCAGGGCACATCATTTCACCACTGGAAAAAGAGCAATGTAAAGATGAGCAACCCTGAGTTTCATGGGTCCTTGCCCTTGGGCAAGACACTGAATGAGAAGGTTCCTGCATTGCAAGAGAGAAGTATTTCTCTTCTTTGAGGGGCACCCAAGCATTCAGTAGGGACAATATTGGTGTGCAAAGACAAAACAGAGTTGGGAAACCCATGAGATCCTTTTGATTAAGTGCCCTGACCAAAGCCAGGAATAAAATGTGGCACGAGACCAATGGTGTCCAGCAGTAGTGGTATTATGACAAATAGTTTTGCTACAAACCAGACAACTCTTACTTGGAGAAATCCTTCAGAGCAAAACAGCTCAGAAAAGCAATTTTGACAACCTTTTTTTCTAATTCAGTTTCCATTCAGAATCTATTATTACTGTTGTTATTATTATTACTATTGCTACCACTAATTATTAATAATGTTGTAGTTGATGATGATGGTGTACCAGATTTCCTTTGAACTTTCTACTTTTCTCCCTCCCCTTGCAGAATTAAGCTACATTTGGAAGTCTTTTAATGGAATACTTCTACCATCTGCTATCTGCAGCAATTATTCAAATTATTTGCAACCCCCTGTGCCAGCAGAGGTGAAAATAATGCAGTCCTTTAAAGCTACAGATTTCCCAACTGGCATAGTTCTATCCTGGAATATGCCACAGCTGGTACTGACCCATAATTCCCTGGAGTGGAGTGAGGGCAAGAGGTTGTGTTTATATTTCCAATGACTTCACTGTCTGAGTCTAAGGAAACAATTATCTACAGCACAAATCAAGACAGAGATGGTACATTCTTTTGTCCCAGTGTTTGCTGGTTGTGAAGGTTTGCCTTCCCTTACAGTCTCAGCCTATTGCCTATTCTACAGTCCTCCAAATTCTGAATCCTGTAATTTGTTTGCAGTACTGAACACAGTATATGTTTGCATTGTTTATTCTATCTGTGATTCAGAATACACATCCCTCTCTGTTTTGCTCTGGTTGTTGTTGCAGTAGTCTCTCCTGTATTTGTTCTGCCTCTTGTGATATTCACCTGCTATAATAAGAGGAATGATTTTCCTGCTTCATGTCCTGTATTACTGCTTCATAGCAAATCAGGGTTGTTTCCAAAACACAAACCCAAGCTCGAGATAGTAGTGGATCTACCTAAACACTTCATGGCCTTAATTTTTGGTAGAAATTAAAATGAAGACAGGAAAAGTAATGTGCATGTTACTGTGAAAAGAAGAAAACTAAACTGCATTAGAAGCTGTCAGAATATTATAAAGAGATAACTAAACGCCCTCCATGCCAATGTGCATGCATGCCAGCTGAGAGTTATAGTTCTGGTCCATTTGAAGCTTCCTCAGTTAAGAAGGTTTTAACAACAGTATCTAAGTAACTCTGTAGCCAGCAAAAATCTTTTTAGCTTTCAGCGAGTATATAATCATTATATGGACATACATACTTTATAACAGGAGAGGAACATGCAGCCTCCCCCCACCCTGTGTTTCCAAAGCATTGATTATGCTTGAGTTTTGGGCAGCAATTATTGCTGGCATCTAAGACTGACAATTCCTTGTTTTGGGCGCTAAAGTAATACAATATAATACGATCCCTAAGCACCACAGGTAATGATGCATTTTAAAATATGTGTCTCTCAGTCTTTATTTAGAGATATAGTAAGATTTTTGTGATTCTCTAAGTAAGTCACTCATTCCTGTAGCTGCAGAAATATAAAGCACAGCAAAGGAAAGATGTTTGGTGTGGTGTTTTCCTGAGGACATGAGTGATTTCTAGTAAAGTTCCTGCTTTGCAGCTATTAATAGTAGATTCTGTCCATGCTGTCCTTCACTGTCATCAGTCTGCTTTTTGGCCAAAGGCTGCTGTCAGCTTTCACTTAGCTGCCACATCCTTTCTGTTTTGCTTTTTACCAAGTGCTGTGAGAGGGGCTGCAGGTCACTGTCGTTGCTCCTCTTTTTCTTATGGTGATTATTTATAGCCACACTCCTAAGGAAACATTGCTTTCTTATGAGCAACCCACCTCTGTCTATCTTAAAGAATACTGACCTTTTTGTATATTGTGTGATGCTATACATATATGTATAAAATATCTGTCATAACCACTAGCAATGCTCAAACAGTACTGCTGCTGGCTTTGTAATCAGACCAGCCGAAGCCAAGTTTTTTATGCTACTGATTTATGGACAGATAATCTCCTGTTCTGCACATTGGTTCTACTCAGCTGCCTCACTTCAGAGAAATTCAACTGCCTTTTGAACATTCAGACTTCAAGTCTGGTTAGGCAGCACCAATAGAGACAATTGAGGTGGAGGAAAGATCAGGAAAGGTGGAGACTGGCACCATATGAAGGGCTTACTTCCCAGAACAGAAAACCAGTCTGAAAACAAATGGAAGTATGAAGAGCTCTTGCTGTTTGGCATGACGTTCAATTGCATTCTGTAGACTGTTGGAAAAGATGTCAATTCTTCAGATTCGTGGTTTTATCTTGTGAGTCGTCCTTTGCATGTCCTGTGCAATTCCATGGCCGAAGGGTTCAGGCATTCAAGCTTGCTTATGTCTGTGTTCATCGTCAAAGGGAATCTCTGTTGTGGGTGGCATACAAATTTTGTATTTAAACAAAATCTCTCTGTGTTGGAGGATCCTTAGATTACTGAAGGAGTTATTTTTTCCCTTAACTTCAGTATTCACCATCTATGTGTTTATTTTATTGCCTAAACCTTTGTTTTCTTTCACAGGAAATTTTTAATATTTCAGGAAAAGCAATGTTTGGATAATGTCAGATAGAGAGAGCTATTTTTTCCCTTCTTTTTATTGTCTATGAGCTTTGCACAGTGTCCATGGAGAAAACAGCTTCCTTCTCCTGGGATGAGCACCTTCTAGCTAGTGAATGAGCATGATCTCTTACTCCATCTTCAGTCAGTACTTAGCCCATAGGCTGAGATTGTAAACAATGCTTCCAATTACTCATACTGTTGCTCATACTGGTCTCTTTTGTTGTATTAAAACCACTAAGGAATTTAGGAACTGGTCTGCTGGGAGGGTAGGTCTGAAAGCAAGCAATAAAAAATAATTGAAACCAATGAAAAATACAGGAAAGAGATGGTGATAAAGCTCAGCCTAATTGGGACATCTATGGCTTACACAATTTTTTAAGTTATGTGATCTAATGGTAAAATTTCTGAAACCCTGGATAAAACGTCTCCCTGAAGAATTTCATTTCTGTGTAGGATTCTTTGTACAGATATTGGTGAAAATGTTTCTGTCTGAGCATACTGGAGTGTTCGCAGACTTAATCAAAACGTTTTAAATAACATTGCTGCCTCCTGGAATTTTTCTGAGTGGAACAGTAAGCTTCACTGGCTGAGTTCAAATTTGGCTTAAACTTGAGCTCCAAATAGAGCTGGATAGCAACAGTTTTCTTATCCCACCACACTTTTTGAGTTTATCTAACTGTATTTCTACCTCACATCAGAGTGAAACTAAGACTTTTCCAAGTGGTTAAGGGAAAATAAAAAGAAATTCTGCATCTTATTAAGTGATTTGATAATGCTATACAAGAGACCAAATATTAGGTTTCCATTGTGATTTGAAATAACGGCTAACTATATGCTTTAGAGATCACAGTTGAATGTTTGTCACTGGTAATTCAAATGTCCACTGCCTCCTTAGTTTTTGTTTTTAGCAGAAACTCAGTGCTGAAGCAAAGCAGTTTTCATTATTATTAGTATTACTATTTTCTTACATCTGCTTTTATTCTCTCTGAAATCTACATTTTGAAAAAACAGCAAAACAAAACACTACTATTTCTCTACTTCTCTACCCTTTTCTCTTATCATGTACATTTGCAGCATGCATTTTCCCTTTTCATTTGTCTCCTTTTGCTTCTCCTCCCTTGTACTTACTAGGTCTCTCCTCTCATGATCTGAAAACACAGCTGAATACAGATGAGTGAATAGTTAGTCCAATCCCAGACGGTCTTTTGTTCAGGTAATTACTTGGAACCACAGCAGCTCTTAAGTGCCCTGACTTTCCTGACTGAGATTGACTGATTGAAAGATTAGGCAAGGCAGACATTTATAGCCAGCCTGGTAAGAAGAAAGAAAAAATGTAGGCTCATTTCAATAAGTTTTCTTTTTCTTTCTCCCTCTCAGTCCCCATCATACTGAAGTGGGCTGAATGTTATACATATATATGATGTATGTAGGTCATATCCAGGCACATTTTGTTGAAGCAGAGGAGAGCATTCCTCCAGCTACTTCTGGGTGGGGCTGGAGCTATGCTGGTATCACCTCTGCAGCACATAACACATCCTGCAGGAGGGCTGAATTCTTCAAGAAGAAATTCTACCACGTTTCTTGGAGAAAATAATGCAATTCTCCTTAAAATAAAGCAAATTTAGATTTATACCTGATTTATTTGCTTTGACTTCTCACTTGCTAAAGACATTTACCAGTATATACCAGATGACACAACCCATTTATAACAGAAGAAATTGGCTTTGAAACGTTTATGCCCATCTTATTACTATGGCCATGGCAGTTTCTCAGCAAGTGATAGTAGCATTTTGCAAAACATACAACACAGTCTCATTTCTGTATTGAAACAAGTAAACTCATTGTAATTCCTGCTATAGTGTTAGTAACTTTTATAAAAATTTTACCAGTCTATATATAAGACACATATTCATAAGCAAATACATAAAATCAAGTCCATAAACATGAAGAAATATCCCAGTGCTCACCAGTGAATCAAAGTAAATGTGCTTGTAATACTGAAAGTTTTGTTCTTAATGAACCACTAACAAAGGAGAAACAATGCTCTGTTTTGGGTTCTTTTTAAGAAATATTAGAATCTACTAAAGCTTGGCACCTTTATGTAGTCTGAAGTAGCTTCTATTTGTGTATTTAATGTAAGTTGCATTATCTAATCTTTTCTGAATTATCGTCAGTATTACAGCTGCACAGCTCCAAGATCAAACTTCTCACCCCAGAGCAAACCAGTATCAGGAATCTTTTCCTCCATGGAGCACACTTATAGATAAGCTGTGCTGATATTTGTGAGAATTAACCCAAACTCCCCGATTTTCTCATCCTTAGGTCATATTTTTTTGTGAGCAAGAGGGCACAGGATAAAAATGCTTAGATGTTGCTGCTTTCTCTCGTGGCGTCTGTGGTGACCTTGCAACATTCATTCACCATCATTTGGAAATTACAGCTTGGGAGGTTCCAATTGTGCTTTTCCTGGCATTGCAGTTCATTGCCTAGAACAAACGACTTGTGTTGGCCATCCCATATCATTCTGGCTCATGAAATCACAGAGGGAAAAAAAAAAACCACAACAATATATTTTCAGTACAAACTTTTGGTTTCTATGTTGTATAGGGCTAATCATAGTGCTCTGGTGCTATTAAGATCAATTCTAAGATTTTTAAAACTGAAGCATTATCATTTAATCCATGATCCTCAGAAGCTAATGTCTCAGAAGCATATTTCCTTTAAATCGGTAAGCTATTTGCTAATGATCTTGATGCACAAACAAATGGGCCCTTTGAGAGATGGAAAGATACAGAACAGAGAAGGAAAAAACTTTAAAGATTAATATACTCAGATGACTCTATTATGTATTTCCAAATTTACCCCAAATTATTTCTAATTTCTATTAAAAATATAAAAACACTGGGTAGTAAACATCCCAAAATGTTCATTTTATTTCATTCTAAGAAAAATGGTAGAAATTCATTCACTCGCTTCATCTTCCAATTTCAGCTCAAAATGGAACTTTGGGTACAGTAACAAGAAGAAATCAGCCTTTCTTGGATCCTTCATTTTCATGGAATTAAATGCCTCTTGCTCTGAGAAAAATGTTTCAGCTTGCAGGTTGGATAATACCTTTACTTTTCACTCTTTAACTGGTTAAAAAATGCATAGAATTCTAATCTTCATTCCTTTCTACAACTTTATCCTCTAAGCACTATGCAAAGTACAGCTACTGTCCAAGGGCAATTCACAATAAGGATTTTATTTAAGGCAAAAGTGGGATAAAAAGCAGCTCTGTGAAGATTTATATCTGGATAAGATACCTGAAACTACTTTCAAAACTGGACCACTAATAGCTTATTATCTCGATAGGCTGCATGTTGATAATGTATACATTAAAATAAATTCTTTTAATTTCATCAGACATTCTCTAGGAACAAAGAGTAAATTCCAAGGACTACTTCAGCCATCCTTGTTTATTGGAATATTAGCTTTTTAAAATTTCTTTTTTTTCTTCTACTTTTTTTTTTTCCCTGGGAATGTGTTGTGCCATGACCAAACTCAGACCCATTGGAGGGAGTGTAGAATTAGGAGCTGAGAATGATTACTTAGCACCACTCTATCTCCACAGGCTAAGACAAGACCTCAGATTTGAAAGTTCCTGAAATTTTGAGGCCACAGTTTGAGCTGTTGGCAGTGCTGAAATGGGAAACTGAGCTTTTAGAGATTTAGTCTGAGATATTTATTAGGAAAAAAAAAATAATAATAAAATGTCCCAGCTGCCAGGATACATGACAGTTTCTGAATCTCTGCTTTGCCAGCTGAATATTGCAGATTTCAATAATAGTTCTTGCTCTTTCTTTAAACCAGTTCTTTTCCCTTAATCTGAGTAAACCATTAAGGACTATACTGAATAACTGAGTTTGAAAAAAAGATGAAATACATTTCAGGCCAAAAATATTGTTTGAATTCTGTAAGGAAGGGTCAGTAGAGTGTTGCAAACATGCAACCTACCGGTCTGTAGATATGGCTACTCACACACACTTAATCTGTGTGTCCCTGTAGAGGACTGGAGAGAAGCAGGCAGAAAGCCCCATATTTGGTGGAAAACTGTTCTGTTCATAGTATGGTGAACGTATGTACCCTGGTCTTAACATCTACTAGCCTCAAATTGCTTACAATTTGAGAGAAAATTTACAGAGTAAACAAAGCAGAACTAGGGGAGTACGTAGAATTTTTTACTCACACGATGCCTCCCATGAAGAAATGAAGCAGGATTCATATGCTTGTAGTATTATTTAAAGCTGAAAGCCTGTTTTTCCAATTAGATGTGTGTATTTGCATTTGTGGTGTGCCAGTGGCAAGGAAAATGGGATCAACAGTAAAAGTTACTGAGAGCTGCAGCTGGTTGACAGTCGCAGTTTTACAAACTCCTTTTTTTTTCCCCTCAGAGTCTGTATAGATATGAGTTTCAGCAATACTTGCCTCCAGCCTCTTTCAACTTTCTTTTTAATTAAAAAGCTTAATTGAGAGTAATAAAAACTTCCAATTAAGCTTTTTAAATAAAAACCAAAAGCTCAAAGTGGCTGCAGTTGCAGATAACTGCTACTGCAACCCGTGACTAGCAGTTCTCTTCAAAAAGGGCTTTTTTTCACAATAATAAATATTTACTGCACATCTTTCAAAAGTACTGTACCTTTAAGTCTCGCAGAGACAGCGTTTGCATGTGAAATGTGGGCATCTCAGTGCGTTTTTCTAAGTGCAGCACAGGGACTCAAGTCTCTGCAGGTCGCCATGAATATTTGCCTCTCAGCATCACACTGCATGTTATATCTGTAAGCAGAAATAACATCAGTAACAATTTGTGATCAACAAATTCTCTCGTGAATTTGTGTTTTTTTTTTTAGATGAGTGAAAAGAGAAATCACCAGATTCCAATGGGTTTTTCTAGCCAAACATCATTACTTAATCGATTGTTTTTAATTATTTTGGCCTATGTGGTGGCTCTATTTATTGTAACAATTTATGGATTTATATATGTGCGTATGCATTCTGCCTCAGACAGGCCAATGAGGTAAACATTAATTAATGGATTCACAGAATCACAGAATTGTACAGGTTGGAAGGGACCTCTAGAGATTATCTGGTCCAATTCAATCTCATACATCATGATATTTGACTTCAGGGATTGTCCACAGAAGTAATAAAGCATATGTGTAAAAAGTATTAAAGTATCTGATACAATTAATGTTCCCTGGAGGAACCACTGAAATTTGTACTGTTCTGCTTTTGGAGCAGAACTTGATAGAAAGTAGCACTTACTTCCAGTGGCATATCAGCTGCATGACCGTGGTTACAGCAGAATCGTTCTACAGTTTGCTGCATGATAAGTGCCTTTTTTTTTTTTTTTTTGCTGAATTCAACAGAATATGGCAGAAGGTAGCTGCAAAACTACACGTTTCGTTAAATCATGATGAACCTGAAAGAAAATAAAGAAGTATCTGCTTGATAGTGCTGAAGTTTTTAAAAGGGAAAAAATTTACAAAGTGCTGTTGGGGATTTAGTGGTGCTGCACAACTAATTCTAAGGAGAAGGAAATTTAATTTTATGTGGCTATCAGACTCTTTTCAAATAATGCTCTATGAGAGTTTGTGGAATATTTAAAGGAATAGAAAAACCATCCTGCATTGTGAGGTGAGGGAAGATGGTCTTAGACTTTTCGTTTTTCTTTAATTGTATAATTCCATGAAAATATTAGGTCAAATAGACCTTATCTGTTAGGACCATCACTTGTAAGTCTGGTCCCAGATGAACTCCATGGCTTTTTGCTTGACTGGCCATTTTTCTCTTTACCTTTGTATTTAGTTCAGTATTTCATGGTGCTATGTATTAAATTCCCTACAGATTCATAGATTTTCTTTTTCTCATTTACTATTGACTAATTTCTAGATCTTCTTGTTTTGAAAGCATGTTTGTGTTGGATTAAGATACCACTGGCATTAGCTTCACAATCTTTTATCATCAGCTTTATGGACCCAGGTGGCCTTGTCTTTCACCGCTGTTGTTGCTTTCATTTTCTCAGCCATCTGTTTCTGACAAGAATAAATTACAGTCCTAGTTTCCAAGAAGTAAATTGATAGCTATAGATAAAAAAAGCAACAATGACAACAACAACAACAACAACAAAAAAGCCTCCAAAGAGCAACCTAACAAAAACCCCACACAACAAAAACCCAGAATGGCTTGGTAAGCAAAATATTCATGAAGAAAATGTAAAAGCATCTAAGCACTTGATAGATTTCAAGAAGATAAAAATGATAATCTTCTGGTTAGCTAGTATTTAATTTAACAGTGTTGAACTTATCTAGTTAAATGATTGACAGAGTTGTATAGACAGTGGCTCTATTGCAACATGAAACTGGCCTTTACTCCCTGGGATAGGGAATTTCTGAATTATACCAAGATTTTTATAGCTCATGATGAAAATTATGACAACAATAACTATTTTGGCCAAGAACTAAAAAAAAAAATCCTTGTTTGCCCCACCTCTGAAGGCATTCAAGACCAGGCTTAGTGGGTTCACGGGCAGCCTGATCTAGCAGTTTGCAACCCTACCCATGGCAGAGGGATTGGAACTGAGGTCTCTGAGATTCCTCCCAACAAATAACATACTATGATTTTAGGTTGGTATGATTGTCCTTAGAGTGGATCACTTTTTCACTGAAACCTGTTTTACTGGAAATATTTCTTCCGACGCCATGGTCTAATAATGTAATAATGTGACAGTTTAAACTGAGTGATGTTCTGACAGATATACTGCTCTGTGTCATCAAGTTGCAAATACGTTCAGCAAACACACTGCTACCATTGGTCAAAGGAACTGAGAGACCCCCTGTTATAGGATGAGCTTGCTTGGCTAGTCCTTACTTCCTCTGAATTGTGCTTTTATGTCCAGGATCGGGGCTCTGGCTAACAGCTGTATTTGTCAATTGGCAGACTGAATTACAGGAAAGTAGGAAAGATTATGTTTCAAATACAGAGCTTTCTTATTTCTTTTCTTTCATATTTTTTTATTTTTTTTCCCCAAGCTTCCTTTAAAAACTTTTTCTGGAATAAATCACAATATATAATAACCCAGTAAGGCTTTTTAAGTTGAGTTTTAAGAGTGTACCAAGGACTTATTGAATCATGTTATCTACCATTTCAAATCCTCTTGAAGCTAGATATGAAGAATAATAGCCATATTTTCAGTCTGAGGTGTCTGAAGATTTTACTGACTTTGGATTAACAGAAAGATTTCCAACTATCAGAGTTTAAGCTTCACCTCTCTGTCAGTCATTCTTGACAAGGGCAGAATAAGGCACTAATGGCAGTGACTTTAGAAAGGGTGGTTTTTCATTAGTTTAAGCAGAATGTCAATTAAAAAGGAATTGAGATAACGAACCAGCAACTAGATTAAGTTTACACTTCTTCACAGATGATAAGAAAAATCCATTTACAGGTTCTATTTCATTCTGAATATACTTCCTAAGGTAAAGGCGTGTTATATTATGGTTTAAAAGTCTACTGACAATTTCTGAAAAGATTTAATAACTATTGTGACATAAATGTGGGAGATTTTTTTACCACTGGAAATAATTAATTCTTAACTAAGATGAATATACTAAAACTAATTTAAATTTAATTTCATACATTTTATTAGGGAATGTTATCATCTGCCATCATTTCTGCTCCTCCTGACTATTATTTGCATTCTCTGTGAACTGACAAAACCCATTTAAATAAGAAGAGAAATCTATCTTTCTGGGATCTCTGGATGGGGGAGGAGAATCTGGGGCTAATTTCGAGCTAAGGAGTGCTAGACATCATGGAAGACTATATGTTCAACTTTTTTATATTTCTGTGGACCATTTGTAAGATTTTGAGCAACTTAGGAGGAGTTACGCATTCAGGTTTTAGCAAACTCTGCAGGGGTGTGACAGCATTGGTCTTTCTTCAGGTTTAAGGCAAAAGAAGTGCCTACAGCAATGCCTCCTTCTTTACATCTTTGTTACTGCTTTGGACACTACTATTGTTCAGAGTTCAGATGCAAATTATTGTTTCAGATGAACTCACACAAGTATTTCTTATTCTGGGATCATATATTCAATAGTTTATTTTTGCCTTTATGCAGGCTAGAAATTTCTTCTCTGGAAAGATGGAAATAGAGGCTGTGATTTAATGTTAGTGTGTTCAGAACGGGGATGGTCATGGACTTCCTACTTTGCCATCAAGTGCAGGCTAATACTTTGAGTGATGCTTCCTGGTGAAAAGTGCTGGCCACAGCATATGACAGGGGGTGGAAGGGCAGCTCAGATTGTTTGGGATGACTGAGCATGAGCTACTGGTTTTGTAAACAACACCTGCAGGTCTACAGAGACTTTGCCTTAATCCAGTTCTGCTCACTTCCAAAAAGGCAGTTACTCTACATTTCAAATGTGGTCTGATTAAAATGCAGTTTCAGAGCAAATGATATGTAAAAAATTGCACCTATGCCTGAAATTGGGTAAATCATTCATTCTGAATATTATTGGAGGAATTCAGTCCTCTTTACTGTTCTTGTGACTAAATCTTGATCAGATTAGTCTGTTTTTTTTCTCTAATAATATTTTTATTTTAATTAGAGTTTTTGAGTTTGGTCCCTCTGTTAAGAAATAGCAAAATGCTGTCTAAAAGAAGGAAAAATTCCTATCACTAGCAAAAGACAGGTATTTTCCTGTATAAGTAACTAAGGAACAGGGAGCAAGATATCCTCCTAGCCTACAGGGGAAGAGCTACCATTCAGCTATATCTGAAATCATGAGATGCCAACAAGCTCTCTGATTCTCCTACGTTATTTATACTGGCTGACAGAATGAGTCACATTATGCTACTTTTTAATAGCTTTCTCACCTTCCTGAAATGAATTACATGCTTGCAGGGCAGTGATGGTAAATGAGGATTCATAGCTATCATTATTAGCTTTGCAACATCCTTAACATCAGCAGAGCTATTTGTATTCAGTATCCATGAATCAGCTGTAATATATTGTGATAAATAATCTGTCCAGAGGGACATCAGCATTGCATCTAAAGAATAGCACTGACTAATCCTCTGAAATCTGCTTTGATGCAGTCTGTGAAGTTATGTCTCGTTACATCTCCCTGAATCAGGGAGGTGGCTATTATTGGTCGATTTGTTCTGATAAAGGAATTATTGAACAGCTCTTTCAGAAGTACTTAAATGTCTCGGTATGCATGATTTAAAGCTGACATTTCCAGCAACAGTGTGTGACCCCACTCTCTACTCACTACATATGCCTTATTGCATTAAAAAACCTCTCCTAAACAAAAATAACATATCTGGATGTGACACAGAATGTACGTTTTGTTTGTTGGTTTTGGTTTTTTTTTGGACTTTACACTCCAAGATATCCCTTATGCTTTGAATTTTTAATCTAAATCAATTTTCCTGTCACCAGGTTATGCAGTAGATTCTGTCTCCATTTCCAAAAAGCTGTGATGTTGAAAGAAGCATGTGAAGATGCGAAGGCTTGTGGCAGTACTGAGCTGAATCTGTAAGGCAAGAGCCTGAAACACTCACAGGCTGCAGAAAATGGGCCCAGAAGGGGCTCAGATGGGCCACCTACATGGTCTGCACTCTGACGGCTGATCAATCCTTCCTGAATCATTTTGAGAAATGTTTGTTTATTCTTCTCCTACAAACTTCCCACAGCAGTGAGAAGACTGTGCCAATGAAGGCTAGAAATGGTAAAGGTGAGATTCTGGCTTCATTGGTAGTGGCCAGAGAGCATTCTTTTGTGCAGTCTCTCAAAGTGCTAGACTATGGGATAGGGAAAGGAAGCACCATTTCCTCTTTCTTTCGGTGCCAAAACCATGCTGCAAGCTGAGAACTTGTCAGGTCACACCAGCAAGACAGGAAATCAGACACAGGAAATTAATGAACCTCAGTACAAAGCAGCCATGGTACAATCATAAAATTGCCAGCACCGTTAGGATTTCAGCTGCCAAGGAACAGTGCTGGTAGAAATGCAAAGTCCCCAGATCAGGCAATGACTGAAAAAAGCTTTTGAAGAACTAGCTTTGAGACTATAACAATCAGTGTAGCACTTAACCAATAAATGTATCACTATTTTAATGTATAAGTGCCAGAGATGGTGGGCCAAAGAGAACATTTATGATTTGATGTATTGGAGTTCCTACAGAACTGTAAAGCTGGCCAATTAGATGAGAGTATTTGAAAATCGTTTTCCACATTTTCAAATAAATGCAGCACAGATGCACAGCTTTTTTTCTTCCTGCAGTCATTTGTTTGAGGATGGCTAACCAATCTACAACAAAGTCTGAAAATCAGGAACCGTATCAGAGCGCTGTACAAGGGACTCAATTGATCTAAGCTAACCCTGGGGGTAAACTGATTTTTCTCTAATTTACATCAGCAACCTCAAAGGAGAGTTAGATTTCCAGAATATATGTGTTAACCTCATATGCACATTAGCCATAAGAAGTAGAACACTGTAATAAGTAATTTTGAAGGAAAAAAGAACATTTCTCCAGGCAGTATGCTGATAGACTGTGGAATTCATTTCTGCAGGGATTTCAGTGTCTTATGCTGGAGTTTGAAAGCAAGTGATCATCTTCAGAAAAAAATTTAAATTTCATTTCTGATGGGACAATTGTGGGTAATGTAGCTTCATACTTTTGGGCAGAAGCCTATGCTATAGGATTAAAAATCAAATTTTGTCTTACGGAAACCTTCATACTTTTGGCAAGCTGTCTTATGTCTATCCTCTCCCTTCCACTGAAGCATTAGGAAAAGCAACTGTTTGTAGAAGAATAACAGACCTTAAGAATCTAAAACCCAATCTGGTGGAGCAGATTGTGTTTTTGTATTCTGTCTATTTAACAAACCAAACTGTGAACCGAGTCTGTAAAATCTGTACCTTGACAACCTTCAAACGGGATTTTATATCGGCCAGATGTATCACAGCATAGTCAATACTGAGGTCTCATTCTGTTGGGTAATAAGTAAACAAGAGAAAGAAAGGTTGGGAGGGAAAACAAAGGCACTTAGAGTGTGCTATTAAACACAGTGCCGAAGCACCTGAATGAGCAGAGAAGGAATCATCCCTACAACTTGAACCAGAACAACTACCTATGCAAACCAATGAGAACTTGCTGCTTCCATAGTAGCATTGTTTCTACAGATCTTTCAGCATCTCTTGTGCTTTTAGTTCACTGTCAAAATATGTAAGAATGCCAACAAATGCAACAGATTAGCAGAGATCATGTATTTGCTTAGCTAGCTCCTGAGCACTAACTACAGACAGTTTTAGCACTACTTTCACATCCCTTGCTTCATCAGGCATTTAATGTTCTTCCAAAGCCTTTCCTGAGCAGTCTTCCTGGCATACCCAGCCAAATGCTCTGTTAGCCCTGGCCAACAACTTACAGGTCCATGTGTAATATGACTGCTTTTTCTTTGTTCTTTTGGATGGAGATATTGCTAAAATTCCTGCCTTGTTGCTTGCTGCAGCCAACACATTCTAACAAAAGCTATTGAGTAGAATATTAAAAGGATTCGTCAATGTAATCGTAAAAACCAGCATAATAAAATATGAATAGCATTTTGAATCAGAGTAAAGAAAGAAACTTTGGCAATAAAAATTAACAGTATATCGGTTTACTGCCTTATGGTCCATTGCTTATTGAGTTAGTTCAGCTTCCTTTTCAATGGAATCATAAAATCTTTCAGTAGGAAATTAACTTGAGAGACGTATTTGTTTATGATCTTTCACTAGCAAGAGAGAGATCAAGCCCATGTTTTTGAAACCACCTTTCAGAAAAAAGTGCATTGTGGAGAAAAAGCTGCCTTCACTCAGCAGGCTGTGCTGAGTGTATAGGAGTGTTGTGAATAAGCTCTTCTGAATATGAAATATTTCAAGGTGAAAGAAAATCCTTGTCAAATTGTAGCAGTCAAAGAAAATGAGAAAATATGATTAATAGCAGCTTTGAAAGTAACAAAATAAACCATGAAAGCCAAACATTCTACAGGATGCCTATGAAGATGAAGAATCTATATAATTTATGTACATTTTAGTGGTTTGCTACGTTTCTAAATTCTAAAGACATGCAAATGCATTTCCATATTGACTGCACAGTTTCCAAAACTGGAATACACAGACATCTCCTATCTCCCTTTACATTCCTACTTGTGTAAATAGAATGTTCCACAACTGTTTCAGAGTTGTCTGTGTTGCTCAGAGATTTGGGTGTTGTGGGGTTTCAACTCCAGTTTGTGAATATGAACAATGCTGATTTCAGTCTCCTGGAAGAAATATACATTAGTTTAGAGAAAAGAAATCCAAAATATAAACTTGCTTTCTTTTATTTAACTCAAACTAGCTGTTTCTTCTATCATTTTCTTTTAGAAATGGTAGCATACAGGTTTACATAGACAATCTAATGACAGAACCCTTAAATAATGGTTTTATACCCTGATACAAATAAATAATAGAATGAGACCTTTTTTTCTTTTTCCTGAAACTGTGAACAGATATGTTCAATATTTTCCGTATTAAATATTTATTTCATTTTGACTGCTTGAATTGCTACTGATGAAATCGGGACAAAGAAAACTCAGCAGAACCTATGTATTACACTGATTTGCAAATTTGGAAAAAGACACATAAAGGATACTCAAAGTGATATATCTGGGTAAACAACTCCAAGAGCATTATGGAGAGCTACATAACTGCTTGATCAATGAATCTTCATTCTCCAGCAACAACCAGTATTTCTGAGCTTCTAGTTGAAATATTATATACCTATAACCAAACTCCTACAAATACATGCTCCTCTTGCTCTGCCTCAGATTCATTTTCCCACCATAAAATTCTTATTTGAAATTTATTTGAACTTATAAAACATGAAAGTAGATTCAAGTGTAAGAAACTTTCTGGTTCCAAAAGAAATAGGTCCAGACAACCTATTAACAACCCAACTGCATGTTTGTTCCACAGGAGAATAGTGTGAATATGTCCTGAGGGCAGTGTTCAACGTGTTCAAAAATATTTGCAAGAAAATTATAGTTAAATCCTCAAGGAAGGCTGAAAAACAAATTGGTGATAATACATATTTGTCTTTCATCATCAGGTAACTTCTAATTTAAACTTCTTCTATGCCCACCTGGCTGATATAGCAGTAGTATCCCTAGGTCACCAAAATCAGTAACGTGAATAAACCTCTCACAGGCAGCTCTGATCCCTTTGATGCTGGCACTTTTTGTCTCTGCTACCTCTAGCAGAAAGAGCATCCGTCAAATGAAGATCCTGTTCTAACCTTAGAATTCATTTCCCAACAGAAATTCTTGTTAGTTGTTACCCTCAGCTACTTCTGTGGATAGAATGCTTGACAACATATTGGCTGCACTACAAGATGGATCTTCTAATGCAGAGAAGGCCAGACATCCCACAGACATCCTTCATTTAAATTTCACACCTTTTTCATTTCCTGTTACTGATAATATCACAGAATTTCCCTTCCTACTAACTCATAAGTCACTAGTTTCTGTCATTATGCTGTTGTGACTAATCTCACTTTCCTCTACCTAATAACCACAGTCAATCTTTCTCTCTCCACCTCCAATTCTTTTTCATCTTTTTTTCCTGCTTTGTTTTTTACTAATTCCTGGGAAATTATTGCTTTCTTAAAGCATCTATTCTTACCTTTGACTGGCATTATCAGAATTCATAAATGTCTATTTTATAATTCATGATGAAAGAGGAAAAAAAAATCTAAAAACATAAATTCCAGACTTTAATAACTCAGTTTAGCAACCATATTGTTTCAGAATGGAAAAGCGACTCTGAGCATGTTTTTTTTTTTTTCACATCTGCATGTCTAACTTCTATGCTATTGCTTTTATCTCAGAGGCAGATTGACTCTCTACCATCTACATGGTGGTTGTATAAGATGATCAGATTCTGTTCCCCACTAGGTCAACAGATTGAATAGTTGGAGGAATCCAAATACACTTGACTAGAACAACGAAGAGAGCATGTTATCAACACAACTGTGTGCTCTTTAATACTTTGAAGTACTACTATGATGAAATTTCTTTTATCAGTTAGGTCTTAACTTGATGTAAATTAGCAATGATTAACTGATATGACTTAGAGCATTTCAAGTGTAAATGAACAGATCTTGTCCAAGCTGGAGGCTTACTTGACTGTCAGAACTAAGGAGCTAATCATAACTGGCACAATTTCCTTGGGGTTTTATTGTTGCTTTTAACATTTTGCAATAAGAACTTGGAGGAAATTGGACCTTCTAACTATAAACTTGTGCTGCATATCAAAAGTGTTGTATTTGAAAGGCTGTTTTTCAGTCTATGAACTAGACTCAAATCCCTGCAGTTAACCAGCTGCAGAGTCTCTCATGTAGCGTATTCTGAGTTTATCTCTATGAAATGACATAATTTTACAGATAAGTATCACATCTGAAACATACCTTGGAAAAGGTGATAGTAAAGTACTGATAAGGAGGTTGGTTCATATACCTTACATTCCTGTAAAGGTCAGTTTTGTATTAGTTTGAAAATATGAAGGTTGCTAGAGGGTACAGTATATAAACCAAATGCTCATCAGTCTCAGAGCATTGTATTCTGACACTAAGGATGCCTATCTTTTTTCCCTTAATAAAAGCTTCAACAGTAATTTTAATACTCTGAAGCTGAAAATTAATGGCTCATGTTTGTCCTTATGATATCTACCCTGTGAGACTAGAGAGTATAATTAAGATGTACAAGATTATTACACACACGAAAAGAAAAAAGAAACTGCATCGAGGCTGGCAGGATTAAAAATAATCATACCTGCTTGGCTGTTGTGAGTGATGATGTTTCCTTACCCTACCACTCTGCCTAGGAGCAATACTCTAGGAATCAGCAAGGCACAGAAATGTGAATCGTACATTAGACTCTGTCTTAAAAATTTATAAAAGGCAGGCAAAATTACAAATCCTTACAATCCTATTAAGATTAGGATAATATTTCAGTAATAACTCCTGATAAATCACTTCTGATATACTTATGATATGTAAAATGAAAATCAGCTTTTTCATTTAAATGTTATGAAGTCCTTCATGACAGGTTGAGTACACAGTCTGTCTTTCATGATTTTCCATAACTTACCTCCAGGACACCTCAGCTTGACTTCTACTAAATTTTATGGGAATTTGATTGTGAAATTCCCATGAGAGTGACATTAGCTGGCTGCCCATGAATACTATAAATAATCCTACCTTTAGCTTCTATAAGTAAAAAGGGTATTAACTGTGCTCCTAAACCTATGGTTAATGCCTTACAGTAGATATTTAGATAGTTTCAGACTTTGCTGGCAGGATAGTGTACTTTGCTGGTGTCACATCCTGACAATGGAAGGTACTGCATAGGGCGAAAGCCTCATCAACTATCCCAGAGCAAAGGAACTCACTATTCCTGCACCTAAACCTGCAAACAGGGTTTCACACAGTGTCTTCTGTGTTGATTTCACTGAGAAAGTGCCACATCTGTATTCAACTAGCTTATCCCCCATCTTAAACTACTCCCCTTTAGTTCCACTATATAAAGCTTTTATTTTTGCATATTGACCCTTTTCCCAATTAATGGCCCATTTGTGGAAGGTGTACACTGTTATATCTGCATGATATGGCTCATTAGAGAGGTACTGGAAGTTCCTTTGGTCTAAAATGCTTTAACTCATTAAACACACTATGAAATTGACCATCAAGGTCATTTCCTAACATCTAGAGAATAATAGAAACCAATCTATAAATATTTATTTTATTATAAAATAAATGGGTACTTTTTTTCATAACAAGAACTCTGAACTGCTTTTTTATAGTAGAAATTTGAATTTAAGAATTGTACCAAGCACTTGAATCTGTGTTTGACACAAATTGCTAAATGTAATTTTCAATGTGTGAGATTCCTGTACTGACAAATTGTATTGACATGTTAAGTGCTGGTAAAACAAAATATACATTTTAAGCTGTTAAAATATGGAATCTATACCAGTAATGCATAAAATCTGAAAATCATAATTAGGCAATAGATAAAAACTCAGGTAATGGAAGAAAACATCCCACTGCATTCAGCATCACTGATGACATCCAAATGAAAGTTTTAAATGCATGTCATTTTTAAGGCTCAGAGCATTGTTTTGCTAAGTTAGATCACATCGACGTCTACTTCAGCAATAAATATAAATGTACCTTAAATATAACAGCTCTTTTGTAGAGTTTGTATTTGATGGCTACAAGCTTTCCTTATTTAGGTCTTTCTTCATTGATAGGTCAACCCTAGAATTTTTTTTAAAAAGGGTACATTAATAATGTGTTCTTATTTCTAAAAAAATTGGCAGCACATAGTATTCAGGCAAGATACAAGCCCTTAGCATGAAATAATAGGAATGCTTACACAGGGAACAATTGTGCATGGCACCTGGATAAAGGTGAACTTACCATTTGGAGAAAAGAGAATTCTTGCTCCCTGCATAGAATGAGCAAAGCACAGCAACTCTATCAGCCCAGCAAATGGGTTCCTCAGACCCTTGAGCTGGTGTCCACCTAAGCAGGAACATTTGCACTCAGTATTGAAGAAAATACAAAGATTTATGCAAGTTACAGCCCCTACGACCTCTACAGTGCCTTGGTTGGCTTAGAGTAAATTAGTTTTACTGAAAGGAGTGAAAACTTGGCTCCAGTGTGGACTGTGCTTATGCAACCAATCTGCTCAACAGTACAGCTTCCAGCCTTCCAGCCACATGGGTCACCAGGGTCATTCAGAACCCTCTGCATCACTTCATTCTGTTGTTTTAATGCCTGCACAGAATATACTCTTAGTATCCACCTAGACAATGGAAGGGCAAAAGAACCAGCAACATTTAGGGATGAAGGGGCTGAAGATTACTAGCAGAGTCAGCAACAGACCCCTAAGCCATGGAGAGAGTCAGGACAATTACTCACTTGTGCACATGACCTTAACTGCTAAACCAGCTATCATCAGAACATTTATTTTTCTTTATAGGGTTATTTACGTCATGTCATCATACCTGGGCTCCTTTAATGTGATCTGATCCAACATGTTTTTGGATTATTTTTATCCATTCTATTAAGGCTGGAAAAGATTTTTAAGATCATCATGTCTAACTGGCAATCCATCACCATCACACCCACTAAACCATATCGCTCAGTGCCATGTCTATGTAGTTCTTGAACCCCTCCAGAGATGGTGACTCCAAAGCTTCCCTGGGCAACCTGTTCCCATAACTCACCACTCTTTCAGAGAAAAAAATTTTTCCTGCTATCCATCTGAACCCTGACATAACTTAAGGCCATTGCATCTCATCCTATCACTAGTTATCTGGGTGAAGAGGCCAATCCCTCTCTCATTATAACCTCATTTCTAATTCTGATTAATTGTGGGACACAGGCACTTCTTTCCTTTTCTTGGCCTTCAACATTGAATAGGCTGCTTGGATGCTTTACATGGGACTGTATGTGCCAAGATGCCTTAGCTGGGTATATTACAAAACTGAGTTTGTGGCATTTGCGTACTTGTGGGCATCTCATCATAAAAAAGAAACATTTAATATGTTCACAGGAATTATACTGAGTGGCTCTCTTATGACTTTTAAATGGTCTACTCAGGTCATAAGATAGCAATGTGATAGTACTGGTCTCAAGACAGCACTTACCTTTGCTTAGAAGTAAAACTGAGACTGGGAGGTAATTCATTTTAAGTTCTGTGGGACTCAGTAGCTTGTTAGCTTTCATTTGGTCCCTGCTTTAACAAGACCTTCAGCAGTAAATATGTGATCAGTGACAGACTTTACATAATGTTAACCTCTTTTCCCAGATGTTTGTAGGGAAAATGACAATCCTATTATTGACTGAATCTCAGCATACTGCTTTGCCAAATTCATGATGGAACGTTTCCAAGGCTTTTTTGATATTATCTTACAGTCAGTGCTGAGATTATAATGTTACTGCTGCATCTTCCACATTGTATAGACTTAGAAACACCCAACAGGCTCAAAAATGATAAATGCTACCTGACTCAAATAACAAAATTACATAAATGTTTCTACAATGTCTACAAATTCATTTTTATTTCCTTATTGTGTACATGCAGTGAAACTTTTTGTCAGTCCATTAAAACCTTATTGCTAAAAGTTTTAAGTTTGCAATATATTTCTCATAATTTATGAGCTCATATAGCCCTAAAAACTCTTAGAATATTTGAAGTTGTACTGAACCAGAATAATAAATACCTAATGGATGGATGTTTTCAGTTAAAATAGCTATTTTAAAAAAAGGCATACTTGTGCTTTTCGAGTTAGTTTATCAGTAGGAGTGCAAAGGACAAGTACTTCATAATGTGAGCTTATTAAATGATCCTGATGGTGAGAATCGAAATATCTTCGATCTACCTTGATAATGTAGCTTGGAATGTATTAAAAATATTATACAATGAGTTATCAAATCAAGAACTTGAAACAATATCAGGAAAGCTGGAATTTGGGTGAGAGACTAGGAATACTAAGGAAATGTTTTTATTCACACCTGGTATTCAGAGAAGGGAGCTCAGCTGTAAAAGGTGGAGGCTGTCAGATTAATTTGTTTAACTGTGAGGAGTAAAGAATAACCTATGCAAATTTTGATTTGTTGACCTTCAAGAAAGGTAGCTCAGTGTTCCATTACCATTTCCATAAACCACCTATAAACACTTAAAATTTTTATAACTTAATTTGATGAGAAATATGAATGAAGTCAGTACAATACCAAGAGTAAGTAATATTGGGATCTATTCTGTATCTGACAGGCTTTGCTGAGCAGCTTCTACTATACTTAAAACTTAACTAACTAGGCCTGCTTTTTGGCTTTCATGCAGCAGAAGACAGCAGTCAAAATCCAAAATCTCTAGTTTCAAGTTTTATTGACATTCAGTGTCAGTAGTGAAAGATTCACATAACAATGCCAGTAAATCCACACATCCATTTTAAACCTTGCCACCTATCATATTACATGGAATTTCAGCTCCTGAAAGAAGAAATGAAATGGGAAGAAGTGAAATGGGAGCTGTCTGTTGTACATTTGGGAGGCATCCACTGATTGAGGGAGCTGATCACCTTTCTCTTAAGGAACTGATGGAATAGCACTCAAGCAGATGAGACCTGGAATCAGTAGCTTGAATTTGTATTCCTGTCTCTATTCCTATCCCCTTTCAAGAAAGATAAGAGACTGTGCCCTTCAAAAATGAAGCTGGAAGTTGTTTTTAGTCAGTGTGTATGATGTTTAACTAGCAAACAAAGCAAGAGGTTTTCTTGAATCTTCAAAAGGTCCAAGCTCGCAAATTCATTTGCCCTTTAACATAAAACTACTTAATTTCAGGTTACTCCCAACACTCAGATGACAATAGAAGAACACATACAAACAAAATGAGCTTGGTAATGATAGCTGGTGTAAAATGAGCTATACCATGTCTCCAGATTTATAAACAATAATGGCTTAATATATATTCTTTCTGCAGATGGCTAAATTAATCCTCTCAGCACAAGCAAAACAAATTTAGACCATGTTTTCCAGATGATTTTGGTACCCTTCTAGTACATAATGTTCTTTAAGAAAATTAATGTTTGCAAGTGTATATGTTTATATGAGTCAGCAAAGCTGGCATAAAGTTGATGACACCTTGTATGCCTAAAGGAGCTGACATTCACTGCTTAATGGAAAAAAAAATAATAATCTGATCTTCAGGCTGCTATACTGCTATAGATAAATGCACCAATGAGTCTATTTGAAAACATTATCTTGTGCTTACATAGCAATTTATGTAACTCAGATTGCACGAAAGAACAAACGTGAACACAACCCATTACAGGCATAAGTCAAGGATAATACAACTGAATTCAAAATACTGCAGTTTCAGCTAGTATTAGCTGATCTGCTTTAATCTTTGCTACCTCTCTTAGACAGCAGTTTCCTCATGCTGAACTTGGTCTTCATGTGAATAAGATGTTTCTACAGTGAATCTGTGAGGTGCTCTCATTGTCCTCATTATTTTATTTCTTCATCTTGAAAATTTTCCATTACAAAGCAAGCACACTCTATGATTTCATACTATGCTGAAGCATTGCAGTTCTCTGTTAGTTTGTTTTTTTTTCACCTGGGAAACTGCAGATCCCAAAACAGAAATTAAGGAATAGTAATGAACAAAGAAAAAAAAAATTCCTCCTCTTAGAGAGCATCTTTAGATGCATTTCTTCCGTGGTTGTCAGTGGGAGTCCTTCGTTTTACCCTTGGTGCAGATGTTGAAACATGAAAGATTCAAATTAAAGGTATTTATCAAATTAAAGCATTATTTTTGGAATGAGTGTAATTAAGGAATAACTCTGGAAACTGCTGTGCTCTGAGTAACTGACTCGACCTTACAAAGAAAAAAATGGAATCTTTTAAATATTTCTAAGGTAGAAACAGCAGAAATCAGCCTGACTGTAAGCATGATAAAGGAAAGGAAAATGAACCAGAGATTCAGGGGTGGAGAGACAGATAATATCTAAACAGCACTGCGGACTGCTGCATATGGGGGTGCCCATTTTTTCATACAATTTTTGCAGCCTTAAGTTGAGCATTTTTGACTCAGATGATTTTTTCAGGGAAAAAGGAGTCATGCTTAATAACACAAAGAAATCCCATCAAGTCAAAAAAAAAAAAAAAAAAAAAGATTTGCTTTCAGCAAATGTATTCCACATAAAAAAGCCTAGATAAAATTGTTTTCAGATTTCAAAAAATGAAGAGAAATAATTTCCTTGCTGTTTGTCTTGGTATTTAACTGGGCCTCTAATGGTTCTATTAAACTCTCACATAGCCTTTACTCAACCACCTCTTGAGGAGAAACTGGCTCTTTATATCAGATGTGATGCTGTAAGAAGACAGTGAATGTCAGGGCTACAGTCCTGTAAGGATGATGTCTTACTGGACAGCTTAGATGACAGAGCATTTTGGGGAATTCAGCTTACCTAGAGACATCATAGTAAAAGAAGTGGAACTACAAGCTGTCTCATAATGGAAAGCTTAGATTCTGATAAGTGGTATAAGGAAGTTCAGTTTGTCTTGGCTGAGAACTTCTGTATTCAACTTTTCAAATGATAAAAAAGAGATTGATTTTGGAGGAAAACTTCAGCTTCAGATCATGACATTTTTGTTGTTCATTTTGTTTTGTTTTATTTAATTTTGCTTCAGAGGTTATAGTCTTTTACTGTGATCTGCTTAGAATGAGGTATTAATTACAAATCCATGGGTGTTCTTGAGCAAAAGCTTAATTTAAGCTGGACTTGATATTTTCCCCTAGTCATAATAGTCTATGCACAAAATCCAGGATGTAGATGGAGATAATTACTAGTGAGTATATCTGAGGGAAAAAAAAAAAAGCTTTGGGCACACAACTGTTTTCTTGGATCTTAAAAGGAAAGTGAGCAGAGGATGAGTGAGTTTGTAATGTTTATGTCATAGAAGAGCATGCTGGTGACAGTGAAGTTGGTGATGAAGTTCTTTAACAGAAAGAAGAAATCAAATCTCAAGCCTTGTCGACATGTGGATAGCAGCAGTCTGCTTGCCCCCTTTGTGGCTGCTGCACATGAGCAGCAGTAGAAGCTTTCAGGCTTGCTTTATCTGCAGAGGTCAGGGAGCTTTTGTATTTTCAGCCTGTTTTTAAACTCTTAAACAAAAGAGAAGTGGGAGTTATTTCAAATGCAAACACTGATCTATTGACCATTTAAACTGTTCCACTGGACACGCACTGAATGTTCCAAACACGCTTTGTCCAATGTTGCAGTTTCAAAGGTGTTTTTCTGTGTATTGCTTGGAGGGACAATGGAGAAACTATGGCCAAGGGCAGTAGTGTAAGTTAAATTGTGCTGGCTTTGGCCATGACTGTTTCTTAGCAGTTTTTGCCTTTCCAAATTGCTCACATGTCTCCATGACACACTGCTAGGCATGCCTCTTAAGTTTCATGCTAGGAAGCACACCTTTGATTGACTACAACACATGCATTATTTCAGACACTGTGGAATGAGAAAGCTTCTCTGCCCCTATATCAGGTGCACCTCAGGGCCAAGAGGATACTAAATAGGACTGCAGCCCTGTTTTATTTTGCACTACACTGTGTCTTTAATGTCAGCTCAAATGTACACACAGAGGAGCAGCAGGAGTAGCAAATGTGCTGCAGATTTTGGCTCTTTCTGCTGCACTCTTGAATCTCTTGATAGGGAAACCTTTTCCATGGCAGCATTTAAGTTGTGGCTACAAAAGAGTCCTGAAATTTTCCAACAAACTTGTCTTTGGAAACAAATACAATGTTTGAGTGAATAATTTTTGTTCTGTGAGCTGTGCAGAAATTGCTTGCTGCTCTATTTATTCAGTGTTTTATGCTCCCTATTGAAGTCACCTACAGATGCCTTCCCCTTGCTTGAATGACATAAAAATCTGAAACAGTTTAGTAGTTACTTCTGTGGTCAAATTTTGAAGAATAATCTAGGAAATAATTAAATTATTTTCAGTATTTTCTGTGAAAATGAGAACGTAAACTACATTCTTTAAAACTTTATCTTGCAAATGTCTACTGTGAAAATATTTAAAGTCAGATCTTTACTGCTCAACAAGCTTTAATAAGAAGGGCTGTACTGGTCAGGGAACTTTCACTTCATGCACTAGATATGCTATCAAATACAAGATACATGCTTTCAGGTCTGAAAGATTGCAATAAACATGTTGCTCTGATCAACAAAAAACAATTTACATAACTTAATTTAATCCTAGTCAGAAATACAAATGTTATTATTTTTTTTCCAAGCACCAGAGAAACTGGCTTATTCTAAGGAGATGCATTGCTTTGGGATACCAACAATATATGTCTAGTCTGTCAGAGGCCCAGAAAATTTTAAACAATTTGACATTAACACAACTGTATTAAGCTATGTTTGGTTTTATCATGTCATGTTCTTTGACATTCTACTTTTCCTGTGTGTGTTACCTGTCAGTCGGAGAGTCAGAACGTCACAAGGGGATTTTACTACAGAAACAGTGCTACTCAGAGAATTCAAATGAGCCTAAAGGAAAGGAGCAAGAAACATTTGACAGCTAGAAGGGAACTTTCTGAGGTGAATCATACACTGAGTGTGTGGTTAAAATCATGAATGGGAATGGGATGACAGAAGAAAAGGATTTGACATTCTTCTAAGATTCCCTATACTGGAAAGGATTTATTTTATTTTTTTTTTAACATCTCTTCAGTGAGAAACTTAGTGAAACTGGTGAGCTGGTAAGCATAATAATTTCTTTTCAATGCCGAAAAGACTGTTCCTGAATTATTTAAAGGATGGTGGTATATCAGTATAATTTACACTGAATTTTGGAAAAAAAACCCAATACAAGACAAATTAATCTGTTTCCTATTGTGGATTATTTACGATGAATTTATCCAGTTATCAATTGGACATTGGAAATTATTCAAGTCCATAACTTGGCTGTGGACCAGTACTAGAGTAATTGCTCCATAGAATCATAGACTCCTTACAGTCAGAAGAGGCCTTTAAGGGTCATCTAGTCCAACTCCCCTGCAGGGACATGAACAGGGACATCCACGGGTAGATCAGGTTGCTCAGAGTCTCGTTCAACCTGGCCTTGAATGCCTCCAGGGGTGAGGCTTCCACCACCTCTCTGGGTAACCATTTTCTGTGCCTTGTCACTCTTACTGTAAAAGACTTTTTCCATATCCAGTCTATATCTACCCTCTTTGAAACCATTTCCCACTTTTTTTATCACCACAGACCCTGTGAAAGAGTCTGTTCTCTTCTTGCCTGTAGGTCCACTGTACGTATTGACAGGCCACTATCAGGTCACCTCGCAGCCTTTTCTTCTCCAGGTTGAACAGTCCCATCTTTCTCAGCTTGTCCTCACAGGAGACGTGTTCCTTCCATCAGATCACTTTCGTGGCCCTCCTCTGGACATGCTCCAACATATCTATGTCTCTCCTCTGCTGCAGACTCCATGTCTGGATGCATTATTCCAGGTGAGGTCTCACCAGTGCAGAGTAGATGGGCAGGATCACCTCCCTTGACCTGCTGGCTACGCTTCTTGTGATACAGCCCAGAATACAGCTGGCTTTCTGGACTGTGAGGGCACACTGCTGGCTCATGTCCAGCTTCCCATCCACTATTACTCCCAAGAGCTTTTAGTCAGGGCTGTTCTCAATCCTTTCATCCCTCAGCTAGTACTGGAAGTGGGAATAACCTTGACCAAGGTGAAAGATCTTGCATGCTGATATGCTGAATCTCATGTGGTTCTCCTAAGCCCACTGTTCAAACCTGTTTAGGTCTTTCTGGATGGCATCCTGTCTCTTGGATTTGTCAAGTACACCACACAGCTAGGTATCATCCACAAACTTACTGAAGGTGTACTTGATCCTCATCCTGGCAGCAAAATAGTTACTTCAGATAACTGAAAGCAGAATGGAGCTGAAGAGCTATTCATTTTAATCAGACTAGTGTTGCTTTAACAATGCATACTGAATCTTTGCTGGTTTGTGATGTTTGATTACATTTGGGAGGTTAGATAGAAAAAGTATGTTTTCCAATTAACCTTTACCTCATTTAAATTTTATTCTAAGTTGTAAGCATTTCTTTAGGGTATATGCTGTTAAGAGCTCCTTGGTCATTTTATTTCCTGTTGTACATGCTACTTATCTGAACCTAAACCAGTAAACTGTTAAACTCTCAGTCTGAAAACATGTATTGGTATGCACAGATCTCCACTGATTTTCCTAAGATAATATATTCAGTGCATTCAGAATTGGATTGAAAGTGATTTTAAAAGAATGCTTTTGAAGAACACAACTGCAAAGCCAAAACACTAGCTCTGCTTCTGCCTGGTAGAAATCCCTGTGAGGAGAGACTAAGGACACTTGGGCTATCCACACTGGAGTTGTGGAGGCTGCTTTGACTTCACTGTTCTCTGTAGCTCCCTGAGGAGGGGAAGTAGAGGGAGGTGCCAGAATCTGCTCCTGGAACTGATGACAGACTGGGAATAGCACAAAGCTGTGCTGGGGAACCTGAGACCACACATTAGGAAAAATTTTTTTACTGTGAGAGTTGTCAAACACTGGAACAGGCTTCTTTCTAGTGAGACGTTTGATGCCCCATGCATGTCACTGTTCAAGAGACATTTCATTAATGCCCTTATTAATATGCTTGAAATTGTGGTTAGCACTGAAATGTTTGGGAGTTGTTAGGTTTCTTCCAACTCAACTATTCTATTCTAATTAGATAAATATGCAGTATCTAACAAAGAGATAAAAATGTAGACCAAGACGCTGTAAAGTTGTTACTGAAGGTATTAATGTTTGGTGAATGTTCATTTTTGTGTGCTCTATATGTAAGCCAATAAACTCTTTTAAAAGAGTGTAAGATCAACAGTTTCTGAAAAACAAAACTTTGCTAAAACTGGGGGAATCAATGATCAGGTAGCCATTCTGGTCAAAATATCTTTTTAAAAAAATATTACGCTTCTTCTAAATGTCATCATGATATAATATCCAATTCCTTTCCTATTTTTCCTCTTCCCATGCTGTATTGATTCTTCTTTTCTGTGTTTTCTTTGAAAGCCTATACTCTTGAGCATGGGCTCAACACCGAAGACAAAAGTCAAAATGATAGCTATTTGATGAAAGTTCTCATATTGCTGGGGGACATCAGATGAAGAACAGAGACCTATTTAATATAGTCCAAAAACATGGAATGAAAGATGCTGCTTCAGACCAGTCTTGTGAGATCAGTGGGGCTTCTCTAAAATAGTTTTGTTCATTCAAAGCTTATTTTGTTTCAGACATAAATCCTTTGCAGATACAATTGCAGATACTCATTTAAACTCAAGTCTTAGTGCTTGTTCACTGTGCTTACTTTAAGCTGAATTTGTTTTCAGGTAATTACCAGAACTGCACTGTTCTCTGTGAGAGCACGTGCAAACCTGAATGAAAACTAACATGACAAAATTTATTAAGTATCTCATTTGCCACAAAGCAGAAAGGTTTCTTTTGGAAAATGTCATATGTTTCCAAAAAAATCAGAAAGAAATCAAGCTTGTTCTTGTAAACAAATACTGGAACAACAATATACTATAATATTGCATTATACTATACTATAGTTCTCAGTACTATGCTAGTACAAGGAGTAGCCATCACAAATATTTGACTTGGCAGAAAGGTAATAAAGGAAAGGCAATTAATAGGTTATGTACAAGGGCAAGGTAGCCATCATTATTCTAAGATGGATATCTTAGCCATCTTCATCCTTCATTTCCTAAAATCATCTTCCTGTATTGAGAAGAAAAAAATTGTTTAAATTTACTCATACTGCAAGCAGTTATAATTATTATTAATACTGATGAGAAATGTACTGAACTTGCAAGGGATAAAGTTACTTAATTCTCCAAAGCAGCTTATATTTCTTTTTCATGGGTGTGATCACTCTTTTCCTCTACTATAATAGTATTCCATGCTATATACATTTTATTTTGGAGTTACCCCCCAGAAACATTTCTTCAAAGATTTCTTTGATCCGATCCAAAAATTTCAATTAATTTGGAACATGGGAAAGAAAGAAAAAATCTTTTAAATGAAAAATCTCAGCAACTCTATATTTTCTCTGTTAGTATCATCTATCTGTTTTAAATCTTGAAAAATACTATTTCGTATTCCTTACTGGCTCTATTATGCTCTCAGTTGACTATCATACGTAATTTTAATATTTTGGAGAGCAGTTCTCTAACAGGAATTTCACAATAAAATGTTTCAGCCAAAACAGTACTATAAACACCAGCAATTGCAAAACAGCATAGTTTTGTTGACTTGAGTCCAAAGTACTTATAGTCAACCTACTACTGAGTTTCCTATAATATAATAAAAATTTTAGTGTTACAAATGCCTGATTTTCTTTTTAACTGTTTTTACATCAAAGTACCTTTACAATTTTAATGTGCTTAAAGTTATTCAAAAGCCTATAACAGCATTTCTTTTATGCTCCTCTTGAAGCTCAGGCAATATTTAGGCATTTGTACAGGGCTGCAGAAAGTGTAGAGCACAGTACTATGCCCAGTCCTTGTGAGAGGCCTGAGCTGGCAGCTCTGGCTATGGAAGGCCTGGACACAACCCTGGCAGTCATTGAGACCTTTCTGCTTTCTTCAGCTGCCAGAAGAGATTTTGTGGGTGGGGAGTACTGCCATCTTCTCCAACCTTGCAGTGATAGGACAAGAGGTTATGGCCTCAAGTTGTGCCAGGGGAGGTTCAGGTTGAATATTTGGAAAAAATTTTTCACAGGAGTGGTAAGGTATTATGGGCTGTCCAGGGAGGTGGTGAAGTCACTATTCCTAGAGGTGTTCAAGAAAAGGGCAGATATGGCACATGGTTAATGAGCACGGTGGTGATGGGTTAATGGTTGGACTTGATGATCCTAGTGGTCTTTCCAACTTTAACAATTCTGTGATTCTGTGATTCTAAAAAGCCCTGTCATGCTGACATTGGCCCAGACCTTCCTTTGTTATGCCAGTCTCCATTTTGGGATCTCGGATGGTCACAGCCTCACGGCTGAGTGTCAGAACACCCTTCCTACTGCTCCAATGGCTCCCCTGTGTGGTGAAGGATAGGGGTTGTGCTGTCCCCGTAGCTGAACCAGCAGAAAATCTATCTGTATGGAAAACATGACAGAATGAAGGGCAAGCACTTAGCCACGCTGCTCTTTTTCCTTGCCATTCAGACTGCAACATCTATAACCTTCAAGACTGTTATAGCATCTGACATTTTTAGGCAGAAATGGATCTCAAGGAATCCTGTGGCATGGAAGAAATCAAGCTTCCACCAAAAACTAAACAGAAAGCAGAAAAAAAAGATATCAAAACTTTGTATATACATATATATTCCTACAAAATAGAATGTAAAGATAACAGTTCCATAGGTTTGAAATCCATTGGGCAAATAAACTTAGGCTCAGTATGTTATTTTAAGACTCAGTGGTTTTTAAACCACAGTTTTTTTAGGATTGACTCATCACCTTCGAAAGATAAGTGTTAGCAGATAGTCAGATAACAGGACCATTACAGCAGCAGGCAAAATTAGGGTGTACTAGTCTATTCTAATAACTGAGTACATTTTCTTTGACTTCCTCAGCCTGACCCAGCATCCTGAAGGATCCAACTAGAAGTGAAAAGTCTATAATTAGCCCAGGTTCTTATTAAGCTTTTGTAAAATAAAACTGGGTAAAATAAGAGTAACAAAGTGATTGATCAGGCCCATAGTTAGATTCTGGAGGCAAAACAGTACTCCAGGCATCATCATATGAATATCTACAGAAGATCTCAGAATATGTGATGTGGAACTGATGGTAGGTGGCCTGCCTAAAACACCCCAGATGGAAAGGCTGTTCACCTGTCAGATGAATAAACGTGCTGCTGCTGATGCACAGAATGTTTTACAGCCAAGAGAAGACCAGCTGATTTAGAGAAGATTGCTCTTCTGAAGATGAGTTTACTGGGCTATACACACATAATGTTGCTACTTTCACTACCTAGTCATCAGGTCAGGTCAAGAAGCAAAACGGTGTTGAGACCTCTCATGACTTCAGATTTTGTTGTTGTTGCTTGTTTCTGTTTCCTTCCTACATAAATCCAGCAAGGAATTTTTTTTTGTTTGTTTTGCTTTTCTTTAAATGCTGGTACATTTCATCTGTATGGAGACCTAATCCTGCCTCAGGTCACTGAAAGTTGCAGTAATGTACATATTGGTGTATCTGCAAACTTGCATAACATTGTTTTAAAGCAAAATTATTCTAGAGGTCTCCAGTGTTGACTAAGGGTTCTAGAAAGCATAAAATTATATATTCTTTTCTATTTAGTAGTCTGAAGAGATTTCTTGAAAATTTAAAGTTAAATGTGTCGGAGATGATTTCTTCAGTAAACACTGATTTTACTTTGGAATTGAAATTAGTTTCTTGGAAACTATAATATTAACATGATAGTATTGACACTGAAAATTAAGATAAGTGACAGAAATTAAATGAAAAGAATTGCTATGATGTTCTTCAAAATTATTACATAATCATTTCTTTTCATTCTTTATATCCATTACATTGCATATTTTTCCAGAGGTGCTACCTAATTATGTTGTAATTAAATGTGATTCATCAAATAGAACTAGAGACAAAACTAGTAATCAGCGATTTGTTTCCATTCAAAAAACTGTAAAAAAGGTGTATCTTGTAATTGGTTTAAAGATGTTTACTTTAGAAGAAGTAAATCAAAATTACAATAATTTTTCTTCTCATCATCTGGTAGACTATTTTAGTGTACATTTACGGTGCATAACATTGGCTTGTATGAGTTGGGCAGAGGAACCTAATGAGATTTAACAAGAGCAAGTGTAGAGTCTTGAACCTAGGGAGGAATAACTGCATACAACAGTACAGGTTAGGGATGATCAGCTGGAGACAAGCTCCATGGAGAAGGATCTGGGGGTCCTGGTGGACAACAGGTTGGCCATGAACCAGCAATGTGCCCTGGCAGCCAAGAAGACCAATGGTATCCTGGGGTGCATTAAAAAGGGCATGGCCAGCAGGTCAAGGGAGGTGATCCTCCCCCCCTACTCTGCCCTGGTCAGTTCACATTTAGACTTCTGTGTCCAGTTCTGGGTTCTTCTGTTCAAAAGAGACAGGGATCTCCTAGAAGGACTCTAGTGGAGGGCCGCAAAGATGATCAAGGGCCTGGAGACTTCTGTATGAGGAAAGGCTGAGTAACCTAGGTCTGTTCAGCCTAGGAAAAAGAAGACAGAGGGGATCTGATAAATGTTTATAAATATTTATACCGATGTGGGAAGCAAATGGATGAGGCCAGACTCTTCTCAGTGATGTATAGCAATATGACAAGGAGTAATGGCCTAAATCTTGAACATAGATTCATAAATTCATAGATTCATTAGGTTGGAAATGACCTACAAGATCATCTAGTCCAACCATCCTCCTATCACCATCCCTACCCACTAAACTAGTAAATCAAATCCCTTAGCACCTCATCTAAACACTTCTTGAACAGCGCTAGGGATGGTGCCTCAACCACCTCCCAGACTTTTCTCCAGATTAAACAATCCCAGCTCCCTCAGCTGCTTCTCATAAGACTTGTGCTCCAGACCCCTCACCAGTTTTGTTGCCCTTCTCTGAACACGCTCCAGGGCCTCAATGTCCTTCTTGTAGTGAGGGACCCAAAACTGAACACAGTACTCGAGGTGTGGCCGCACCAGAGCTGAGTACAGGGGGATGATCACCTCCCTGCTCCTGCTGGCTACACTATTTCTAATACAGGCCAGGATGCCATTGGCCTTTTTGGCCACCTGAGCACAATGCTGGCTCATGTTTAAGCCGAGCATCTACCAACACACCCAGGTCCTTTTCCTCTCTACATATGTCTCTGGCGGGACGCCAGCTGAACTTAACTCCATTAACCACTACCCGCTGGGCACAGCCCTCAAGCCAGTTCTCCACCCAGAGAAGAGTGAACCTGTCCACACCACAGGCTGCCAGTTTCCCCAGGAGAATACTGTGGGAGACCGTGTCAAAGGCCTTGCTGAAGTCCAGGTAGACTACGTCAACAGCCTTTCCCTCATCTACCAGCCCAGTCACCTTGTGATTCTGTGAGTACAGGGCATTACCAGAAATTATCAGAATAGCCATAGAAATAATAACTATTCAGACAGTAAAAAGGAAACCTCTTACTAAATATAATGAATATTGTATTTCAGTATAAGTTGTAACTTCACTGAGTAGACTCTTAGCAGAAAGATGTAGTTTATTTCTCCTCTGATATTGCAAAAATCTGGATAGATTTATTGTTTGTGTGTTGCAAACACTGAGCTCTAGTTTTGGCCTGTTGCTCTGCTCATGCAGTACGTAACAAAGAGTGACTGTTGCTGCTGTTTTGTTTAGCACTAGATACTTGGTAGGTTATGGGCTGAACCCATAGGAGGCTGAACCCTAGCTATCTGGCATGTCCTGCTGTCAGAATAACCGTGGGATTTACAGCACCCATGGAAATTGCTGCTACATTTATCTCCCAATCACCCTGGACCAGAGGCAGTTCTGGGATCTGGCCACTCTCTTCTTCACACCTAGTTCAAATTGAGTGCAGCAGAGCCTTGTCAGAGGAAAAGAAAACTTAATTCAATTTTTTTTCTTCTTTTTTTTTTGATTGCTGGAAGCATATATAGCCTAATCACGCTTAAAGCAGGTAATGATGAGCCATCCTGTTTATTTATGGAAATTGCCTTCTGCTGGAAAATAAATCTGTTTTCCTTCTGAGTACAGACCTAAGCCCATCCTGTTTCTATCACTCAGTACACTCCCCTGTGCTTATCCACCCACACAGTTACAATAGAAGTTACAATAATTTCTAGCACTCTTCTTATTCTACCAGACATTGCAAAGACTCTTTGGAGAAACAAAACAACTTAAGTGAACTGTGCTTATGATTTCCTCTGTTCCTATTAATTTATTTAAAGAATATTTGGCTGAAATCTAACTTTTACTCTATTACAGATGCTTTTGCTCTTTCAGTAGCAATGAATCTTACATTTTGTGACAGCTATTTCCAGGACAACCAGTTTTACAGCCTCTTTTTTTCCTCTTTTATAGAGGAAAGAGAATAAGCAGATGATATCTCATATCCCTGCAAACAAATCCTGTTGTCATGATAAGTTTTCCTGTTAATAGACAAAAAAGATGAAGAAAACATGTTTGATTTACAATTTTAAAAGGGCAGTTGCTAATCTGAAGATTTCCCAAAGGACTTTGGGCTGCTTTTTGATTATGATAAACCACTATCAGTTCTGAAACATGCAGAGCAATAGCACTACACATAGAGATACAGCATAGGCAGACAGGGAACGCTCTTGAAGCTTAATAACATGTAAATCTGAGATTTATAAATTACGACAGAATTCAGAGAATGTGAGGAATATAAGTCTCCATATGTCTGTTTTATACATGTATTCTCCATATTTCTGTTAGCCAAACATCTATTTCCAGAGCTAGAATATATTTGTTCATAAAACACTCTTCATCACTGGTAAATGTATTAATGGATTTTTCTTTTCCATCAAGAAAGTCCATTTATTTTTAAGTTTTCAAAAATAACTTTGGGCTAGTTCCAGAAATCCAGAATTTCTGGATTTGTCAAAAGGATATATACTTATTTATAAGTGATTATCACTAAATTGTTTTTCACATTGTCTGTATGGAGCTATGTCTTCTATGTGAGGAAATTGTGATTGTTCTGTATTTTTTATACAATATGAATGCAACAGGTAGAATATATGCACATTCCTGAATAGAAAGTATAACTAAAATAGCCATCCACAGGAGTCTGTCAGCTGGATACAGAATACAGCATTCATTTTTGTAAACAGTTTGATAATTTGTCAACTTCTAGTCTAACATGGAAAGAACTAAAAAGCATTTCCCCCCTAAAAAACCTTATCCCCTTGAATGAAATATTGGACAAAACGTTATGTGAGTGTTGTGTCAATAGGAAAGGAAGATAACCCCCTTTAGGAGGTTACTCCCAGTCGTTATTTACTACCAGAAGCTGCTGCAGGAGAAAATATCTATTGAAAGCTAAAATGGCACTGTGGCACAATATGCACTTCCTTCAGTATATAAAAAGATAGCTTAAGATGCGTATTTTAAAATACGCTTCCTTGACAAAGAAATAAGTGTGTGGAATTAAATAGACCTGCATTTTTTCCTCAGATATTACAAACAGAAATAGTAAATATATGCAATTATCTTTTTATTGCAAGCAGAGATTTGGGATATGTGAGGAGCAAAAGAGTTGAGAACTGATACAGCACTTAGATTCTTTAAGGAATGACCAGAACACTAGAAAAGAGATTGATAGGACCAAGTCCTACACTGATGCAAACTGACAGAGCTCTACTGAAATAAATGGAGCCATTATGATTCATGCCAGCAGAGAAGCTGGTCAATAAATGTGTTGCTTTGAGACTTGAGCTTTTCTAAGATTATGGTAATTATGCTACGGATATTTTATTTTTCTTCAGAACTATGTATAAATCTATATCTTCTGAAACCCAATTGGCAACTTATAAAATAATTAGAACTAATCATAATGCTTTCTAATCTGTCAGTCCTTGAGCACTTTTTAGGCAAAGCTGTCAGCAGTCAGTGGGCATTCAGCCTCATTACAAACACAGACTCTGTGTGGAAATTACATTTGCTGTGTGTGCAAATGTACACTGAAGCTGATCACTCCTTCCAGTGGGCTGCACCAGGTCTACAGTTTGCGTGAACTACCATGGCTGAGCACCAGCATCTTTTCCTTGAAGTGAACCTATATTTAGATCCAGGGCTGCAGAGGCATGCTGAGGTCACAGACTTGAATTTAAGTGGAATTTAGATAGCTAAGTCAAACCCTCTCAAAAAACATTAAATGCCCATATATGTGCTTATACATGGCAGTAGCAAGCTGGTCTCACCTCTCTGCAAACTCACTTTCATGTAAAGTAATTTGCCTAATGACCCCTGCTGACCTGGGGTTATTGTTTTACAAACCTACTGTACTTCAACAGTGCCGATTCTCCAAGAAAATGTATAACAGAATCCAATATTTAAGAATTCTTGTACCTTAGTTGTAAGCGCTTGAATTTCTTCTCTGGATCTTGTCTCTTTTCAACAAAAAGACTGCAAAATTGTATCTGGAGCCAAAACATTTCCCAGAGAGCCTTTTCTATTACAGCTGTCAGTGACAGGACATAACAGTTTCAAAATAGCCTCCATGATATTCCAATGAATGTTAATCAGTGTAAGGGCATGTGGTGACAGGTTTAAAAAAAGTTTAGATGCATTCCTTGCATACCTATAAATACTTCTAAAATTCACAGAGGTGCAAATAATGAAAGCTATCAAAATCCCGACTGTATGGAACTGTCGAATCGTGGCCTGAACCACTGACTGATCACCTGAGGCCAGAACTGAGTCAGCCACAAAGTGAAGGCAATTCATCTGTGTGACCAGAAGGGGTGGAGTCTGGCTCCACCTCACCCAAACCTTATTTAAGGACTGACCACCACTAGAGGAGGGTCTCTTGTTGGAGATCCCTCCTGTGCAGAGTTCCAGGTAAGCCTTGACCTTTGGTGACAGGTGAGCCTTTCCTAATTTATTGTGTGTCTTTGTATCGTCTGGATAATCCATCCAAAAATATGCTGTCCATCTGCATTATATTGTGTGGATACTCTTCTTTCCGGGTATTCACCCTACACCTGAGCATCTTGGATTTTGAACATATAGTCATGTATAATGAATGCTCCTGATTAGGCTTTTGTGCCTCTGGATGTCACTGTTGTTTTGCAATAATATAATCAATGTTACGTTATGGAGGAATAAATGAAACAGGTATAGTCCTCACCATCTTGTATTTCATAAAAAAGTACATGAACTAACACACTGACAACCTAAGAGATCCCTTTAGGTGTAGGGGAAGGATCAGCTGGATATATAAAATAACATTTACTTGTGTTTAATATTAGGTGAAAAGGAAAATAGTGTATATCTTGTTAGATAAAAATCAACTTTTCAGGTTTCTCAGAGTGTGTTCCTTTGAAAGGGCTTTAAAGGGATTATGATTACTTCTTCATCCTAACATGAGCATGCTGGATGGTGTTAAGGATGAATATTGGTTTATCTCAGTCAGGTGCAATGGTGCAATGTGTGAGGAGGAGGTGGGTCAGTGACAAGTGCTGGGACTGCTGCAGTCATTGTGCATGACTGCTTGGGAGAGATGTGGAGCTTGCATTTTCTCTGTAAATCTGTTTTACATTTGTTACATAGTTAAAAGAAAAAAAGAAGGAAGAATCATGCTTTTCTTCTTTTACAGTTTTTCATAACAGAAAGCAGTTTTATGCTTTGAAAATACATATAAAAGTTATGCAGATTTATTGGTTAGGAAGGGTAGTTTCAGAATCAGAATTTACTGCACTTGCCTCAGTTAATTTACAGTAAAGTGGAAAATCTGCGTGGTGCCTCTTGGAAATGCTTCTTGGAAAAAGGAAGATTTGTTAGAAAGTAGTAGGGCTAGCAAAGTGAAAAACAAAAGTAATCAAGAAGGTTAATGATTTTCTAAATGTCTCTGTTCTTTAGCTTTTTATTGACATTTCAGTGGATTAGAGGGTCAGCCATTGGTTGGAGATACCAAATGTTAAATGAATATGGAAATAGAGCATTTCCATGAAAAATTAAAATGCATTTTAATTAATAGAATCCTTAAGTTTTGTTTGATCTTGGTCTGAGTAGAAATTTTTCTGAAGAAATTCTAGTACTTAGTGAGTAGGAAACACACTGGCATCTTGTCTTTTTTATCTTTAGTTTATCTGGCATTGGATAGTTTTCTTATGTTCTGATCTCACTTTCTAAGTCCCATTGACTTCTAGGAGCAATGAATTAAGCCAGTCAATCTCCTTTAGAAGTAGATTAATGTGTCTGGGTATGTCTGAAGCACTCTTTGCTATGATTTCTAAGCTAGATCTGAGCAAATGTATTAAATCTTTCATATACTGTAAAGAAGATGCTGTTCTTAGACTCTATCTTCCTTTTCCCAGCAGCAGGGTGTTACTATCACATCATGCTGTGTGGGTGGCTTTTCATTCTTTTTTTCTATTTTAAGCCTGCAGACAAATATCTTACCCATTTCTTTTGTGGTTTCAAACTGCTACCATTACAAGCCTGATTAATAAGGCTTTATGAACTAATTAACATGCCTTTATCTATATGAGCTTTTATCTTTATGTGCCTGATTGCTACAGTAATTCTATAACATTACAGGAAGCTATTTATTTTCAAATTAGCAATAGATGTCTTCATGACCTTTTACCACATGGGTAAGTCAAGGATTTGGCCTGTCGGGTACAGAGAGTAGCTCAGACTGTTCAGTGCTGGCTGTAAATTAGAGGTTGATGAGAGGGTGTGATGATCTCTGTCTCTTGATGTGTATGCAGCAGCCTATTCTCCCAAACATAAATGATGATGGAGTTCTCAGTCATCACAAAGAAGAGTGAAACAAGCAATTTCTAAAGAAGTAATGTCAGTAGGAACATTACTAGGTGTGTTTACTGGGGAGTGAGTGTCCATGGGTCAGCACCTTATGATGCCTGTGGCTGGGATATTTATAATACTGTAGAATGAGGTAGCAGTAGTATATATATATTTTTTTGCCACTTGGTAGTTCTTATAATAGAAACTTCTACTTTCAAAATACTTTAAGCTTTTTTTTAGTACTGAGATTTTGAGTACAAAATGATTCTGTTTTGCCATAACTGTGACTTCATCATTTTCTGTCATTCAAATGTGTATTTAAGAACACTTATGAAGGTAATTATTTAGAAGTATTTATTTTCTGGTAGTGAAATCATCTGTCTCCTGTGATCCCTCTTTTCTTTGAAAAGGCTGGATGTAATAATAGCAAGATAGTAATGAAAATATTTGGTCTTTAAGAAAACACCTTCCTATGTTGAAAGAATAACATCTCTAGTAAATACATGTAAAAGAATTGAAATATTTGGAAAGCTATTGGAAAACCAGAATTAGTCTTCCAAGGTTTAGTCCAAAAACTAATTTTCCGATTAAGATGTTTTCCATTCAAAATTTTCACTTCTCAATTCAACAGTTCACACATACATGACTGATTTTATTTTGTAACTTCTTGCTTCACCCATACGAAATTGAAAGACTGCTGCTTTCCTGACCACATTTGAGATAGTTTCTCTGAAAAAAAAGTCAAATTCAAAAAATTTAAACTTTTATTGATAACCCAGACAATACAACATACAAATAGTATTAGTTTGAAATAGTAAGTATTAACATATATAAGAAAAACATTTTTATTGTATTTTCACATTATAGTTAAATAACTTTAAAGAAAATAATTACAATTGTTTCACAGCAATTTTGCTTTAGATTCTTCAAAAGCATGTGGAGACTGATTCCTTTTAGAATTGATCAGTCTTCTACTACTGTTAAAATGTCAGGTTCTGGACTGTTACACAAAGGGATTAAAAACTGTAGTGTGTCTGGGGGAAAACATTCACAAAAGGATAAAAATGAATTTATATGGTATTTGTGTGACTATCATGCATACTTTCAAAGGATTTCTATTGTAATTCAAGATTAGCTGAGCATAAGTTAATGGACTCTTAAAGTATTACCCAAAGCTTATTATGATAGACTATGGGAGACTCCTTTTAAAATGTTTTTTAATAATATCAACTACAAGGTCCCTGGAGACATGATATTTCTAGGCTTAGTACTTCTTCATCAAATATTAAAATAGGTCAAGCAATTATATTTCAGTTTCCTTTCTGCTCATTCTATTGCTGTAGTGTGCATACTAAGTATTTCATGTAGATAATACCAACAGTTCAGTTCCCTGTTTTGTTTCATTATGTTTATTTTTTAATCCATATAGAGAGTGGAAGAGCTACAATTACATGCTGAAGAAATCAGATATTTACTAATTCTGTCTAGTTAAGGTCATGTTCTGTAGCAAAGGGAGAATAAATTCAGTGATCTAAAACACAATCTTGGAGACATAGGTAAGCAGTAATTGAAAGACTGACATGAGGATAGATGACTCAACACAGTTCACAGTTGCATGATTAAACTATTAATAACTTATATTATGAATAACAGTATAACTGAGGATCAGCTTGTGTGTTTACCAGGGAATATTTGGCCTCGTCAAATTCTGGTTCAATTATAGGCCTCAAAAATTTCTTTGAATTTAGTAGTCAAAGAAAACCTCAACAATGCTAATTCTCCTGCCATACTTTTCATGCTCCTTGAGTAGTCTGCTTAAAGTTTAATCCCACTAGCAAGAAAAACTTTCTGCAGAAAGTATCACAAACGTTATTAGGGATTAAACAAAATAGGTCCACATAAAAAGAGTAGATTATCAATTATAAAATAAGTGTTAGTGAATTATAAAGGAGTGTAACTCTCCAGAGCTCTTTCATTTTAAAACTGACAGTAGTGATTTATATTAAATTGACAAATTTGAGGTGGAAACTTAGACTAGATCTGAAATCTGTTGATGTTTCACACAGGAAGATGCACATTAATTTCGTAATAGCTTGCATGAAGAAGAGATTCCTGCAGCATAAATTGCACGGAAGACTTGAAAATGAATTTATTTTGAAGTTTATAGTTAATCAGTAAAATCAATAAATGAGTTTTCTTAACTTTTGTTCTGCTGTAGCAAGAGTGCAGTCACTGCACCAAAAGCAAGGTCGGGCAGCAGTATGGTTGAGCATTTGGCAAGTTGACTTCAGATTTTAGGCAAGCTAGTCTTCAACAATTCTGCAGCTTAAGAAGCTGACTTTTTTTTTACTTGAAAAACGTTGTAGGGCTTAAGCAGAGTAGGAACCATGAAAGAGAATGTCAAGCATAGTTAAAAGTACACAGACTAAAATTATCCATGTGTCTGATTTATTTTTGATACCAAATAAAATCTTTAATCTTATGTCTAAGCCAGAGTTTGTCAAGTAGAAGGAAAGTCATGTGATTGAGCATGACCCTTTTGGAAGAGCTGGTGTATGATTATCTTGGTTTACCTGTCATCTTTGTATATGACTGCTTCTAGCGACTTAAAATACTTCTTATGATTTTAAAGGCATCTTAATGTTAATAATGCATTTCAAGATTAGATGCTGGCTATTCTGATTGAATTTCTCAGGGTACTGCTTTAACTAAACTTAGGTTTATTGTTAGAAACTTGCTGAGGAATAAATTTCAAGATAATCCTCTTGTCATTTAAATCACTCTGAGTTATTTCCACTTAAAGCCTCATGAAAAATGAGACAAAATAATGCTCATTTTTCTGAACAATGATTGTGAGCAGCAGAAAACATAGTCCTTACTTAGGAAAGGACTAGATCCAACTTTCCTGGAAGTGTATCTTTGATTTAGGGAATTTTGCATTGTGATGTGACTGTACAGACTCAAGGACCTAACAATTTCATAAAATCATAGAATCATTAAGATTAAAAAGGACCTCTAGGATCATCTGGTTCGACCACCAACCCACTCCTACCATGGCCACTGAACCATGTATTTCAATGCCATGAAGCTGGTGGAGGGTTTGGAGCACAGGCCGTATGAGGAATGGCTGGAGATTATGAGGGAGCTGGATTATTCAGTCTGGAGAAGAGGAGGCTCAGGGGAGACCTTATTGCTCTCTGTAACCACCTGAGGGCAGGTTGTACTGAGCTAGGGGTCAGCCTCTTCTTTCTTGTAACTCATGAGAGGACTAGAGGGAATGGCTTCAAGTTGCATCAGGGGAGATTCAGGCTGGATGTTAGGAAATACTTCTCTGAAAGAGTGGTCAGGCACTGGAATGGGCTGCCCAGGGAAGTGGTAGAGTCACTGACCCTGGTGGTGTTCAAGGAATGTTTCAACCCTGTGTTGAGGGACATGGTTTAGTGAGAACTATTGGTGACTGGTGGACAGTTGGACTGAATGATCTTGTAGGTCTTTTCTGACCTTGGTTATTCAGCGATTCTATATTTGTCCCTTGAACACCTCCAGGGATAGTGACTCCACCACCTCCTTGGGAAACCTGTTCCAATGGGCTGTCCAGATCTAGTAGTACTACATTTCAGAGGCTGGGATATAGAAAGCACAAGCGTTTGAGGTCAGGATAAACAATTCACGGGGGCTGTGTGTGTATGTATGCCATTCTCTTCTCCCTATTTTCTTCTTCCTGTATTGTCTAATGCCCCATGGTCCTTTCCACTTCCAATTTCTATAATTTCCTGTCTTTCTACTACCTGCCCCTTTTCCTCTTTTTTGCAAATTGTGGTAAAGACTAGGAAATCAAGAGGTTTTGTTTTTGTTTTTTTTTTTAAAGGATCATAGTTTCTGTTATATGTGAAGCAATTTGCAAATTTCTGGTTGCTTTAAAATAATTAATGATTGTTAGATAGAGAAGTGAATAACCTGAATGTCAGTAATTGAAATATTGTCCTTTGATCAGATTTTAAATATTAGAAACTTGCAAAACTACTTGAGTGGAATTGCCCCATGTCACTTGCTATAATAATCCTGCTCAATTCTGCTGCTGCTGAAACGTCCATATTTATCAAATTTAAATTCTTCCAAGGCAATGTGTAATTGCTTGCTGATTTGCCATCAGCTGTACTTGTCTTTGTGATAGTATCTCTACTTTGTACATTTTCATGTACTAATTCTATGGTAATTGTTTGTGATTTTTATCTGTGAGATTTTTTTATGCAATGATTTTGAACAGCAATTGTCTGATTGTATCTTTACTAGAAATTTTAGTACTACTTTTTCCCAGAATGTACTTGCTAGCAAACAATTTACATAGAGCAATATACACTGGACTGAAAATTCTCTAAATAATATAGAGGGCATTTGCACAAAGATAATAACATTGTGAATTGTAAAAGTGAGTACTTCAGTTTTTTTAATGATCAGCAAAACCTTGTACATATATAGGGAGCTTCACTATGGAGGTTACATTGAGTTTATTTGCGAAGAATATATGTTGTGAATATGCTTGCATTTTATATCACATTTATTCTCCATTAATTGTTTTTGTGTCATCATATTATGTTTTATTATATTAGTAGCCTCATAACCAATAGATATAAAACTCTCCTCTTGCCAAGACTGTGAACAGGCAATTGCAATAGGAGAGGGATGTCTTTCAAGAGTTGCCAGAGCATTCATTACTTTTGCTTTATTTGTCAGCTTCTATGTATACCAGCAGTTTCCCTGGAGCTGTAAAGATAGACTGTTTTTCTCTTTAATATCTTTTTGTCAAAAAAGTGAGGGGGTACTCATCTTCCAGAGGCTGAGTGATGAATTTGTGAGTAATGAACTGCAAACTTGTGGTACACAGTGTTTGTTCCTGTAGCATTGGGGTTTTTCCTGGAAACCATCAGGATTGTCTGGCTCCATAGGACAAAACAGCATTTCATGTCTCACCCACTTTTTAGATTACCAAATGTTGGGTGTATTTGTATCATATTTAAAATAGTTTTGGTCTTCCCGAAGCTTTGTTTTATCAAGAACTGATTGAACTGGAAAAAAAAATTGCTCAGATCTATTCAGATTTTTTTTTGTTTGCTGGATATCTGTAATTTATTATATTCAATCAACATCGTAATTTTTCTTGTAAGGTAGTAAGACCATGTAGAGCTCAGTGATAACAGCCATAAATCATAGAGACAATTCACAAATGAAGAGTGCTTACCTTAATCATCCAGTACTGACCAGAGTAAATGTCACTGGTAGAAAAGGTGTATTTTATTTCTGTGGTCATTAGAATGTGTAAGAGAATTGACGTTTTCTCACTGTGAGATTGCTGGACTATTCTCTTGAATTGGTGGATAACTTTTCACAGTTGTTCATTGTGAGTTATTTATAAAATAAATTATTTCTGTACGTCCACAGATCCAAAGAAGGAAAAAATCACTGCAGTAACACAGATTATGCCTCCACAGAACAGCCTGTTTTCTCTGCTATGACTAGGGTAAAAATTCTCAATTTATATTTAATGATGTCAATTAAGAAGGAATCTACCACAGCTGTCTGTAATTTATTTCGTTTCACAGAGGTTATTTACCCACAGTTAAATCGTATACCCTATTTCTTCCTTGAATTTGCCCAGCTTAAGTCTCCATTTGGTTACGATATTCCTTCATCTGTTGGATAAAAGGGCTCAGTGCTATATTACTTTTTTTTCTTTCCATGTGAGATTTTAACTCATTTATTAAATGCTATTTGTTTTAAAAACAAAAATATAATAACAACTGGAAACTATTGCTTGCTATCTGCAGCTCTTGGGAAGATAATCTGACAAAACAGTAGATGCAAATTTTATTTTTCATAAAGTTTTTAATACTAATTCTTAATGAAAATTTATCATTCCTCCATTGTCTTATAAATGCAGTAGCTTTCTAATAAATTATCTGAGTATTACAAATTCTAATCAAGTTTCTTCCCCCATCTAAGCATCACTTAGTGGCTTAAATCCCTCAGAACAAGGCATATCTTTTTTCTCATGGTGTTAGCGACATTTTTCAAATGTAGACACTCTGAATACTTTAGCCATTACATTAAAAGAAATAACTTTATTTTTTCAGATCCAACAAATGTTACTCCTGGAGACTGAAGCTGGTCTGATGAGGACCAGTAGGAGAATGACTTGTCTTGATGTTATTAAATTCTTTAATAATTAGTATGATGCACATGCTTGTGTCCAATGTTCTTAAGTAAATTTTGGAAATTCTCTTTGTTGGTGACAAATAACAGTTTTTGTCAGCTGGTACACACATTGTCCCATGTGTACTTTGCATGGCTATGCATGCAAAACTGCCTGGACAGGATTGTATATGTGCCACAAAGCACATTTCAGAAAATCATGTTAAGATGATCTTTCAATTTCTACAAATCAGTATCTTTGGGTTTTTTTTTACATTCTCTGATTATTCCTCTGTGCAGTTTATCATGAGCATTCTAAGGAACAATATAATCTTTTACAAAGTCATCGGATACTGCTGATATTTGTTTTCAAGGCAGAAATGTAGGTTACAAGCAGAGTTGGAGACAGCTGTGGTGAGCAGGTTCCAATTAGCAGCAGGGGCTTTGTTCTTTTGGGAACATCAACCCCCTTCTGATTCTGTTAATTGTAGCCAGGAGAGACTTGTGTCATGGTTATATGAATTTTGTTATCAGTATTCCACATCAAAACATTATGTAGTGCCCTGGGAGTTAAAGAGTTAATGCTGCAATTCTGTGGATAGTCGATAGTTCCAGGTATACCTGCCTCAGAAAAGAACTATGTACCCCAGAGGACTGAGTATTACTTTGCATTTTTCCATTTCCCATTCAGAGGGAAAGATAAAACTGTTGGCAGGTCATGAGAGCCCTCTCTTTTCTGTTTTCTGCTTAACCCAGCAGTGGGTGCTCACTAGCCATCTTGCCTTCAGCATTAGAGTAAGGCCCCTGGGTTTTGGACACTCTCTCATTTTATTTGATTTGTTAGATTTTATTTGATTTATTCCAATTATATTGTATTGTGTTATTTTGCATTTTGATATCTTTAGTAAATTAGCTTTCCTCCTCAAATTGTTGCCACTGTTTTGACTTAGGTCCACCTCCCTGCCCTTTCTCTTTTTCCTTTTCCCTTTCTTGGGCCGTGGTTCCATGGGTCCCCTCACCCCATTCATCATGGAACCAGGCTGAACCAGCCTGTAAACCGCTGACACCCTGCTATGAGCCTGTTCCACATTGATAATCTTTGTAGAAAGCATTCTAAATTGCGGATATTAGGGTCTGAGTCAATTGGGCAGGGAAGCACGACAGGACTCAATATATGAGTGATCAGGCTTCAGTTTATTGCCTGGACAGCCTTATTCTTATAGTGTTTAAGATAGGGGCTTATAAAAAATATCACACAACCATTGGTTGAGAGCCTTGAGAAAAACAACTTTAAAACAACTCCCAACAATTAACAGCAGTGAGAAACACATTCTGGAGGAGGCAACTTTTGATATCATCCTAATCCTAAGAAACCAGGCAGGAATGCATCAGCAGCAGATGTGAAAGGGAGCGCTGGCAGGGCGTCCCCTGCTTCAAAGTGCACTTTTCCTCTCCCACTCACCACAGACCATCTCCTGCTTTTATTTTTCTCAAGGTTCACACAGTGTAGTTTCCTTTGAGCACTGTATTCGTATACACCAAACCTGCCCGTAAACCGTTGACATCCCCAAAGTTTCTCAAAATGGATGACAAAGATGGGTGCAAGCAAATTTTGAAAGCTGTCGCCATGAAAACTTAGATCTACTCAATGTCAGAAATTCAGCAATAAAACAACAAAGAGGGATTTCACTGCAGGACATTAATGTTGACAAATGCAGTACAGGAGAACCACCAATATCCTGTCAGATAGGACCAGATGCACTATTTAAATGCATTAGGCGGGCCAGTTAACTGCTATTAGAAGCCATTGCAATTCATAAGTTCATAAGTTCATAAGGTTGGAAAGGACCTATAAGATCATCTAGTCCAACCATCCTCCTATCACTATCTCTACCCAACTACTAAATTAAGTCCTTAAGCACCTCATCTAAACGCTTCTTGAACAGCGCTAGGGATGGTGCCTCAACCACCTCCCTAGGCAGGCCATTCCAGTGCCTGACCACTCTTTCAGAAAAAAAATGCTTCCTGAGGTCTAATCTAAATCTTCCCTGGCGCAACTTGTGGCCATTCCCTCTCGTCGAAATGACGAGAATTAAATGAAATAATTCATTTAATTGAATCTGTTCTTTTTGGCAGTGATCCCAATAAACAGCCATTTAATTGCCCAGAATGCCTGTGCTAGACAAACCATTTCAGAATAAATATAATCTACTGCTTACATGTTCTACGGTTCCTTTTAGCAGCATAAACATAAAAAAATATGGTATGAATAACTTGAAAGCACTAGTATTGCTGCTTTTGTCAAACCTTTAAAGTGCAGCAGGCTTGCCTGAGTATGAGGAGTAAGGCAGCACATAAGAAAAGGTGTGTAACCTTTTCAGGGCAAACTTCAGTATTGGATTAAAATAATAAACTCTTCTGTAGTGAGTCGTGCCTGAATGGAAATGTCTCAAAATATCTAATCCGCAATACCAGGTTTTATATCTCTTCACAAGACTCAACAGTCTGAAGAAATTCTAAACTGATGTTTACTATCACTACCAATTGGAAAGGCATGGACTTCCTGTGCTTTATGGATGGAAGAAATTAAAGGAAAGAATTAAACATTTGTGGTTAAAACACTTGAACGAGAGAAAGGGGTGCGCAGTTTAAAACTGTGTGCTTTCTGAAATATTAATACATTTTGCTTTTAAGAAGTTAAAAAATGCTAACAGCATGAAGCACCTCAAAAGTTGAAGTCTTTCTGGAGTTCCCTGCAGGCTTCATGAGATCATTAGCCAGGGTTTGTATGGGGGCCACGTTTCTTCCCTGCTGCTTGTAGCCATCCCATTGTGGTGTGGGAGATTTAGAGGCTCAAATAAGAATCAACAGAATAAGCACAAGCAAGGAAGCATCACTGGAGTGTGGAGGTTAGTGTGCCAATGTGCTGCCTTCTAGGAGAAAAAGGATTTTGAGTTTTGGTGTGTGCTTTCAGGTCTGGGTCTATATTTCACACTCAGCTGGCATTACCTGCAGACTAGAATGCCTTCTACAGAAGTAATCTGCATCTGTCCTCTCTGAGCTGGATGAAATAATTGCTTTCTACTTCTTAGCCTTCAGAATCTGCTATTCTTTTACACAGCTTCAGAACCAGAGATAGCCTACCCTGTTTTCTAGCAAAATATTCTTTGTTATAGTTTCTGGGCCTTGAGTATTTGAGGAATATAAGATAAATAAGAAAATAAGATTTCTATATAGAAGATGAGTGAGAGTTGTTATATGGCCATGAGCATTAAAAGGAATCTGAGAAAATACTGATGTGCTGGAAGTTTTGAATATCTACTTCATTTCCACTTTTGGACTTCCTTTCAGATCACCAAACCTCCAAGAATTTTTTTCCTTGATTGTGCAGATAAGGGGTTAGTATTTTCCATCTAAACTGATTTTGAAGCTTTTAGTGTTCCTTCACCTAAGACCTGAAAATGATCAGGCACAGCATTCCTGACACAAAAGTAGCTCATGTTCACTGGTTTGAAAGCCTGAAACTCCACAGAAATTGATTCTGTGTGAGGTAAAATTCGCTCTTTTTTCAACAAAAGGGACTTCTCAAGGTCTGTTGTGTGCAGCTGCCCAAGACTCCCACCGTGTCTGCATTCATGGGTTTCAAGAGAAGCAGACAATTTCCAAGCCAAAAGTAACTTTGCTTCTACTTTAAACTTCACAGCTGGCTGTGCTAACAAGCCCATGTTCAAAGCATAAGTAAGCACCTGCTTGAAGAGTGCGTATGTGGTTCATAACAGAAATAGAGGAAAGCAAAATGTAGGTTAAGAGCTAAGCCAATCTGAAACTCAATTTGAACATTTGTTTCTCTGAATCTAGACAGAGTTAGTGCAGATGGAAGTCAGTCAAAGTAATAAACCTTTCCAAGGAAACTATGCTAACTCTCATAGTTTGCTAGCAATCGCTTGTACATATTTACTGAGAATAATAAAGAATTGGGCCATTTTAAGTGGCAACAGTAAATTATATATGTTCACTGACACTTGATTACTTTTTACTAATTGGTCTAGTAAGTACCAATTATAGTTCTTAATGGTTTTCTGAATGTCAATGGATCAGCTACATTCCTCATTTTCCTATGTATTTTGTAGTTATAAAATGAAGCATTTAAGATTCCTCTTTCATATCTATTAGTCATCATTATGTTCTATAATGAAATGGTATTTGAGATGTAATGATATTTGCAAATATGTTTAGACTGAAGTTCTCAACATTCATAGCAAATATTAACCTGTTACATTTCTCGAAGTAGAAGCACGAAGAGAAAAACTATGAAGAAAATCGGTGAGAATATATGAAGGTAAGAAGAGAAGAAATTGTATTAATTTTTCTGACATCCATAAAAACATTGGCTGACTAATTAGCCAAATTGTAAAGTCTCTGTAATGACCCTGGCTAATCAACTACAGAGCTGTTTATTAATGTGTTACCGTGGTGGTTCATTAGATCAGTAGCAGTTCACTGATGTCACTGTAGATATTTGGTTGGTCTTTTGTGCTGAAGATTTTTCTATTGAAGTATATCTTGCTGAAATGAAAAGTTTTGCAGGAGTGGGTTGGACTTGATGAACTCTAGATGTCCCTTCCAACCCTTATAACTCTGTAATTGTGTGAATGTAAAATCCAATGAAAACATAGATTGTCTCAACATGAAATAACAAAACAAATCATTTGGTTTTGAATTGGCATTTGGAAATGAAATGGCAATCTTCATTTCATTTTGACATGGAACACTGCCTCATTTTAGATAAAAATGCAGCAAAACATAAATGATACTTTGTGTAAAAATGTTGTATGAAATGCCAATGATGAAGTCTAGATCACCCCGTGCCTATATTCTGTTTAAATTAAAGGACTAAAATGTTCGTTTTGGAAAATACCATACATTTTCATTGTACATTTCATCATACCCAAACAACTGAAAAGGAACTGTTTTGCTTGTGCAATTAAGTGTGGAAAAATATGTATTTCAATAAATAATGTCCGTATTCTGTGTGATGGAGGCTGTAAGTGAACTTGCAATCCCACAGCAGACTAAGCACAGTAGAACTGAGCATCATGATGTTTCAGGCTGCTTGGCTGCTTTTGGCACTCGCACACTGATATTTATGGCTGGCCTGAGGACATACACCCTGCATGGCGGAATGCAGCAAAGGAATATCCTTATTTAATGTCTGAGCATGGGAGTAGTTGTTACTCTGAGATGTCATCTGGTTATTTCTTATTGAAGCTGTCATGGGGATTGCGTGCTGTGGAATTTATATTACTACCTTAAAAAGCTATATAGTTTCTTTAGATTAAAGAACAATGTCAGTTAAATCAAATGCACATTTTATACTTGTCAACTTCCCTCTGTTCTTAATGTGTTTTTGAATCTAATAATTTGAATTTGCTTTCAATTTGCATTATTCTCTCTGCTACAACATTTTGCTTTTTGTGCAAATCTCTGGTCCTTTGCCTGTAAAAATGCGATTTATTTTTGCTTTAAAATAAATACGTTTTAAATTTCTGAGTAAACAGTTGACATAATAACACAAGCTAAAAGTGTTTGATAGGTAGAATGTCATCTCATGTCAAAAATCTCAAGAAAGTATCATTACATTTTTTTTTCCAATCAAAATCTGATGTTGCAACTCAGTGTAATCATAAAGTCTTGCTGCCTATTGTTATTGTTCATTACTTGTATGATTAAAGAACCTGAACTACCAGTCTGAACTGAGACCTCCATCATGCTTGGTGCAAAGCCTCCACTGACTTATTTCCAGCCTGTGAAGAATGCAGAAAATGATTAAATGCTGAACAGCAGGTATAAGTACTAACGGGAGAGTTTGATTATTAAGACAGACTACATATGGCTGTGATATAAAATTGTGAAAAGAGAAGAAGTAATTTCCTTATGTATGTGCATATGATATGATGCTAAAAGCAAACTTATTTGTGTAACTGCCAGATCCAAGAATCTCACGGAGCACATATATACAAAACAACATCATGCAAATGCACATTAAATACTTTCTTAGGTACCATAATATCTCCTTGTAGGCACGTTATCACTGCACGATGGCCAGGTTGAAGAACTATGCTAGTATAAATCTGTTAAGAGTTAGATTGGATAGATGCACATGGAGCAGCATTGCAGAGTGGACCTGATCTAGCTTGCTGCTGTATTTGGTGAAGAAGTTGAGGAAAGATCAATGAGGAAAATGTCATAGCATATTTACAGCAGAATGGAAAGTGTTTAAACTGATTTGTGCCCCTTCCTTGTTGAACAACTCCAACATTTGGAACTGTAGCTAAGTCAAAATCCAATATCAATTAAGTACATATGCCTCTCACTTTCCTTAAAAAAAAATAGTCTTTTATGAGACTTTGATGATTCTGATAGATCACTACTGCTGTAATAGTCCCTGCACTACTTAAAAGTCCTCCTGTGAATTTTCTTTGGCTTTGGTCTTCGAAGCTGCTAAAAAATGCATCAGTGCAGTAATAATCTCTTTTCCACTGTTTCAAAAACGTTGGTGTAACTGAAATTACTGGAACTGAAAGGGAGAGAAATTGATATCTTCAAAGAAAAAATAAAAGTGCAACAAAGTCTAAAATTAAAATGTACTGAAGCAGATTTGATATAGCACATAGCAGGCATGAGCTAAATGAACTGTTGCCAAAGCTGAAGTACTTTTTTTAGAAGAATCTATTTGGAATTTTGTGATCAAACTGGCAAAAGCAGAACTTATCATAATGTTGAAAGAAAAAATAACAAGCTTAGTGCAAGCAGCTGCTGATGCTTACTAATATGTTCTCATCAGAGATGGTCTGTTTAGTAAACTGTGTATTGAGTGTTTGCAAAACCTAGACTCTGCGATGAACTCAGTTATTCACTGTATTGATGATCTTCAGCCCAATGGTCCTTGACTGCTCTTCCTGCCTATTTTTATCTTAATTGTATAGACTGGAAGACTTTGGAGCAGTACTGTTTCTTATTTCACCGCATGCTTTGTGAAACCCTTGGTTTGTCCTCAGCCTTTATATATTCACTTTTCCAAAACCTATACTGACATTTCCCCCTGCTTCCCAAACCTGTTTGCGACTTCCAAGCTCCTTAGGGTTTTTTCTTTCCCATCTGTTCTCTCTTGCTTCAACAGCTGCAGTGGTCTCTTAGACCCAGTAGTATCAGGACCATGTTTCTGATCTGGAAAAGTTTGTGCTGCACCAGTCAGGCTTGTGTCATTGCCTTGGTGTGCCACATACTTTGATGTTTCACTCACACACTGTGATGATTCTCTTGAATACATATTTTTTTTTCAGAACTGAATTAGTTAGAGTTTCTCTCAGTCACACCAATCAAGAAATTAATGAAAGTCTGTGAACAGATTGCTCAGGTCTGGCCATGCAGTCTCCAGTTTTCTCAGAGTGAATATTTTATATCTGAACTGTAAAGCTGAGCAACTGATTCAAAATGTGACAGTTTCCAAGGAAGTCATTAGTTAAGCAGTATTTAATGAAGTAAGAGGCTCTCAGACATATTAAAGTTCTGGAAAATTCTAATTCAGTCTCATTGCAGTGTTACAGGAAGGCTAACCATTTCTATTACTTTTCTCTTACATTCTACACTTTTTATTTCAAGTATATCTTAGTAAACATCACTCGATAAAAATGGTTTGTAAGAAATTCATGGTTTCCTAATTGAAAAACTCAAATATACTTCTTCCACTTTATTAGCTAAGCTTTTGTTTTCCAATTATAGTCAATAGAACATTTTAAAAAATGTTCTTTTCCAGCAGACATTGGGGTTAAGTAACTTTTTATTACAATGACCGTCATATGCCTACCATATTGCATATCTACCACCAACATTCTGTTTAAGCGGAATGTAGAGCGTTTTGTTTGTTAATTTAGGGAAAAAGGGGATTAATGATAAATTAATAGTAGATGTCAAAGAAGGGAAAAATGAATTATTTATAAGAGACCTTTTGCTGAGTGCTGATACTACAGACCTTATTTTAAAGGATTTGTATTAAAAGGATTTCATATGCAGTGAGGAATAAGCCACATGCTTAATATAGTTAAAAGCATAGAAATAAAATATAGGAAGGACTAGATGAAGCTTGCAATTACTTTATTTCTGGGCAACTACGTTTTTTAAAGTGCTTGAGGAAAATAAAAATGGATCATAAGGATTTAGAGTAGCTACAGTTAAATGCAATTGAGACTTTTCAGTTTCAGCAATTTTTAAAAGTGTATTTGTGTTTGTCTTACGCATAGAGAGACATACGTGTGGACTCTTTAATGATTCAAAACTGAAAATACATACAGAACAAAAAATAGGCCACTTTAAAAATATATTATTTACATTCACTATACTTGCTATTTACAGAATTATAACACAGTGTAACAACACAATAACATCACATTATAGATTTTAGGAAATAACAAACTGGAACTAAAATAAATTTATAATTTACTCAGAACTGTATATTAATTCATGTGTTTTGTTGGCAGATCTCCAAATATTTCTCTGCCTGTATGACACACACAGTGTAATGAACCAAAATGAAGACCTTCTAAAATGACACAGTAAGAAAATGAATGTTTTTAAAGAAAGAGCTTAGACAACCTTTCACTCCATAATAAGCATAACAATATTTAGAAAGGTCAAACTTTCATACTAATGAAGACAAATTCATCCAAGTATTTTTTTCCATTATCTGTCATATCGGTACACTGACACGAATTTAGATTGAAAGTGTAAAAAAATTCCTATATTTAGTGAAAGACCACACATATCCAATATACACATATTTATATAGTTGGAAAAGATTTTAGTTTGGCTTTGGTCAAAACTGTACACTCAAAATCATTTATCAAATTGAAATTATCCTGCATTCAAACTCTTGTGAAAATTGTAAATTTTTCATCTGCTTTTAATTCTGCTCTTGATATCGTGCTAGTTAATTCCTCAATGTTACCCTAGAATTAAAAGTGTCAAGGAACAACTGCTAACATTGTATAGTGCAATGGACTTTAAAAATATGCAATTTTACTCCTCTGTTTATGTAAGGAAAATTGTAACTGTGGCTTGATTAATTACATTTGCCCTAACTTTATTTCCCTTGGAGTTTACTACATTATTCATTCCTTTAATCCAATATATAATGTGAAACACTCTAAAAAGAACTGAAACATGCACCTATAGATGTAATGTATTTTAAATACTTTCCTGCAATTTTGCATTTTATTTTGTGGCTGCACAAATAAGAGGTGCACACTGCACCTCTTATTGTATGGGCTAGTGTATTAGGTATAATATAATAATCAGTATATACAGTATCTGTGCCTTCTCTTCAAGTTTTAGTCCGGTCTGTAGGTTTCAGAGATATTCAGGACAGAGACCTTTTTTTTTATTGTGCTATTACTTCTTTTGTCCTTTGATCCTTTCCACTTTTCCAGTTGTCCTTTCTGTTTACAATAAGTTGACTTGGCTTGTAAATTCAATATAAAGTACACTATAAAAACATCATACCATCTTATGTTTGCAATTTCATGTCAAAGAGCATTAGATTTGCTCTTGCTTACAGAGGAGGTTTTACAGATCTTGTTATGGGTTTCCTGAAATGTGGATTCCCAGCTATGTCCTCAGATGCACAGTTTTGCTACTTTGGAAATCTGAAAGTGTAAAGCTGAGCTGTTTTCATCATGTTGGAACACTTTGGAAGGAAGGTTTCATAAAGCCTGTGGCGCACGGGAATATTTTATTTTTCATTCTCTGTATGTTGTGTAAATTTATTCACTATCACCAGATAAAACTGTAATCCTTTGAGGGCATTTTGGAGATGCAAATCGCTATCCAGTATTTCTGCTTCTTTCCAAAGATGTAAAAGAGTAGGTACATTCAATGTGCACTTATACAAAAATTCCTTGGAATTATTTTAAGTATTTAGGAAAGCTGACAAACTTAAATAGGAAACCTTTTTCAGGCTTCTTATAAAGCACTGAAATCTTGTACTTTGTAGGACGAGTGTGTGAATATACTCAAGAGTTTTGACAGCACTAGAAAGTTGACTGCTGCTTAGGTATGTTCTACATGCAGTAGAACGGTGTCTCAGTGGTGTAGATACCAATACCACATTCCTTTCAGTGAAGATGAGCTTGAATGTTACAGACTTTGTAGACATAATCAAAGAAGCTCCTGTTGCCCCTGACTCTACCTGTACGTCAACAGGTGTTACCTGTCAGGTGGGAATTAGATGTAAGACTTCAAGACAAAATAGACAAATACAAGATAACTCTTTTTTACAGCTCCAAGAATGAGTGAAATCACTTGAAGGCAGCATCTGCTTGCTATATCAGTGACTCAAATGACCCCTCCATTTTCTAATAATTAATATCATTTCTGCAGGCTGCAGTAGAAATTCATCATAAGAACAACTTCATCCTAAGCAGATGATTGTCATCCTTTTTAACTGGGGAATTTTCAGTGATATGAGATTTTCAAAAGCTTGAAAGATGTTCAAGATGTTAAAATATCCAATCCAAAAAAAAAAAAAAATCATCACAGTATAGCTTGCTGGGATAATCCCTCTGCAGAAAACTTACATCAACTCTATGTGCTCATCTGATTTTCACTTGTATGTGAAAGAGTAATGGTAGTTTGGTGCCAAGGGTAATGTAGTCTAAATTATAGAGGGTGTCTTTGAGTCGTAATCTTTGTTTTCCTAATAGAGAACGTTCCCTATTTCCCTACATTTCCTTATTCTGCTTGTTGGGGTGTAAAAGGGCATAACAACACAAATGATATTCAGATTATTATCTTCTTTTCTTCCTTTTGGAAAAAAACTGTAATGAAAATAAAATATAAGACCTTCTGGACTGACTCAAGTAATGGACATTTTCCTAACTGGTGATTTCATTTCAAAGTCAGCATATATATTTCATTAACAAAAAGAATACGTATTGTAAGATGTCATAGTGGAATGTCACAAAATTGCATTTTCAGCAAGGAATAAGTAGAAATAAGTAATAAGTAGGCTTCTTCTGCATGACTAAATTTTTCCAAGCAATAATGAAACCCCATTTTCACAAATGACATCATTATTAGTGTTATGTAGAACCTATGTGAATTAAACTTTGCTCTTGAGTACTTAGAATTCCTTACAGAATTTTGGAGATCATACAAAAGTGTTTGTTTTAAAATGGGCTGAAACCGTTCATTCTTATAGACTAAGGATCTATATTTTTCAGTAGGTAGGCTTTGTGTTGGTGTTTGTTGGGATTGGGTATGATAAAGTGTAAAATAGCAATGGGATCAAAACTCCTACCTGCTTTTCTAATACATTATAGCATATAAATATTTTGACACAAGGAGCTGAGATTTTAAAATGCTAAGCACTACAGCAAAATGGATTAGCCTTTAGTAAGGGGAGCTTCAAATTGCCAGTGCCAGGGGGTTAATGGAAAGCAGTGTGTCGTATTTCCTGATTTACCCTTTCACTATCTTGTCCAAAACACCTGGGTAATATGTTACTCAGAAATTGTAATTCAATAAGCATACTTTGAGTTTCAGCCCTTACTCTTTTCACAAGTTTCAAGTAAACTGCATTGAGATGCTGGCTATGTGAAAAAGTATTCCACTTTGGTTTGTGTCATGAAAATATCCTATGGGCAGAGTAAACATAAGGTAGAATAGATCAGCTTTTTAGATCTAGTACTCGGACCCTGAGACACTGAAGATCTAGATATATCTTAATGTTCTCACAAATCTACAGATACTTTAACTGTGTGCTCATGGGGACACAGTTAATTTTAAATGAGTTCTTCATCAATATCTGTTACAGTTTGCCGGGAACACAGAAACATTTTGTCTGTGATTGTAAATTTGAAAAATACAGTAAAGGTTGTTATTTTCATCAACACTTTTGAGTTTACAATAACATATGTGGCATATTCCTAGGTGATGTATGTCTAACTGCAGTTGCACCCTTTCTTCCTAGCACTCTAACATTGACACTGACAGCACACGAGCCAAGACAGATGCTTAGCTTGCAGTAGCTTTACCTAACCTACAGTCTGCTTTGCAGCTAGCAGTAAATTCCATGCTGTCCCGGCTGAGCCACTACCTGGATGTTATCTTGACCAGGCCATTACAAAGAAGCTGAAGCAGGTAATATGACCATGCTGCCCCAAACTCTGTGCCACTTCTGAGTATGTTGCCCACTCTGGCTAATGGCACAAAGCTATCATTTATTATCTTGCAACAATTGAGATTTTGCAAGAAGATTTAAGATTCTTCAATGTTTCCATCTTCAGAGAAGTATACAAAAGAGCAGTTCAAAGTATCAGTTACTGCTTGCAAAAAATGCCTAAATCCAAAGGTTTGTTATACCGTGAATATTTTGCTTCAAAATATAGTTTATTTTTGTATTTTATTTTCCTACAGACAATGATGTTGATTTTTTCTATTTTTCATTACTGTCATATCATGCAATGTATCAATCAACATCATGTTATTAATGCATTCTAACAGCAGACACACTACAATATTAGTTCTCAAACAGTACTATTTTACATTCTGGCTACTCTCCTGCTGTAATTCTTCCTCTTGTACATCAGTTTGAAAGCTCTGCAGCTCACTTATGCATGAAGTTTGCTGAGCTAATGGAAAAGGATGAAATATGGGAACATGGGTTGAAAGGAAAGCTGGAATGCCCTAAGTACCTGTGACTCTAACCTGCCCAACCTTTAATATTTAGCAATACAATAGTTGCATAGTATGATGGCTCTAGTTAGCTTGTTAAATTTAAATGTGTTTTATCATGATGAGACATTAACCTTTTCTCTATGTCCTAAAACAAATCTTTTACTTTGTGCCACAGATACATAAAGATATTAAGCAGAATGTTAATGGATTATGCATTTTATTTTTACCACTGATCTAGTTGCTCTGTTATTTTGCTAATAGGAAACAAATTATATCTTAGCTTTTACTCTTTCTATCAAATGTACAGTAATGATACTGAAATCTCAATCAGATACTGTGCAAAATCCTTTTGTAGTTCTTCATATTAAAATAGGGCACATGTTTTCTCAGTTATCTTTCTTTGTAGAGCAAAGAAATCAAGTAGCTTTGTTTTGTATTCTTTTAATTTTTTTTTTTAATTTTCGTTCATCTTTTTCTGCCTCTGGAACATTTCATTATGTAAAATTTAAAGTGAACACTGTGTTTACTCTAGAGTGTACATCAGCTTTAATTGAGTTTCTTATGCCTACGATATTTTCATTGATGCTATGGTAGAAATTCTTGTTTATTTTTAAAACACTTTTACAAATTTTCTATTTCATGCCCTATCAGATTTTTAAGTACATTTTAAATAAAAATAATATGTCTCATACTTCTTTAACTTTTCCCCTCACTTCTGACAAGCCTGAGGATATTAAAAAAAATAGTGAATAGATTGAGGGTATGAGTGGGAAATCTTCACCCTCCTCTTGTGGAGATACAACAAACTCCACCAGGTCACTGATCTTTTTTCTACAACATTGGTGAAAAAAGTTTCTGACTCTGGAGGGAAATATGTAATTCAGTACAAAGAGGTACAAGTTGGTGACTGCTGTTTTGTTTAGAAATTCTCAGAACTAAGATATATATCAAGATATTTCTTTGAGCTTCAGACTTAAAAAGAAAGCATGGTCACTTATTATTCTTAAAATTATTCATTTCCTTTCTTTTTGACAAACTGTGCTTCCACAATCACCAACAATATATATAGGCTGCTGACTAATGGAAACCCTGCTTCCCTTAAGTCTCAGCATATGTATTGAGAAGCACCACACTACCATTCCTCCGCTGTTCTCTGATTCATCTTCCTTTTGCACTTGGTAGTATTCATGGAGAATGTTAATACTGAAATAATTCACATCCCATGTAGATGTTTCTAATGGCCTAGGCCTAGGATTAGTATAGGCTACCTCTTATCCAGTAACATTAGGGACTAACAAAAATGCTACCTTCAAGACCTGCAGAAAGACTCTTCCTTGGTAAACCAATATCTGAAGCCTGATTCAGTGTTCAGCAACACTGAATCCTAAGGGTGATAGAAGTGACAAGACAGACTAGCTAGCCCAGGATAATATGAATATTATTTTAAGAAGAAGCTGTTATTTCCCTGAAATCACATGTGACCTGTGCCAGTGCTTAAAGGAAAGCAGATATTGTAGAAATTGAGTTAATAGAATGTTTTTCAGAGTGCTCATCAAAGAGGTCGTGATGATTTATGTAAAACACAAAGTTTCATTATGATCTGTCATCATGATGCAAATGATTGTGCTGACCACATTATTCAGACTTCCATTGTGCAGGCAGATATTCAGGAAATATGTTATGTTATAACCATGTAGAAATCAAACTTATCATGAAAAATAATCACAGATTAGAACATTATTTATTGGTAGTCTGCATGTGGTTTTAAATAAAAAAAACACATTATAGACGTAAAATGCTGGGCCCAACGGCCTTGGTGTTAAGTATAGCAGAAACAACAATCTCAGACTCAGGTACCTGTGTGTGAATAAATAGAAGAATGCAACTGTTCATTCTGAAGAACATGACAAGAAGGAATGATAAATATTTTCAAAATGTAGCTGGGGAACAAATGAAAGTGAAAAAAATTGTTTTCCATATACTAGAGTTTTGGACATGTAGTAGTTTCAATTTGATGCAAACAAACTATAGGTTATGCCCTAAGAAATGGTAAATACTAATGTATTTAATTTAAATAAATTTAAGTGATTTAAATACATAAATACTAATATACTAAATACTAAACAAATGCATATACTGAAATAAATTCTTTGAAAAGGTTGTGGTATCTTGGTATCTTCTGCCATTTAATCTTTTTAAAAGAGAAGCTGGATAGATGTTTCTCAAGAGTGTGCTATATACAATTTTAGAAAAGAATTTATAGAATTCTCCTTCCTCAAATGACGTATAGGTACAGCTGAAAAGCTGTGTGAATTTGTGCCAGACCTGGCTTTGGCAGATTTAGCTCTTTCTGGCTAGGTTAAATGATGCTGGAGTAATACTTGAAGGAGAGGGAATGCAGAGACAATGGAGAATGCAAGGGATAGGCAGAGAGCCTGGTGGTGTGACACCGCAGTTGATGTAAGCTTTGTATAAGAAGCAAAATAAGCAGCAGTGACTTCTGGCAAGAAACAATGAGGAGCTGTTGGATGAAGTCATCACCTGTGGTCAAATCTACTCCTCTGGTGCCTGCACATATTCCATGAAAAAAGAAAAACGTTGAGAAATTCAATTTACTGTGCCAGTGAAACGTTAATACCATGTTTCCTTTGATTTGAAACTGTCAAGAAATGCAGCTTTTATAGAATACTGCTATTTCTGATGGGTTTGTTTCAAATTAATATACTAAAAGTGAAAAACCAGGATGCTAAGTCTGAAAAATTGCACAGGAAACTTATTAAAATTCCCAGATATTTTCTTTTCCCCACATTCTCAGAAAAGTAAGTTCTACTGAGAAATAGGCTAGGTAAATAAATTCTTCCAAGAAATAATACTGGTGAAAATTTATGCTGGCTTCATTTTTAAATTGAAGTTGTTGATTCCCTACAGATATGTCCAGAAGTACTGATAAAAAGGGCAAGACACATTAAGTAGGTTGTTGGAGTAGTTTGCCAAAGTAATTTTGAATTAGTCTGGCCCAAAGCCAAACTGAAATTTATTAAAGAGATTAAATGTTAAAGCTAACAGCAGTATTTCAGACCTCAGTCCTAAATGGGAAATAAAAGTTCCACAGAAAATTGGAAAAGTCGTCTATAAATGGTGACTGTTCAACTATGCAGTATGCCTGTAGGCAACCTTTAATATAGTTATAATTAAAATATGTGTAAAAAAACCGTATGCTCACTCTTTCAGTGGCAATTGGATTAATATTCAGTTGACATTTTCAATAAATAACATTGGTCAGTGTCAATGAGTAAGCAGCAGATAGATCTCATTAAAAGTAATAAAAGATGGTCTTCCAAAGGATTGTGAGATCAGCTACTCAAATTTTGATTTTCTTCCCCCCGAAATCTTCAAACTGTGTGTCTGATCTTAACAGGAAAAACTGAAGTGATGGAAGGAAAATCTGAGAGATTGAAGCAATCTCAGTACAAAGTTATTAGAAAATACTGAGAATTAGTGAAAAATATTGAGATGGCATACTGAAAATATGACCGAGTGATGACAAAGTTTGCCAGAAATTTGTTTGGGACTCAGCTACTACTGAAATTGATTTTTCTCTGGTGGAAACTGGGATAGACCATTTTTAACTCTACCACAGAAAAATAATGAGAGATTTGGTAGAAAACCACATATGTTGTAATTCTTTCAGCAATGCTAATAATGGGTTTAGTCCCATCTCCATTAACAAAACCATTTTCAGATTCATCTGGGTTCACTCAAAATGATTATCAACCAAGTTTTAGAAATTTTCATCTTTGTTAAGACATTCTACTGTAATCTATCACTTTTCTTTAGACAAATATAAAGGAATAGAATATTGTCTCTGAATGATTCCAAAAGTGGCTTGTTAAAGAAGGGTTTACACCTAGTTCAATATTTAGGTTTCAGATATATTTTAAGCAAACATCCACATAGCTATTTGGGTCCCTTCCAGCTCAGGATATTCTTTGATTCTATGATTTAATTCCATTCCACAAATAATATTTTATGTTCTGCTACATCCTTTTATCCTTGCACTAAGTTACTTTGACTTTCTAGATGATGCTTTGCTGTTGTAGTCCTTTGCAGTTATTTAGCAGAGGCAGCAAAGGAATTTGTCTAAAGCAATGTCACTGTTATTATCATGGCTGCTGTCAATGCTTGCATTTGGAAAAGCTTTATCTTGTGTCTCATTTACATATCTACAATGATATATCATGAAGTGTCAGTGATATATTAATACACACCTGCATTGTCTGCTGAAAAATGCCCTGCACTTAAGATATTTCTTCTTTATCATAAAGAGGCTGATTTCAGAAACAATAAAAAGCCCATAAACATTCTCACAGAAGTATCTCTGAGAGGCTGCTTTATTTTCATGTTCTGATTCATATGAAGCAGAAACTTAGGTTTCCTTTTCTCTTTTCTGCTTGCATTGTGATCTGTCATTGATATTATGCTATGAATTAGGATGTATGTTATATAACACCAGTCAGAATGTAGTATGTTAATAAAAGAAGTGAAATGCAAGTTTGCAGTTCGGGGAGCAGTTTCTTTGAAATAGAGGCTTGCAGTTAATTGACAAAGGCAGTGAATTCTGAAAGCAAGTTTTGTGCTGAAGTATATGGAAAAAAGGAGAAGGCTAGTGATGTTACAAATGCAGACCATTTGTGGCATGTATATTATATAAATACAGTAGGAGAATAATTACAAATTATTTAAATGATGGGAGAGAATTTGATCAGTACAGAAAAAGAAAAATGAAGACTCAAGCCCTCAGCTGCTGTGAAATGTCTTGTCTTTACTGACATTTGAAAGAATGCCCTTTGGATAGCATTGAACGACTATTTCAGAGAGATTTTAATTTCATTCTTTAGACTCATTCTGCCATCGCATGTGTGTTATTGGACTGATACTGGAACTGTAAACATTCAGGAAGTGAATCTCATACATAATACATAACAAGAATTCTTGCACCACAGGCAAGTGGAGTTTGAGGGGGAGTCACCATAATAATTCTGTAAATTTCATTGTAGTCCTCCTTGTCTTTTCTTTTTGCAGTAAAAATGGTGAGGTTTTATCCAGACCTACAATCTGGTCTAGTAAGAGAGCTGGGATGAATAATTGTTTGACAAAAGTTTTGCATTCAGGGGCTTTTGTCTTAGCTGATATCTCTACAATGCTTTGCCACAGGTCAGAAGAAAATGTGGAATGATTGTGCCATCAGTGAAAAAAAATATTCTTGGTTGGCTGGCAGTTAATATGGCTTAGAAAATAGCAGTAATTTAGATGGAGCTCAGTGGAAGAAAAGTTCAGCGAGATTTAAGTCCTTAAATTCCTGGTCTAGGAGAAAGAGACATCACTTAGAGGGTGTATTCATGCCCTTGCATAATGAATAGTGTACCTACAGTACTCATGGACAAATGTTAAGAGATACATGAGGAATTTCTGGTTATATCTAAGTATGTCAACTTAATTTGTCAAGGAATTAAATAAATATAGATGTTAAACAGCAATGGCTTTTGGAAACTGGCAGATTTTGATTCCATAATTATAACATTGCTGTTGCAGCAATGCAGAGGAATTTGTAACATGAGTCATTGGATCAGCTGGATAGCCTGAGTTATTTTAGCTACACTTTTTCCTGTGGAATTTGTTGAAGACCTAATGTCAATATTTTTTTTTTAATGCAGAAGGAAGTCCAATTACTCCTCTAAAAGTGGGTGTGCAGAGAATGCACAGTCAGACCTATATAATATACAGTGTTGAATCTTGAGACTGATTTCAGTGGTATGAATTGACTGTTGATTTAATTTAACCTGGAAACATCATTCTGTGGCTGAATTGATTAGCTCTGCATTTTTCTAGACTTCTTCATCAATATGTTCTCTCTCTTTCGGTCAGTTCAAATAACACAATGCAGTTTTTTCAAGGTTTCCATAGGATCAAGTTAATAAATGCTGGTAGGAACAAGAAGTGAATACTTGAATAACCATAAAATTGTGTGTCATGACCATAATTTATGTGAATATTTTAAATTTTCCTGTATCAGTCAAATATTTTATAAGGAATCATTTCCTAAAGTTATATTTTTGATTTCTTGTTTACATGACTGCTTTTCTATAAACCTTCCTCCTCAGAGAAGATTTTTTTTCACAATTTTATCTCACACAGAGAAATTCTGTGCAGTTTATAAGAACAAAGCAGATATTTTCAGATAAAGAACATAATAAAGATTGAATTAGTGAACTGCTATGCTAAGCATCACTACCCTGTGTAAAGGGCCTGGTGTCTGTTCACTGGCCAAGTCATCAGTAATGTAAGGAAGAGCTGATGCTGAATTACCTTTTTTTTTCACATACTGAATGATCTCTGTGCCAACTGCACTTTTTCTGTTCTATTTTTGTTTTTTTTCTTTTCCCCCCACTGTTTTATATCTTGAGACCTTGGGCTTGTTATAAGACCTGGAGTGGCATGGCCATGCAGGGTGGCCGAGCAGGGCACTGACAACCTCCCTACATGGGGGACAAGATGAACTGAAGCTGTGCCCAGAGCCAAGCACTATGGATGCTGCTGAATTTGGCTCCCCTGAGAAGAAGGGCCACCACCCCCAAAGACTTCGACATTGCTTTCCTGGCCTACCCTGGAGGAAATGTCTGAGTATGTCCTAAACCCCTTCCAGCCTCCCTTGCTTTGGAAGCAGGAACTTGGCAAGAGAATTTCTGCATACAGCATCCTGTCCTGATCTGGAGAGAGATATCTGAAGCTGAATATTTGGGGGCATGTTTGACACCCTCACAATAGCTGTCACTCTCTGCTAGCCTGTCCAAACACACACATCAGTCCAACATGTAGGCTTGCTGGTAACCACACTGTAGAGCTGTGGGGACAGATTTTTTTTCTTCTGTTCACCTAGCATTGTAAAATGGATTGCCATAATAATGTACAGCAATAACTGATTTCAATCTCTCCTCTCCTCTGTATTTGTATGCCAAGTGTTTTAGAATCTGCAATTTATCTTTTACCATTTTCCCCATTGTTGGTGTTATTCTAGGTAAAGAAAGTAGCATTTTCTTCTACTGAGGTTGGCAGATATTCTCCTTGCTTCATGCCTTTTTTCAGTTACTTTTAGCTCAGGCAGACTCTAGACATTTGTGATGAGGTTTTTTTTCTGTGCCCATTCCTGCCTCCAGCTGAATCTTTGCAATTTTTCAAGCATTTCTGAGAATGATGCTATGGGAAAAATAGTTTTTTGTCCATATGATTCAGAAGCTGTCATTTGAAATATTCAGATACATTTTCTTTGGTGGAGGAGGAAGAGTTAGGGAAGAATCAAAAATAAAGATTACAAATAGTGATCTAGTCGTTGATCTTCCATATCAAGAAATGAGGACAAGGACTTGGATTTTGGTATTTAAAGTCTCAGGAAGGTGCATTGGGCTGGCAGGAAGATGGCTAAAAAATGTATGTATGAAAATGGATCAAAGAAAGACGATGGTGAAAATGTGACAGGTTGAGCAAACTGGAACAAATAGAATTACCTGAGTGAGTACCCTGGAACAGGTAACTGGGAAAATCAGGGTGTCTAGGCAAGGACACTGAAATGAGAACAATATGATGAGTTCAAGGAGAAATGGGGCTGGGATCATGGCAGCTGGGATTCATCACTGTCCTATGGGGTTTCTCTGTGGCCATGCAGTACTTTTTTCACACCAGCCAGTGTAATTCTTTGTGCAGAAAGAACTTTCCATGAAATTCCTCAATTCTGTTTAGTGGAAGGAAGCATTGTTTGCAGGATGCTAATGTTTCACTTTATTTATTTATTTACTTTGAATAGTAATTTTGGAAATAGTCCCAAACAGGACAAATTGTGTAGAATATTACAATCCAAGAGCTCTGAAGTACAGAGTAGCAAACAGTGAAAAAAAAACAACACTATTCCTCTTGATGTCATGCAGAGCCAGAGGTAACATTACAACTGGGTGGGGCTTGAAATCAATCTATTATAATTATAAGATTGTAATTAGACTTAATTATGAATGATAACAACACAAAGGGGATTTTTTTTCTTTTTGAGATCCTCCCATGATTCCTTTTCCTTCTCTTGCTGTTTTCCGCTATTTTATTCTTTTGCCTACTGTTTAAAAACAGAGGCTAATTTAGCCAAAGATTTTATCATTTCTAACAGTGCAGTGCCCTATGACCAGAAGGGCATCTAACAGCACTGACTGGAAGAACCCTACTCTGGCATTAGCCAGGTCTTGAAGAGGCTGATGAGACTGTGTGATGTGTTTGCTCTCTCCAGCAGTGAGCTTGCAAGTAGGAGTTTGCAGTTCCTACTGAAAACGTTTCTTTTCCATCTAGGATTAATAGAATTTGATTTCTTTTTTCTCCCAGTCATTAAGAATCTTTCTGTGAATTAATCAAAAGGAACTTTAAAAATAAAAACTCTACAGTAAAAATAAGGGAATAAGAGATGCTATGAAATTAAAACCCTTAAAAATGTTTTAGATGTCAAATAAATTCAATGCCAAATTCACATAATGACATCTATGTTGATAAATAAGTGGGCTGAAGTCTCTGTAGTCTTCATTAGAACATTATTCAATTTTCTAATTCAGTGCAGTCATATGGTCATTTTGCATCTTTGACTTTTTAGGCCCAATTAGTTCTTCAAGATTAGAAAACACACAGCAGGAAGAGATGCAATAGTAATTTCTGTTTTGTACACAGATTTTTCAACTGACGCTTTCAATTAACTGTGTGATTTAGAATCAAACTTCTACTGCATAACCTTTGGTTTCTAGGTACTTGATTCAGTATCCCAAGGGCTGATCTGCATGAGTATGGATTGTCTCCTGGGTAATTAAATGTACAGTGAATCACAATTTGAACATTTAAACATCCTATATAGTATTAAATTGCTTTGAAAAATTATGTCCTAATTCACTATTCAGATTCTATTCTATGTTACAATGTCTCATTGGTAAGAATGAAACTAATATTATTTCCCCTATCTCAGATTCATTTTTATTGATAATGACTGATAACAATGACAATGATTGTTCTGACCCAGTAGTCATATTTTTTTCCTGAAAATGAGATGGAAGAGTGTGTTCAGTCTTTTCCTCGGAGGAACAATGCATACCTTTATGGTAGACACCAGCATCACTGTTCTTGATCTTACCAGCAGCCAGGTGACTTACTATATTGTCCTATAGCAAATCTTGTTTTTTTTTATTTTCTAGATTTTCAGACCCCTAAGATTTTTGAATGAAAGCCTTTTGACAAGATCACTTTTTCTCTTCTTTGCTTACCCTTCATGAACCCATTAAAATTGTTCAGTTTGGTATAGGTCTATGGGCCACAGGCGAAAAACAACTTCATAGACACTTAACTTTATGCCTCTTCTCTCTGCAGACAAGAATTTTTCACTTATCTGATCTACACTGTACAATCTGGAGATAAAAAGGAGATTTCTATGTACAGTCCTTCCTTCTGGACATTAAATTTACTTAAATATCTCCATCTTTCAACTGCATTTTCAATAAGATGGGTGACTTTTATGTTCATTTAGTGCATCTAGTTGTCCCATTAAAAAGAGAAGCATATAAAATGAGTGGTGGGAATTCTACACAGGATAGAAAATCAACGTGCATAAATATAATTTGATTTATATAGTGGGGCAGCACTCATTCAGATAGAGTCTCTGATGACCATCCTGCTGACTACACACATCAAAAGATGGACTGCTAGGAAGAAATGCTAATACTGCATTAGCTGAAATTGCAGTCTCATTTGGCCACCACCTGCAAACCTACCTGGACAACCACAAATGTGCTTTAAATAATGCTAGAAGGGAAATAAAAAGAAATGAAAAAGCTATCAATGGTACTAATTTAAGAAAGGATTTAAAGGCTGGTTAAACAGCTCTATTTTGAAGCCTCATTTTAAGTTATTCATTGTGCTGGACATCTCTCTACCACTTCCTGAAGGGGGGTTGTGGTGAGGAGGGGGTAGGCCTCTTCTCCCTGATAAGTAATGACAGGACGAGAGGGAATGGCCACAAGTTGCGCCAGGGAAGATTTAGATTAGACCTCAGGAAGCATTTCTTTTCTGAAAGAGTGGTCAGGCACTGGAATGGCCTGCCTAGGGAGGTGGTTGAGGCACCATCCCTAGCGCTGTTCAAGAAGCGTTTAGATGAGGTGCTAAAGGACTTAATTTAGTAGTTGGGTAGAGATAGTGATAGGAGGATGGTTGGACTAGATGATCTTATAGGTCCTTTCCAACCTTATGAACTTATGAACTTATAAGAAAAAAATGACAAAGCACTAGGGATATGGTTTAATTAGCCTAAAACTTTATTAACTTAATTCATCTGGGAGCTATCTGGCAAATAACTCATGCAGTATAGGTTATCATGTCCCTTTCATCCTTTACCACCTGTTTAAGGAAGGTTTTCTTCAGACTTATCCCCTTTATCACTAACTGCTACTGGCCCATTGCAATTGTATACAAGTTCAGTTGTCTTAGTCCGCATGTGTTATTTCTACCAATATTCCTCACCCCACTGCCCGCTGCAATTTTCACAGTTCAGTGCAGACTCTTCCTTCTGCCCTGGAAAACAACACTGATACTCTAAAATGTGACATTTTCTTCAGATTTATGCTAACCCCACACAAGCTCTCAGTCTCTTAAGATGCATAGTAAGCAGTACATTGGACTGTCCTCAGTTGCCAGATGGTAGCAATGGCATAGAAAGTATTTTAGCTGTGTCTAGTACCTTGGTCACACTTACACAGTAATTCCCAGGCATCTGCACAGGGTACAAGTGATACTGATAATTTACTTTACTCAGTTTTCTTCTCTAATGCTGTGGAAAGTAAACTGGTAAACTGCCCTATCCACATTTGTTTCTCAATTGTATAACATACAGCTTTGCTTCTGTTCTGAACAAAAATGCACAAGCAGTAGTGTGAGACTGCCCAGAATTACAATTAATGGTGAGGAATCAGCCTCTTCCAGCTAAATTCCCAAATACCCCTGCTAGTATAAAGCCTTTAGCAGAAACCTCTCGTAATACTTTGTTTACCTTCCATATCTCAAGGTCAAAAGCCCATCCTGTTCCTCTAAGTCTCTGAATTTTCATGTGCCTTGACAAGGTAGTTACCTACTGACTTCCATGAACTGATCAAAAAAGGCCACCCGGATTGTGGCAGAGTGCAAAGAAAACACATTATTACTTTAGCATCTCTAAAATAACCAGAGACAGCAGATGTTCCGTAAAGAATACTAGGAAAATTATACTACCTGGCTCTACTACCTATCAATTTTAAAGTGGCTCTGTTTTGTCATTCCCATTTTAACTCTGTTCATACTGATTTCTAATTGAGCCTTGGCTTCACTTGAGCTTTTCTTTATGTTCAAGTAATTGGAACGATCTGCCCAAACTGAAAACTTTTTACACGTTTTCCCCTGAAGTTCTGATACTGAATTGTGAAGATTTTCTACAGTATACAACAAAGCTCCTCTGTATAGTCAGTGCTGACCTGAAAGAGGGGTGAGAAAATTTGTATTCACTGGAGAGATGGAAATCACTCAAAGTGCAGACAACCCAAAAGCATCAGGCAGCCTGAATATCATTTGAGTTTTGTCCCTCTTATATAATAAGTCTCATTTCCCTTTGACTCGTTGAACTGAAACTCATGTACAAACTGGCTACAGATGAGGGAACATAAACGTTCAGTTTGCTTTTCCCTGTCTGTTGGGAAGCTTTTCATAAGTTCTTCACATTTTCTCAATTGTACTCACATATTGTCAAATATTTTCCATGTATGGTGGAATGCAAACACTGGAAGTTTTTTTTTATTTCATTTTTGAACTGCATGTTTTTTTTACTTGACTATGATGAATTTACCATGAATAGTAGAAGGTTTTTCTTAGCCTACTAACAACAACAACAACAAAATCGAAACAATAAATGGCTTCTAGCACTATATCTTATGAATTATTAGATTTTCGGTAGTTACATGAAGGCAAAAAAAAAGAAAAAAAATCTGAAAATTTCTCTGACAGGTAAAATTTGGGGAAAAAAGCCTTGACAGTGCCTGTAAGGGGACACAAAACATAGCTTTAATGCTGGTAAACTCTCTAAATGGACTCTTAAATGCCAGGAATCTAATGATGTCTTATTTGAAGCAGTTAACTCATCTAACAGGTGAGTGCTCTGATTGTAAGAGAATTCAGGTGATTTTAGACATGGATTTTTAATAAAAATTTTGAGTATTTGTGAGCAAGCATCAATGACACATGGATCACTGTTGCATTTCTACTGGGAGTCAAGAACCTCAAAGAATGCCTGCAGCTGTCCTAAATCATGTATACAATTTCATGAAATGTGAATTAGTGACTGGCTACCCCATTCTGAAATACTTAGCACATCTGAGATGAAGAAACTGCAAAGCTTTTGAATACAAATAGGGAGAAATATTTTACTGACTAGCAAGCCTTATGCATTTGCCTTCAGGGCATTTCAGTAGAACAAAACTGTGTTCATGTAACCTTCCTTTTTCAGCACTAGCTTTGACTTAGAGCTCACATGGACAACAAATCTGTCAAATCTGGTTTCAAAATGTATTTGTTATGGGTTTTAAATAAACCAGGCTGTTGAAAATCCCAAAACATCACTTGTCTGTAAATTCAAATGAGACTATATGGTTCGTGGCAGTCACTGTGTCTAGAGAAGTAGTGCTGCTGCGTATGAAATCAGTGTGCAGCAGCAAGGAAAGTGCAAAATACTTGAATATATCAGGCAGAATTATTTTGATATAGAAAGACAAACAAACAGACACACCCAGACTTACTGCAAGGATTAGAAGTAAAGAAACAGAAAGGAAGATTTGCAACTTAGTATTCATGAATGTAGTTGTGCAAATAACAGACCTTTGGTTCAGTGGCCTTTCAGACGTGTATACACACAAAAAGTCACGGGGACTACTGAACATGCTCAATCCTTATTTCCACTTTAAAATGCACTTACATATTTCTTTTTGTCAAAACTGAAGTGGTGTATTTTGTTTATTTCACTGCATTTTCTGATTGAGACTATTAATAGTATCAACACTGATGTTGCTTAAAAATTGTTTTCAACTTTTTTTTTTTTTGTGTCTATCTCTGGAGATAGTTGAAACCTGCCTGGATGCATATCTGTGCATCCTGCTGTAGGGAACTTTGTAGGGGAGTTAGACTTGATCTCTGGAGGTCCCCTCCAACCCCTACAGTTCTGTGATTCTGTGACACACCTTGAATGGTTCTGCTTATTGTGTGCTAGGCAAAGAAGGGATAGCTAAAATAATGCATTTATAAGAAAATAAAGAAGAATATGAAATTCTGTGAGTCTTGAAATGGTACACTATATACATTCAAACCATATTCATGTTAAGTCTTGATCCAGATTTAATATACTCTTTAACAGATGTCAAAGTTTATAAACTAGGACACATTCAACAGCAATTTTCTATTGAGTTTATGGTTCTTGGCCTTAGAAAGTATCATGTACAGACTAACTAGAGGTTACAGGAAAAGAAATTATATTAAATAGTTGTTGTTATGTGAAGTGTGGGGAAATTAATCTCACACATAAGAAATGGATTCCATAAGTTGCAAGATTAATTTGCCTAGCATGGGATTCCCAACAGATTCAGCAAAAGTAAAAGATGTAATTTATATCAGCTATTGTAAATGTGTAAATTTGCATCACTGACAGAATTTTAACATATCTCTGCCTTACTTTCATAAAAAATCAACACTACTCATCACATCCATTAGGAAAGTATTAAACAAACGTCTATCAAGGTAGCAATTTGTTAGACAGAAATGTCATCACTGAGAAAAGGGAAATTGGTATAGCTACTGATGACATAGATAATGTAGTCTGTTGTCAGCACCAAGTACATGTTTGTTAATGTGTTAACAGAGAACTTAATCAGTGATGGAAGCAATTATGGCAAAAATAAGTAGTTATAACTGACAATTGGGCATTCAGATCCCTTTCTGGCTAATTTAATTATATCCCTCACAGAGTGGTAAGGTTTCTGTATTTTTAGTATTTAGAAAAACTGTATTTATGAAATATGTTTCATATGTGTATACAAGATTTGGTAAATCATTAGGTCTACAAATGGGAATGACTTTTAATTCTTTGCCAATCTGCCTAAATAACTGACCCTTTTGACATCCTGGAACCAAACCCCTAGACACACTTTGTGGCTTATTTATGTATCCTATCCCTCGCAATTATGGAATCAAGAAAAATTTAAGTATGCAGAACAGAAACAGGAATATGCAAACTGCTGAATGGCAAAAACTCTAACACTGCAATGGAATAGTCATGTGGCACCTAAATATAGGTACAATTCTGAGGAAAAAGGTAGAATCCTAAAATTCCTTTACAAATGGTGGATGGAGAAGATGCATTATAGATGTTGTTTCACAGCTCCTAGTTAGGGGCTGAAAAATTAGGAGTTAGTTGTAACTCAGTGTTAAAATGTCTTTCAAAAGGAGGTAGTGGAAGTACTTTTCCTGAGACTCACGATGTATTATCAGTATACACCGTCAGTCCCCTTGTTAGTATTTGCACCTATGCATTTAACTGTACTAATATTTATTTAGTATCTTTTGTTTCCACACTTCTCATCAGATTCTGTGCTCAAAATCATCATCAGTGATATCAGTGGAGCCCAAGGAGTAAGTGTGCTCCTGACTTTATCATTACTAATTATTTTTGTATGTGATTGTCTTTGCTCTTTATTGGCAAACTGAATCTTGTGTATATTCACTTTCTGATTAGTACAGAATAAATGAGAAGGGTAAGTGACAGCATTTGACTTTGCCTATTCAAACAGTGACACAAGGTTGGACATGGGAATGGAAAAACAGCTGTTTGAAATTAAACAATATACGTGTGAAAATGAAGTTGTGTCAGCTAGGGAATAGAGAGGGCTCAGGTCTCAGACCTTTGCTATATTTAATAGGACCAACTTGCTTGTGAGAGGGAACTGGAAGAATATTAAGTGGAATGTGGAGCAAATAAAAGCTTCTGAAGAACTGCTTTGAAAGCTGAATGCTCTCTGGCAAATGAAAGTATGTCTCAGTTGCATAATACTGCTACATCCAGCAGGCTCAAAGCAACACAATTACAGCAAAAATACTATTGTACCATGGACAGAAGATAAATGAAGTATTGATTTCAGAACCAGCAGAATGCCACAAAAGGTACATACAATATTTCCATGGGGCCAGATCCTTTCTTGCTGTAATTTGGTATTGCTTCATTGAAGTCAAGCTGATTTATGTGAGTTGCAGCTCTGGCCAGGTATATTTATAACAGGGAGGAAGAAATAAAAATCATGCTCAGATTGCTTGGTTGGGGTTGTTTTCCAAAAGTGGAATGATGAATGAGCAAGCATTACAGTTTATCTGTTCTTAAAACTTACTGCTAAGCTCACCTTCAGATAATTTTCGATGGACTTTTGCCTTTCTGAATAACTTATTTCCTTTGCTTCCCAAAATTCTGTCTTAGTCTCATGTTCTCCAGCTTTGAAACTGATTTTCCTGCAGAGGTGTAAAGACAATTGCTAACCTGTCCACTGCAAGCTCTCCTGCATTGTTATTATTTTCCTTTAGACTCATGAAAATGTTTGCTGTGATGCTCTTTTCATTTGCGTTTCCTCCTTACGTTTCAGAACAGGCTGCCATGAAGGAGAGTGATCAATGTTGAAACATCAGATGAATATCTTACATTTAGAAATAAATAAATAAAAAGCAATACAGACTGGACTGCTGCTGTCCTCATGCACAGAAAGAGGTGAATCTTGGAAATAAATCACTTATTTCTAGCAGTTACAAGGCTCTGTTATGAATGCAAGCTGAGTGCTCACAGGATATGTCATAACACATCGATGCCCCACCAGGACACTGCACCATGGGATACTACTCAGGAAGCTTCATGCCTGTACCTGCAAAAAAGTCCATGCTGTGTGTGCGTGATTTGTTCAGGTAAAGAAAGGATCAGCTAATAATTCATAGTGGAATTTCTAAGAATACCAATAGTTCTGCTGATGTCTCTATTGGTTTGCAATTTGTTTTACTTTCATGCGCACTTCACACAAGTCTGCATGCAGTGTTTCATGTTTGTAATATATAAATTAGGTAAGACAATCTAGACGATCAGAGACAAAATTCTCAGCATTCTTTTCTAAGAGGAAAAGAGTTTTCAAGTGCTTTTAGTATAAATTTAAAAATGTCCAAATATGGGGGAGTTTAAAAGTGCAGAGAAATACCTCCTTTCAAAATATTTATATCAAATTTCCCTCTCAGAGAATCATGGACAATATTTTTTTTGCAGGCACTTAGAAGACCACCTTGAAACATAATTACAAGTCAAAGAATAGATTGAGTTGGAATGGCCCATGAAAGTTCATCTACTCCAACTCCTTTGCAATGAACAGGGATACCTACAGCTCATTCAGGTTGCTCAGAGCCCTGTCCAGCCTGGTCTTGAATGTCACCAAGGGCAGACCATCCACCACCTATTTTCAGTAAATGTTGCCTTAAAATGAATTACTAAAAGTTCAGATTTTTTAATTTGATATAATAATTTGGGTTTAATTACCTATCAAATTAATACCTACCTCTTGAGTATTGTTAATTCCTGACACAATTTAGTTAGTCTACTGTTTAAATACTATCAATAATTTTCAAAAGAGATTAAATCAAAGGCAGCAAAACTCTTTCTTCTAGCTTATCATGAAAATTTGTCGTTCTGTATTTGAAGAAAACTGTCCCTTAATCAACTTTAATGTACATTATATTGTGCCATCAGACACATCCTCTCAATCCAAATATTAAAATTCTGTTACTGAAGAAAATGGAAACATGAATCTAAAAGACTGTATTGATTGGTTAGCAAATCTTTCCCCATACAAACTGTAAGTCTTTTGATTTTTTTCCCATCAGCATATGCATGTGTTATATATAAAGTCCACTAAGGCATTCTAAAAAAAAAAAAAAAAGAGAAGAAAGGAAAAAAAAAAAAGGGGAAAAAAAAAAGAAAAAGAGAAAAAAATAGAAAAAAGAAAATAGATCAGTCCCTTATAGGAAACAAGCCCTTGGAAAAAAGATATTTTTCTTTCTCCTCCTTCCACTCCTCAACCCCATTTTGTTCATCCAGTGGAAATTTTGTCAATTGGATTTCCTGGTTTTTCTCTGATTAGACAGCAGAGAATAAACAGTTGTAGGGTCTTCATTATCTATGAGTGCAAAAACCAGGCATCCTCTTGGAACTGCATTCTGCTTTGAGTAAATCCTTAAAAACCTTCTGTGGTGTGTGATCACTGAAGATATAAAAGGCAACGTTGTCCAGAGTTTCTCTGATTAATGGAAATGTAGAAGAGGAAACTCTTGAAACTCTTTTGGTCTTTTCTGGAGGAAATAGAAAATTGGATAAGTATACAAAGGGCAAGGTGAATAGAGCAGGAAAAATGTTTTTCCTCTTGTTATAGCCTTCTACCCCAAATTATCCTGGTTCATTTAAGGATGTAAGTCTTTTTTCAGAATGCACTAGCTTAACCGTATAAATTGTGAAGGTCCAGAGCATGGAGCTGCCCATGAGGAGGCAATAAATTGGCTCAGCTCCTTCCTACGAAAATCCATATCTGGCACTTGGCCATAGTCTACCATTTATCAGAGCCAAAATCTATCTGCTATAGTGAATTGTGAACTTTCTTGAAAGGTCAAGGGCAATAAATGCCCCTGATGCAGAAATATAAAATATTCACATAAATAATAAAAAAATAGAAATCATAGTATAGATGTCATTTAGAAACCTAGAGTGTTCAGATGGGTAATTTGCAAAAAGAAAAAAACAAAAAGCAAACAAACAAAAAATAAAAATTGTGGAATAATCATTGAAGATAATAAAAACTAATTTCTTATTCTGAACAAAGAGTTCTCCAGCTCATTACTTTTTGTTATAAAGGCAAACACATGCTAAAGAAAGAGTCATTTTTTTGTGTGTGCGTGATCTGGCTTTTTTATATAGATAGTTTAGTTTTAAGAAAAAGATCTTAGGGCCATAAAAACTAAAGATCTCAGTTTTCTCTTTTTAATGATGTTGATAGCTTCCTCAACTAAAAGTAATTCCAGGTGATATTTTTCTTTACTGATTCCATATATGATCAGGATTAAGCTTTCTGGAATAGAGATACTCACAATATAACCTGAAGGAAGCATTTACAGTGATAAAAAGCTTAAAAAGCCTGATATTTTATTACTATTTATAATTTATATGATATAAAAGGTGTCCATACAGCTTTGCAAGCATGTGGAAGGATATGTAGGAGCTAACAATCTAATTTAAACTAGCAAAACACTAAATAATCAAGAATACAGGCAGAGAAGAAGAAAGATGCATTGGATGTGACATGAATCCTCAAATCTGAAAACATTTGCCATATCCAATATAGATGGTACTGAGAGGTCAGCTTCTCCCATTCAGTGGGCTAGGATATCAATTACTGTCATTGACCACTTATATTTTTAGACAAGCATTTTTCTGCTCTCTCCTATTTTACTTATCATTTGAAAGAGCTCCTAGTAAATATCAGAAAAGAAGTACTCCTTTAAATGTTTCTTTAAATGTTACCTGGCAGTGATGCCCTGGAAAACAAAATTAACGTGTTTCTGCTTCTATGGTGACACTTTTGTTTGCAGTGTGGACAATAGATGGGTTTTTTTTTTTTTTTTTTGGTATCTAACAATTTTTCTTTTCTTTCAAACAGATGAAAGTTGAAAACATGATAAGTTCTGAAGACAGCCACTATAATTTTGGTATATTTTTGTCCATAAATGTTTTGCTCCATTCCTGGAATTTGGTGAAAAGAAAATCTGAAAAATAAACAGACCTTATAATAGTTGCCAGTGAGTTTTAAGGATGGAATAGAAGGAAAAAGAGAGAAAAGAAGTCAAGACAAGAAAAAACTCTGAGAAGAGGTCCAGTAATGTGGTTTAAAAAATCCAGCAGTTAGAGTTTCTTCTTAGATTTCTTCTGAAATTTCACCTACTTATTTATTGCAGGCAATCCCTCTACAGTGTTCCTAGGCTCCCCTCCCCATCTCTCTTCCCATTTAGGATGAGCATTTAGTACAGGTGCTGACCTGAAAAAAAAGGTATAATATTGTTCACGTGACCTGTAATCTGTCCCTGACACAGCAATAAACTGGATGTAGATTTTAGGGCTAGTACTCTACTGTTTTTACAAACAATCTAGATGCAGGACTAGAGTGCATACTAATTTTGCAAATGATACTAAATTAGGAGGAGCTGTTGACTCCCTTGAGGATAAAGAGAGAGATCTTGCAGTGAGAGCTTGGAAACTTACAGGGCTGAGCAACCATGAGCACTATGAAATTTAATATGAGGAAGTACTAGACTCTGAGCCTGATATGGGGCAGTCCTGTAAATATGTATGGGCTAGGGGACAAAGGGTTGGAGAGTAGATTTGTGAAAAGTAATCTGCTGGTTCTTATTGGCAAGTGGAACTAATTTTGGTAAATCTGGTCTTCTAGAGGAGGACAGGGTTCATCTATTAGACAAGGGGAAGGCCATCTTTGGCAGCAAGCTTTCCAGTTTAATCAGGAAGGCTTTAAACTAGAGTTGCCAGGGGAGACAATCTTCAAACCATCCCACTTTCAGGCAGGCAATGGTAATGGATGCCCTGGGCCTGGAGTATGATCACAGGCCAGGAAGACAGCACCTGAGGTTCAGGATAAGGGAACTCTAATTGGTAAATCAGCCTCAATAGGAGCCCAATTCAAGTTACCAGTGTGAGAAGCATGGGGAATAAACAGGAGGAGCTGCAGGCATGATGGAGTGACTCTCATTACTGGAGTGTAGGAATAGATGGGAAAAGATTAGGAAAGACAGGCAGGGAAGAAGGGAGAGGGTGTTGACATCTTCATCAATGACCACCTGGAATCCATGGAGCTCCACATGGAGATGGGAGCTGGTAGAGAACTTAGGGGTGAGGGCAAAATGGAAGGCAAGGGAAGGAGACATTGTAGAAGGAGTCTGCTACAGGCTGACTGATCAAGAGGACCAAGTGGATGAGGCCCTCTATAATCAGATAGGAACAGCTTCACATTCACAAAACATGGTCCTCATGGGGGACTTCCATGTCATGTCTCATGGGGGACAACATAGCAATGCACCAGAAGTCAAAGAGGCCCCTAGAATGCGTTGATGATAACTTCCTCTTCTCAAGTAGTACAGGAACCTATGAGGAAATGTGCAATGCTGGACCTTGTCCTCACCAATGAGAAGGGATGGCGAGTAATGTGAAGTTCCAGGGCAGCCTTGACTGTAGTTACCATGAAATGATGGGAGTTCAAAATTCTGCAAGTGTCAAAGAGGGTGCACAGTAAGCTTGCTACTCTGCACTTCAAGACAGCAGACACTGAACACTTCAGGGAACTGCTTGGCAGAGTGACATGGGAGAGTGCCCTGGAGGGAAGAAGGGTCCATGAAAGTTGATCGATATTCAAATATCATCTTTTCCAAGCCCAGAAACAGTGCATCCTGAGAAAAAGGAAGGAAGACAAGAATGCCAGGAGGCTTCAATGAATCAACAAGATGATCCTGGACTTATCGAAAAGAAAATCTATAGGGAGTGGAAGCAGAAACTGGAGACCTGGTCACAAGGGATAAGGAGAAAGCTGAGGTGCTCGATGACTTCTTTGCCTCAGTTTTCATGGGCGAGGGCTCCAGCCACACCACCCAAGTTGCAGATAGTAATGGTATCTGGAAAAGGTAGATCCACCCTTCAATAAGTGAATATGAGGTTCGAGACCAACCTGAAGGTGCACAAGTCCGTGGGACCTGATGAGATCCATCCATGGGTCTGAGGGAAGTTGCCAAGCCCCTGTCTGGCATATTTGAAAGGTCATGACAGTCTGGTGAAGTTCCCACTGACTGGAGAAGAGGAAATATAACCCCCATTTTCAAGAAGAAAATAAAAGAAGATCTAGATAACTAAAGTCCAGTCAGTCTCACCTCTGTGCTTGGCAAGGTCATGGAGCAGATCCTCCTGAAGTCCCTACTTCCCTGAAGGCACATGGAAAATAAAGATAACATGATTGGTGCTAACTTAAATGGCTTCACCAAGGGCAAGTCATGCCTGAAAACATGGTGGCCTTTTCTGATGGAGTTACAGTGTCAGTGAATAAAGGAAGAGCAATTTATGTCATCTACCTGGACTTGTGCCAAGCATTTAACACTGTCCCACATGACATCCTGGTTGCTAAGTTGGAGAAAAATTCATTTAGTAGATGGATCACTTGCTGGATAAGGAATTGGCTGGATGGTCCAAGTTGCTCAAAGCCTTGTCCAGCCTGGCCTTGAATGCCTCCAGGGTGGGGGCATCCACAACCTCTCTGCGCAACCTGTTCCAGCACGACCCTCACACTAAAGTATTTCTTTCTAATATCTAGTATAAATCTACCCTCTTCCAGTTCAAAACCATCTCCCCAGTTGGGGTTAGAGTAGGCTAGGCTAGGATGCAATTCCATATTTTTAGATCCACTCTGAAGGATCATCAGTCTGTTGTTCCATCTGTCAAAAAGTCAAGAAGCATGAGAATGTAAAAACTCTCTCTCTTTCTCTCTTTCTCTCTTTCTCTCTTTCTCTCTTTCTCTCTTTCTCTCTTTCTCTCTTTCTCTCTTTCTCTCTTTCTCTCTTTCTCTCTTTCTCTCTTTCTCTCTCTCTTTCTCTCTCTTTCTCCCTCTTTTCCTCTCTTTCCATCTCTCTTTTACTCTTTCTATTTGTAATTTACTTTTCATGGTTCTATTTAAAATTCTGAAGGTATATGAAATTCTCTCCTTAAGCACTACTCAGAATAACATGGCAATTTATTTCGTTTATCTTGTGCATTTTATTCTAATTATTTCCTTTTGAACTGACAGCACTCTAGGGTTCCTGGTGCTGTGGAGTCTATAGTGTTCTGTCATCCTATGTACACACAACTGTAGTGGCTCACAAGAATTTATCTCAGTGAGTTTTAAGAGTCTGTCAAGCATTTACATGTGTCTTTGTGGCTTTACTCTCTGCTGCTAGTGCTTTGTTTGTCATATTGATTTTGTATTTGCAGTCACCAGTTGGCCTTGAGTAGGATGAATGGTTATATATTGTTTACACTGCAGTAATGCCTCAAAGCAATGACAGTTTTTTTAGAGACTGACCCTGTAAAAATGTCCACTGGATGGATAAATTCTGAAAGAACTGTGACAGAAAAACTGTTAAAACAGGTAAATAGAATTAACTATCCTAACAAACAAATGACAGGACTGATTCCCATTGGTTTTATTATAATAAAGATAAAGTCAATGCTGACATTGGTAAGTGATGAGAGTTTAAGAAGATAATGATTTCAATAAATGTTATATGGAAAAATAAATGTTATATGGGAATTTTTACATTGCCTCATTAAAAGATCACTGAAATCACTGAACTGCAAGGAAATGGCCACGTCTTATTCCTAGCCACTCCACTCTGCCAAAGTGTCCACTCTGCCCCACTGAAGATTTTGTCACTTAAATCTCTTTTGGCTGATCAAGTGGGGTCCATAAGCAATAAGATGCCTACCTTTTAGTAGCTAATCATAAAACCACTTGAGATAACATCTGATTTTTTTACTCTGAAGGAAGAAAAACATCCCCATAACATTTCTGCCTGCGTGGCTTTGGGCTTTATAGGTTTGATCACTGCATGATATGACCATGAAGATCACTCCAGTGTAGAGTGCTGCACACAGCTGCCCACATCATGGAGGGTTTGAAGAAGAAGTTATATTTTACTATTTCTCTGTGGCTTCTCTGCCTTCCTTTTCTCTGCAGGGCTATCTATAAAGAGAAAGGGTCTGTTTGGCATTACTTTTAGTTATCTGAAAAGTCACCTTTTCTTCCCTGCAGCCATTGAGATGATCCTGCCAAGGGAGTAGTCCCTGGATTGAAATGCCTTGAGGCTAACATCTGATCTTCACCTACACAACTGGCTTCCTCTGCTGATCAAACAGATTTCATATCACATCAGTGTGCCTCAAAGCAAAGGACTTTACTAATTATCTGGTGCTACATATGGTATTGCTGAGTGGGTATGGTCATGTGCTTGCCAAAATTAGAAATGCATGTATACATATATATAATAATGTTGTGCCTTACTGCAGATGATATCATCTGGGCACAGCAGAAGAACACACTCTGAAGTCTGGACAGATCAGACCAGTTTGTAAAACCTGTTCATGACAATTTTGTTGTTGCTCCCTACAGCTTCCAGCGATCACAAGCAGTAGCTAATGGGGGGAAGCAGGCTGCCCAGCTTGGACCTGCTTGTGTGAGGGCTTCTGCACGTGGTACTTAGTAGTGGCCTGCATTTGTATAGTTTATTGAGGAGTATTTGCCAACAACCAGGACTGCAAGAAGGACATTCTATCACAGTGGATCAGCAACCTTTTTGCAGGCTACTTTGTGGAAGTGTGGCCTGAATGTGAACTCTGAACAAATACTTCCTTTATGTAATCTTTATCAAGTTAATCATTTGAGATGTGATTATGAGTCAGAGACCTTGAATGCTACTTCTGCGCTGCATTTTACAATTGATTTTGTTAGATTCCAAACATAAAGTCTGCCAGCTGCCATTTATTTCAGATGTGCCCTTTGTAGTTAGTTTAGTTGATAAAACATTCAGTATTGCCCTGCAGAACATACCTGAAAGGAAAACAACAGCTTAAAGCCTGCTACAGGTAACAAACTCACTGTTTCTCCATTAGCTGCTAGTATCATTATATTGACACAAGTCTATGTTTTGGATGATAGGACATAATAGGTGAAATTCTGACACTTTGCAAACATGATTACATTCATACTTGACATTGTTATTTTCTTGCCTAATTGGACAAATTTTCTCTCTCATTAAATCATAGTGTATTTTGCCAATGTGATGATTTCTGCATCTGACTTTCAGACATTTACCTGAGCACCACATCTTGCTGAGGAAAATCAGTCATCACTTCCAGATCACTTTTCTGCAACTGTCATTCCAAGGACATGTTCATTTCCCTGGTTAGATCAAGTTAAAAAAATTGAAAAGTATTGGATGTAGAATAACATGTACTCTGTTGCTCTATGTTCTGAAACCTAAATTGCCTAGAGCTGCCCTGGTTTCAAGCTTATGAGTCATCTAAACTCAAGCTGTAGAAATTCCAGAGGGCATGATGTTAAATAATGCATGAGTGATGTAATTTCACTGTGTATCTCATTAGCAAAATGCTGCAGGAATGAATTAGGGAGAAGAATCTAAACCTATTCTGCCCATATCTCCTTATTCTTCCTTTCTTCTTTTTTCTTTTCTTCCTTTCTTCCTTTCTTAATTCCATTTAAAGGGTTTATTTATAAGAATAACAAACACATTAAATAAAATTACTATTACAGCTGTTCTCTTGTTAGAGAAAAATTCTGAGAATATTTTCTACTTCAAGTCCTAACCCTGAATGTCTTACACTTTCTGAGAGTGTGGGTGTGTAAGTGTGAAGGTATGTATATGTACTGCACTATATGTAAATCTATGCATGTATAGAGAGACCAGGAGTCTACATCGTATCTTCCACAAAACCAAAACAACAACAATGAAGAAGATTTATCTCTTGGCTTCAAAGTTATTAAAGCCTCTTTTTATTATTAATTTTTAATTTTTTGTTAGCCCAAGCAATGTATAATATTCTAGTAACCAAACAGGTTATGCAAATAATAATCTTCTTTTATCTAGAAGTATGCATCTGTAATTAAGAGTGTCAGTCACCTTATCTTGTAAACAGTCTGTTCTTGGTACGCAAATATAGGAACTGGTGCAGATGTGCCTGTGAGAGCCAATATATCATTTTTGCTGCATCTAAAGCCTGCAATTTCATGCTTAGAACTTGGCATTGTAACCATGGTTATCTTTCAGTTTGATGCAGAATACAGAGGCTTCAGCAGATTTTTTTTTTAATTAGACCTATGGCAATCAAAACACATAAAAGCGATTTCCAAATATAGAATCTGATAGATACAATGGTATTATTTATTACATGATACATAGATTTTTATTTTATTTTTTTTGTGTGTGTATTTTTCCTGAAATTTATTCATAAACAAGGAGACTGATAGGTCATGCATAAGAGTGCTGGACCTCTCTTATCATGAAGATTTTCTCCGTACAGAGAGTGTAAACTAGAAGACTGCTATTTCTAAAAGCATAAGGTTGAAGTAAAAACACTGTCTGGAAGCATGGATACTTTCAAATGATTATTTACTTTATTTTAAAATTTATTTCCAAAAAAGCCTATTGTGGTATTTCTAATTTTTTTTCAAAGTAATGGAAGTTCAAAGCTTTGATATTAGCTGAGAATTTTCTACATATTTTATGGGCCTCCATATGGCTGTGTTTGTTGAACAAAAGGAGTTTACAGTAGGATAAATGAAGCAGATGACCAGTGCATCCTTACAGTCTGAAAAAAAAAATGATTACAGAGTTTCTGAGGAGTGTATATGATTGTAACACTTCTTTAATAAACACTGAGTAGTTATATGTATGTTAGACTGTTCAAGAGCAAACAGTTTTCTGTAAACTTGATGTTTCCTATGAAGAAGTGTAATATTGTTGGTACTTATCCTAGAAGAATTGCCCTATAAATTGCAAAAAGTTTTTACAGGCTTGAGTAAGCAGAGCATTTTCATTAGAAGTCAGTAGGTACTGCACTGCAGGGAGTGCACATGTGGTGTGCAGCAGCTAGAGAACGCTTGTTTCTCAGAAACAGCACAGAGTCAAACTCAGTTGAACCCTCAAAGCCTCCAAGGCAGCTCTATTGCAGATGATTCTTTGTTCTGAGCATCCTACCAAAAGAAAATTGGATTATCCTCTTAAATGACAGTACCTACTGTAAGGAAGAAAGCTGGGTTGAGAATTAGCTCAACCATTCAAACAAAAACATTTACTTCATATCTGTTATTTTTATTCATTCACTGGGGCAGTGACCTGGCAAATGGAGGTTGCTCTGAAGACTGTATTTCCTAACTGCTGCTGTTATTCACCATACCCTATATTAAATGAATGCCCTAATGGGGCTGTCTACTTGGACTTGCTCATCCCTAGAGTCTGCCTTTGAAATCATGTCCCTAGAGCCAAGGGTGAATTTCAGGAGCATTTGGGACACCTGGCATTGCTCTACCTCTGAACTGGGGCAGAGAAACAGAGCGTGTGTGCTACCTACAAGCAGACTGTGCTTGTCAGCATTCAAAACAACTGCCATTGCAGCCCACACTTAATCACCACGGGACTGAGGAGGCAGAGTATTGTGTGGAGAAGGGCTAAGGCACTGGCGTAGAGATGAAAAGGCATTAGTCTAGCTGGGACTGACCCACTTGCAAGCATGCATGAAAGTAATCAATAAGTACTTCACCTGAGGCCAAAACCAAAGAGTAGATGTGCTGTCTGAAAGGCAAATGTGGCACTCAGTTAAAAGCACTGCATAAAGAAACTGGGCAGAGTAATTTTGCTGCTTCAGGAATTTTCTTGGAGCTGAATGCTAAGGGTCAGAGTTCAAATTTAGTGCAGTATCAAGAGAAACAAGTAGATATGCCTGGGGGGAACAGAAAGGTTTTGCTACATCTTGGTCTACTACAAAAGCTGTAAGAAAATGGGGAATACTTTTGAAGTTTGGATACTTTTCTTTTAAATACGGTCAATACAGGTCCAGCCTCATAACATTTTTTTTGGAGATATGCCTGTTATTTATATTATGACACAGAAGCTAAAGTCTGCTTTCAGACCAAACTCCTAATACTAAAGTGTGCATTGATACTGATCTCTAGAAAGCTGATCCACTCCAGAAAGAATCTGCAGACCTGATACAAAATTAACAGGAAGACTGATGAAAAGAGAAGGGTCTGAGCAGAACTAAGAAAAAGAAGGCTGAAGAAAGAAAAAGGGAAAATTTCCATGAAGAGCATGAAGGAAGTCTTCAGGATTCTACAAGGATAACATTTTCATCCTTCATTTTTTTTAAACTACGTGGAGTGCAGTGTTAAGTATCTGTTTGCCTATTATCTGATTTTAAACTTTACACCACATAGAATTTTATTATAAAATCTAAAATTATGCAAGACTCATTAGATTTTAAATAAATGAAAAAATTTACACATTGTATCTTTAGTCCAGTGGTCACATAAACTAGTCAAACCCTAATATTTTGGGTTAGATCAAGGTAATACTTGGTGAAATTATATAGTGAACTTTTGTTTTCAAATACTGAAATTAGCTAAAATTACTTTCATGCAGCCTGTCTGCAGCAGAAGGACAGGATTGGTACTTTCAAATGAATTTTACCTTGAATTTGGATTTATCTGAACATAAAATTCAAAGCATAACTCTGAGCATTTGAGATCAAATAAATAAAAAGCCAAAAGACTGTGTGAGTCCCTGCATCATGAAATAACTCAGTTTTGCCTAGATCTGCTTATTAACTAAAAATAGATTTGTATCATCTCTATTCAGAACCTCCGGTGTTAGCATGAGGAGTGATAAAAACCCAACAGACACCCGAGAAGCTAAATCAGCGACTTAAAAAGAAAGCAAGGAAAAGGAGAAACTAACTGTGATGCAAACTTCATCTCTCTTTCAAATGGTGTTTACATGTAAGTGACTGGTATTTTTTGTAAGTGGATTATCTTGCAGAACCCTGAAGCTGTATACATGCCCTTTGTGTTTCAGTTTGTATGTGCTATTCCGGAGAAGTCTAGACTATCCTTCTGTTAAAAAGAAACAATAAAATCTTTATGAAAATATGGTAGAACAAAAAAGTGGGAAGGAGAAATATTTATGGTATTTAATGATAGCTCCCTCCCATAGACAGGTCAGTATTGAAGTTTTTGTTACTTGAAGAAGTTTAATTTCCCTGTGAATCTGAAGCACTCACCACCAAATTATTATTCTTTTTCTCTGCAAGGTAATCCTTCTGCAATTTTATTTACAGAGGAACTGGAATCACACTTACAAACAGATGAGAACTCAGGTCACCTTCCTGAAGGTACAGCCTGGGTCGAACAAATGGAGAGGAGAGAGGTAAGTGGGGTATGAAAGAAAAAAATGATGGATTTGATAGCCAAGTTCTGATCTCTGAATGGAAGATATGCTTCTCTTCCTTCAAACCAATCTCTTTCATTTGTTTTATTAGTTATCCAAATACATTTTAATCGTGTAAGTTGTCCAGTTTCCTTTCTGTTTGCATGATAATTTTGGTCTATTTAAGCCAAACATTTGTGGAACTTTAAGCCAGCTGACTATAGTCATGCTTAAGTCTAGACCATGTTTATATATTGTTTGAACTTAAACAAGACCATGTGATGAGTCCTGCACTTCGGTCAAAAAAATTTATGCACTGTTGCAGGCTTGGGCCAGAGTGGCTGAAAGGCTTCATGGAGGAAAAGGATCTGGGGTTGTTAACTGACAGTCATTGGAACATGAGCCCAGCAGTGTGTCCAGGTGGTCAAGAAGGCCAATGATATCCTGGCTTGTATCTATCAGAAATAGCATAGCTTGAGGAGCAGGAAGATCATCCCTCTGAACTCTGCACTGGCGAGGCTGCACCGTGAGTACTGTGTTCTTGTACTGCCCCTCACTACAAGAAATACATTGAGGCTCCAAAATGTGTCCAAAGAAAAGCAACAAAGTGTGAGTATTATGAGAAGGGGCTGAAGGAACTGGGATTGTTCAGTCTGGAGAAGAGGGGACTGAGGGAAGATCTTATTGCTCTCTACAACAGCCTGAAAGGCAGTTGTGGTGAGGTGGGGATCAGCCTCTTCTCCCATTTAACAGTGATAGCGCAAGAAGTAATTGCTTTAAGCTGTGGCAGGGGAGGTTCAGCTGGATATTAGGAAGAATTTATTCCCAGAAAGAGTGGTGAGGCATTGGAAAAGGCTGTCCAGGACAGTGATGTACTCACTCTCCCTGGAGGTGTTCAAGAGTTGTGTAGATGTGGCACTGAGACATGGTTACTATGCATGGTGGGGACAAACTTATGGCTGGACTTGCTGATCTTTCTAACCTTAATGATTCTATAATTCTATCATTCTGTATCTGCAGAGTCAGAAACTTTTTATCAGATATTCATCTTTTTCATTCTTCTATCAAAGCCAATTGTACTGATTTCACAGTAATTACTGTTAAAAAAATCTATTATTTTCTTTTCTGCAGGATTAAGCAATTCCCAATTCTATTTAGATTAACTAGTAATCTGTCAATTTATCATCTGAACAGACTTTCTGGTGGTTTTGGTTTGTTATTACTCTTTCTGTTTTTTTTTTGTTTTTTTTTTTTGGCGGGGGGGTCGTGGGGGGTGGTGGTGATGGGAAATACAAATAAAAAGCTCCAAAGCATATTCTATGTGAGGCATAAACAGATTTTAATTAATTTTGTGTTTTCAATCTCTTAGATTTAGCACCAGGGAATTTTTAGTGCTCTGCTAGACTTTCAAGTAATCAATGGCTTTATTAACTAGTCTTTAGTGATAAGAAAATGTCTGCCAGTCAACAAGCAGAATGTATTTTTAGCTCTTTCATACAAAATTATTTACACTACAACTGGACCTTACATGCATAATTACTAATAACTGCAAAATGAGCAATTTTTCATCCCTTATCTGCCAATCCGTACATTAAGATGTAAAACACCCCAGTACTTAGATCATTACTTGCATTGCAACTAATGAGATCAAAGAGATTTTTAATTACTTTGAATAGCCATTAATAGTTTCCAAAATATTTATTGGAGAGTATATACAGATGTATAATTCACTGGGAAACGTAGAAAACGGATTTTCATCCTTTGTTCCATTGTCATCTGAAATTTTCATGTGAACTGAGGCAGTTTAATGTCTACTTTATGTTGCAAATCACAAGAGTTACAGACACAAAGTAATATGATACATGGACAAAGTTATCAGACAATTTTTTTTTTCCTATTTATATTGAAAATTGACCAAAGACATTTCCTGTGAAAAGTAGCAATAATTACATAGCATTTTTTGTTTTGTTTTAGGACTAGCTGGAAAATGTGGTTAATTGCCCAGCAGATATCTTAGGCTTTGATCCTTGTTGATATAGTAGTCCTTCTACTATAACATTAAATCAATTAATTTTTTTTTTCATTCAATTGTATTCCATTAGTTCACAAAAGTTTTTCAATGTACTGTTTAGATAACTGCAGTTAAAAGTATTTTTATAGAAAGGAAACTAATACAGTGGAAAATGAGCATCACATCTTCCAGGCGGAATACTTAAATCCTGTTTCAGGGCCTGAGGACTATGAGATTGTTGAGGCACTGGAACAGGTTGCCCAGGGAAGCTGTGGATGCTCCATCTGTGGAATTGTTCAAGGCCGGGTTAGATGGGACTTCTGGCAACCTGATCTAATGAAAGATGTCAGCACCATGGCTGGGGGTTGGAACTAGATGATCTTTAAAGTTCCCTTCCATCCCAAGCTATTATTTGATTCTATGGCTTTCTCCACAGTGATCAGTTTGAATCCCAGATGCATGCTATAGATGTATGAACCATGTAACTGATAGAAAAAATAGTACTAAGGTTTATCTTGAAGCATGTAACCCACTAAGCTACAAATTTGGTGAAATTATTTTCTCAAGGTCACATCGAACAAATGTGGAAAACCCAGAAAATGGTTGTCCTGACTCTTAGGATGGCCAACATATGACAGTTCTTTTCCCTTTCCAAGAAATTTTGATAAATGAAAAATCTAGTATTTTTTTTTCCTTTTCTACTCTGTATTTACCAAATTTAACTGTGAATTATTAGTCAAAGGCACTTATGTGAAGAAAGTATATATCCTTTTCAAAATAATGTGTTTTAAATGGAAATGAGGGGTGGTAATACCAGAGAACCTTGAGCAAAACAAGAGGTTTAAACTATGGTGCATAGTAATTTACTAATTTATTTCTGAGGGGAAAAATCTAGATATACCTATTAGTAAATGAATTATTTTGCTTGGTTGGGTGAACAAATTGGCTTAAAGATGAATATATACTTTAGATATTTAGATATTTAGATATTTAAATATTTAGATATTAGATATTTAAATTAAATGTAATATGCACATACTAGTTACTTAAGTCCTCAGGGTACTTTCTAAATGATACAACAAATGCCATTTGGTGCCATTTTATCACATTTTCTAATATCTTATACGTTAGTGTGCAATTACGTAATTTTCTGGTTGAAGTACATTACTGCTTATGAACCTGTTTTGGATAGAATCAATACCTTTCTAGTTCTTCAGTAGTTAAAAAAATAAGATGCTGATGTACAATTACTCACAGGAAGATTGCACTGCTTAATTACATTCTTGTGGGGATGTAGATACATTAGGATAAAGGTGATATCTTAGTGTATCTATTTCTCTGCAGGAAAAGGCAGCAAGGAAGAGGCAGAGAGACACCTTCCAAAGTGTTTTTTTCTCTTTCATATATTTTCAAGTTATACCTTATGGTTTTTTTTTACAAAGTAGTAATTCCAATCTTTTCAATCCCTCATCAGAGAAGTTGCTTTTATATTTGTTTGTCCTTAATTGTTATCATTATTATTCTTTGAGTCTGCTTTTATTCTAGCGTGTTCTATCTTGGAAAGTAGTGAACAAAGTTTTTCCTCTGTGACTTGAACTCAGATACATCTATTGACACTGTGACTTGGCTTGCAGAGTTTTCTGTTCTACTCTATTTATGTAAAGACTCACCTTTCTGAAATACGATTTCCTATTAAATGGGCATCTCTAGTGAGCTAGCAACTGAGTCAACCATTTCCTGAACTGATCCTATTAATTTAAAACCAAAAGTGCAGAAGTAGTTCAATTTCCACCAGTTATGAAAAGTGTTTGTATCTCTGAAAATCTCTATGCTGAGAAGACTCCTTGATGTTGAAGAGATATCAAACAAGCTGGTTACGGCCATTGCCTCCTGTCTTATGCAATACATTTCCCATAGGCTGTACTTATAGCAGAATCACAGAACTGTAGGGGTTGGAAGGGACCTCTAGAGATCATCAAGTCCAAACCCCTGCCAAAGCAGCTCCCTAAACCAGGTTGCACAGGTAGGTGTCCAGGAGGGTCTTGAACATCTCCAGAGGAAATTCCACAACCTCTCTAGCCAACCTGTTCCAGTGCGTCACCCTTTACTGTGAAGAAGCTCTTATGCACATTTGTGCAGAATTTCCTATGCTTCTGTTTGCGGCCATTTCCCCTCGTCGTATCCCACACACTGCTGAGGTGATTCTGGTCTTGTCCCTTTGCCTCCTGCACCTTAGATATTTATAGACGTGGATTAGATCCCCTCTGAGTCTTCTTTTTTCAAGGCTGAACAGACCCAGGTCTCTTAGCCTATCCCTGTAAGAGAGGTGCTCCAGGCCCTTTATCATCTTTGTGGCCCTCCGCTGAACTCTTTCTAGGAGATCCCTGTCTTTTTTGTACTGGGGAGCCCAGAACTGGACACAGTAGTCCAGGTGAGGCCTCACCAGGGCAGAATAGAGGGGAGGATATCCTCCCTTGACCTGCTGGCCATGCTATTTTTAATGCGCCCCAGTATGTCGTTGGCCTTTTTGGCCACTGGGGCACACTGATGGCTCAGTAGAATAGAATAGTGGCAATAGAATGTAAGAAACCCAAGACTCAGTTCAGATAATTACACTTGCTGGAGATGAAATGGTCATCAGAAGTCAAAAAAGATTCTGCTGTTACATACTGATCCCCTCATGAATATGTCTGGGACTGAATATTTCCATATATTCTGAAGGATCCTCAGTTTTCCTTGGGAGACTGAAAATGCCTCACATATTCTGTTGCTTGAATCTTTTGTATTTTGTTCAGTGAATAAGAACATCAAAGACTAAATAAATGCAGAAATCTAATTCCATATTTCCATTATTATCTGCAAGATGACTTTTGGATGATTGCATTTAGAAATGCCATGAGAATCTTCTAACTATTCTACACAAGGCTCAGAAATTTTCCCAAGTTTCCTGTGGGGCATCCAACTCCTCTCTGGGCAACCTGTTCCAGTGCTTCACTACCCTTATCATAAAAAAAACATTTTTCTTGTATACAGTCTCCCCTGTTTTAATTTGAAACAATTTCTCCTTGTCCTACCACAATAGACCCTGCTAAAGAGTCTGTCCCTTCTTTCTTATAGACCCCCTTTAGATACTGAAAGGCTCAGTATGTTCATTTGCAATTTCTTAAGCCATGCAGGTGGTTTTGAGAAGAAATACTATGAAAACATGACAAATTCCAACCCCCTCCTCCCCATATTATCTATTTTATAACGATGTTACCAGAGCTGGTTCTGCCAATTAGCTGAAACTGAAAGCATATTGATATGTATCTGGAAACACTGTAGCTCCAATGTGCTAAGACAGATCATCCTTACTACATATTGAATATTATATGGACATCTGTTAAAAATCCTCTTCCCGTTCCAGTTATACTATGTGTATAAAATGGATCAGAATTTACAGAAATAATTCTAAACCAAATTTATGAGACAGTTCATGCTGAAAGTTGTCAGTTTTTTAAGTCTCTAAGAATAAGTGATAGGCATATTGATAATATGACCTTTTCCTGGCTGTAGCTTAGACAGAACAGCACATGTCACTACTGATAAGGTATGAAACACCCTATGTGGCCTCAGCTGAAAGTAGAAACTACTCTTAGGCTTTTGTTCTACACTGAATGTATATTGAAAGGGAGAGGTCTGTATTTCATAAAGGAACAAATTAAAGGAGAAATTATATTGAAAAATCTACATGGGAAGTTGGAGTTTAACTGTCAAACAGATTTCAATGGAGTTAAGAAATACTGAATATCTGGGAATGTGGGCCTTATTAGTGGTGAGAAGATAGCTAAGATAACGACCCCCTTTCAGTGTCAACTGCTAAATATACGAGGACTGCTCCAACTGTAATGCCTTATATATTACTCTATTGACCCACAATGTCAGAGGCAGATGGCAATAGAGGCTGAACCTTCCCAGCAATATTCTGTTACTTGTTGCTGCTGTGTGACAGATGGCAGCAGAGGGGCAGCCTGACAAAATGGAATTTGATATGAAAATGTGTATGAAGCAAAGATATATATTGAATGTGGGCTCCTGTTCATAACTGGCAAAAATGCACAGCTCATGCTGGTGACCATGTTGAAATATAGTGTTTTGTAGTTGAGAATGTGCTCTATGAAACACTGTTATTGAGCTCTTTGTGTATGTTGTAATTTCTGTGTAAATAAGCAGGAGACATTACTTTTGGAGTGATCTCGATACATGCTCTTTTCATGGGAGGACGATTGCCAAGAATGCAAAAAGGGAGTAAGGGAGTTTTTGAAGAAGTTAGGAATAAGACTGGTAGTCCTAAATTTAGTACAGTGAAGCAACAGCCCAAATTCCTCAGGGTGTTAGGGCAATGGGAAAATTGCATCATAGAAAACCCTGGGAGAAGGTGGGGAGTGGCAGCAGATTAAGGGCAGCCCTCATGTGGAAGCAATTATGAAAGGGCTTGGGAGAAGCTTTTTCCTTTCCAAATAAGTTATGGTCCCTGTGATCTAAATTATCAAAATCTGATCAAACTGCAATTGTGTCACTGATATTTCTTGAGGATGATTTGTTACTTTTATCTCGTATAGTCTTCTGTGTGGTTACAAGTGCAGACAAAGCTAAGGAAAATTGGAGAATATTAATTCATTTATGTGTTTAGTCCTGTAAAAACATCTGCTTATGGCTGCTAGCTTTTCAGTTCATATGTCTGTATATTTTCCCTCAAAACACTCTCTGTCTTCCTTTATCATTATTTCTCCCAGATGAGTTGTCTGATTGTGGTGTGATTTTTTTTTCTCTTTTTCAGTTTCTTGCTATTTTCTTGTGATCTCAGTGATTGTAAAACTGAATGCTCATTTATTTATTTATTTTATTTATTTTTCTATGTTGCTGTTCTGGCAATAACATATATATTTTTTATTTTTATTGTTTTCCTGATGTGAGATTTGCATCATTGTTTCTCTCTTTTTATTCTTTTTTTCTTTTTTTTTTTCCACCTACCATTACTCCTTTACTAAATGGGTTGTAAAAAACTATCATTTTCATTTCAGTTGTCTGGAGTGAGTTGACAAAAAAGACTTTCTGAATATCCTGCTGCTCTGCCTAGGAGGTGAAGAGGAATAATCTTCTTGAAAACCACAGGAAGCAGGTGATCATCTTTTGCTACCAGAAAGATCTGAAAACTTTGTGAAAATAGTACTGTTTAATACTTTTCTGTGACAAAGGTTAGCTCCTACATGTGTGTGTTGGTTGAATAAAACATTTTCCTATTAAAGTGATATGCTTCAGAAGGATTTTGTAAGTATGAGAATGTAAGAAATGTACATTTTGCCACTGAATTTATTAGCAACACGAGTCACAGTTCTAGCTGGGTGCTGCATATCACAAAATACAGAGAGGCACACATAGACTGTTAGAAGGCTGTTTATTTCTGAGATGCAGACATTTACAAGAGATGTAAAGGGCATATTATTATGCAGACTTTCAAGCATATTAAAGCTATTTGGAGAAGTACGATACATATATATTGCTGCCAATGTATGTAGAGGCTACAGGCATGCCTTGTACTAGACAATGTGGAGTTTACAATATGGGAATAACAATTGATTTCATTAATGCTTAGCGACAATATATGCAGCCTTGCAGGAAGGCTTTCTAAATTGAATTAAAAAAATGCAGAATTTATTGCAACCATTCTGGACTTTTGGAGTCAGCATTACCGTGTCATTACTATACTTTCTTGGTATGATATGAAAGTGGAATTTCCCTTTCAGCTCAGGAGTATGGCTGTATTTACCTCCTGACAAATGAAACTGAAATGGTAGAAGTAACCTTTTACCTGTGGGCACCTCATTATTATCAATTCCTGCTACTTTTGTCAGCGTCAGAAAATATATTGTCAAAACTGTCACCAAAACCAAATTTAAGTGGGAGGTATTTAATTTCCCCTTCCATACTGCTGAATTCACGTTTGTTCTCTGTCAATAATAATGGGAGTCAAAATTATTTATAGAAAGGCAAGAAACTTGTCTGTATTCTGATGTTCAAAATATGTATTTTCTTCCTAAGAGTTTTTACATTGAGGCTACAGTTGAGAATGACAGATATGGATACATTAAATTGATTAGATAAATATTTTTTTCAACAACTAAAACTTTAGAAATATTGTCAAAGATTGTCAAAACTACGTTGTTTCACATTGAATACATTTATGTACTGATATGCACTTAAGTTTTATTTTCTCACTGACTTGGCCAATTTTACTGAACTAAAGCCCACACACAGATAATACTTCTCTGCTGAAACAATTTGCTATGTGAGGTGAATGAAGGTGAAAGCTGCTCCTGAATCACAGAGAAGAAATGACTTTCAGAGCTGGATATGTAATGGAGACACAGGCAGGAAAGCAAGAACTAAAATGAGCTAGGAAATCAAAAGACGGGGTGAGCATCACAAGATTTTTCTGATTTGGCCAGCGATTCGGAAGCTGGAAAACTCATAACACATATTTAGGGGAATATGAGAAAAAAAAAGCACCCTCACCTTATTTTGCTGCATAAACTACTTGAATTGCATATTTTTTTAAAGAAGCTAAAAGAAAGCCAATTTTTTATTTACAGAAATATGCCTCATGAAACCAGATACTACCTGTTTAGGAACAAATGGAAGAAAACAGAGGAAATGTTGAACTGAATATAAGAGTCATCATGTCAGCCACTGCTTTCTGAGATGTAGTATGGAATATGCCTGGTTTCTGGAAGAGGATCCATTATAGGTTTGTCATTGAATTGCCAACCCAGCTCCAGGATGATTTCTGACACTTTGGAATAGCAACCACAGCATTTCATTAGCAAAATTTTATTGCTCTCAAAATCTACACTGGAAAAATAGATGCTTCATAGCATCTGCTGTTCCATAAAGAGAAGCATCTGAGTAGGAACATAATTAAACGTGTGGCATCTCAAGCACTATGTGTTAATCTAAGTAGGTAAATCATCTCAGTGTGGATAACTGTGTAGAGGGCATAGAGTACAAGATTCTAAACATGAAAAATAAAAACAAGAAAGCACATCCTTTCACAGGCAGTGAATAATAATAGCCAAAATGGACTCTACAGGGAGAGATTGCTGATGTAAAAGAAAGCAACCATAAAGCACCTACATACCTCAGAATATCAAAAGAATGCTGGTTAGGGAGATTGCCCCTGCTTTCCTATTCCCAAATTTCCTAGGTATTAGTGCTTCATAAAACAGTTCTTCAGCTATTTCCACATGATTAAATTTTGGTTATCTCAGTGCAGCAGGATAATTGTATGCAAATCTGCATGAATTTCACATTGCTATCTCCTTTTAAATCTGTAATATATATAACCCTTTGCTTTCCTTTAAAAACAACAGGAAATAGAATAAAAAGTTTTATATTCAGATTTTTATTGTTATATTGCTCACTTTTGGCAAGAGAAATTAAATTTTACTGAAAATTTGACAGTTAACCCTCATGGATTTTAACATTTCTGGACAGTTGAAAATTCAACTATAACTTCGACTTAGCCATTTACAAAATTTGCATGACAATATCAAAGCTTTTGAACTGATCTTTCCTGAAATAAACTTTAAACCTACAAAATTTTTATTATATTTTTCTTACAAATCTATCTGCTCCATTGACTAAGTTTTTTTTTTTTTTTTTTTTTTTATCAAAGGAGGGAATAAGAAGTCAGAAGGACAGGAACTCCATATCTCACAGTATCAAACAAGGGCTAATATTGCTTCTGTGTCGAAGCCAGAGGAGGCTCTCCACAGCCCAAGACTGTTCCAGGACCATATAGAGCATGGCTTACCCAGGCCACAGTGAATGAAGAGGAATTGACTTGGGATGCATAGGTTGCACTAAAAGTAATGCTTCCTATTTTCATGAAAACTACAATACAAGAACCACAGTAGCACTATTACATAGAGCAAAGTCTCAGCTATAAAACACTATTTTTAAACATAGTTACCACCACTAACTTGTGATGAACCTTTGTGCCACACTTGCAAAAGTCTGCACTGACTACAGGTGACCACTCTTGCTGTCAGCACTGCTGGAACAGACCACCCACCACCTCACTATGCTCACATCCACTGTTTGGTCTCCATAAACATTCATGAAGCATTGAAGAATGTCAGTGGGTACCATTTCACATAGAGTAATTCAATTACACACCTTTGTTTCATATGCACTTCCATTTCAGATGATATTGTGTCAGACTGCCCCTCTTCTGCCATCTGTCACATGGCAACAGCATGTAATGAAATACTGGTAGGAAGGTTCAACTTCTACTGCCATACCACCAACACCCACCACCGATGTCATAGGCAAACATAATAAAATGAGAAGCATTGCTTTCAGAGCTGTCCTCATGCAGCTAATTTATACAAGTAATAAAACTTATTTTAATCTTTAATATTTTTATTAAAACATAAAAAAGAGAGCAGAAAAAACATGAAATGATGAATAAGGCATGACTATGAAGGCTGGGGTATTTCTTTCTGGTAAAATATGGCTTTAAATGTCTGATAAAGAGATATGACCAGATTTTTGAGTTGAATGTCTGACTGCAACTGTGCATTCCATTTGAAAATTCATGTATTAATTTTGACTGGAAATAGAGTTGCAAATGCACCCTAAAATTGATGATATTTTGTAAATCATGAAACCCATTCTCAAATTCTTTTTCAAAACAGAAAGCACAACTGAGTATTTTTGATTGTTCTCAGGACTGTGTTCAGCCAGTCTATTGGAACGGATATGGTTATTTGCCACAACTCAATTCAGCACTGCATGTGCCTTCTCCATGCCCTGGTTTCAGCTCAGACAGTGCCAGTTGAACACTGATGTGTAGTTGTTGCTGAGTAGTGGGTGTGTGCCTGGGGCTGGGCTTAGCCACTTGGTGAGAAGAGCCACTGCCATGATGGTGTGCATCAGAGGCAGCTTTAGAATGGACTGAGTCAGGCTGCAAGTAGTCATATCTGGATTAGACATGTCTTATTTTTTTTCTGGAGAAGTATGGTCCAACTTGTCAGGTATCTCTTCTATATGTGAGGAAAATATACCATATTAGAAATCTGTCAGATACAGTAAACACTATAAGCACTGGCATGTTTCCTATTATGATGCATTTTCCCACTATAGGAAAATGATATATGATGTTATTGAAAGTCTGTATTAATGACAAGAGCATAGCCTGCCAGAATAAGAGTCAGTTGCAGATATACAATTGTACAAATGTAATCTCTTGGTCTATGCTTAGGTGCTTTACTAAGTGAAACCAACTCACAGAAGGTGCAAAACCAATTTTTTTTTAGATTCTGCAAATTCATTTTGCCTCACAGCTGAAAATTAGATGCTGCAGGTCCCTCATAGAATCATAGAATGGCATAGGCTGGAATGGACCTTAAAGATCATTGAGCTCCAGCCCCCCTGCCATGGGCAATGAGTAAAGAATTTCTTCCTAATATCTAACCTAAATTTCCCTTCTTTTAGTTTAAAATCATTCCCTCTTGTCCTATCACTATTAGACTGTGTAAGTAGCTGGTTTCCCTCCTACTTATAATCTCCTTCTCAGATGATGTAAAATCCACTAAATTAAATGATGAAATAAACAATAATATTTACAATTATGGGCTGTGAATAGCTCTGTTTTAATATGCACCTATCGTTTTTCAGATAGGATTCAGTTTGTTAGAATGGTGCAAATTTTCAATAATATTTTATGCTCTGCAGTCATTAACATTCAAAATAACTAGCTTGTGGTCTGTGTGTAATCTAGCAAATTAATCTTCATGCTATTGCAAGCAGTATGTACACATCTTGCAATATGACACTCTTGTACTGCACCATAACCAGAGGGAGATATTTTTCTTGCCTATATATTCCTGGAAATGAGGAAAGTAGGACACTAAAGTAAATAATTTTCTGGCTGGTTTCACTCAAAAGCTCCTGTGGAATAGCTTGAAAATAACTTAATAAAAAGTTGGAAAAGGAGAGATTGAAAAGGATAAGTAATATGAACCAAGGTAAAGACCAGTCCTGGAAGATAAATCTTGTGAAGTATACGGAGCTTTGACAGAATCTCTTGAATTAGACTGCTCTTAAATCACTTCAGCTGAATGTGGACCCTGGAGTGCAATTTGTGGTGATACCAAATTGATGGAAATTAGTTTTCTATAAAGCATCTTGGAGTGTTAGCTCTGATTAATCAGAAGCAATTATTGCAGCTAACAAAGCATAGCAAACACAGCAAAGTTCACAGCCTTCTTCCACCTAGACCAATGAAGTTCCCCAGTAATGTGGTCTCGTATGAAGGACAATTTGCTGTTTACTAGTGCTGTGTGTTTTTCAAGCACCATGGTCAACAGGTGCCTGCTTCAAAACTAGATGAGTTTAGCTGCCCTTGGGAAATGATTTACTTTCCCTAAACATCCAAGCAACAAGATGTAAATGTCTCCTGGTGCATCTGGATTTGTGCTGTCCCAGGGACAACTTACAGATATGGGGTAAGTCAGTGGCAATTTGAAATAAAAGTAATTTTTTCTTAGTTTTTTTAGTTTTCTTAATTTTTTCTCCTAGCAAGGAGACTAAGATCTAGTTAACTATCTTGTTAGTTTTCTCATTTTGCTGCTTTAAAATATTTCTAACTAAATATGACCTGGTATAGAGGAGTTTTTTAGATTTGTAGGCTCTTTTGAGCAGATTTCAGAGGTTGTGCTCCCTGTCTAGAGGGGGAAGTAAACCCTTCAACCACATCAGCTAACTCCGTCGTGGAACTGTGAATCTAGATCCTGCCCCATCCACTTAAATTTAGAGGTGCTTGCAAAAAACTTGTTGACAGACTGTATAAATACAGCAAGTTATGGGCTATGGTGAGTCAAGGTTGAACGGGAAGCTTATTCAGCCAACTCTGCAATGGCTGATGGTCAGATGGAGCTAGAAAATCCTCATAGCTACTTGGATCAGATTACAAGTCACACTCTACATAAGTTGTTTCAGGGCTACAAAAGTGATCTGGATTCATATTGCCTCTGTTCAAGAGAGTAGTCACATCATTTGAAATGCAAGGCTGGCCAAGTTCCTCCAGGCTGTGCTTGTGACCACTCTCTGCAGACTCAAGACCAATCGCTGAAATTCAGGATGTTATATATTCACTGCTTTTTATTCCCTACATTTAATCTTTTCCCAGGTAACATCATAAACATTTATATTCACTGGTATAAGAGGTGGAGTTTTTCATGGAGTTTTTCATAGATTTTTGCCATAAATCACAACTAGGCCCTCCAGAACAAATTAAATAATACTTGATCCTTATGAACACTATCAGAACAGCTCTCCTTGAATACCTATTTCTTTCGTTTCCTAAGAGCTGTTGTAAATAAATATGTTGGAAGTTATGCTTTCTATTTTTCTGTGAGTAAATGGAGGCAAGGGGTTACTAAGAACAGAGCCCATAAAATACTTCTGGAGCTGCAGAACTGACCTCTGGTATGCCTGTATGTTATGCAACCATCCAGAGCCCTAGGCAAGGAAAATTGCATGCCCTGTGCTCATCTTTATTCTGTGGAGGAACCTCGAACTGTAACGCTGCACATTGAGTAGTTGCTGCTGCAAAGTGAAAAAGTCCTGCTTCATGCTCAGTATCTGTTTAGGAACAACCTGCATATTGTGTTAATGCTACTACCTGTTTTTTTTTCATAGCAGAAATGCTCTGAAATGTAGCTTCACCCTGTTCTCAGCCTGAGGGTGTCTTTGGCCTATTCTGAGAGCCTCCCCATCCAACAAGACACAAATAAGTGCCTTGAGGGAGGGCTTATTCCTCCTGCTCTACTACAGCCATCGCACTGGCAAGACAAGGATGGATGAAAGAACATAGTGGCAAAACCATATAGCAGGGGAAGAGACCAGTCTTACATACTCACAGGCAGCAGCAGGCATGAGAATCCAACAGTCCTCTTTGACAAATGCAGCATTCATCATTCTAATCTTCTTTTCTCCATTACCTTCTCACTACTGTGAAGCAACAGAGTGGTCTAAGACCGATTTCTACCTACTTGTAATACAACTTTCATATCTCATTTTATAATCCTAAATCTTCTATACTGTTTTGTTTTTCCTTCTTTTCCTCTGCACCTTGCTTCACTTCCAAAATAAAGAGTTGGATGTAGATTAGGGACGACAGTCTACTTATCTGTGGTCATCATCATCATCATCACTGTCAGCAATCATTCAGCCGTCAGCTCTTACACACTGTCCTGCATCCTGCACTGTTTCAAGAAAAGAAGGAAAGCCTCACATCTCCCAGCTCCGCTGAGGAAAATCTGATGAGGCAAAATGTGTACAATGTTCTTGTTTTGAAATTTTTATTTCATTTGTGTGCATATGGAAGTAATGCTCAGAGGTGAATCTCTGTTGTATTAGGAACTGTATGCACCCCTAGCAGTGATGTCCAAGGAAATATTGTCTGTTGCATTAAACTCTGTGCAAAATGAAATAGAACGAAGCAAGCACTGAGCAGAACAAGCAGAGGTTTCATTTCTTATTGAAAAGTATTGCTATTCCTGGAGAAAATTGATTCCTTCAACAGTTGAATCTACAAAAATGCATTAGGAACACAGAAAAAAAAACAGTCTTCAAAAGCAAAAGCAGCAAAATTGTAGTTATTTGGGCAGGTTTGCAAGTTTCATTTCTCTTAAAAATGCTGTTGCAAATGAGTGTAATTTCAAAATTGCAGAGAAAGCAAAGTGAAATAAAATTTGGAACACAAAATAGAGGGATCTCTATCTCATCCTGACCTGCTAGTTATAGTTTAGCACTATACATTATGTAAATATAAAAATGTGCCTTTTAAAACCTGAGGAAAGGATTGACCTGCAGATTAAGTAGAGCCATCTCAATATTGCATATAAAAAGAACATCCTGTGTTACAGCCTGAGGTAGAGAAGAATAGGAGGAAATACTCTGGGTTTAATTTTTCAATGCTTATTTCAAAAATAAATAGGTTTTTGGGAAGAAATGAAAAAAAAAAATGAAATTCAGAACTGATGACCTGTAGTCTTTGCTCTGAGTATAATTGTCCCTTATCTGCAGTTCTCTAAGGAGCAGATAAAAATATTATGCAAAATATTAAGGACACATGACAGACTTTTAAACATTTTTTACTTTCTTCCTCTTTTATATCCAAATTATAGCTTTAAGGAAGCTTTAGTATTTCTTTTGAGTAGAGAAACAAAGCATTTTCTGATTTTTTATATATTAACCTTCATTCCATTTATCTTCTACAAGAGAAAGAATGAAATACACTAATAAAATGATGAGATAAGAAAATACAGACAACCTGAAAGGATATTTTCTATATGAGAAGAATATTTTCTCAGTAACTTATTCCAATTTAGAAAAAAACCAAAAACTTACTGCTGTTGTATTACTCCATTTGTGATGAAGGATGTGAGTTGGTTGGGATGTGATACTGCTTACTGTTTAGGCAGCTGAGATACATACTCTCATTTAATTTGATTTTATAAACTTTCAGCTCTGAAACTGGAGGCTGCTGGCATAAACAATTGATCAAACTAAAATACCTTCTTGGACAATAAGAAAACAAAGGAAATAGCTTTATATTATTATTTTTTAAACATCCATATGCTAAACAGAAAAACAAGGAAACAGAATAATAGGAAAGATAGTAAAAATATACACACTTTTGGAAAGGGAGTTTTCTTATAAATTTTTTGTCAGCTTTACTCAGAGAGTTTGTGGATGCCCCATCCCCAGAGTTGTTTAAGGCCAATTTGTATGGGGCTCTAGACAATCTGATCTAGTGGCTGGGCTGGCGGCTCTGCCTGTGGCAGGGGGCTTGGAACTTAATGATCCTTGAGATTGCTTCCAACCCAACATTCTATGATTCTATAGACAGAACGTTTGAACCAGATCTTTAAAAATCTGTGTGACACCAATTATGGTATGAAAGTGAATGAGCACTTTACAAATATAATTTACTCTTCTCACATTAGTTTTACATTGGGAAATATCCATGATTTTACTACAAATACTGCAGTTAGAGTTAGTGCATTTTGGGGTAGATCTTTCATGGACTAATGGCATACAACTCCTGCTGCAGTGTATGCGTTTCCTAGTTTTGAAAGAAGGTTGCCAGTGCTGGGTTCAGAGCTTTTATATATCCTGACTAGTTTTAATTCAGAAAAAAAAAAAGGGGAGGAGGAGCTAGAAAAGAAAAGGGTATTAATTCCCAGGGTTAAATCTTTTTAGGAATGGTACTACTCACAGAGGATTAAGGATTTATATAACTTTTCATTTTCTGAGCCCCTTAAGTTTGTCTTCTGGGATGCCATTAGCCAAGCTGTAACCCTAAGAAGACTTCAGTTTGATTCACTCCTAGAATTTAAGACAAGGATCTCTTGTATATATTGTATTCAAACCATGTGCAATTCATGCCGTGAAAGTCAAAGCTCCACCCCCATTCTAGTTTTTATTTTGGTAGGAAATTTTAGAGAAACTTAGCCCCCCAGAAAGACTGCAGTTGTAATTTCTTCCATTTATCTATAATGATATTTGAGTATCAGGGCTGTAGTTTTGAATTTCAGAAGGATAAACTTCGATAAATTTTCACTTCTCTTTAAAATTTCTAGATCATTTTACTCTCTCTTTGCAAATGATCAAGGAGCATTTTTCTTTGCGCTGTCTCTGTTTTGTGCTTACCTTTTCTGATCACTGCAGCTATAGTGTTGGCTCCTCTCCAGAGGCCGGGTTTCACCCCAAAATGTTAAGTTACTGATTCCTCTGAGGAGCGAGGCCGCTCAGTCAGCAGGTAGAATTCTACTACATCTCTTCTTCAGCTCCAGTTATCATCAGTCTGGGAAAGAATCACTGAAAGAAGCTTTAATTCTGCCTAATTTTAGACATCTAACTCTGTGTTCAGCCTGTTTTTCTAAATGCCTTTTTTACTTTCTTTCTAACATGTTTTCTAGTTTCTAGCCACAGAAGTTCTGAAATCATCTTATGTTAGACAGTTAAATGAGTTAAATGAGGATAGTATGAACTTTTCTTAGGCTTATTATAGTCATCCTAGAATTTGCCTCTGCTGCTGAAGTAAGATCTTTAATATTTGTGCCCATGTATGACTCTGACTAAACAAATCTTATATTTTGTCATTTGAATTCTGTCATATATACTAAAAAATCAGTTGCTTGTAAAATGATTTGAACAATTGGGATTCATAACAGAAATGAAGGGAAAAAAAAATTGGAAATGATTTGTGCATTAACTCAGCTTATGGAAATATCCTGTATTTTGAGATCCAAACAAACAGACTCCTGTAGGAGTGACTGCACTTTTGGATACAATCTAATATGCAACATTAAATTTACAGTAAATATCCTGAAATATTCAGTGGGATACAAAAATAGCAGAGATATAACTAAGACTGTTTCTGAAATATGATAATCAAACTGTATGAGACATCATTTTTCCATGCTGGAAGTTTCAGGATGAGTTGTTCCACCAGTTGCGGGTTTATTTCATTGTGTATGTCATAAATAGGATTTTATGGCAATAGAAAGATTTCAGTAGTTTCAGCTTTAGAATCTGGCATTTTTAACTGCTCAGTTAACTGATCCAAAATGGTTTCTCTACTTTTAACTCCGTGTTCTTCTTCATGCCTGCTTCTGTGCTGTATTTCAAAGGTATAGAAGGCAAAATCTAAAATGAATTTCCAATAACATGAAATTAGAAAGTGGCTGAGGTGAATCTGAATAATGATAATATGATATTCCCCTTATTATCCACTGTCAGGCATGGACGATATAGGGTGAGTACTGCCAGATCCATCAGACTGTCTCCATAATGTCATTGCTCATAACTCTATATGCTCTCATTCTGGTCTGAGAGAGGAATTATGTCTTTGTCCTTTGGAAAGCAAATATTTCCTGAGCTTTTTATATTCAGTATAATGGAAGAAACTAGTCAAAATAAGGATGGTCCAAGGGAAAGCTGAAATAGATTGTCTAGCATCTTATTCTGCTAAGCCTCAAGATAAATAATAACTTTCCTATCCATGTGTGGTCACCCTCTTGTTATTGCTGCTAACAATCATACTTGTGACGCTAAACAATTTATATAGCCAGTAATACATCAGCCCAGCAAGCCATACAAATGAACAAACCTGTTGAAAATTGTCTAAAATGCCCTTCCTCCACAAAATCAGCAGAGCATAGCACACCAAAATAAAGGTCAGCACATCTCCAATATAAACATTACCAGTTTTCTTTGACTGGTATTGACTCTGAGACCCATTTTTCAGCATTAGCCACTGAAATGATCTCTGTATCTCTCAACACTTTCTAATTTGTTCCACTGCAGTCATTAAAGCAGCAATCATTTCTCCCTTTGTTCATCACCTCTTACCTTCTGCAAAAGCTGCGTCTAAATTTATACTTCAGGATTCCAGAAAGAGACAGAAATCACTGCCTCTACTACTCATTATTATTTCTGAATTTTTAAGTTACTCTCAGGTACACAGTAACAGAGTGGATCAAAAGGCACAAACATGTTTTCTGTTGTCCAATTAGCTTGATTAAATATTCATAGCAGGGTTAAAAGTAGATTTCCTTCCACTTTAATCAATGCAAACATCCCCATTGTCTGCCGTGGGCATGTTAAGGGTCCTGGTTGCCCAAAGGAATATGATGTATGTTCTTCAGGCACCAAGCACCTTTGCAAAACTTTTTTCCATCTCTTCAGTGATTCAATTGCCTAGATGTTATTTAGTGACATTTAAAATGCTGCATGACATCTGAGACAGCCAACCAGGGTTGATGCAGAGAACTTAAGAAGGCCTGTGCCTCCTGGACTGACAACAGACAGCCAGGTGGTTTCCCCAGGTCATCTAAAATGCTGCCAGGTGACTGTATTAGGCAAATGTTTCAACTCAGATTTGCTGATTACAGAGCACAAACTTACAGCCTCTGCCCTCTGCAAAGGTTGCTTGCCATTTGATTTAAGTCACAAAGATTAATGAAGAATTAACGTTCATGAAGAAGTGTACAAGGTTTCGCACTACTCCAAGTAGTACGTAATGTTGGATCTCTCTCATTTTATCACCATTATTAACTTTACCAAGCTGAAAAAGTTGTGTCATCAGTCTCTTCCAGTGTTAATCAGCAAGGCATTTCTACAATCTTTTTCGCAAAGTGCAAAACCAGACGGGGAGCACTTACTCCCTTGACATTTTCTCTCTAACCTAAATTAGGTTTTCTTTCTCTTACAGGGCCCTCATATTGCATATTCAGTGATATGTGTATTTCAGCAATAGTGTAAGAGCTCTTCCTTTAATGTCTGTCAAGGGTCTATATTAGCAGCATTAAGGACAAATACTTTGCTGGTGTAATTTGACATATGCCCAGTGAAATCACATAGTACATTAGCTCATTGCTTTTATTTCTGAATTAAAAGAAGCAGAAGAGGAATTAAACTTTGGTTTCAATGGGTATCTGAAGAAAAGGAAAGACAGAACTGTTTTTTTTTGCTTCCTGGATTTCTGCATTTGCCTTAGCAACTCGGCTTAAAGGCAAGAGCAAATTGGTAAACACCACTTGCATAGCTTGGTAAGGTCAAAAGCAAGACTGAATATCACTTGAAGTGTACAGTTCAAACGTGAAATCATTGATTACAACAGACTCATTGTGAATCTTTCTTCCCTGAATTATAATGAGGCTTGACAGTTAAAGATGGATTTGTTGTTGTCTGAAATGCATGACTGACTTAATCTTGAATATAAAGATGGAACGTGATTTCAAGCATGTATAAAAGCAAACCTCTGAATCCTTGTTCTCTGCTCTCAGATGCCTAATAAAGGTCAGGAGCTGGAAATAATATGCAGAGGTAGAGATTTATGAGAGGTTGTTCAAGGATCTGAATGTTTATAACTAGGCCAGATGACTAAGCAGGAAAAGGTAACATCCTCCAATACTTGAACAGACAAGGGATTATTTAGGCTAATGAAGGGATATCGAAATTGCCATGCTGGACAATATTAGTAGCACTATTTTTAGTGTATTTTCTACTCAAAGGTTACAAACACGTTCATAGAGAATTAAACTTTGTGACATCAAATTGAAAAGTATAAAAGTATGCCACTCTTTGTAGCCGATGAAGGCTTTAGTGGGAACAGTTCCAGTTATTCCAGACATATTAAAAATCATTCAACTTATCATCAGACAATCAAAACACAACTTAGTTTTCTTTTTTCTTTTTTTTTCTTTCATTTGTTTTTGTTTTTAAAAATAGAATCAACACTGAAGCAATGGAAAGAAGCTATCCAAAACAATATTCTCCATACATAAAGCCTATTACTCAGCAGTAATCTTTACAAGGAAGTAGAGACATTGACATAGGAGTCAATATTGGAGCTGTATTGGATATGTTGCAGAAGGCAACCTTGTGTAGGCATTGTGACTGCATGATTTAGCAGGTTTGTATTTCATTTTCCTATCTTAAATATCTATTATTTTAAATTAAACAACAACTATCTCACATGATTTGTGCAACTTACTTCACGAAAAGGGAATTTCTGAACGAGACTATAAATCCATCTCTGAGTTTTTATGACAAGCAGCCGTGACTTACTGCAGTGTCTCTGCAGCCCTATGCAGTACTGCATGTAATTTGAAGATGCTCATTGTAAAACATAACACACATTTTACTTTTCCATTTTCAAATAGTTAACTAATATGAATCCAAGATGAAGTCTGATATTTAAATAAGTATGCTGTAAATTTAATGTTAAATTTGGGTTAACTATTGTAGGATACAATCTTAAGGGTATTTGGAGAACTCATATGTCTGCACTGCTTTGTTTTCATGAGTACTAAAGCTTAGTGCTCATGTTTAAATGCTGATACCTGGTGATATATATCACACTATTTGATATAATGAGATTTGATTTTATATTATTATAATATATAATATATTATAATATTTTTATATTTGATATTATATTTGATATAATATCACACTATTTGATATTTCAATATTTTAGGGCATTTTTAAATAATCTTATCTAGTTCTGCTGTCAAATATATCTGATGATCTCCATATGGTAACCTCAGTAGGACAATGCTTATTTTGATTTAAATCATTCTATAATTTTTATCTACGTTACAGTTGTACAAGTGAACTTATTTCAATGAAACTTTGCTGGTATAACTGAAGTAAAAATGGCAATGTTCCCATATGCACATTTGAGTACTCTCTGCCCCAGTGCTTACCATTTGTATGGAGGTTCTGAATGTTTTGACATTTGCTTTTGCGTTGCTAAGAATACAAGTCATTTCAATATGTCAGTTTTAAGAATGATTCTAATCTGCTCTTATTTGGAAAAACCATTTCATGATATACTTTTAGGTCTACCATTTTTATGCTAGAAAAATTCTAATTTCTAAACTGATTTACGATGTGGTTTATTAAAACACCTGCTATAATATAATTATAATGAATTCTCCTTGAGCTGAGACATCAGTCAATCTATAAGAATGGGAAGTTTAGTCCAAGTCTAATAAAAGACAAAGATTTCACATATCAATGTCTATGTTTAGTATTTTACATAAACTTTTGTTGTCTGGGAAATTCCATCCTATCCTATCTAGCTGCAGATATACTTTATTCCTACCTCTTGGTTAATCTGTAATAAATGTACATGCTTACATATCAAATGTTTAATCCTTGGATGTAATCAAATATGAGGGCTGCTCTGGAAGTATTTTATTATGTTTGCCTATGACATCAGTGGTGGATGTTGGTGATATGGCAGTAGAAGTTGAACCTTCCCACCAATATTCCATTACGTGTTGTTGCCATGTGACAGATGGCAGAAGAGGGGCAGTCTGACACAATGGTGGCTGACATGGAAGTGCAGATGAAACAAAGGTGTGTAATGGAATTCCTCCATGCAGAAAAATGGTACCCCCTGACATTCACTGAGACTTGCTGAACATATATGAAGACCAAACAATGGATGTGAGCACAGTGAGGTGGTGCTTTTCAGCAGTAGCAACAACAGTGTGAAAGATAAGCTGCATTTCAGATGTCTGTGCAAAGCTGTCACACCACTAAATGAAGAAGGTCTTGCTAAGCTGATCCATGGGAATTGGCAGATAACAAGGGGACTGTGTATAGAGCTGAATATTGTTTTCAGAGCATAGGTAATGACGCACAAGCAACAGTGGAATATCACAAAATTTATGCCAGATGGGTCTCACAAATGCTCATATAGGAACAGGAAAAACGAAGTATTCAAGTTTCTTAGGACCTATTGAACCAAAACAAGGTTGAAGGTTCCAGTCTCCTGGATTGCATCAGTACTGATGATGAGACATGGTGTCGCCACTGTGAGTCAATGTCAAAAACAGCAATTTGTAGCCCTCACCAGCTAAAATGACGTGAGCTGTGTTTTAAAGTAGGAAAGGAGTGACCCTCCTGGATTTCATGGAACCTGGACAGACCATCAACTCTGACTGCTAAATTGTGATGCTGGCTGAGCTGAAGGCTTGAATTTCCAGTCAGGCCAGAGAAGGAGGCAACCTTGCTCTTGCAACACAGTAACACCAGACCCCATACCACTTTGAAGACTGAGGAGCATATTGCCAGTCTTGGCTGAACTATTCTACCACACACACTATATAGTACAGATGTGCTGGTTTCTGACTTCCATCTGTTCAGGCTAATCAAAGATGGTCTGCATAGGAAACATTTTCCTTGCAATGACACCATCATAGCATCTGTGAAACAGTGAGACATCTCCACTGGTGTAGATTTTTATGAGCAAGGCAAACAGGCTCTTGGTCACTGCAAGCAAAAATGCATAGCTATTGGTAATGACTATGTTGAAAAATGATGTTTGCAGCTGAGAATTTGTTGTAGTTCCCATTGAAATAAATACAAGATATTACTTTCAGAGAGGCCTAATATATTTCAGACTTGTGAAATGAAGCAAACTGGACTGATGATGAGACACTGTGTCTAAATGATATAAAAACTTCCATATGTAGCTAATTATTTTTAGGACTGCAGTGTGCACTACTGTTTCGGATATCCAAGTTGGACTGCCTAGGAAAACAGGTGACATTGCTAGACATTGCTATCAAGCACAGAGCTTGACCAGACAAGTATAATGACCAACCTGTATTTACATGTATCTAGCCCTTGTTATTCCTTTACCTTTTACCTCTTACATGTGCTCCTCCCCTAAATATCCCAGTAGAAGTCCTGTGTAATCTCAAGATGCACTTTACCTGTATTTGAACTCCAGGCAGCAATGTTGTGTAGTCAGGTGGTGTGGACAGAGCTCTCAATAACTCATAGGGGTGGCTTTTTTTTTTTTTTGACTAGACACTGGAACTGAGAGTCTCCTGGGGAAGCCTTTGTGAGTGTACAAATGTGAACTTTTGTCACTTAACACTGTTCCCTTCATGAGCAGAAACGTAATTAAAAGAAAGAATGAGTCTAAGGACAGTGTCTAGGAAAGAAGCCTAAGGTCCAGTTCTGTCTTCCTCTGTGACCTTTGATAATTGAATCTGTCTTCCAGGGTGATTCTGAAGATAGCCAAACAAAAATTTGCATGAAACTCAAATATCAGAAAAAAAAAGAGTCCAATAAAGTGTCAAAGGGTAAAGATCAATAATAAAATAATCTGATGATTGTTATTGATATTGTGGTAGCTGCAGCATTTCATATATATATGAATATATATATGTAGTTCTAAGTTTTTCTGTAGCAGTTTAAGCTAAACAGGAGTTGCAGGTATATCTCAGAAATACTATGTAGACTATCCCTGTCTAAGGAGTAGAAAAGAAACATGAAATGTTTACAAAAATATGAACTTTTCTCATAGAATACTGTACAATTGTAACTGTTTTCTCTTTCTTATGAAGTTCTGCAAACTAAAAGCAGGTAACACAAAGAGCCAGGGGACCTCTCAGATACTATTAATTGAGGAGTATAACCTTACTCTTCCCTTGTCCATTTATTTCCTTAAATAACAGGCTTCTCTTAGTGGGAAATGAAAAAAGGTGCTGTGGCGAGCCCTAGCAACATATCTTGTCCTGTAGCTAAATTACTTAACATCAATCATTTAACAGCCTACTCTGGAATTCAAACTAAGTACAATTGTGGTTTCTTGCTTACTTTCTGCTAAAAAGGATTCCATTCTTCAGTTAATGCTTTTGAGAAAAACATAGCATACACTCTAAGTAAAATGAAAACTCCAATATTCAAATTAGTTGTGGATCAGCATAGCCATTGGATGTAGAATAGCTATCCATGTAGATGAGTTCCTCAGTACATACACTAATGATATTCAAATGCAGTTTACATAGAAAATTTACAGAACTATTAATGTCAAATGATATTCTTCAAGTAATATTTTTGTTTTTGCTCATATTTGCTCAGAGAAATAAAGGAATGATCACATAATCACAGAATTGCAGGGGTTGGAATGGTAGCTTTAGCTAGAAAAGGTAGTTTTAGCTCCTGCTAAAACAGGTACCCTACAGCAGGTCACACAGGTAGGTGTCCAGATGGGTCTTGAATATCTCCATGGAACAGAATCCACAACTCTCTGGGCAACCTGTTCCAGTGCTCTGTCACCCTTACTGTAAAGAAGTTCTGCGTGTTTGTATGGAACTTTCTATGTTCAAGTTTTAGGACATTACTTCTTGTTTCATTGCTACATACCACCAGGAAGAGCCTGGCTGCATCCATTTGCCTCTTACCCACCTTTAGATATTTATAAAAATTTATCAGATTTCCCTCTCAGTCTTCTCCCCAGGCTATTCAGCCTTAATCATCTTTGTGGCCCTCTGCTGGACTCTTTCTAGGAGAGATCTCTAGTGATATTAGTTTCAAACATATTTTGCTCTCATGGAAACCATGAAACATTTTTATAATACATTATTATATATATATGTATATATATAACTTTATTTTTATTTTGAATGGTAGTATTGGATTTACAGTTTTGGGCACTAAAAGTATTTTCTTTATTATCACTGAAGGCAATTTCCAGTCAAAGTTCCTGTACCACTTTTTCAGCAGTAGCCCACTGAAAATGCTTTGCCAGAAAAAAAAAAAAAGAATAAAAAGAGAAAAATATTTCTTCTCTGTAGCTCACTGGATTTATGTCTTTCTCCTCAGACTGTTGTGAAGGACAGTGTTATATCCCCTGGAAGACATATTTGCAGTCCATATGTACATTTATTCTTTAATGATGTAAATGAGGCAACCAGCTCAGTCCTTATGAGCCTCAAAATAGTACAAGATGACAAGAACTTAACCTGAATGTGCAGTTGGGAAAGCACGTCAAGAAAAGACTCCTTATGTGCTTTCTGAACTGTTCAAGTCTCCATCCTATTTCATTCACTAATACACAGGATAAGTAGTAATTATAACAGGAATGCTAATATCCCACAGTGAAGAGAAACTTCTTTCCAAATTGTCAGTAAAATTTACTGAGCTTTAATCATAAATGGGAGATTTTTTTTACCTTTGAGTATAAAAGTAACAGTTAGCTATGGAAACAGGAAAAAGCTATGTGCCCCCATTATTGTCTTTGTCTTAAAATACCACTTCCTGAGCTAAAGTAAAAAATGGAAAAATAATTTTCTTGTCTTTGAAGCAGACACAACCTCTTTAGAGGACACTTTGAGGTGCTACTTGAAGAGTATCATTTACAATTTTTTCTTTCTGTGGGAGAGAGAAGGGAACACAGGAAATCAGAAATAGGTATAGCTATAATCCTATGCCTTGGTATCAGTTCGCATTAATTACAGGGTTACATTTATAAGCTATTCTATTGAGATGTTTTATCACTTTGAAGCCAAATGAAACTTTCCAGACATTTTTTTTCAGTCGCTAAGATAAAAGGAATATATTCTAACTCTGTCAGTATCCATCTCAGGACACTTCCATCTCAGCTAAACTTTGAATGTTATCACTGGAAAGCTTATTTTTCTTTGGGTTACATCTTTTTAATTGATTTTACTGTATTTCACATCTATGTGTTTTTCATTTCTTTTCAAGTTTCCTCGTTTTCTCTTTCTATTATCCCAGCTTTCATCAAGTCTTTGTATTCTCACATGTAGTTCAGAGTTTTTAAGACATTTTTCTCCAGTTCTATGCACTTATATTAGCGTATAGTCAAATTATTCTGAGAGATCTTATTACTGTTTCATACTCCTCAATGCCATGGGACTAATGTCTGTTCTCATGGAACTTCAAACAGTACATCAAGAGTTCTGCCTCTATATATTTAAATCAGATGCTGAAAAATTATTATAAGCAAGAATTAATATCTCAAAACATTCATTATGAAGTTTGTTTTGTGAAAATGGTACTTGAACTTTAATACGATATCTAACCTCAAATAGCACAGAAGACCACATTCACAGCTGAGGTACTGGCAGTAACTCTGATAAACAAAATTAAGCTGAATCTTCTTATATTAGAACTCAGTCTAGTATGAAACTGAAATGTGAACATGAAAATGCATCAAATAAAGCACTAGTGTCCCATTAATGAAGCTTGATGGCAACTGTTCATTTATTGTTCTAAATACACACCACACACATTGCCAAAAGCAAATCTAATTAGATGTGAAAAATTCCTATAGATCTGTTCTCACTTACTGAAACATAATAAATGAGAGTATGTATGTCAATTTTCTATATTAGTTTTTAATGTGGCTTCCAAATGCTCCATACTAAATGGGAAAATAAAACAACACAAAAAGCTGTGGACGCCTATGGAATATCAAATATCTCATTCTCTGTACCAGGTAATTACTGAGATCTTTATCAGTGGCTTCATATTTCAAATGAGCCCTCTTCTGTGTATTGTATGTACATTTAAATCTGAAGAACTATACATATATATATTTAAAAGCTTTATAGACACCACACAGCAGTCATTCTGTCATATCTGATTGCCCCACACAATTAATTGGAACTAAACACTGGCTTATATTCATCAATTATCAGAACTTCATTTGAATAACAAAACTGCATCATAAAACAGAATGGGCATTCAGTCTGGAAAATAAAACTGCTTACTAGGGTTAGGTCATGTTAGGTCATAGCTGTGGGAATGGAATTTAAAATGCAGAAGAAATTGAAGAAAAACAAGTATTTTGGGGATCAGATTTCACAAATTAAAATAATTGTTTTTCTAAATAAAAGAAACTGGAAGTACTACAGAACGTAGTATATATTTGAAGCTTCAGTCCAGATGAATTTACTCCTGGAGATAGCATGCTTACTTTTCAAATAGGTTTTAAAAAATAGGTGCACAACAAGTGGCTGACTTCCAACAAGTTATGAAATGTGTGTATAGGATTGGACTTAAAAATGAATGACTTACAACACTGCATATCTTGGGCAGATTCAGCTCTTGAGAAGGTCTAAAACTGAAACAATCTGGACAAAATCAATCAGTTGTGTAGAACAGCCTGGGAACTTGAAAGGATGTTCACAAAAAATCCCCAAATTTATGCTTTTGATAGAGTTACTGGTTTCTTCTGGCCTTCTATGCTTCTGTGACCAAAATAGTGGTGCTCTTATGGTTGTAAATGCTGGTAAATTTGTGGATGCAGAGAAGTGACAACGTAGCAACCAATTCTTCACTCCCTGTATTACAGTAGAGCTTTGATGATGATGATAGCTACCTTCTCCCCTCTGTCTGCTACAGAGAGGAGTAAGAGGAATATAGTTTCCTTCTGCTCAACTGGAATAATTAAACATCTTTTGAGATACTTTAATATATTTCTTCTTGCCTTGAAATGCCTAGCACTGTAGGTCTACTGCTTCTCTAGCACCTTTGCTTTATCTCAGTGGAATGCTTCATGTCTCAGAAAGACATGCATGAAAATACACATTTTCTTATCATTTCTAACGATTTATTTTTACTACAGTTATCTGAATTGTATACACTTAAAAGTTATTTTGAATTGTATACATTAAAAAAAATAGATTTTATCTTCACCTTATTAGACATACAGCATTCATCCTTCTTTGAATATTCAAACAGCACAACACTGGAATTGAGAAGAGGCTGTATGACTTGACTGACATCAGCCAGAGAGGAAAAAGTAGTTTTACCTAAGAATGTAGAACACTGTTGCAGTTATTTGATTTATTAGGTCCTTTATCTTAAACTTTTTTTCCATAGCAATGGAAGTAAATGAATTTTTGTTTACTTGAATGTATAAATCTACTGTAATTACTTCAAATAAAATAACAGTGGTAATTTGCAGCAAGCAAATAATACTGCAAGCATTGGTTGCCAATTTGATTTTGGTTAATAAGTTAATGCTGTGTATAAACTATGGGGAAAAACAGTGTCTGAGGATTTTATTTTCCTCAGTCTGCTTATTTCATGAACACATGAGGCCACTAAGGCATCAGTAATTTTAAATTAAATGCCTTTGTTATTGGTTCCCTGCTGAATTTAGATTCTACTATCTCCAAATGAAATGTTAAAACATATCCAAGTCACTGTAGATCAATCTAGTGCCAAATATTTAATGTAGAAATTTTATTCTAAAAATATGGTTTCAAATGTTTCCATTCAAAGACATTTAACAAAGTATTGAAAAGATGCAGTGAAAGGGATTATAATTAACTAGGGTTTCTTTATAAAATGTCATTAGATAACCGTTTTTAGTTACACAGAAAGAATCTCACTTGTAAAGTAAAACCATGTTATAGGTCTGAAATGATCTATCTAATATTATTTTTATAATGAGATTATAAATCATATATTATGGAGAACTAACAAAAACTGTATATTGAATTAAGTGAGCAACTTTATAGAGGAAATTATGAACAGAATATTATTCTGGGGACACATTCTATTCCAATATTGGAATAGGCTTGCTAGAAGTTTTAAATTATGAACATTTTTTGATAAAACATAAATGGGTCATGGTCTGTATGCTAAAAATGTTAATTATGTGCAAAAGAATATAAAACACTAAATAAACCTAGTAATAGTACAATGTATTATATTGTGTTATTTTGCTTTCTGATAACTTATTTAGTAAATTAGCTTTCCTCCTCAGATCATTGCCGCTGTTTTGTTCCTAGGCCCATTTCCACTCTCCTTTTTTCCCTTTCCCCCTTCCCCTTCCTCAGGGTGTGGGCCCGTGGGTCCCCTGCCTCAATTGTCATGGTACCGGGTCAAACTGTCCCATAGGTTCATAGGTTCATAAGGTTGGAAAGGACCTACAAGATCATCTAGTCCAACCATCCTCCTATCACTATCCCTACCCAACTACTAAATCAATCCCACAATCCACTGACAGGTAGAAAGAGAAATAAATTTCCTTAGGTATATTTCATATTTTTAGAAAATTCTCTAGTCATATGGTCTTTGAACTAACAAGTAATTGTACGGAGAAGCAATAACTGGGAAATAAGTTACATACACCTTTAAACTATCTAAAGAACTCATGAAGTTCCACCTTCAATATGCTTCATACATCTTAGTTATTAGCAAACTGAGGGATAGCACATCTCCCACTGTTTTTTTTTTAAGTGTCAAAATAATACTTTAAAAAGAAAAGGAGAATACTCTCAGGGGGAGAATACCCCTGGTTTTCTCTAAGGTACTCAGGTTTCTCCAAATATTTTGCCCTAAGGAAGATATCCACAGATTTGCTACTTGTCAATCCAATCCACATTATGAAAAGAAGAAACAGAAAGCATTCAGACATTTGCCAGGTGTCCCATAGCACCTTGAAACTTTACACACAACTCCATTTGTGTTATTTGTTTATCACTTAAACTGAGGAGTAAGGAAGAAAGGCTAATAAAAGTAACATCATGGAACAAAACTAAAACACGTAAAAAGAAATATCCTGTAAACTACTTCTTGTGCCTACAGTGGGATCGAGTGGTAGGATGTAACTAAAACTAACATTTCAATATTATCATGTCATCTGCAAAACTTTTGATTATCAAATTTGAAGTGAAACTTCTCCTCATTAAGATTTTTTTTAAATAAATTCTCTGGTAATCTTCATATAAACTAAATTGATGTTAGAAAGTGTATAATAGAGTTCTCATTCAAAAGCAACTAAGTTAGACAAATATTTCTCATACAATTGTGTAGTAGCAAGCATGGCTTAGCCTATTCTGTTTGAGAAAAATACATCATCAAGCAGTTAAGTTGACAATGGTTAATAACAAATCTGTTATAATGTTTGAAATAAAACAGTATCTATGCTGTTTAACAGGACCAGACGTGGGCCTGAGCATTAGGCTGACAGCTTCTCATTTGTTCAGACATCAGTGGAATTCCTTGTACAACACACTGAAGCCTTTGGTAGTGAAAGCATTTCATTCTTACACTGTAGTTACTTACTACGTTGTTGGCATTATCATTTTCATTTGTTGACCTAACCTTTCAGTAAAATTGCATTTACCTGGCTCAGTGAGTTTTCTAAGCCTCTGCCTGTTACAAATTAAGCTTTAAATAGGCTTAATACGCATTTTATATCTTGATATCTGTAAGATGCAATGCACTTTTGTCCTTCTCAGAAGGAGGGGAAGCTTAAAGAATCAAAATTTCAAAAAGCTGTATTCAAATAGAAGGCAAAGATTATCAAGTTACACCATATTCAATGAGTTGAATTGTACTCTTGAATGATGTGTTATTTCAAGTGCCAAGTTAACTAAAAGTGTGATTATATTTCACACACTTCTTTTAGTTATTGTACTAACAAGAAATAGTGAGGGTGGTTAAAATCCTAAATTTTCCTGGGGTGCATTAAAAAGCAGGTTGACAGAACTGATCTTCTCCCTCTACATTGCCCTGTTGAGGCCTTACCTGAAATAATGTGCCCAGTTCTGAGCTCCCCAGTACAAAAAAAGACTCGGATTTCCTCGAAAGAGTCCAGCAGAGGGCCACAAATATAATAAAGGGCCTGGAGCACCTCCCCTATGAGGAAAGGCTGAATGACCTGGGTCTGTTCAGCCTTGAGAAAAGAAGACTCAGAAGGGATCTGATCCATGTCTATAAATATCTAAGGAGTGGGAGGCAAAGGGATGAGGCCAGACTCTTCTCAGCAGTGTGTGATGATAGGACAAGGGGAAATGGCCACAAGCTGAAGCATAGGAAGTTCCACACAAATGTGCATGGGAACTTCTTCACAGTGAGGGTGATGGAGCACTGGAATGCACTGGTTGTGGAGTCTCCCATGAGACATTCAAGACCCACCTGAACGCCTACCGTGCAGCCTGGTCTAGGAAGCTTGCTTTGGTCAGGGGGTTGGCCTAGATGATCTCTAGTGATCCCTTCCAGCCCCTATAATTCTGTGATTCCACTACACCTCATGGAGAGGAAATAGATTTAGTATCACTCTAGTCCTTCCCCTTTCACATAAAAGCACTGAGAATCTGCAGATCAGTTGCAAAGTCCCTTGGTTATTCTAGAGCACACTATTAGTTTCAAACAGACTATTTTAGGAGATGAAATGCCACAATCTCTTGTTTTTCTTACTTTTTTATCTATATAAGCAAAGGAACCTAGTAGATAATTCAGCGACATCTGCTGCTTAATTTAGAAATAAGGGTCAGTACTTGTACCTATCCCCATGCAAAAATATTTTTAAAAAGTAGAGCCATACTTTGAATCCTTTTTTTTGAGCAGATGTGACATTTTTCAGGAATAAATCTGATGTTACTTTTTTGAAATTATAAATATGCCATACTTTCCTGTTTATGAAACTGTTTTGAAGCAGGCTTCATGCACCATTCTGACAAGCCTTACATTTGCTGTCTCATTAATTTGGACTTAATACAGTAGAAAAGTATCTTCTGTGATCATAATATTTCAAAATACTTGAACTGCAGGCAGCACATCACTTTTGCTGTCCCTTAGCAAATACACTGACAACTGGTTACAGACTCAGCCTATTTGATTTTCTCCCACACCTACTAATTTTTTGGATGCATATTTGGAAGTCTTTAGGAGGAATGATTAGACTCTTCTGTACCTCATGTCTAGTGTGTCTTATTTAGATGATATTAAAAGAAAAACTATTGTCTAAAAGATGGATTGTATCAATTGTGATTTTGGAACAAAAATGCCCATGCTATCATTTTTATGCTGAGCAGGATTATACTGAGAGCACAACAGTGGATCCAGCTTGAGCTTTTGGCAGAGTAGTGGCTTCTCTCTTTTCTATATATGAATTACAACAGATTGTATGTAGAGATTAGGCATAATTCTCTCCTGAATATCATTCCTTTCAAACTGAGCCTAGTGAGATTTAGAGCCTCTACTGTTTCTTGTCACCAGGGTACAAGGGCCCTAGGTAACTGAGGAGGATGCTCCTTATGCTTGGATATCAACATTACACAGTATCCTCTTTTTAGGCATTAAAATAGAGTTCACATATCTTGTCCCAAGGCTGTGACTAATCTGTGGCAAAGAAAAGCTCATCTCAAATTGGCCAATTCCACCTGCTTAGGTCTTTCATCTTCATGTTTCTGGTGTTAGTCAAGCAGTAATTGCCTGAGGAATATTTACACTGTTGAAAATATCTTAAAGATGTTATTTTCTCTCTTTTTTATTTTTTTTTAATCCAAAAGAGTGAGAATGACTGAATCACTTAATCACTTTCTATTGGCATTCATGCCAATAGAAGGAGCTCTATCCTCTAATAGAAGGAGCTCTAATCCTCTATCTTCCCGGGAAGATTTAGATTAGACCTGAGGAAATATTTTTTCTCTGAAAGAGTGGTCAGGCACTGGAATGGCCTGCCTAAGGAGGTGGTTGAGGCACCATCCCTAGCGCTGTTCAAGAAACGTTTAGATGAGGTGCTGAGGGATTTGATTTAGTGGTTCAGTGGGTAGGGATGGTGATAGGAGGATGGTTGGACTAGATGATCTTGTAGGTCCTTTCCAACCTAATGAACCTATGAACCTATGAACCCAATAGCTCGGTATTAAATAGAAGCAGCTTCAGCAAGCAGTGCACTTGTTCCTGACAGGTTTTCATAGATAAACCTTGAAGTCTTCTCTTTAGCTTTTCCTCTTCTCCCTCTTATTTCCCCCCTTTTTTTACCTCCCCTTATGGAAACAAACATGCACATTCCTAAGACTGCAGCATTATAAAGAGAATTCTTTGTATTCATCTGGCCTCTAACAGAGTCAATACTTTAAAGAGAGGCAAATGGGGAAAATGAGTGCATTAAGAAACATGCCACTGAATTGAGTAGTGCTTAAACAGATGGGAAAACGTGCAGAAAAAAAGAAGTACAAAGTATAATGTCATCAATGAAAGGAAAAATCCTGGCTTTATACTCAGTTCCTTGGGTTACTCAGCAGAAGAGAAAGATGTCTAAAATAAAATGCAGTAATAGGGCTGAAGGAAATATGTAAGAAAGAATGTCTTGACCAAGCTTGATCTAGTAAAATAAATAAATAAATAAGGCCATTAAAGAAGATGGGGGCAGTCAACAGAAAACCTCTGACATTAATTTTTATGAAGCATTTAAAATTCTCACTGCAGCTCCAGATTTGCATGTGAACTCTGAGCAATCATTCACTCTGAAAACAATATGAGATAAATTTACAATTTAGTTTGTGTTCTGTAGAGCTCAATACAAATGAATCAAACAACATGCAATAAATTTCATGGATTGTTAAGTTTTAGTTCTGGTAATGTAAATCACAGGTGGGATCATATTACAGAGAGATATAGAATTGGATTGATAAAACAATATAATAGAAAGTCAGATCTTGTTCTGAATATCCAGGCTTCAGTAGAGTGAAAAACAGAGTAGAACAATGAGGAGTGGTGGAACACTTACTGCCTTAAAGAAACACCTGTAACAGTGTAAACATCAGTTTAGCCCATCTGTAGAGAAGCTGTAAACTTAATCAGTGACCTCCACTCAGAGATTGAAATTCTGAAAAAATGTTCCTGGAATCACAGTGCACAAGTATGGCCATTAAAATTTATTTCAAACTCAACTAATTTTGTCAAAGTAAAACAAAACTGTTTTATCTATAGTCTTGCAACACAGGTATTTTAACTTCATGGCAAGATTTTTTTCTATATTATGAGGTGATCAGACATGTCATGAAGGAGACTGGACTTACTTTTCTACCATACGCAACCAAGCTCTTGCAATGATCCTCCTTTTTCTTATTTTTACAAGATTCTTAAATACCACAGATGGCACAGTAAATGTAGAGATTCAATCAGATACTGATTCCATGGAATCATAGAATGGATTGGGCTGGAAGGAACCTTAACATTACTTTCAGGAGGATCTGTTCCATTATCTTTCCAGGCAGAGGTGAAGCTCAGTGGTCTGTGTGGAGTTCATTGTGAGTTCTCTTCTAAGGCTTCAAAAGTAAGACCTTTGCAGCCACTCAGGCCTTGCAAAGAAATGGCTTTTTGAAATTTTTTTTTGAAATATCTCGACATAATGGTTAAATTTTGGTCTTTTCCTTGTTATATCTGAGGAAGGGATCTTCACTTCAACTTGAGGAGTAATCTCCCTGTTGGCACAGTAAAAACAAAGTACAGCACTAGAAAGCTGAAGGAAGAACTGACTCTCTCATACAAAGAATCATTGCCCCAGTGACTCAAAATGATAGCTAAGTTTCAAAAGGTTACCTAGATCAGTTCTGATTATACCAGCCTACTAGTTGTTAAAAAGTAAGGTCCAACATTTCTGAAAGTAAGGGAATAAAATAAATTTTAGGGAACAGAAACCAAGAAAAATTCATAGGAGCAATGAAAGAAAGAAGGAGGGAAAAGAGCATAAAAAAAGAAAATAAAATGAAAGGAGATGAAGCATATATTTAAAATTTTATCTGGAAGATCCTACCAAATCTGTTTCTTTCATCCTCAGCAATGAATCTACTAACCACTATTTTTGTATAAAAACAAATCAGCAGCTGTGCCTCTACGCCTATCATTAGAGAACTCTCTCTGATGTTCTCAGAAGCAAGTCATTTAGCCTGCCTTGAGCAAATGTCTCATTAATAATCTTACTTCTTTGTTTTTGTTGGCTGGTTCATTAAGTTCATGCATGCATAAAGTTGCTGCTGCTGCAGATAATGTGCAAAGCCTTTAGAAACTGAGGCCTTTCAAACTGTTCTAAAATTATTAATTCAGGAAAATGCTATACATTTCTAAAATCTTACTTCAACTAAGGCAATTGTTTAATTATTTTTTCTCCACGACATGCTAATTTACTTTTCAAATTTTCTGTTTGAAATAAATTCTCTGCTGACAATATATATACATATTTAGCAAAAGCTCCTCTCTGCTCTGTCTCCACTTATTTTTATTTGCACCATGAGTCCCCAGGAATGGGAGCTGGGATTAGCAGAGTGCTGGGCATGGATATGCAAGTCTCTGCTTTCCTCGTTTGAACTGCACTCGGAAAATAGAACAACTGTAATGTTGCGGCCAGCATTTTAAAATGCTTCCTTATGCACTGCATTGAATAATTGAATAAAAATATTTAATTTGCTCTGGAAATGCTTCATCTGATACAAGATAAAATACCTCATTGAAGACACAAGTAAGAAAAACAAAAAAGGGAGAGGGTAAAAACTAATGTCCTCAGTGAGTAATCTGGGGGAGTGCTTTTAGTCCCTCTTACACACTGTCACAATTTGGATAAATCGTTAGATATTTGCTAGCACAGAGTCTAGAATCCATCACTGAGGCAAATGGCCTAACAGCCAGGCTGGAATCATTTATGTAGCTTGGTGTAATGACTGCTAAAGTATTTTTTCACAAAGAAGAAACATATAAGCAGGGACTGTGAAAACTCTGCCTTAGAATATCTAGTCAGCCATTAAGATATACATGGAAAAAGTAAAGCATATGAGTTCAAATTCCAGTCCTGTTATCAGGCAGAGGCTTTGGACTTGAATATATCTTTTCCTTTTTTCTTTTTCCTACTGTTGATTTTCTGCTTCATAGCTTGTCAGTTATCTTGGACTGGAACTTTTGCTATTCTTTTCATTTCTACTGTTCTGTTCTCTGGAGTTGAACCCAGGTCTGTGTAACCAGCTCACTACTAACACCTTTTTCAGCTTCTGGCACCTTCTTTTTCTGTGCTTTGTTTTTAAATTTAGCCCTCAAAATATTTCTCACAGTAACGTTATTGATCGAGTAAGTGCATTCCAAAAGCATTCATTGGTATGGAAAAGTCACTTTTGTCCCCTTTCAGTGTCCAGAAACAGAAAACAAATGTCAGATGTAGTGCTATGCAGTCCTCAGACAAAGGTAAGAGACATATTATGAGGCAAAATAGAAAAGACAAAAGATGAGCAGATAACCCAGAGAGGTGGTGGAGTCTCCTTTGCTGGTGATGTGCAAGACACACCTGGACACCTTACCTGTGCAACCTGGGCTAGGAAGCTGCTTTGGCAGAGGGGTTGGACTCCATGATCTCTGGAGGTCCCTTCCAACCCCTACAATTCTGTGATTATGTGAGCTGAATGTGAGCAAACTAAATGAAATTTAATGGTACAACTACTTTTAGTTCATGACATGTATGAATTTTACCTGCATATTTAGGCAGGTATATGAACATAAAACAACATTCTTAAATAGATATCCTCTGATCATTCATTGTTAGCTGATAGTTCTACTTTTATTTCTACCAGAACAAAATTATTACTTCATTTTGTTTCTGACAGATTGTGGTTTGATTCTTCCTCAGCAGCATGTGGACATGTAAACAACCCATGCCTTCTAACACAGTCCACAAAAAATGCCACTATGGTAGCCTATTTTATTCAATATTTAATTTACTCAGTGATAATTACACTGTTTTATTTAATTCATAATATTCAATTATTTTTTCTTTAATAATTCAAAATATTTGGATTGTAAGTCTAAAAGGAGAAGACCACAAGGGAACTCCTTGTGTTGCACTCCCCATGTAACATTTAACAGAGGTTATGTTTAACCTTCAGATTTTTTTCTGCCTTGGCACTTCCTCTTCTCCTCTTCTTCAAATGAGAATTTTGCATAGTAGCTTCAAAAAATTCTGAGCTATGTGAAGATTTAAGTCTCAGTTCTATAGATCTAAATACAATCTCAGTTAAGACATTTTTGAAAAGCTACCTTTCTTCCTCCATGCACTTGTACATTATATTGTGCTATCAAAAGAAAAAGAAAAATAACGAGGCTTGTAGTTTAAAATTATTAAAAAAAAAAGAATCCCTGAAATCACACCTGAGAATTTGAATGGCAGAAATGTATCTCATTTTATCAGCCATTCTTGCTATTTTCGCTTTTCAATTCTCATGTTCACTAAATGCAGTTGGAGTACGAGACAAAAAAGTTGTGTTCTGATTTTCTAATTTACCAGTTCACCAGTGCAGACTTACTTCATAGACTCACTGCCTTCAAAGTAATGGAGTGGAATTCAGTATATATTTTATCTTAAAAGAAATATAAATATCATGAAAACTGTATTTGCTTGTATCTGACGCTTGGATTTCAAAACTCGGAATGCCAAGACAGAGGGCATCAGTCCACACAAAGTAAAGAATTCCCTTATATACTATGTCAGAAGAAATGTACAATGTGACAAGAATACTTCTGAATTTAAAACAAGATAAAGTGTTTTGAAAAAAGGGTCTGAAAAAATGTGAGACTATTGACATATGTCTGCAGAGAAGCACCCTGTAGGAATGTACTCTGAAGCACTGCATTTGACACGTGTATTGATTTTGTGCATGTTACATGACCAGCAGCTGCTATAGAAAGCTGTGGTTGCAGATTCTTTCACCACAAACCTGTTCAGGGCACAGTGAGTGTATCTGTGAGCATGGCTACAGGCTAAGTGCTCCTGGTTCTGCAGTTCAAAATGTACTTCATTATATTAGTAATAGTGTATAAACAGGTAGCACCCTTGCTGTGAATGTTTCTGAGTTTTTCTAGTGTCTGTTACTAGTTTTATCAGCTAAAAAGGTTAGCTAAGCAGGAGACTGGGGAGAGAAGAAATCAAGCAGAAGAGCAGAAAAACCTAGAAAAATGTAGATTTGTGATAAGACAGAGACAAGGGAAACAGCAAAAGGAAATTGAAAAACACTGGAGGGCACAAACATTTGGATATCCAGACATATCAAAACTTTAAAAAAACTGACATCTTCACTTCTACAGAGTTGGTTTCTATTTCATCTATACTCCCTGCCTAAAAAACAAACCAAGACCTGAAATGAACCATGCCTGTTTGATGTCATTAGATTTAAACTCAGAAAACCTGGGAAAGATAGGTTATAGAAAAGCTTATACAGGGAGGCTCTGGTTGACCTATCTCAGGTGAACAGAACCACAGAATCATTGAAGGGTTTTAACTGGAAGAGACCTTACAGACCATCCAGTTCCAATCCCTCCACCATGGGTGGGGTTGCCACTCACCAGCTCAGGATGCCCAGAGCCTTGACCTTGAGTACCGTCAGGGTTGGAGCATCCACAGTGTCTCTGAGCAGACACTGTGCCTAGCCACAATCTGAATAAAAATTTTCTTTGTTATAGCTCATTTAAATGTTCTCTTTTACATTAAAACTGTTCTCTCTTGTTCTATTGCTACAATTCATGACAAATTCTCTCCCCGTCTTTCCTGTAGGCGCCCTTTAGGTACTGGAAGTCCACTATCAGGTTTCCCCAGGATGAATAAAAACAACTGTTTCATCCTGCCTTCACAGGAGAGGTGTTCCAGCCTTCTGTGGCCTCCTCTGGACATCCGAGTTTCTTCATCATCTGCAGGGCAGGAGGTTTCCCATGATCTTGACAATAATCATAATTCATTAAGAAATTGTATTTTGTTTCAAAAATAAACATTTTTGGGGTAAAGCATTAGTTAAAAGACAGATGTCATTAGAATAAATATTTTCAGGGTGATTGTGAGGTGAGAATAAAAATATTTCCAAGTGAACAGTACCACATAAAACAAACTCGTCTTCGTTTATGGAGAAAAGTGAGTTCTAATACATTGTGACGTAATTTACTAAATGGAATCTCCATTGTTTGAAGTGATTTCAAACCGTATTTACCACAAAATAAAATCTTATGGTCTAGTGCAAAGCTAACAAGGGACAGACAGTAATATGTAGATTTTTATATTTCTATATGCATTTCTAAGGAATATGCCGTGAGTAAGACATAGTGCCTCCATTTTCAAAACACCACTGGAAAAAGAGAAAAGGTCCATATTCTTCTTTTCTTACTCCTATGAGAGTCCCTGTGGCATTAGCAGAAAAAAGTAAATCAAGCAGTGCTTAATTCATCTGTTTATAAACATACTGTGAGTTTGGGGAATTATTCTATGTATTCAATTGCCTACTAATTGCAGACATAGTAGCGTATTTCAGCAAATCAAAATAATTTATCAATTCATATTAAAAATTTCACTGTGACCACTCCATCCTAAAAATAAAAAATAAAAAAAATTTAAAAAAGCCAATTGTTATAAAAATCTTCAGGAACATATTTTTCCTGCTTAATAAGATCCATTTCAGTGATGGCTCCAAAAGCAGAGGACTAATAATACTAATAATAGTATTGTAGTACTCTGCAGTTCACTGCTTTGGCCTTTTATCTCCCGGTTTATCTACCCTAAGACCAAATTATTATCCTGTAATAAAATGAAAAGCTGCTATTATTGCTTAATGTAAGTACACTTAAAATTATTATTAGTAGTGTGCTTGGTAAGGTTAAATCATGAGGCCTTTGATGCTAACTTCAAAAATTACATCTCTGATTTAACTAGAATAAATGAGATGGTTGCTTCTCTTTAATTAGAGCCAAAAATATATCTATAGTACTTGGCAATTTTCTGTCACTTAGCAGTATATTACAGCAACATTTATTACATTCATTATATTATAATTATAATTCTCTTACATTTACTTAGGATCCAGACCTCAGAAAACTAAGAAGAAAAGAATAAATTATTTGAAAGAGAAAGGAAGCCCTCGTATCAAATTGAAAGTAAAGTTCAGGGGTCTGCAAGACATTTCACTGCCACAGCCCACTATTCCTTGTTCTTTGTATGGAATAATGGTGATACCACCAGTAGCTGCACCCATATTCACTGACTGTGTTCAAGGGCACAGTTTGCAAGCACAAAACTGCAGGCTTCTTACAATTTTTATTTAATTATTTATTTTTTAAGCAATTGTTTCTAGTTCATCTATGAATTTTGAACTTTTACTGTACAGTGTCTTTCTTTTATCTTCTTCAGGCAGGCACTGATAAGCAGTAACTGGAGGCCAGCAAACAGAAAGGGAAATCCAGCTGGTTTTATTCACAGAATCACAGAATCACAGATTCAAAGAATCATAGACCCGTATGGGTTGGAAGGGACCTCTAGAGGTCATGGAGTCCAACCCCCTGCCAAAGCAGCTCCCTAGCCCAGGTTGCACAGGTAGGCGTCCAGGCGGGTCTGGAACGTCTCCAGAGAAGGAGACTCCACCACCTCTCTGTGCAGCTGTGCCACTGCTCCGTCACTGCACTGGGAACAAGTTCCCACGCACATTGGTGTGGAATTTCCTATGCTTCAGTTTTTGCCTGTTTCCCCTCATCCTATCACCACACACTGCTGAGCAGAGTCCAGCCTCATTTCTCTGCCTCCTGCTCCTTAGATATTTAGATATTCTTGCAGAAAGCCAAGGAAACATGTCAAGGATGGGTGACCTGCCAAGATGAATGTTTAAAAGAAAGAAGTTGAACAGTGAATTCAGAGACCCAACAGGACATTATTTAGGAAGGGTCTTCCCTTTTGTATGTGTATGTGACAAACACAATTTCTTCTTTTTTACTTCCTGGCCCTCTCAACTATACTCTTGATTTTTCCATTTTAGTTCTAAATATTAGAAAAATCATGCTTTGCTAGCACAAATATTCCCTCAAAAACATTTTAAATGTAAAAGCCTGAATAATTTAAGATTTATTTTTTTAATGGTTCACCTGTTTGCAAAACAAGTTGTTTATGCTGTGTTAGTTTCTTAACTCAGTGGAGAGAAGGAATGCAGTCTATCTATCACTGTGCAAACTGTGAATATTCACAATCTATGAAACAAAGAATTTCAGTTCATTAATTCAAGAAACCCGTGAAAAGTTCAAAATGTTTATACAGAAAGTAGATAACTACAATGAATTATTCAGTTTTTGTTTGCAATTGGAAGGAAATGCTTATAAAAGGTGAAGTGGCTACTTCTGTTTGTAGACAAAATACAGACAAATACAGTGAATACCAACTGCTAAATGAGTAAGCAATACAATTATTCATAGAGAAAATAATTCACAAAAGAATTACAATACAATTATTCATAGAGGAAATAATTCACATAAGAATTATTCTACTGTTTGAACAAAACAGTGGATCAGTTCATCTATGTAAGGTCATTACATTTTGCTAGTAATATACTTTGCAAACATCCAGAGCACAGCATAGAAGACATTTGTAGTCTCACAAATGTATCTCCACTTGTTATTGTTGTAATTTACCAGGCAGATCCTACTGTTTTGCTAAGATCTCTGCCTATGCCATTGAAATCAAAGGAAGCTTTGATTTTAATGGGAATAAGATCAAGGTTTAGCCACTCAACATGTCCTTGAGCCAAAACAAAACTTCCAAGGAGGTTAATGTTGAGTGTGCTGTTTTGGTTGCATTATGACGCCAACAGACAAGATAGGAAAAATCATTGGGCTGCACTGAAAGTGAAAGCGTACGTGTCTATTTCAAACTGCTAATACTTCATCTAACCCACTGTGCTGAGCAGTTACAAAACAAACCTATGCTATGGCTGAATTGCTGTTCATAAAGCAAATGCAAGCAATAGAATGTTATTCTGTTTATATAATGCAGTTATTTCTATGTTATTGCAACAATAGTGAAAAAATAGCAGTACCCCAGCACTGGGATACTACATTTTTGGAATCATTTACAGATGCAGTATTTTAAAATAGCATTTTCTGTGAGACAGTGAGATATAATCTTTACAAAATGAAATTATTCAGCAGGGTGGTCAAAAATTTACTCACTGGGAAGCCTTATACACCATAGTAGAGATAAATATTGAGTAAAGACACAGTTTTTTGCAAGATTAAAATATTTGAGGTTAACCATTAAATTCCATTCCTGTATGTATTTCTTGCATGCTCAGTAGCGACTCTGGCTTGAGATAGCTTAAGATTCCTTAGGATTTGAGTTTTGAAGGTAGATTCTCCTACGGGGTCCTCCAAGTAGAAAACATACAGGAACATATCCTGTTAAATTTCAGGAAAAACATTAATTTAATTATGGGGATCTTCTAAAGAGTTTGAATATGTATACAAATGTTGTGTTTTCCAGCATGAGGAAGTCATTATAAAGTATGATTCCCATTCTTAAATATGTTTGGCCTGAACATTTCCAGTTATATTTGGATTTTCAGCACTGATGCTGGACTCAGTTGCTTTTTTTAACCTTATGCCATATCAGAGGATCAGGAGAGGATGTCTTCACAGAGGAACAAACGTGATCCTCTGCCCTTCCATATTTCTCAGAAATCAAGGGAAAATCTGAATCTGGTTTCAGGTTCAAGATGGAATTTTATGACCTAGTTTATCACTACAAAGAGCCAAACAGTCCTGTTCATTACAGTGAGTCTTACCTATTTATAGGTCAGTTATAAGTTACGCTAAATAAATGTACTAATTTGCAAGAATATGTATTCCATATTCCATATTTAATCGCTTTCTTTATGGCATTTGTCTACATATGCTATATGGCAGCCTTACTGGAAATAGTTTACTATATTCTGTTAGCTCTTATTATTTATATATTTTAATTTTATTCTACAGTTTCAAAGTTCATTCTGTAGTCTTACTGAAATAGTTCATCCATTAATAGTCAGTTTTGCTTACTGAGAAAGATAATAAAAATAGATAGGAAGATATCAAAATTTAATAGTCTTTTCAAGACTTAATGATGCAAATCAGTCGATGCATCTGTGCATATTAATTCAAAGCAATCTTACAGTAATGAAAAGAAAAAAATGCTTTTCTAAAACAATGGTAAACATAATTAACTGAAACTTCTAGAGGAAATTATATTTTTAAATATTTTATTAAATATATCATAAAAGAATGCTAAGGTATTCAGTGGGTATAAACATCTGGTGTTTATGTTTCTTCTGCAGTACTACAGATGACTAATTATTTTCCAGGTGTCATGAAAAAAAAAAAGTTAATCACCCAGTCAATTTAGCCTAATGCTCTGCAACTAAGAGCTGCTGTTTCCAGGTGCATATGTGTGTGTGTGCATACATGAGCGTTTCTGTATACATGCATGTAAGACTATTTTGGACTTCATTCCTTTCCTCCATACAAGACAGAGAGGTTTGGCAAATGAATTTGCACAGATACAGATTCAGAATAAACATTTCATCACACAGAAATATACTTGAGGATGCATGGGATGAAGTAACAGACTAAAGAACATACTTCAGTTCTTTACTAACACGGAGCTAAGAGAAAAGACAGCAGAACCTTGTTGAATTTCTTGTGTAATTCATAACTGCCTAAAACATGCTGAAATGAGGACCTAGAATGACGGGAAGATTCTGGAGAACTGGATGACCTGACCTAAAGCTCATAATGACAAGCAGGATTACTGCTGTAACTTTCCCTCTTAGTTAATATAGTCCTCCCTTGTGTTTGTGGTGAGGGCCGTTGTACACCAAAAGCCATGTTTAGTTGTTCTAGTCAGTATTTGTTTTTTTCACATAGATCAGTTACTCCTTTGAATCTCCTGGGGTTATATATGATTCTGTTGTTTAATTTAGCAGAATAAGTGGATTCACAGAGCTACTGAATGGAGTGGTGAGGAACTGGATTTTCTCAGGCCGCCCTCTGAAGGACAACTATTCTTTCAAGGAGATTATTTCTTTTCTTCACCTGATGTTGCCCCTCAGAGATCTCATGTTGCCATTTACATGGACAGATATTATGAATGCTTATTTTCAGATGCGTTCTCGGAACTCTATTTGAGTTTTGGTCCTAAAAAAAATCAACAAAGTAACCATCAGAAAGTTGTAAAAAAAAAAAGTAATGATCTAAAGCTCTGGGTTAATAAGGGATATGGAAAAAGTAATATGTAGAAAAACGGTAACTAGTTAGAGAGAAGTAAATGGGGTGGAGTCAAGGGATAGCTGTCAACAGCTATCAGCAGATATGTGTTTCAGCTGTCAACAGATCAACAGCAATGAATAAGAGTCATAACACTGCACCAGCAAAGATGAAGGTGAACTGCTGTTGTTTGTACCCCTGCTGAAACATATCACCCACCACCTCACCATGCTCACATCCACTGTTTGGTCATCATAAACATTCAGAAAGCGGCAATGAATGTCAGTGGGTGCCATTTTTTCTGCATGGAAGAATTCAATGACACACTTTTGCTTTATACACACTTCCCTGTCCGATGCCATTGTTTCAGACTTCCCCTTTGCTGCCATCTGTCACACGGCAACAAAATATTGTTACATTTGTGGGAAGATTAAACTTTTTCTGCCATACCACCAACATCTGCCTCTGACACTGTGGACCAACATAATAAAACAAGAGTCATTACTTTCAGAGAAGCAGCTATAAAATCTCCTGGAATATACCAGAAAGATCATGCAAGGATTAAAACACTAAAAGATACCTCCAGATAATTTTAATTCAAATGTTCTCCTGTGGACTTAGTTTTCATGATTTCTCTTTTCATCTTCTGTGTAATTCTCTGTCATTACATTAAGCTTTTCTGTTTCTTCATTATAGGATAAAGCACTTCAAGCCATTGTTTTCACATCTTCTTTGTTTTTACATTGATTTTTTTTTTTCTTATACACATTTCTACCAAAAATATTTCTGGGCAGCAACTTTCCTTGCACAGGAAATACACACTCAAGATTCCTTGAAGATAATTAGCAGATTACATTGCAGTGACAGGTGGGGGAGGAGGCTGGTAGCCACAGGAGAGGAAGAGAGAGGTAACATACCATCTTGGGACAGATTGTCACAGCTCTAACAGAGCAGGAATTCTGAACAGCTCATTATCGAGCATGCCCCATGGGTGACATTTCTGCAGGACCTCAAGAAGGTCATATCTGTAACTGTTCCTTGATACTGCATTAACTGCAATGCTCTAAATGTTGTTTTTTAGTCACAGTTGGACAGTTATTGCTGTAGGCTGATTATTTAAAATACTTATTCAGAGGATATTTAACTACAGCATAGGTAGTTACACATGAATGTGCGCAAGAACTTCCCTATGGAGAGGGTGACGGAGCACTGGCACAGGCTGCCCAGGGGGGTTGTGGAGTCTCCTTCTCTGGAGATATTCAAGACCTGCCTGGACACCTACCTGTGTGACCTGGTGTAGGGAACTTGCTTTGGCAGGGGGGTTGGACTTGATGACCTCTAGAGGTCTCTTCCAACCCCTATGATTCTGTTATTCTGTGATTCTGTGATTTTGGTTCAACCATTTTTAGGAAACATTTTGTAGCTATATCATTGTCCAATTGTGTGAACTTAAATAAACTGACACACTTGCTCAACTTGATATCTCTTAGAGGGAGAAGATAGTAGAAAATTCTGTTATGTAGAATACAAAAGTAGTTACTGAGGCCCTTCCTTAGGTTATTTCTGCATATCCCCTGAGAAGAGCTGAAGACCTACAGTAGCCTTGGGCTTGGATCTGCGCTTAGAGACAGGTTCTGCCCATGGCTGCAGCTACTGCTAATAGAGACCACTCTGTTAACGATGCAGAGAATCATAATCATGGAGATGGAAATTGTAAGAGTGGCTATGCTGATTAAACAAGGTGCAAAGAGCAGGCAGTCTCAGCATGACCTGTAGCAGATGTTTCTTTAATGCTATTCTGATGTGACCACCACAGCATGCTACATTGACAGCTCTGTGAGGTCCAGCCAGAGGGAAGAGAAAATCTGATCCCTGAATAATCCAACTTCACTTGCATTCCCAGTACAGTGACATGCTGCTTTAAAAACAACTATAGAGTGTGAATGTTGGACCATTCTGGAAAGCACCCTGCAGCTGATCTGTACAATTGACTTTATTCTTACAACTGCACAAGAGCATTTGAAAAATCCAGATAGCTTTTATCAACTGGTTTTCATCAATTAGGGTACATCAAAATCCTGCCTGTAATCTGGTAAGAAAGCATAAACAGAAGACTTTTGTAGAACTTGTTCTTCTGAAACTTCTGTTGGTTGGGTTAATTTACATTTTTAGATTCTAATCTGCTTGTAGGTGCAGGACTGAATATATTGCCTCATTATTATACCTACTGTCCACAGAAAGTTAGTGTGTCTGTAATATCTCAAGTAATTTTGATCATTTTAGAATCATAGAATGTCTCAGATTGGAAGGGGCCATAAAAAATCACCCAGTACCAAGCCACTAGATCAGGCTGCCCAGTGCATTATCCAACCTTGATTTGAAACTCCTGGAAATTCTGAATACAATCCCTTGTTTAAATAAGACAAGGCAGAAATAAAGCTTTCAAAGGCTTTCAGTGAAATCATAAAGTCTATTAGCAAACCTAGACCAATGGTTCTTTTTCACAATCTGACATTAATAGCATTAGTATGTTGAAATTCAAGACATATTGTGATAGCGCCCTTCTTTTTTTTTTCTCTCTCAAAAATGCTTTAATGGCCTTTAAAACCAGCATAATCGAGCCATGATTCTATTGTCAACAGTCTGGAATAAATCTTGCTCTCTGGCATTTGCTTATTAGGTAACATAGTCACGTTTCTTTCAACTGTGCTGTGAACACAGAATAAATGGCTTGTGATGTTTAGCGCTCTTGGTTAAAATCCCATTTTTATGGTTCAAGAAAAGTGCTATGACCCATTCACTGCAACTACTGATTTATCTTCACAGCAGCTTGGGTACCAAAACAGTTTTAAAATACTTCTGAAAACATCAAATGTGTTATGACTTAAAAAAAAAAAAAACAACCAAGAAAAACACTGTTAAGTTTCTGGCAAATGCAAAAAAAAAAAAAAAAAAGAAAAAAAAGAAAGAAAGAAATACCTCAGCAAAAATTGAATATATGTAAAACCCTGTCTGGCATCTCTGTCATTGGAAGGACAGACATCCATCTGCTGACCTGACCTACTGACTAAAGAGAATTGCTTTTTGCTGAAGGCCCAGATACAGGATAATGAGGGACTGCCAAAGCATGTTTGACTCTCTGATTACTACCCCTTGCTATTATTTCATGAAGGCACAAACAGTAATACCAGGGGAAAACCATACAGTCAGTAATATCAGAGGAAAAGCATACAGTGTCAAAAGCAACTACAGAGCTCTGGGGGCAGTAGTCAAGGCCTTGGAGACCCAGGTGGTGTTCTTAATTCTGTCAGTGAGAGGAAAGTGTGAGAAGAACTCTAATAGGACAGGTCAATAACTGCCTTCAGAAAAGTGTTGGTGACAAAGTTTTGGGTTCTATGACTATGAGAACCTTGCTTCAGAATGATTATATCTTGTGAAATAAGAGATAAGAGGAGTGTGTCTGCTACAACAATGGGTTGTGTTGCCATCCAGAGGGAGCTGGACATGCTAGAAAAATGGTCTGACAGGAACCTCATGAAGTTTAAGAGGGAGAAGTACTAAATCCTGAACACAGGAAGGAACAGCCACAAGCACCACAACATGCTGGGGGCCACTCAGCTGGAAAGCAGCTGTTCTGGAAATGACCGGGGAATTATGGAAGACACAGAGTTGAACACCACCAGTCAGCAGAGCACACTGGCTGCAAAAAGGGTTACTGTACTCTAGGCTGTGTTAGGCAAAGTATTGACAAGTTGAAGACAGAACTTGTTCTTTGTTCAACACTAATGAAGCTGCATGTGGAGTAGGGAGTTCAGTTTTGAGATCCCCAGAACCAGAGAGACATACTAGAGAGATAAAGGATCACAGAGATGATGGAGGGACTGAAGCGCCTCTCCTATGAGGGGAGGCTGAGAGAGCTGGGACATCTCAGTCTGGAGAAGAGAAAGCTCAAGGAGTTATCAGTGTATGTTAATAACTGAAGGAAGGCTTGAGGAGGACAGAGCCAGGTTTGGTTCAGTGGTGTTCAGGGACAGGACAAGAGGGAATGGGAAAAAACTGAAACTCAGTAAGTTTCTTCTGACCATTGAGAAGCATTTCTTGAATGTGCAAATGACTGAGCACTGGCACAGATTGCCCAGAGAAGTTGTAGTCTCCTCCTTGGATACCTTCAAAAGCCACCTGGAGTTGGGCAACCTGCTATGGGTGTCCCTGATTGAGCCAACCTCAATCAACCTCAACTCCAGTTGGTCCAACCTCAATCATTCTGTGACTCTTTGAGTCTGACTGTAGCTTGAGAGACAGCTTGTAAGAAGTAGGAACTAACTGTCATATAGTAATATCAGAGAACAAGTTTAGACTCAAAGATCTGAGAATATCATACATAAATATGTGTTTAAATGTTTTTTCCCCTAAAAAAGTCTAACCTAGAGAGCTAGGAACAGATTTATACTCTTGGTTACATCACTATAATTGTCATAATATACATTTGTCTATCAGCAATGCATATATGTGGCATGAAGTCATAGAAATATAGAATCATAGAATGGCTTGGGTTGGAAGGAGCCTCAAGGATCATTAGGTTCCAACCTTACTGCCACAGGCAGAATTGCCAGCTGCTGGATAAAGCATTAGATTAGATTGCCCAGGGCCTCAGCCAACCTCACCTCAAACACCTCCAGGAATGGGACATTCACAGTCTGTCTAGGCAACACTTTCCAGCCCTTCATCATTCTCTCTGTGAAAAATTTCCTCCTGATATCTAACCTACATCTTCCCTCCTTTAATTTAAAACCATTCACTCTTGTCCTATCACTACCTACCCAAGTAAATAATTGATTTCCCTCATGTTTAAAACTCCCTTTAAATACCAAAATGCTGGATTAAGATTTCCCTGTAGCTTTCCATTTTTCAGACTAAACAAGCCCAGATCATAGCAGAAGTGCTTCAGCCCTTGGATCATCTTCATGGCCTACCTCTGGACTCTCTCCAAAAGCTCCACATCTTTCCTGTACTGGGGGCTGAAGACTTGGACACAGTACTACAGATGGGATCTCACAAGGGATATAATCACCTCCCTCGCCTTGTTGGCTACCCATCTTCTATTGAAACACAAGATACTACTGGCACAAGACACCAGTTCACACTGATGACTCGTGTTACATTTTTTATCCCTGAGTCCTTCTCAGCAGGACTACGGATTTTGAGGACCAGCCTGGCATTGAGTGCCAAATAAGAATTTTTCATTATTTTCCAAATTACAGAGCATGTAAAACTGAGCTCTCGCTTGGCAAACGTTGTTCTGAATATTTCTTATGTGTGATTCAAAGCACATCTAGTTCAGATTTTCTTAGACCTCTTCAGTTTTCTGCTATCTAGACTTTTCTTAGACGTTTCAACAACTATTCTTGTATAAGACTTGGAAGTTGAACAGATGTTAAGCATTCCCCAGAAATCTTAGTACAAGACTGTACTTTTCTACTATATAACCAGCCTCAGAGATATTTGTCTGCTTCATCAAACCCTGAATCCTCCATTATGCAGAGGAAATGTGTTGCTTTGTAATATATTTTATAACAGGAAGGTAGTTGGGAAGCAAAATCTGTCTAGTGCAGATATGTGTAAAAGTTAACTTAGAGCTGCCTTGGGTATATTCAACAAGACAAAGTTTTATAGAACTTGTAGCAACATGACTAAAATCAGGTTTCTAGACTCCAAAGAGCAATCTCCAATGCTAAAGAGAACTCTATAAAGTCATGCCTTTCTTCCAAGACTGAAAAACTTTCTAAAACTACAGCTAAGGTAGTAATTATTTTCTCATCTCCATGTCTCCCTTGGTGAGCTGGACAGTTCACCAACCTCTATGGTATTTCATTCCTAAAGGAGAAAGGGGGGGGCACGTTTTGGGAGTGGCAATGAGGACAAAGCAGCCCATCCTCTTGCTTCAGCCTATGCCTGACTATGTTAGAAATGTATTAATGACCTGCTCTGTCTCTGCTCTCCTACTCAAAGAGACTTTAAAGGAGATAGAGCCTTGGTCTTATCCATATGATGGCCATCAGATCCAGCTGGATGAATTGGCATTTTTCCAGGAAAAGAGAGATTCTGTGCTGACCAAATTCAAGATAATGCCCACTAAGTTAAAATTACCCTTCTGTGATGTAGCAACAAAAACTCTCTCACAATGTGTTCCAAAAAGTTTCTATTAAAGTAATGTAGAGTTGCTGAAGTTGAGACAAATACTAATTTTTTTATGTTTTGGAGGGGAATTTTGTTAGTCAAAATACTATGGGACCAAGTGAAAAACGTGAAAAATACTGTAGAAAGAGTTTAGATTACAGTAGAAAACTCTTGTTTAAATATTTTTTTCTTGCTTTGTTAAAATATTAACAAAAAAGTGTTAAAAGACTTTATATACTATATTTTACTGAATCCTAGAACCAATGAATCATGCGTGTTGGAAGGGACTTTCTGAAATCATGTAGTCCAACTCCCTGCTCAGGGAAATTCTAGTTAGAAATAATTGCTTAGGCCCTACCCAGTGGAGTTCTATAGGTCTTCTGAAACTTATTGAGAATGAAGATGAGATTTCTAATAAGCTCTTTAAAACAAACTTTTCAAAGATTCCATTCTGTAATAATTAAAGTACCATGTGTTGCTTCCAGAGACCTGAAGCAGAAGGAAAATTTCCTCCATCACATTCAAGCACTGATGTTTATTTGTTTGATTTACATACCTATTGTCATCACAGTTTGAAAATAAATATGACAAAATATTTGATTATTAGTTCTTTAGGAATAGGACAAAAATATGCAACTAACAGAAGTAGATCCTTTCAGACTAAGAATCTGTTGATTCTGATATCTTCTGAAGTTCTGAACTGAAGAGACATTCATTATGAGTGAATCAAGGTGGGATTCATCTTGTTTCACTTTGTCCATCAAAGCATGAAATGTGAAGCCTGAAATAGTTTTGTAGTCTAAGAATAACCAATAATTTCTGTTAATCATTTTACTGTATATATTACTATATATTTTTTACTATATATATATATACACTGTATATATTACTCTAAATATCTAAATCTATTGGTCTGATAATGCTTGAAGTGTATCCTACCCATAGATGTCTGGTAAAATTTATCATCTGATGCTGATCACTTACCAATAACTTTGGGTAAATTAAAGAATTCTGTAGTGCTTACTATCCAGATTTGCTGGGTTTATTTCTTTCATTCTTTATTTTTCTATGACAGTTCCTGCCCATAACAATGGATATCACTGATGCTGAACTGTTGCTTGTTAGAAAGAGTGTTTTTCAGTGTATGCCACAGTGGAAGTTGTCCCCAAAGAGGAAAAAATAACATGAGCTAGAAACAAAACAGCTTTACGTTGTCTATACAATAGTAGTAATAAAATCTGAAGTCTTAACTTCTAAGTGCTTACACTAATTAGCTACAACTTACTTTCTGGTCAGCAACAGTGGAGAGACAATTGACTTACAGAAACTGTGATGTAAAATGAATCAGATCCAAAAGGACATATGTGCATATTGCCAGTCTCTATCTACATCTTCCTTACTCTTCAAGGAACTTGATGAACCCTAGTTCTTTATCATTAAATTGCTTGCATGCTCTGAGCAGAGAATGCTTTCATAGCCAGCTGATCTATAGGCTTCTTAGCATAATGTCTGAGCAGTCTTTTTGACAGAGATTCACCTGGATTTATGAGGGGATGAACTTGTTACTGAGATTTCCATGCTGCTGAGAAGTTTTGATGACCCTCTTCTCCCTTTCAGGAACACAGTAATTCTTGAAGTAATGAAAGCCCTTTTTTCTAGGTGTATCAGTTTACCCCCCTTGGGTGAGCAGTAGACTTTGTCAACCCGTTATTCTTCTATTCCTTTCCTAATTACTTCATTAAACCTTGACACATTTGGCAGAGATGTGGAAGGTGCAAGGCTGTCTGGTTTAGACAATCGAAGTCTTTTAACTGTGACCTGAAGTAGAGTTGAGATATCCCCTTACATCGTTTTCATGCTTGTTTCTCTTCAGAGCATAGAAAGATGTTTTGTAAGTTAAGTTCTTCTGTCAACGGTTTACGGGCAGGTTTGTCCCGGTTCCGTGACGATTGGTGCAGGGGACCCACGGACCCACGCCCCAGGAAAGGGGAAGGGGGAAAGGGAAAAGGGAGATGGGCCTAGAAACAAAACAGTGGCAACGATCTGAGGAGGAAAGCTAATTTACTAAATAGATATCGGAAAGCAAAATAATACAATATAATACAATATAATTGGAATTAAAGCTAATAAATCAAGTAAAATGAGCAAGAGAGAGTGTCCGATAAACCGAAGGCCTTATGTTAAATTCTGAAGGCGAGACGGCAGCGAGCACCCACTGCTGAGTCGATCCCAAAGGAAAGGGAGTGTCCCGTGACCGCAGACAGTTTTTATCTTTCCCTCTGAGCGTAAACACGTAAGAACGCAAAGCATCGCAAAGTCCTCTGGGGAATGGAGTTCTTCTTCTCTTCTGAGACAGGTATATCTGGAACTATTGATGATCCACGGAGCTGGAGCATTAACTCTTTAACTCTAAATGCACTACATGATGTTATGATGTGGAATACCAGTACCAAAAATCATAAAACCATGACATCTTCATAAATTAAAAATAAGTTTAGAAACTCTCCCACAAGTTTAAGTTCCTTTCTCATTTACACTGAGATAGAAACCAAAAAACATTTTTTTATATGTTCATTTCACAGAAAAGAAATCACCAAAACCTGGTGGAATATTAGCAAATAAGCCTATAAAACTAAACTCTAAATAATATTTTTATAATCACACATATTCTTTTAATATCTAGCTCAAAAGGAGGAAGATTATCTAAAGAAAAATTTAGAGACTTTGAGTTAGTTAATCTCAGATGTCATTAGATTATCTGTTTTAGTAATTTGATTTTTTTTCTAGCAACACATTCAAGAACATGCACTCACACTGAACTGGACAAGTTCCTGAAGACTTGTTCCCAAAAATACTCAATGATTTTCATACATCTACTTGTTTTCAGATAAACAAAAAATCTTACTAGCTGGTCTTAGAGTCTTTCTCTCTCTCTCTTTTGTTTTTTTTTTTTAATAAAACATTCATCTCACAAAAGTAAAAAAAATATTCTGAGAAAGAATGATACTGAAGCCTTTCGTTGTTCAAGTGTCCCTTATTTATCCAGGTAACTAAGATGTTCTTTGGATTTTAAATGTCAACATGTGAATCCTTTGTGAAGCTTGCCGTAAGTCTGTCTGGTGAAGATCTTCTAACTATCAAGGCAGTATTCCTCTGTTTTTTAAAAGGAATTCAGCACCTTTCATCTCTAGGGATTTGAATCTCAGTCTTTTGTAAAATGCGGTGAAGGTAGTGCTTTTTCACAGAAGGATTTATAAAGGTAGTGACACATATTTTTCAGACACTTCTAGTAGTAGAAATGGGAGCTATATATATGGACTAAATAGCAGATGGGATTTACTGAGAAAAAGCAACATATGGTACCTCGACCTCAATACATCCTTATAAAGTAATAAATAAATAAAGATCTGGTCTAATTTATTCTATGAAATAAATCATTGCCACTGAGAGACTGGTAATGAGAATTTGGGGTTTCATCATGATTGCCACTACCTCTTTCTCTCTTGTTCAAGTTGGTGAAAGCTAGCTGTTCTTTTTTGGTCTCAGACACAAGATTCACAAGGTAGTCTGCACAATTTTAGTTGGTGTTTCCCTTATCTTCATTATTTTAAAGTCAATAAAGCCAATACTTAGTGCCTCCTCTTTCCAAGCAACACTTTTCACTAGTGGTTAGGCTTATTTTTTTTATTTCTCTTCACCCAAGTAGGGCATAAAGATAATAGGGCAGTAATATATAGTCCAGATGAGTCTTGTCATTAGTTGCTATAGTTTCAAGCTGCTTAGAGTATATTTATCCTGATCTTAAATATGTTGGTTACGCATCTCCGTTGCTCCTGCTAATGAAATCAAGGGGATATACAAATATGAGTGATTCACATCCATAGCAAAAGGGTCTGGAATAGCATAGTTTTAGTTTTAGAAGCAAATTTCTTCACAACATATTTTCTGAAGGGTCATATTACTTCCATACAGTGGTTCACATGTTATCTTCCAGACAGGTACCTGGAATCAAAGGTATGCTCTCAGCATGCAGACTTTGATATTACAATTAGTTTGTTTAAAATTAATTAAATGTCCAAATACTCAGGAATAGGCCACAACAGTAAAACTTCTTTCTCACTCATTGTTTAAAAGTTGCTAGGATCCACTCCATCTTCAAATTTATCAGCTACCAGGAGTCATTGATGAGCTTTTTATATCCAAGCTGTTGCAAGGTGTTTGCTATTTTTTGTTCTGCACTGCTGTGTACTTACCGTGTGGCAAAACAGGCACTTATCTGAAAGGCAGGCACCAATTTATACCTTATGTTTTTCTGCCATTTTATAGCAAAACAATACTCACAGCCTTTGTGTATAAAGTCGTTATTATATTCATTGTTTGTTTTACTGATAATCAGTTTATGATAGAAATCAAGCAGATGTAGAAACTCCAAATGTCAAATCCATGGCAACCGCTTTAGAAAATACATGGGACAGAAGGCTTATAAACCTAAATAGGCATTTCTCAGGGATAGAGATGTTTTCACCAAGCCACAACTTGTTGTGGAAACAAAACTAAAGCACTTTGCTAATATCAGCATACAAGATCACTCATTAAGTTTTTAATCTGAATATGGGAGAAACCTGCCTTAGATCAATGTGAAAATTGCTGTCTTCTGATATTTTTAAACTAGGAATTTGCTTGCTATTTTCTCTTTATTTAAACTACTACATCAACTTTGATTTTTTTGAAGGAGTTATTAAAATCTTTGTTGGAAGTTCACACTTGCATTTTTGCAGAGAACAAATCATCTTATCTATCAGGAGATTACTGCCCTGAAAGTAACTGGGCCTGTACATAAAGACCTAGGTCTGGGTCTAGTTTGAGGAGCAATTCAAGAATCCAAACTGAAAAATAGAAAAGGCATGCTGATTATGAGGTCACAATATCAGCACTGTGAATGTTTCCATCTGTTTATGTACAATTCATTGTACTAATCATTGTTTGAATTTCTATTTCATGTGGCTGGTAACAACAACAACAAATCTTAATTCCTTTCATTCAGTTTTTACGAGAAATCATATTTTTTTATCAGAAAACTAGTAAAATAGAAAGAAAGCCTTCTTCCTGTTTTTCCTTTTCATTTTTTCCCCCGCTTTGCTTTTATTTCCTTTCCCTTTTTAAAACAAGTATGAAATTAACATTGGTTCTTTAAAAGAGAATTGATTCACCTTGAATTTTTTTGTCCTTGTTGCTTAGCAGCAGCAATGCAAACACATGGGTGTGTCTGGCTCAGGGAACTTTCACTGTTATTTTATATCCCTAGGGGCATTTTTTACATTAACAAGATGTTGCATCTGAAAAAAAAAAATAGCTACGACTTAGTCACTGTCTACTGACTTAGTTTAACGGCGAAGAGGTTAAAAGGAAGGACAGAAAAATGCCTGTGAGATAATGCCTGTCTTGCAAGGGAAATAGATATCTAAAAGGGGCAATGAATTTTCAATTTATTAATAGCTCATCATTGTGTTCTATATTTCATTTTATGATTCAAAAAGAACAAGAAGAAATCTATAAACTGATTTCATATTTGAGCATTTGAGAGGATTAGGAAACGAATACAAATCACAGTATTTTTTTCCCCTGAATATCTCCTATTAAGTGGAATTTACAGCTGCACAACAGTTCTATTTGCTATTAGTGTCTGCAACCCTAAAACACTGAAGAATTCAGACTTGTTATCAGGTCTTTGCATGTTTGCTGAAAGCGTATGTCTGCAAAAAAGGCATTAAATCAATATTTTTCTCTATAACTTTGAACCATATTACTATCCAGAGTCTAGCTACTGCAGATCACAGGCCTGCTACATCCCCTTGATCCACAGAGATCAGCTACTCTAGCAGACTTAGTAGAGGAAAAAACTTCAGATTTCCTCACGTATTTGAAAATGATGAAAGATTACCATGACTAGGGAAAAGTCTGTATATTAAGACTATTATGTTGAGACTGACAATCAGAAGAGAAACAAAAAACAGCCTTAATATATAGGAGCTGTGCCTAAGCATGTAAGAAAAGTATCCCAGAGAAAAAAATAATCTCATGTAGTTTTAGAGGTATTAAGTGATCTCTGAAAAATAGACACCCAATTGCATATGCAATTGTATTATAGGAAGATAGAAATATGCAGCAAAAGTCATTAACTAAATGAGTTTCTTGCAGGAGTGATAGTGAAATGCAATCTTGTAAATAGCAATGTTTTATGTCTCATGTTATGTGAAACTACTTTAGGTCCTGCATGGGCTTAAATGTTACTTGTCATAATTTTTATTTTCTGCTAAACTTGTTTTTTTAAAAAAATATTTTAATAATTATTATTTTTTTTAATTCATAATAGTGGTCATAAAATAGGCTAAGATGTTATTCCAGTTATTTCAATCACAATCTCTCAGGAGAAAAAATCTAATTTCTTTTAGAAGAAAGGAAAGAGTTGCCAGAATGATTTACTCACTTTTGCAATTTTTAAAATGTTTATGTTTCACAGGCCATCTAAATGATGGCCTTTATTTCCATGATTTAAACATGAGTTTAAGTTCCACTGATTGAGTTAGTTTGCAGATTTTTATGGACAGAAGGCCTCTCACAGCCAGCCCTATCTACCTAAAGTTTTTAATTAACAAAGATCTAACAAAATATATTCATTTTGGTTGTATTAACACTTTAAGTCACTAGGAGAAGTATTTTAGACTCTTGTAAATAAAAAAAATAAAAAAAAGGTAGTGCAATTGAGAGCAATATTATTTTGTGGTTATTCCATTGTCTGGAAACATCAATACAAATGGCATCAATTTGTAGCAACAAATACATTTAAGGATTATGTTTATTTACCTGTCAGTCCTGTACATCTCTATTGATTCTCTGGTCTGTTTTTTTGTGTATTATATGGACTAGTCCCAAATGGTATGGTATGTAGCAGATGTAACAAACAGAAGTACTGTACTTTTAATTAGTGCATGTATAAATATTTTAGAAGGCTTCTTTCTTTTAGAATAAATTTTGTGGATTTGCTTAAACTTTATTTTAACTTATGCAAAATAACTTCCTTAACTACTTCTTATAAAAACAAAACAAAACAGATGAACTGTTTCAGTAACCAAACATTTGTCAATGTGGCTTTTACAAAGATGTGCAAGTATAAGTCAGCTCTATACCAAGACTAAAAGCACTGATTCATACCAGACTTTTTACTCGTCAATTCACTGTTTTTTTGATCATCAGACCAATATATTGCATTTTTTTTCTGCAGTTCTGTTTCTAAGATGAATTAGAACCAGGGTTCCTGTGAACCATCTGCCAAAACTGTGAACTTTCCCAGCTGGGCTTCGTATAATGCATGTAACTATTCAGTGCTAATTGACCTTCAGCAAAAAGCGACCTTATTTTCCATATCAAAAGATGAAATGCCCATCACTGCAGTATTTGGTCAGATCAAGGAAAAGGCCTCAGAATTACTTTTATTCAGCTTGTTTAACGAATACTTCCTTCAGCCTGAGTTAAAGCATAAACTGACTCCCATCCAGGGTCAAGGCTCTTGCATTACAAAAGACAATCCTAGATATGAGTTAAGGAGGCTGAGAAACTCACGAGTTAGTTATTTATTTGCTCATTCTTTTATTTACTTTACATACAGCAGCAATATATTCATACTGACAAGAGTAGTAGCAGCTTAATTTGGAAAACACAATTTAATAGTATTGTTACCTAATAAAAAAATGGTTGAAGTTGGAAAAGTTTTCCAGATGTCATATAGTTCTATCTCCCTGTTCAACAAGGACACATAGTGCTTGTTGCCAATGATCATATCTGTTGAAGATTTCTAAGGGAAAGACTCATTTTTATTTTCTGGCCACACAAAAAGTCTCAGATACTTGCCTTGAAAACTGCTGACTTCCAGGCAGATCCGAGAAGAGTACTTTATTTTTAACTGAACATTTAGTGGTGTCCTACTGTCTATAATTAGGAAATTAGAGTTCTGATTACAATTTCAGGACATATGCCTGCTGCACTTCAAAATGAATATTGCTTTTCTATGATAGTTTCATAAAATGTGTTAGAGACTACCACAAGCTTTTATGGGCAGCAGTTGCTAAATCATTCAGTATCTTCAGTTGCAGACTGTCTCATCTCTGTTGACAACTCTTCACTGTGATAAAATACATGGGAATAAACATATGCAGTGATTGTTATTTTCACTAATTTATCAGGCTTAAATGAATACTATTCATTATCAATTTCTTGTAATTAAAGTTTGCACATTGTTATCGGCAGTAATGGGTTAGTTGATAATTTTTATTGATTACCTACATATATTAGAAAGATATAAATGACCAATCTAATTGTTTGTGGATTACAGTTTCCTGGACACTTATTATACTAGGTCAGACAGAAATAAAGGATACATTTCTCAAACAAATAGTGCTTTTTATTAGCTGAGCCAAATACTTCTGAGTACCAAAATAAAAATATGAGGTTGCAGGTCTTCATAAATATGCACAAAGAAAGCTTCAAGGGCAGGAGCAGAGTTGTATTCCCATGAATCTGATATATAGGGAGGACATACTCCTCAGCTAAAGGAGTAATAGTTTAAAACCATTCCCCTTTTGTCCTATCACCATCAGACTACGTTAAAAGTCAGTCCCCCTTCTGTTTGTAATCTTCCTTCAAGTACTGGAAGGCCACAATGAAGTCTCTACAGATCTCCACAGATCTTGTGCTGGTGGCCCCAGGCCTGGATGCAGTACTCCATATGAGGCCTCATGAAGGCAGAGTAGAGGGGGACAGCCCTCTCCCTCTGCCTGCTGGCCACCCCTGCGTTGATGCAGGACAGGACACAATTGGCTTTCTGGGCTGCAAGAGCACATTGCTGGCTCATGTCCAGCTTTTCATCCACCAGAACTGCCAAGACCTTTTCAGTAGGGCTGCTCTCAATGAGCTCTTCTCCCATTTATACTCATGTCTGGGATTGCCCAGCCCAAACAGAACACTTTGCACTTGGCCTTGTTTAATCTCATTAGGTTCATGTGGACCTTCTTATATTGGTTGTCCAGGTTTCTTTTTCTGGAAAGAAGCATTAAAACTGAGACATTCTGATCCACACGTTTATTTATATATTTATTCATTTCTTCCTAGAGCACTCCAGCAAAAATGTGTGAAATATTTATGTTCATTTAGTACATAATGTTTTTTATCTTCTCTGTTATTCAGTTAAGAAAGATTAAGAAAAAAAAAAAAGGATTGGTGCAGAGCAGAATAGTATTTTTTTAAGAAGTAAGTTTACATACTAGCAGGAATGTTGGAATGAACATATGCAAGTCACATAGCCCTGGCTCCCAAATAAAGTATCTCTGTTGCTCATTCTACATCAGATCATCTGTGGCCTTTGCCAAATCAAATCCCCAGCTCCTCTGGAGAGTGATGTGAAAGATCTGGAGCATCTCTCAGAAACCTCTTCCAACAATGCACCATGCTTCTAGAGATAGCTATTTCTAGATATAGAGATAATTTTCCTTCTATGTATTTTGAATCTCCCAACTGGAATTTGTGACTGTTGCTCTTGTTATTGAACAATACCTCCCAATACTATGAAGAGTTTGGCTCCATCATTGAAACTCCTCCTCCAGTAGATGTAAACTAAAAAAGTCCAACCCTCAATTCCTCCTCACAAATTATGTGGTAAAAGCTTCTGCCCATCTTGGTATCTGTTCATTTGTTCTTCTGTTTCTCCTTTTGAACTGAAGATTGAACAAAGCCTTCAAGATCCAGCCTCACATGTCAAATAGAGTAAGTTAAACATTACTTCAGTTTTCCACCCTCAGTCTGTTCACACCATAATCCTGTATCTGACATGCATCTGAGAATGAGAGAGAAATTCTCTCTGAAACTGTAATCCCTGAGTCCATTTCTGAACAGCTAGTACCCTGTCTTAGGTTTCTTAAGGTCCTCTGAAATGAAACTGTCAACTGGCACATCAATCCCAATTTACTATCACACACAGATTTTCTGAGTATTGCACTCTGTCCCAATTCTTGCTTAACAGTGAAGATATAGAAAAAGAGTGCACATGCAGCGTGGCTCAGAGCACTGCCACTGTTTCTCATCTCTTTCAATGAATCATTAGCATGTTTGCTTCTAGTCCATGGGATAATGAACAGGTCAGACCCACAGTAATCAACAAACTCTCTTCTGGTTCCCAAGAGGCTCTTTCTTCCCATGTGTTTTGTATCTAAATCTATTCGATGTCTAAAAGTCTATGAAAGTTTTCACAGATACTTATTACAACAATTTTGGTGTTGGATTAAGTAGATTTCTCTATCACAGTAACTCAGGATATTGTCACACTGAAACAACAATAAAAATATTTTTATCTGAACAGTAGTGTGAAAAGCAGTGAGGTTTCCCAAACCAATGTCAAAGTTCTATGGTATTAAATGCTGGAAAGAATTAAATATTGTTTTCTTTTCCCTTGTTTATTTGCTTATTTATTTCCAGTCATAGTAAAAATGTTTTTTAGAGAATTGTGCATTCTGATATCATAACCAGCAATTCAGAAAGTTGACTTTTCACTTTGGTGTATTGCTAAACACAAGTTCTTTCCTGGAGGAAACTTCTACAAAAGTGCCACTGAGATTAGTCAAAGCACATGTCTAAAAACAGCCATACAATTGGAACAAAACACGTGATCTTATCATTTGGTAATTAGCCCTTAGCCCTTTTCTAAAGCATACATAAAACATAAATTTGTCAGGTGAAAAAATATATGTTCTTGAACTGAGTGTTTATGCCCAGGCAAATGTCAAGAAAACAGTTCTCCTAGAATGTTTTTTAAGGACAAAAAGTTCTCTTAAAAACAGGGTATTCTCCTGAGGAAACAGGCAGCCCGTGGTGTGGACAGGTTCACTCTTCTCTGGGTGGAGAACTGGCTGGAGGGCCGTGCCCAGAGGGTAGTAGTTAATGGAGTTAAGTCCAGCTGGCGTCCTGTTACGAGTGGTGTCCCCCAAGGGTCAGTTTTGGGGCCCATCTTGTTTAATATCTTTATTGATGACCTAGATGAGGGAATTGAGTGTACCCTCAGTAAGTTTGCAGATGACACCAAGTTGGGAGGATGTGTCAAACTGCCTGAGGGTAGGGAGGCCCTTCAGAGGGATCTGGATAGGCTGAACAGCTGGGCTGAGCTCAATGGGATGAGGTTCAATAAGACCAAGTGCCGGGTCCTGCACTTTGGCCACAATAACCCCATGCGATGCTATAGGCTTGGGGCAGAATGGCTTGAAGAATGTAGAGAGGTAAAGGACCTGGGGGTGTTGGTTGATGCTCGGCTCAACATGAGCCGGCAGTGTGCCCAGGTGGCCATGAAGGCCAACAGCATCCTGGCCTGTATTAGAAATAGTGTAGCCAGCAGGAGCAGGGAGGTGATCATCCCCCTGTACTCAGCTCTGGTACGGCCGCACCTCGAGTACTGTGTTCAGTTTTGGGCCCCTCACTACAAGAAGGACATTGAGGCCCTGGAGCGTGTTCAGAGAAGGGCAACAAAACTGGTGAGGGGTCTGGAGCACAAGTCTTATGAGGAGCGGCTGAGGGAGCTGGGATTGTTTAGTCTGGAGAAGAGGAGGCTCAGAGGAGACCTTATTGCACTCTACCACTTCCTGAAGGGGGGTTGTGGTGAGGAGGGGGTGGGCCTCTTCTCCCTGATAAATAATGACAGGACGAGAGGGAATGGCCACAAGTTGCGCCGGGGAAGATTTAGATTAGACCTGAGGAAACACTTTTTCTCTGCAAGAGTGGTCAGGCACTGGAATGGCCTGCCTAGGGAGGTGGTTGAGGCACCATCCCTAGCGCTGTTCAAGAAGCGTTTAGATGAGGTGCTAAGGGATTTGATTTAGTAGTTGGGTAGGGATAGTGATAGGAGGATGGTTGGACTAGATGATCTTGTAGGTCCTTTCCAACCTAATGAACCTATGAACCTATGAACCTAGGGTAGTAGCGAATACCAACTCTATGCTATGGTACAACAATTTGTGCTGATCAGTAGTGCTCAGGATATAATTACATATGTTCTTTTATCATGTATAATATCCTTCTAGATTCTTACTTTCTGTCTTTTTTATTTATTTATTTTTTAGTTGAGACTCAAAATCAAAGGCATAAATCAAATTGCTTCTATTCCCTCTTGACATTTTATTCCTATTATTCCAAATCAACTGTGTAATGTAATTATTTCACAGATTTGTCTGCATTATTCTTATATGATTGTGATCACATGTTTTTATGTTTTTTATTAACGAGCATTTCACAGGGTTTTTTTTTAGTTTAGTTTAGTTTTTTTTTTAACTTAATCCTTTAGCCTAATTTGAATCCTAAATAAAATTCTCCAGTAGACTTCTTCTACGATGGAGGCTGTTAAACTATTTGGGAATATCATGTTTCATAATCTAGATATGGTATCAATTTAATAAGGCATACTTGATCTAGCAATGAAAACTACTACTTTCTGCTATATTGAGTGTATGGTGTGACAGTTTGATTCTCTATGGAACCACAGAGGAATTGAGTTGGGACAGCATATCTGGGTGTCATCTAAACCAACAAATGCTAACAGAAGGATCAGATGGAGAAGGCTGACCAGGACAGTGTCCAGACGGTTTTTGAGTATAAATAAATATGGAAACTTTTGCAATATTTGACCACTCCTATTGTGAAAAGTTTGTTATGATTTAAAGAGGAATTTTTCATATTACAGTGTGTCCTTTTTGCCTCTCGCCGTCACTAGGTAGACATTAGAACAGACTGTTTCCATCTTCTTTACTCTTTTGCATCAGGACTCTATAGACAGTAAAATGATCCTCCTGTCTCCTCTTTATTTTTTTTTTCCCTGTGAAAATCCAGGATGTATGCCACTGAATGAACAGAAACACAAGACAAATGCTGTACTATACAACAAATGCAGTATTTCCTTTATTTTGTTAACAACATACATTCACTTATACAAACATAACCTTGGAAGTTTGGACAGTGACAGCAGAGAATATTCCTATTCTGAAGTAAAGGAGGTCCCTGCAATTGCTCACACAGGCCTCATGGCTCTACCCTTTACATTTTGTCATCCCCTACCATTTAGCTTCTATCTTACATGACCTTTCATATCATGAGCCCTCTGGCCTTTCCTTCACTTCCACATGTAAATAGCACTGCTGGTTTCAGGAAATGGACAAAATTTGATGTCTGGAGCACCTCTGTCTTTCTCTATTCAGTTTTCTTATACCACAGTACTGAGATACAGTGGTGCTATTGTCTTTCTGCACATTGTGTTTAACAGATGACAGCAATGCAGGCCTAGTACAGAAGCTGCTAAGTCCCTATCTGTACTGGTCAGTACCATCCCATAAAAGATACTTTTGCTTGTTAAGCTGTGCAATTACAATGATAATAATAAAATGGTTCAGAAATTTTGATACCTGAAAAGTTAAGGTTTTTTCAGAGAGGGGTTGCTCCTGGGCTAATTACCTCCTTTTTTCAATAGCAGTTAATTATCTTTGACAGATTGCTGTGTTTAGAATACTCCAGAAATTCTAGTTTTGTAGCTAGCTAAAGAATCTATGCATAAGAAATCATAGAATCACTAAGGTTGGAAAAGACCTCCAAGATCATCTGTTCCAATTGTCCACTTATCACCAGTATTTCTCACTAAACCATGTCCTTCAGTACAACATCTAAAGATTTCTTGAACACCTCCAGGGTTAATGACTCCACCACCTGCATGGGCAGTCTCTTGGAAACATAATATGTATGCATATATTATATCAATATCTTCCCAGCAGTCTCTTGAAAAAAAAATTGTTTTCAAATTGTATTATAGAGCTATGCTACATACTCGGTGTGTAGGGATAATGGAAGTAGCCCTGAAATGGGAATAATGACCTATCTCTCTCTACCCTCAATGCAAAGTGTTGATATTTCAGCTTTCTCTCAGCCAAATCAAGTGGAGCCCAATACATGTACACACATCTGTGTAAACTATTCTTTGTTTTGTTTTCTGGGATTATTAAGTCAATGCCTAATAGATCAGCTCAATTACTCGAAATTAATCACTTTCAGTTTGGTTAAATCATGGCAGATTACTGGCATGAATCTATTGCTACACTGTATTTCTTTTTATCAGTAGAAATACCATGTCCCATCTTTGTACAACATCGATTTTTTTCTAAGAATTTTTGAAATATTTGTTCATTGTAACAAATTGTGCTTTTCATTAAAATGGGTTATTTTTAATCTATGGTTTGTATGAATTATATTTTGCTGCTGTTATCCCAAGCACATTATTAATCAGCTTTATTATTTTGACAATAGTGAGCTTCTTTCTGAAGGTTTAGGAAATAGAGTTTTTGCCAGACAAAACAGTCTGGCATTAATGCTGAACCCACTTCATGGCAAAATATAGGACTCAATTTCTTGAAACTGCTAATAAATTTTAATATGTTGTAAAATTTCAAATCTTTGGAACTAGATTTACATAAATTATTTGAATTGTCAAGAAAGCAGTTTACATATATTTCTCCTAACATATTAAAGATCGTGTATTTCTTTGTTTTAATCCTTTCACAGCCTATTTCATGTGTTTCATTTGTTTGCTGTTACTCAAGGAAATCTTAATTCTCCTCAGTTTTAACCATCAAATTGTTAAACTTATAAATGTTCCTGGTTATCTCCTGCAATCACAGTAAAGCAAAATAACAAAAGTATCTCCACAAAATGATTGATTTCACACAAAAATAATTGTATGATCACGTGATAAATTATTTTTAGCATGGTCAAATTGTGGCTAGTACCAAATAGAGCAACAGGAAAAAAATATCCTGGATATTCATCTTAGAATGGGAAGTACTGTCTCTGGAGTCTCCCTAGTGGCTCTGAACAGATACTGAATCTCCTAGTTTTGTTGTCTTGCCTTGCTAGAGTAATTTATATTAAATGAATGCCATTTTTAGGGTCTAGGAATGCAGTTGGCTATTCAGCTGCTGTTTTACTCCTGAGTTCAAGGCGATTCTTCACTTATAGAAAATTAACTGCTGGAACACAAAGCTCAGACCATGTTTTTCTGAAATGGCTTTACAATTTTTGAATACAATTACATTTTAGCATCAAGAATTCCCACATCTGTCTAGTATATGGAATACTAGCACCTTTGGAAAAACTAATTCAAATGAATGCCAGCAGATAAGCCTCAGTTCATTGTTATCCTGGCAAAAATGAAAAATTACTGCAGTGTTGAAAATGGATTTGTTAAAATAAAAAAATCAGTGTAGAATTTTATGTTGTACTTCAGACAGAAGTCACCAGAAATAATCTTAGCTCCCGTGTGAGATGATGAGTAGGAAAAGCAAAATGCCAAGAAATAAGAAAATGATATGATAGTTCATCAGGTGAACATCAAAGATCTGCAGTGGAAGATATCAGAATGCTGACCCAGAACAGACTGAGATTAATGACGAGTGGATCGTCTGTTGTATTGATCAGTGCTTGTGGCTATTTAGTGGATGATAAAACACAAAACATTGATCAAGGCTACTAGCAAAACATTTTAGATGTCAAAGCTGTGGACCTTTTCATAACGCTCTAAAGAGTCTTTAATTAGATATGTGTAAAGGAATGTATGTATATACACAGCTGTTCACAAGCTTACTGTATTTAAGCATTACTGGCAAAGATGCTGATTCTGTAACAGAAAGCAATTCAGGTTTCTTACTATTTTGGTAAGCTACCATGTTACCAGTAGATTATACAGCACCTTTTGCAATAAAATTAGCAAAATATTATATATTTAGAGCAGCAAGTGTTTTAGCTCTCATATCGAGATCTGGGGAGAGAAGGGATATTGAAGTGGTTGTTTGTTACCTGAGAGATCCGCTTCATAATTAGAATCCTCCTGTGGGAAAAATATAGTTCTGAACTCATTAGTGACACAATAGAAATTGCTGAAAAGTTGAAGAGATTTAAGAGAAGAGGAGTAGAACAAGAAAGAGGAATGACAAAACAAATATCTTTAGCACATAAAAAGCTATCTGTAGTGCACACAGTTTGGCAAAATATTGTCAAGAGTATAAGACATAATTGCAGCTTCCAGAAGTCACAGCAATTACCTCTGAAATGAATTTTAGCCTTGCAGAATTTAATGGTAAGGAAATACAATGCTGGTGCAAGAATATAAATGTGTTGTGAATTTCCTAGGGATCTGTTTTATCATTTTTTTTAGGGTTATTGAAATGTTTGTTCTATTTCTTCTACAGAGCAAATACACTTTTGTTCTGGTGTTGGTCAGAGCAACAATCTGAACCAGAACTACTGTACAGTGAGTTCATTCCAGCTGCAGCAAACTGTACCAATAAATGAAATTGTTGATAGGTGTATATTCTGAATGCAGAAGTTGTTTCCTGGAGTAAAATGAATAATTATAACATTAACTGGGTCACTTTGTGCAGGCATTCACAGGGATCTTGCAAGCAAGGATATACAACTTAAATCTTCAAAGCAATTATTTATTGTCTCATGTACACAGCTGATAGCAAAGTCTAACATGCTAATAGGTTTAGCATTCATTTGCTCAATGGCCCTAATGAGACACACAATGAGTCTCTGCTGGCCAGGCAATCATTAGTCAGCTGCAAAACTCCCTTGCTTCTTGCAAAGGGCTGATCTTCAGTCTTGTTTAATGCCTAACTTCTGATTCTTTGCATTTTTTTATTTTCTTAGAAGAAGACTTGCCTTTTTTTCCCCTTCCATTCTTGAATCACTGAACACACAGCTGTTACTGTCTCAACATTTTTCCTTCTGCCGAGTTTTTCCTTTTTTGTATCTTGCTTGGTTGTAGCTTTTGTATGTTGTCAAATCTCAGCAACTATTTTATCTGACTGAAAAGTCACTCAGCTGAGATTCACAACACTAGGCATTTGATCACAGACAGGTTAACCTTTGGCCGTGGGTTACAGGGTCTTGTAAATGTATACATCCTTATCTGGTAACTGGATTGAGGTCATGTACAGAACTCCATCTGAGTTGTGGATATGTATATATTCCTGAAATGATCTCAGGGACTCCAGCTTTCTGGTCTTTACATTCAGCCTTGAAAAAAAAACAGACAAGCATTTACTATCCCGCATTGTGATCAACAGCATCCTAATAATAGGTGGATAGAATAAAAATGTTTCTTTTCTTTTTTTCTTTTTCCCCATACAGGACATAGAGATGATAGATCTGAAGATGAAAATGTCAGCATCTTGTCTTATTATATCATTATATTTCTTCTGTGTATACCCACTGAATAAATCTTTCTACAAAGCCATTAGGAATATTTTTAGGTTTGTCAACTCTGTCCACTTCAAGTAAATGATTTTGTTTCTGCTGTAGAAGGATCGCTGGACTGTTTGGCCAGTTCCCAAATTTTAAATGTTATTAGAAGGGAAGAAATCATGGAAAAGTCAAACTTGATACTTCATGTCATAAAATATAGTGGCAGAAACTGTGGTAGTAAAGAACAGGCAATGAACATTTTGGTGTTGTAGTATGTCTACAACAGAGCTGTCACCCTAAAGTTCCTATATATTCTGTGTAAGAAAATAGTTCATACAGGAGAGTGCTGGTGCAATAATTATTATAATAGCTTAGATTATAATAAAAATGATTATTATGGCTTGCCATAATGGCTTGGGTTGTGAGACCATCTAGTTCCAATCCCCTGCTCATCCAACCTGGCCTTGAACATCTCCAGGGATGGGGATGTTCACAGGCTACACAACTTCTTTGGGCAACCTGTTCCAGCACCTCACCACCCTCTGTTTAAAGTTCTTTCTAACACCTAACCTAAATATCTCCTATATTAGTTTAAAGCCATTCCCTTTTGTCCTATCTCAGACAGTGTAAAATATCAGTCCCTCTCCTGCTTCTGAGCTTTCTTTAAGTACTGGGAGGCCACAGTGAAGTCTCTCCAGGGCCTTCTTTTTGGCAGGCTGACCAATAACAGTTCCCTCTACCTTCATCGGAAGCTTCTCTAATCCTTTCACTATCTTTGTGGCCCTTATCTAGATCTGCTCCAAAATCTTCACATTTTTCTTGTGCTGGTGACTGCAGGCCTGGATGCAGTACTCCCGATAAGGCCTCATGAAGGCAGAGTCGAGGGGGACAATCCTCTCCCTTTCCCTTCTGGCCACCCCTGATTTGATGCAGGACAGGATACAATTAGCCTTCTGGGCTGCAAGAGCACACTGCTGGCTCATGTCCAGCTTTTCATCCCTCAGGACCCCCAAGTCTTTCTCTGAAGGGCTGAGTTCTCCCATCTATAGTCATGTCTGGGATTGCCCAACCCAGACACAACACTTTGCACTTGGCCTTGTTGAATTTCATTAGGTTCACATGAGCCCACTTTTTGAGCCTGACCAGGTCCCTCTGGATGGCAACTCTTTCTTGTGCTGCATCAGCTTCATCACTCAACATCGTGTAATCACCAAATTGACAAGGGTAAACTCAATCCCGCTGTTTGTGTCATTGATAAAGATATTAAGGAACACCGGTCTCAAGACAGACCTCTAGGGGTCAGCGTTTGTCACTAGCCACCACTTGGACATTAAGCCATTGATCACAACGCTCGGCTGTGACCAGCCAACCAATTCTTTATCCACTGAGTAGTCCAACCGTCAAATTCATATTGCTCAAATTTAGAGATAAAGACCATGTCAGAGGCCTTGCAAAGTCCGAGTACATGGCATCAAGTGGTCCACTGGAACCATCACTCCATCAGGAATCTATGTTGATTTCTCTTTTCTTAATGTAACTGAACTGAGAATAAGTACTTATTGAAAGTTAGATGAAATGAATCATATCTGTGTTATTTTTAATGACTAAATGAATAGGTTTAATGTTGAAAATAAGAGATATTAACAAGGGAATGAAAGTAAAAATTAACTATGTGTAAGAGACTAATATTTTATACCATTGTCTCAAAGTTTGCTGATGAACATGTCTGAACATGTCCAAGCTAGTCCTGGGCAAAAGTTGCAAAATCCTTTGTCTAAGGGACAAGCAGATGGGCATGTCCTGGGGCAACGAAAGAGAGATAAGCTGCAGCTTAATGGCCGCTGAACACTCTTTTATGTGGTACTCATCTCTGTGGGGAGATAGCCATATCAGGAGATGCTTGGCTAGCGTGGGATTTGCCACATAGGCAAGAGAAATGATGGATAAAAGAGGGATCGACCACCATGAGGCTGTTGGTTGTTGTTGGTGTTCTTCCATCGGAAACCTCATGAGCTGATCCCTGCTGCTGAACTCCCTCCTGGGCCTGCTGCTTTCTCCCGGACCTTGCCGCTCCTTCGAGGTGTTCTACCATCTGAACCCTCACGAGCTGATCACTGTTGGCTGCTTCTCCGGTGCTGACTGATGTTGTTCCTGGACTTTCCCCATGCTGCTTCTCCTGTGCTGACCCGGTGCCGCTTCTCCAGGACAGCTGCTTGCTGCTCAGGGCTGCCCGTCGCTGCTGCTGTTCTCCCCGCTTCTGCCGCCCCTGCTCTTCTGCCTCGGACCGTTGGAGCCGCTTGCAACCGGACCGCCCCTGGGATCCTGGCTGGTGACTTTCCTGCATTGTACAAACCCTTCCTTCTTTCCTATCTTTTCTATCACTCGCCTTCCCTTCCCCATCACCCTTATTGGTAACAGTGTCCGCCTTCCCCATCTCCCTGGCTTATAGTGGTAATAAACTGGTCGGACCAACATTTGAACTGTTGCTTCTTAATCTCATGCTGGGTATACACATAATCTAAGAACCTCGTCTCCCTCCTTTATATTGGAGCGTGACACTATGGGATTGAAATTAGTTGAAATTAGTAGGAAAATGGGGACTCATCATACACACTTGTTTTATTATTTCAACTTTTTTTTTTCCCAAGAAAAACTAGGTGGATAGCATTGTTTTAATAAACAAATTTGCTGAAGCAATATACTTAAACTGCAATATTATTATTAAAGAAAAGAAAAATTTGGAAAACTGAGTGGCATTTTGTTTATATTTTAGAAAGCGACTTACAGAGAAGCATGAAACAGATATTTGCAGATCTTATTTCTCTGTGTCAAAATCCTACATAACACATTAAAATGGAATAACATAAATAGTATTTTCTCCTCCTTGAAGAACGTAGATTTTTTCATTAAATAAATAAACTTTCACAGAAAAAAAATCTTATGGTGACAACAAAACTAAATGTGAACTCTCTAAATTGCTCTCAACAATTGAAGTCTGAAGTTACAGACATATGTATTACTCCCATGCATCAGACTGATGTATGTGTATTTGAGATTATGTGGTTTATAGATCACTTTAGTATATGCAGCCAAATCATATGTCCATAACTCTAAGCTATATGTTCATTTTAAAATTTGTTTTAAAATAATGATATTAGATGGAAGTGGGGAAAAGATTTACTTTAAATAGGTAAAAATCTAACAATGGAAATGAACTCGTGGAAATAATAGCAATTATTAATGCCAGTGTACGGATATCAGCAAGTATTATATTGAAGCAAATATATCCTTCAAAGTAATCTACTGCATTTTTTATTATTATGAAAAAATATTGTTTGCTGCTGCTTTGACTTGCCTGTTATATGAGATTCTGTATAAGAATGCATAATCCAATCTTTTAGCTTTTAGTGAAAAGGCTCGCATTAATACTGGCCTTCAGTATCTTCAGATATTTGAAGATCTTGCTTTCCTGAATGACAGTTTCACTGATACTCTGCATTTCAGTGTATAATTTGAGAGATCTTTCAGAGCTTAACCAGTTGAGTTTGCTGCTGCTGCTACTGGTAGCCAGCTCCTGCTCAAGTCTACTTCTGATGAGTACTGTTCTCAGGTGTTTTGTAATTGTAGTACTGTAATTGTAATACTGCACTGTAGTTTCCTTCAGTAAAGAGATAACGTCTCATATGAATAGATTCCTCAAAACACCCATAGATGAAACAGATTTCTTCATGCTATACTCCTCTCCTTATGTTCAGACTGACATGTAAATGCACTGCTCTTATATAGAGGCCAAGGCAGGAAGGGAAATGTGAGGGGTATGCTAACTTGAGCAGCAGTGTTTACAGAATCCTGAACCAGATGTCAGTTTAGACTGTCTATACTGTCCACACCAGGGTCACTGTGTGTAATGAAGTTCCTTTCTTTCCTGCTTTATAGATTAGGTCCATTCTCATTAATCCCAAATTGAGAAACTGTGATTTAAATGTCAGTTTCAGCCTCAAAGTTATTTTACAATATTTATAAATTAAGCAAGAGTAAATTAAAATTGGATAGCATTCTGGGAATCTTAGTGTATCCTAAATTCATTAGCAGTGCTGCAAGTTAGAAAACAGTATGTGGTACGTTACCAAAGTACATCCATGCTCAGTTATTTCTTTGATATTTAGTTTCACAGATCCTTTACTGATCAGTTAGTATAGTTCACAAAATAATTACCAAAACCTGCAATAGAATACTAGGGAATAAAATATATATAATCTTTCTGAAATCAAAAAGCAACATAGATTTATGAGCAGCACCTGAAGGCTATGAATCTTTCCTTCACCATTAAAATGAAGCTATGTATTTTACCCACAGGCTACACATTAAACTGTGGTTAAATTATACTATAATGATATGTATATAATTTGATAAGTTAATATGGTTTTGACTTTATACCTGTCTGTTAAATATACATAAATACACATACACTAATGTCTGCAGGAAATTTAATTGTCTGAAGAAACAATAGATTATAAGAGAAACACAGACTGTCAGTTTTTACATGAAAATTCTGGAACATGAATCCTTGAAAAGTACAAAATGTAATCTTCAACATCTGCTTCTACTAAAGAGAATAATAGACAATTTGATTTTTAATTATTGTAACATACTATTCATTCTTTCACAAGCAACAAAAAAGATTGTGTTATAGTAAATTTCTAGTGCTTCCATATATTTTGATCAAATCCATTTTTATTTGAGAGTGCTTTGGAGAGATTTTTCATGAATTCTTTCCCTTTTGGTTTCATGGTACGTGTGTACTCTTCAAGTCCTTTAAGGCACAATTGGGCATTTTCAGATTATTGATGTATAACATAGGTACTAATTTCTTGAATTAGAATACATCTAAATACAATTTCTGATGGTATTACTCATGTCACTTTGGACAGTGAATAAGTAATCTTTGAAATTTTTGGGGAGAGGGGGTAGGGGAAGGGCGTGGAACAGAACAAAAACCTACAAGTAAAATTCTTACCATTGTGGAACAAGGAAAAGAATACTAACAAACTTGCTCAAAACAAGTTCCACATGTGAGTCATTCATGAAAATATTCAAGAGAACTGGTTCTAAAATGGAGATCTGGGGAACCCCACCAGTGACTTCCTGCCAGTGTGATGTAACCCTATTTACTATCACCATGTGGGTGAGACTGACCCATCAAACACTTTTTCACCCATCACATTATGTTGTTTGTCTAGATGCATGCTGGACATATTGTGCAGAAGGATACAGTGAGAAACAGTATTGAAAGCTTTACTGAAATCCAAAAAGAACGTCAGCCAGCTTCCCTTGGTCAACTAGGTAAGTGATTTTGACATAAAAGGAAATAAAATTAGTAAAACAGGACCTTTCCCTCATGATCCTGTGTTGGCTATGAGCAATGACTGCAATGTCTTTTAGGCATTTTTCATTAACTCCCAGCATAATTTTCTCCATATTTTTACCAGGCACTGAAGAGAGATTAACAGGTCTTTAATTAACACAGTCTTCTTTCTTGCCCATCTTGAAAACTGAAACATTTGCCAGCTTATTGTCAACTGGAACCACTTCAGATTCCCAAGATTGCTGAAAAATAACTGAAAGAGATCTTGCAATGACATTGTCCAGTTCTTTGAGTAGCCTGGGTGAAATACTATCAGGCCCAATGGACATGCATCCAGATGGAGTAGCAAATCCTGCATAAGTCTGGGGTTGGCTGGGAGTTGATCATTATAGCAGATATGGTTCTCCAACTCAGAGTATCTGAGTCCTAAAGCCCATCATCGTTGTTGAAGACAGAGAAAATTAAGGCATAAATGTCTCTGTTTTGTGTTTTTGTTGTCTTCCCATGTTGCTGACCTTGCTCCCAGCAGCCATACACTTTCTTTTTCTTCTTAAGCTCTAAAAGAAAACCACTTTTCAGCCAAGCCAGCCTTCTACTCCACCTGCTTGACTTCTGTCATTTAAATTGCATGTTCCTGTGCTCTCAGGAGGTGGTGCTTAAAAAGTAACTAGCACCGATGTACCCCAGTGCCTTCAAAAGCAGTTTCCTTGGGGGACTTTACTAATTAGATCCCCAGTGAGCTTGAAATCTTATCTTCTTGTATCCAAGATTTAGATTTTGGTGGCAGTTTTCATCCTATCACCACAGATTTTAAATTCAAACACTTTATGTTTACTTTGTCTGATGGTGACCAGTAGAGTAAACTTGTGATCTATTTAGAACATTTGCATGGATCTAAATGCCTCACTGACATTCTCTGATCCTTGTTTGCTTTTCTTGAGAGTACTTCCCAGCATGAGAGAAATGTACCAAAATTAAACAAATATGTGGCCTCTGAATGACTCTGAAAAAGTAGTTTTTCTTTAATTCACTCTTCTTTTTATATGAAATTTGTGAGGCAGCTCAAAATCTTCAGCTATGGAAGTACATGCTGAGAATCCTACGTCTGTTTAAAATAAAAAGAATGAACAGCACAAAAGATGATCAAAAACCAACAAATTGAATACGTTCCCTTCAAGAACTTATAATTTAATTCTCAGGTAACTATTGCAATCAATATGTTTCTTTGAATTGTTACTCTTGCAAATTAAGTTTCTTTACCAACCATTGAAAATGAAGAATTAGTAACATTATGTGAGAAAAAAGCTGTGTTCATTGTGTGTTGAATCATTTCCTAACTGTCTCACTACTGTGGCTACAATTGCTTCAGTGACTTAATGGACAGAGTGGTTTTGGTGACTGAGAGAAGCAAAGCTTTTCTGTCCTACCTGTGCCACTTCATTCTCAAATATGATGCATTAAGTAGAAGACAACCAAGGGTAATGAAAGCATGTGTAAGCAATTCTCCAGGTTTGCCAAGGTGTTATAAAACACTACATGTTTAGTAACGTCATTCCAAAATTACTGTAAACTGTGTGTTGGTAAGAAGAAACAAAGAGTCTGGTGCTCTCTAAACACCTAACACATGATGTATGGCAACTTTTATTAATAATTAATGTAATGATAGAATTTAATAAGATTAAATGTAAATATTACATGGCTATTATTCAGATAGTTGAGTTTGTAAACCTATTTTAGTAATATGAGGTTGAATATGCATTTTACATATTTAGTTACATAGTTTGTCTTAACAGTTGTTGGGGAGCCTAGAACTTTTCATAACATCTGATTTTGTTCCAGTATAAATGTCAGTAACATAATACACCAAAATCACTGTAGTTTTGATGTGATGGTAAGTATCTACAGGGATGTTGCATTTTCTAAAAAAAAAATGGAACTAATCTTTTTCTATAGTAAATTACTGCAATGTCAGTGCTTTATGCCTCATTATTCTTCACATTCTGTACTTTGAACAAAACATGTACTTTGGAAAGATCTTACAGGATGCAAGCAGACTGCTGTGTATAAACAAAACGAATCAAACTGACTAAGTATCTATTGCTACTATGGAAAATTTAGGTAGGATAGATGCGATACAGCATTCTTGTGCATTGTGATTTAAAAAAAAAACAAAAAAAAAAAAAACAAAAAAAAACTTTACAGTTATTTTAATGTAATTTTATGTGTACCAAAACCCATGCAACCCAGTTGTAGCAGCAACTATAACTGTCTCACTATATTAGAATGATTTATATTACAATTAGAAGGCCAAATAAAATCTAACCTTATTTAAATTTAAAATAAAAAAAGAAATACTTTATGGTTTCAAGTTGGAACTTCATTCTGCCCTAACTCTTATTATCACACTTTAAATAGAATCATAAATCTTGATGGAGTTAGAGTGTTTGAGATTGACTTCAATTTTGTTGAATCTTTGATACCTCTGATTTGTTGAAACATTTGCACAGAGTTGCAATGGAATATGTAATCAAATATCTATGCATTGACTATCCACAGTTTCCTTTGTATGCTAACAAATTGATCAGAAGGAAGAACAAGGACCTGAAAGACACAATGTTATGGCTGAAAAGGTTCATAGGGGGATCAAGGGCAGTGCTATGCTTTCATTTTGTGTAATTGTAGTTTATTCTTAGATCTGTCAAAAGATGAAGAAGCTCATAGGGACAAAGATTAATGAAAAATTATTTTTAAGTTTAAGGATGTACTTTGCTTACTTCTATGCCATCTGGCCCTGCCACTTGAAATAACAGTTCTTGGCAAGGACTTCATTAGAGTTCATTCTTTGTACCATGCATATCAGCAGGCTTCAACAGAACATACTAAGTTTCTGACCTGATTTGCAAAACTCCTACATGTAAGGCCAAATGCCACTTTGCTGAAGCCTGTTGTTCACAAGACTGATAGTACACCTGAAGTTTACTCAGGTAATCTATTTCTTCTTCTATAGCACATCAATTTTTGTTTGGATTGTTGTACTGAGACTGACTTCTGTCTCTGTTACTGGAAATGAAGCTCATAAAAACTCAAATAAGTTTCTCCCTTCCTTGATATTTCATGACCTTCAGCCTGTTTTGTATATAGACAGTAAAATGTTCTTTGTGTGAGACATATTTCAAGTTAGACAAGCTATTTTTTATTTTTTGTAAAAAATCAAATGTGGGATTAAAAAAAAAATATATATATATTTTAATTTATATGAATTGGACATAATTCTTGCTTTGATTTTATCTATCCAGTGCTAAAAATATGCACTTTTGAAATTAGCATGTAACATTTTGATGCTTTTATACAGGCATTGATTTTTTTTAATTTCTATTTTAATTCTTATGTTTTCAATCTCTACAAATAAAGAACTATCATTCAAATGTTATATATCAAATTATAGAATTTTTCTTGAATATGTAAACAACTGTTTTTGAAAAACAAAAATAATATTGAAAATAATTATTGAAATTGTAGAAAGAGATAAACAATTAGAAATATGGGATTTTTTTTGTTTGTTTGTTTTTCACTGTTCCAAAGGATTTATGATTTACCCATTTTGGATGTTTTGTCAAAGTCAAGAAAAGTAGTAATAAAGAAAAATCTTTACATGTAGATGATTGCATTTATTGAAAGTTTGTCTTATTCTCTAAACGTACTTCTGGAGGTTAGGACCACAACCATCTGGTCTCACCTGTTTCTGCCCTTTTGGCTAAAAGTCAATAGTTTCTGATATTTCTCTTTGATAAATTGAGTTCAGGCACATTAATATTTCTCAATAATAGCTTGGCTAAATTGTTTTATGTGACATCTTCCTACATGCAGCTGAAAGTTATGGTTCAACTGAAATAGTTTCCTGGTCGAATCCTTGTCTTGAATTAAGTCCCCAAAATAGAATTTATGAATTCACTGATTTAGCAGCTGGTGTAGTTCTGTAATCTATTCTGAAAAGAAAAATGACATCTTTTAGATCTGATATTACGCTGAAGATTTCGAATCTTAGGAATCAGTGGCTTAGAAATTTATTTCCATGTTGGTTTTAATAAAAATCCTATTAAATAAAAATCAAAATCCCATTAAATAAGACGTGTATATATATATATGAAAATGTGCATTTAGAATATAAGACTATCATGCATTATCCTGTGTGATTTCAGTTTCTGGTATTTTTAATTTTATCAAATTCTATATTTGCTCAACAATTTTTCAAGAGTTGTGCATTTGAAAGGGTAGCAGACTGTCATATCAAATTCTGTCACAGTCATGTTTTATAACAGTACTGAAATAGCAGAATATTTTCCATTCCAACTGGAAGAATTCCTGGGGCAATCACTGTTAATATCTTATCACTTAGAGCAATATAGGGTTCTGTTTATAAATAAATTGAGCATATAATTCCAGAACAAATCATACCCATGCTAGCTTCACAATGAGACAGTTGGGAGCTTGGTGTTTGAAACATGAAAATGAGATGAGCAATAATTAGAAAAGAAAATTAGTTTTGGTATTCTAATGTTCTCATGAAAATCTTTTACTAAAATATCAAAATCATGCTGCCCATGTTGTATTTTTTTTCTCGTGACGTAGATATATATATGTAAGAAAAGGAATATAAGGAAGCTTGAAGTAAAAAATTATTTGCAAGATATTCTAAAGAAAAGCTTGACACTGAAAATATCAGAGATCAAAAAGAAATAAGGACCCGAACATTTTTGTATCTGGCTTAGAAATCACAAAGTTAAAAAAATCAGTTTATTGTCTTGATGCATGATCTTTGTCACTACAGACTATGCAAGAAACATGAATATGAGAAGGCTCATTCAAGATTGTAACAAAGCCTCTAGGACAGTGCAGAAAGGGCCTTCTCAGGCCTTTGCATTTACTACTTTGATACTAATTTAACTGTTCCAGGGTGAAGCAATCTTTACTCAGCTGATACGCCTATAACAAACTGTTTCAATCTTTAGTAGATTAGCATGTAGGGCATACATAGATTTTCCCTTTGTTTGTTCAGTTAAACTTCTCTGTCATATTGTCCCCTATCCATCTCATCTATGATTTTTAAAAGTTTAGATAAATTAGTATTTTCAGGACACATTAATTTCAAACAGTTATCAACTGCTACCATGGATTACTTTTCTCCTGGTTTAACAGCCTAGACAGCACAAGAAAATGATATAGACAACAAGCACTGAGAAAATGGTCTTTTAGTGTTGACCAACACTAGAAAATGGAATTTAGTAAAAATCCTGTAAGCAAAGAACTACTCCCAAATGTGAACTGAATCTCCTTAGAAGTAAGTACCAAATATTTGTATATCCAGAAAAAAAGGCAGGACTGACAAATCATTTTGGCATTATATTTATTAAAAAAGGTTTAAGCCTATCAAAAAATGTTATTTCCTGCATGTAGCTGAGTTCTCAGTTCAGCCTACACCTACACTGACGCAATGGCAAGGCTGCAGGGCAAAAGAGGGCAAAAAGTGTGACACTGTGCAAGCTGGGTTTGCAGTGTGACTGCTGAGCACTTTGTAATTGATACAAAAGTCATGCACATATGGGAATTTTTCAAGTCACTAGATGTCACTAGAATGGCAGTGGGACATTTTTAACTCTTTACCTCAGGCATCTTCTAACTATCATTTCTTCCTCCTGCACAACCCTTCTTAGCGTGCAACAGCTATCTACTTGGATCAGGTAAATTTGTTTCCATCTGATGTTTCTGTTGCCCTGCCTTTGTGGTAGATCATAGAAGAAGATAGATAGACTCACCAGTGGATACAGTCTCTGTGCTTGCCCTGAGCAAGTGTGATCCCCTGGTCATTATACATCTTGAGTTTGGTGTAGACTATTCAATATCCATTGATGTTTGTGTAATTCTGTGGTTTAAGAAGCTGAGTGTTTGCAGCCTTGATCAATTAGCTGCAAAAGGTAACAGCTAAAATTGCAGCAAGAAGAAACCACCTGAATTCCAGACAATGAGCACAGTTTCCATGGAATTAGTAGGGGAAGGCTGAATGTGGAGGAGTAATATATTTCATCATGTTTAAATAAAGGCTATTTTTTTTTCTGATCACGTCCTTAGCTTTATTTTGTCCCCTAGGCGACACAGAATACAAAGTCTATTTTTTCAAGTCACAAGGAATTACAAGCTCCAATTAGTTCATTGATATCAATTCAGGAATTTATTGTCAGTATAACATGAAATAAATTCCTTCATTTCTTGGTGGCATGAGTATATTTCTCGAATGGGGATGTACTTTATTGGAATTCATCACTTTTTTTTGTTCAGTCTACAAAACACTTTCCAGACCTTTATTTGATGAGATTGATTGAAATGATCTACAACTTTATGATTTCTCTTTCTGATTTTACTCTCCTTACAAACACTGATATAGAGAACGGAATACCTGAGAGCAATTCCAACAAACGATATTCAAACTTCTACATTGGAGTGACGGTGAGACCGAGAATTTCTGAAACTTTTTAGACTTTCTTTATGTGTTCCCCTTAAGAATGGTATGGTAGTTTGATACCAATAGGTAGCTCAAGCACCAGCACGTCTCTCTCCAGCATGGGTCCCCATGGGCTGCAGCTCTCCTGCCCCACCTTGGGCTTTTTTCCACAGGCCGCAGTTCTGGCCTGGGGCTTGCTCCACCATGGGCCTCTCCTGGGCTGTGGGGAGCTCCTGCTTTGGGCCTGGAGCACCTCCTGCCCTCCTGCACTGACCTTGATGCCTGCAGGTCTGTGTCTCTTACATTTTTAATTCCTCCCAGCAGTTTTTCCCTTTCCTCAAGCTGCTGTCCCAGAGCACACCCTGTGTCAATCATGGCTCTGCTCTGCCCCAGCAGCAAGGTCTTTTTTGGAGGAGCTGGAGCTCATTCTGCTCTGACATGGTGCAGTGCTGGACTACTCACAGAGGCTACCCCTATAGCCTCTCTATTGCCAAAATCTAGCCATAGAAACCCTATAAACATGGGTATTTTCACAACAGTGAAGTAGGAAGCTAGATTATCCTGGCTTTGCACATTCGATATCCAGTACTTTATGATGGATGAGATTATTGGAGAAAGCTGCAGTATGTCAACACACAGAGAAATTGCTCTGAACTAAAGGGTAAATGGGCACAAATCAAGCATCTCCTTTTACCATTGTAATATTTGTTATTTATATTTGTGCCAAGTAAAATGTAAATACTAACACAGTTGTGTTTTTTTTAAATGTCATTTAGTAGTATTTCATCCTCTATTCTCCTGCTGCAACCTACTAGTAGTGAGATTTTATATATTCTCAGACAGAAAAAGAAGAATAACTAGATAACCCATTAATCTTATCATAGCACACTGTCATCATGCTTTTTTGTTATCAATAAATATAAAATTAAAATTCAAATGGGAAAAACTTTTCAACTTTCTAAGGAGAAATAAGGAAGCCATATTTATGTGTTAGACCACACTTTTTTTTTGTGTGGTGAAGCAAGAATCTCAGACAACCCCCCTCTCATTTTGTTGGCTACTCACTGTGTAATATTGTATATGAATATTCAACATGTTTGACTTAGGAAACACTGGCCAAGTACAATTGTGTTGCAATATTTCCCTTTTGTCCAAATAGAATTATCAGCAAGCCACAAGACTGTCAAAACTTTCTATATTGAAAAGACCAACAAAATGCTAGATCTTGAATTCAAGGCCTAAACAAAGTAACAAAAGTTATAAAAAATATGTATAAATACAACATAATTAGGAAATAGTACCTAAGAAATTTATAGGCTCTTCAACTATGATTGTTGCTCTGCAGACAATGATTTTACAATGTCTCATAGAATTACTAAATTCGTGTCAATCAGTAGAATCAAAGAATTAATTTGCATTCCTTTTATATCATCCTAGTAGAAGTAAGAACTATATCCCTGTTTGCTCCTCTAAGGCCAAGAGAAGTATCCAGACAGCTTGAATGAGAATTTATCATACAGCTACATGAATTCTTCATTCTTAGATCCCTGACTATACTGAAAAAAGCAAAAAAATAAACAAAACAAATCAAAACAAAGAAACCCATAACAAAAAACCTACTGGCAAACACATTTTTTTTCCTGCTAGAGAAAACAATGAAGCATAGCTTAGGGCTTGATCTGGGTGGTTTATTCCACCCAAGACAATTCTTTTTCCTATTTTAAAGTTTCTTGAAACCTTTGCTAATACTATAAAACAAATAAACTTTAAATGAGATGTCTTAGAGTAGAAACTGACATATCTTGACATTCAAAACAACTCAGGACAACAATGTCAGGAAGGTGCGTAATGCAAAAGAAATGTTTAATGGAAATACAGATTTAAAATAAAAGAAGGCTATTTGAAAAATAAATAAAACGAATCCCCACAGTACAACATAACAAAACACTGTAGTGCAAAGTGATGAATGAGTGTTACTCTGAAAGTAATGCCTCCCATTTTATTTTCTTGACCTGCTATGTCAGAGGCAGATGGTGGTGGTATAGCAGTAGAGGCTGAACTTTCCACCAGCATTAGCTTTTGTTGCTGTGCAACAGATGACAGCAGAGGGGCAGTCTGACAAAATGACATCTGATACAGAAGTGTGTATGAAGCAAAGGTGTGGCACTGAATTCCTCCATGTGGAAAAAATTGCACCCACTGACATTCATTGATGCTTGCTGAATGTTTATGGAAACCAAACAGTGGATATGAGCACAATGAGGTGGTGGGTGGGGGTCTTAATTTCATCCGGGGTGGAATTGATGGAGTTTGTTTGAGATTGTTTGATACGATGCTATGCTTGCTTCTAGGAGAAAAACAGTGTTGATAACTGATCTTTATCATTATCACTAAACAGCATTGTATAGAGCTAAGGCGGTTCCATTTTCTCAGTTCGTACTAACGAAGGACTGGGAGGGAACAGAATAAGAACAGATGACTTAAACAGGCCATGTATGTATTCTTATGGTGGATGACAGGTGGACCATGAGCCAACAGTGTGCTCAGGTAGCCAAAAAGGCCAATTGGATCCTGGGGTATGTTAAAAGGAGTGCAGCAGGTCAAGGTACTCCTCTAATCTTCCCTGGTCAGGCCTCACCTGAGAACTGAATCCAGTTCTGGGCTCCTTGGTACAAAAAAGACAGGGATCTCCTGGAAAGAGTCCAGTGGAGAGTAACAAGTATGATAAAGAACCTGGAGCATCTCCCCTATGAGGAAAGGCTGGGTGACCTGGGTCTGTTCAGCCTTGAGAAAAGAAGACTCAGAGGGCATCTTCTTAAAGTTTATAAATATCTTAAGTGTAGAAGACAAAGGGACATGGCCAATTTCTTTTCAGTAGCCTGTGGTGACAGGACAAGGGGAAACAACTGTGAAGTTGAGCATAGCAAGTTCCTCACCAATATGTGAAATAACTTCCTTGTGGTGAGGGTGACAGCTCACCGGAATGCACTGTGCAGAGAAGTTGTGGAGTCCTCTTCTCTGGAGATGCTCCTGGATGCGTCTATATATATTTAGTTATATATAGTTATATATATATATATAACTATTATCTCTGTTTTAGTAAATAGTAAATCTTAGTAAATTATTTTAACTCAACCCATGAGTTCTATTACATTGTTATTACTATTATTATTATTATTAATTCTCTCCCCTATCTCACTGAGAAGGGGAAAAATGTGGTGCATGGCTACCTGCCAGGTTAAACCACAACAGTGGGACATTTCAGCAGTGGCAATAGCAACGTGGAAAACAAGCCATGTACAGCAGCCACATCAAAAAATGAAAAGCGTCTTGATGAGTGTATTTGTGCAAACTGGCTAAAGGTGTTGACTGTATTGAAAAACAGTGACTGGTAACTGAGAATTTACTCTATGAAACTGTGTGATTGTGCTCTTTGTTTCTACTACAATTTCGATGGAAAGAAATAGGAGGCATTACTTTTGGAGTAACTGTCAACGGTTTACGGGCAGGTTCGGCCCGGTTCCGCAACAATTGATGCAGGGACCCATGGACCCACGCCAGGGAAATGGGAAAGGGGAAAGGGAAAAAGGGAAAAGGGAGATGGGCCTAAAAACAAAACAGCGGCAACGCTGAGGAGGAAAGCTAATTTACTAAATAAGATATCAGAAAGCAAAATAACACAATATAATACAATATAATTGGAATTGAGGCTAATGAATCGAATAAAATGAGCAAGAGAGTGACCAATAAACTGAAGGCCTTATGCTAACGCTGAAGGTGGACGGCAGCGAGCACCCACTGCTGAGTCGATCTTAAAGGAAAGGGAGTGTCCCGTGACCGCAGACAGTTTTTATCTTTCCCTCTGAATGTAAACACACATAAAAATGCAAAGCATTGCAAAGTCCTCTGTGGAATGCAGTTCTTCTCTTCCGAGACAGTTACACCCAGAACTATCGATGATCCACGGAGCTGGAGCATTAACTCTTTAACTCCAAATGCACAACATGATGCTATGATGTGGAATACCAATACCAAAAATCATAAAACCATGACAGTAACCTATGTGTTAAGTGGGGAACACAGCATTTAACAAAAGCATATAGATCAATTACATTTTTCTTCTGGTTATTTCCCATGTTGCTTTCTGAATTTATCAAGATCTGTAACTTAGCTGTACATGTCAATTTTTAACAAACACATCTTTTTTCTCTCTCCATTTGAATTTTCACATCATTTGTTTAAAGTTTATTTTATCTTTTAACTCCTTCCTATTAAAAAAATTGCTTAAAATGTGAGTAAAATGCATACAACACCCATAAGAAACTTTTCCTTGTAGGCTATTGCATATGACATTTCCCATTATACTTTGTAAAGCTGACATAAAGCTCCCCAGTGCCTTTTCAGATGATGTAATTGAATTAATTACTTATAGTGAGCTGCTCATGAGAGGGGAGTAAAGTAACAAATGTCACATCTCTGCCAGGAGACAATAAGACATCATTGAGAAAAAGTGAGTATGCATTATGCCAATGGCAAATTTGGGAATAGTCTACATATTTCATGTCAAGTTTCCCTTTCTATTCCATAAAATTGTACATGTACTCCGGTGGGTTAACTGAGACAAAATTTCAAAGATTTTATCTGTAATGTTAATACTAACTATGCAGTTAGTATTAATATTACACTGTAATGCTAACTATAAAAACATGAGTGAATAGATAATTTCCAAAGATGCATATGTATCTCTCTTTTGCTTGATTATTCTATTTTTCCCCTCATATTTCTCCTCATAGGTAGATAGTTATTGGAATATATCCACACAGATGACCACATGACTCTCTTATGATAACGCTGAGTACCCAAAACAGCAGCATTCAAGGGTCAAAATAAAAACTACTTTGCAGTCCAATATTGTCAAAGTAGCTGAGGCTTGCTAGCTGACAATTGTGAATAAAAGAAATAACAAAAGAAGGGAGATTCTTCTGTTATGCAAACTAGTTTTAATTAGTTTTGATCTCATGTTTTCTGGGTAGATGTTTAGAAGAAATAAAAGAAAAAAAGCAAAGAGGCTTTTGTGTATGCATGTCATATTCTTCCTTGATGCCTTCAGCTTATTTTTCTGTTCCTTTGGAGCTTGGGATTTCCAGCTGCTTTACTAAAACCCAGTCATAGTCCATGAGAAATGTTTCTGCAGGTTATGTATGTAAATACATAGTTTATCTCCTATGTATTTGTTTTTAATCAGTAGAATTTATGTTATTCAATAATGGTAGTTAAACATTACCATTAAAACAATTACCTAATTAATTCTAATTTAACAATTTCCCTCCTAGAGCAAGACTGTAAATACTTTAGGTACATATCAGAGCATTTATTCATTTTGAGTAATCCCATTGGAAAGTGTTACATGTTTAAATAACTGCTTGCAAATTTGGAGTTTCTGAACAACATATATTTCAAGTAATCTTAATAATGAAGGGACTATGTCCAAGTAATGTTGGTTATACATGAACCTTTCTGAAATTTTGGCATAATAGGTTAGTAGAATGTATAAGAAAAAAGATAGATTTAGCCTTTTTGTACATGCTTTGTGATATCTTTCATTTTAAATAAATAAAGGTAGGAATACGAATAAAAATAAATAAATAAATAAATAGGTAAAGGGATAAATAAATAAAATTGATTTTGGAAAAAGCTGAAAAGATAATTCAAAGAAAAACATGCGGTTTCAAAAGAAATTAGAAGGTAAACAAATGAAGAAAAGTAACATGTATTTCTTAATGGTAAAGAACTAGTTTCTTAAAATCTTTAAAAAATGATACACAAAATGTAGCTTAAAATTTAAAATCTTTTTGTTATTAAGTTATTGGGATCTGTTGATTATTTTATTTGAAATATATTATTTCAGCAGCTATTCTATGTTCATCACAAAGATCTGAGTGTTGCAAAAAGACCAGGAAAAACTCTCCCTCAAAACTGTTAATTATGTCAGCAATTTTAATTACTTTGTCAAGAAAGCTTCATAACTTTTGGCTACAGAGGAAAGAACTGGTTAAATTATCTTACAAGATTATTTGCATTAGGTCCCTGAATTTTAAGCTTTTTATGAATATAGCCAATTTTATAGAAGAATCCCCTCAGGAAGATCCTTATGGCACTTAACTTGTCCTTCTTTGATGTGAAATACACTATGAAAAGCTTCTTCATAATGGAAGAAATATTTAATGTGCTGTGAATTATTAAATATTTACACCACCCCATGAATTTTGCCATCTTTCAAAGACAAATTCAGCATTTCTTTTTTCTTAATTCCTCTACGACTGTAGAGAGTATTTCTGAGTAAAGACTTTACTCATACTTTACTACTCAGTATTTACTTTGTAAACAGAGGAAATGAAAGTAATGGACTGTATACAGCATAAATTTTAAACAAATTTCTTATAAGTTGCACTAGTGAGAATTTATTTCATGTTATAAATTCTTTTATATGAAAGGTAATACATGTGCAAAAATATTAAAAACCACTAAAGTTTTTTAAAATATCCCATGTTATTGAAGTTTTCCAGATGCTATTGAAAACAATGTATTTATTTCCTAATTTTCTAAATTTCCTAAATTTATTTCCTAAATCAGTAACCACTGTGTACCTCCCTCTCTCTTGCCTACCTGTGTATCTCTCTCTCTAATTTTTCTCTCAATAAAATAAATTCAAAGAGATTTTTCTTTTCTCCCTATTTTGTCTATTATACTGTAGGTAAATAAATGTTTTCACATAGCATCTTTGAAGACTGTTTATTGTACAAAAATCTATTTGTTTTGAGTAACAAAGCAATGTAAATCTCTCTTACTAGTAATATAGACAAAAAATCATTAATTTTAAACTATCTAAGTGGAATTTTGATTGAACATGATGGAACAACATAGATTTGATTTTCTACATCATAGAAATACTATGATGTAGATACCAATACCAATACTATTCTATGATTTTATGATTAGAAGCCACAAGAACTGACTAGAGAGGGCAGAGAGTCAAGTGAAATACCCTAAATCAATCTCCTCATCATCTCTTCTTTGGAATTTGAATTCCTAAAGGTTACTCTTCCTCCTCTGCTTAAACATTCTCAGGAAGCATACATCAAACCCTTGCAGCCATACCATGTAAATTACATTAATTTTTCTTTCTCAGGCAGCTACTCTGTAAGAACAGAATGACTGATTCTGCTTTTCTGAAATAACACAGATAATCCTTTAGCATTCCAATCCTTTGACAACTCCAGTCAAAATCATCTGTTCCTCCCACTAAAGTAAACTACTGCCTTCTCTGGCAGTGGGAAGTCATGTTCCTGCATTTTCACAGTGAATACTATGTTCCTTGCTTTCTAAAATGCATATTTTGAACAGTGGTTTTCAGAGAGCAGATATTAAGTCTTTCACTCAACTATTTCACTACCTCAAAATCACCAGTCACTTTTGAAAATGTAAACTGAAGAGCCGATGAGATTACAATTATGTCGTCTCACCAGAAAGGGTACACTGCAAAAGAAGTGTATTTCACTACTCTGTAGTAATAAGCTTACAGAAATTTGGAATTCAGGCTGTGACAGGCACACAGTGCTAGGAATCCTCTATCAAGATGTTATACTTGTTCAAATAAGTCTTCTACTTTTCTATGTCAGTTCAAGGAGTTTCACATTGTAATTTTCTGCTGAGTTTAATCTACAATGTGTAATTGCACTATACAGTATAGAAGAACAAAAGCAGAAAACAGCAGGGCTACTCATGGACCAAAGCTGTCACCTCATTTAAACTTACTCTCTTCTGTCCAGATGTCAGAGTCATTACAGAAATACATTCATGGAGCAACCTGACTATTTCTGAAGTGTAGGACCGTAGTGTTTGAGGTGAAAAAAACAAAATTGTTAAAAACATAGGAAATTAAAAAAGAATCATCCCTGGTGACTGGAATTCCCTTTCCTCTTACTTGACAGCAAACAAATCTTTACTTGCATTGTGAAATCCGAGAAGTAATAGTCAAATCATGAAAGCAATATATAGATATATATACATATATATATTATGTACATATGTGTGTGTGTGTATATATATATATATATATATATATATATGAAGATGCCTATAATTACATTATCTTCAAAGGATTTCAATGACAAATGATCTGGCAAAATGTCAGAAACTTAAAGTATAAAGAGACATACTCTTGACTTATTTTCATCAGTCTTCTGGTGGACTGGAGAAGAAATACATGTTTTTCAATGCTGAAAATAATTATCTAGGAAAAGAAAGTGATAACCTTTATTGTGTCAAACTGCTTAAACCTAAAATATACAGTTTCTGAGATGCTGTCAAGTGCAGTTAACTAATAAGAGCTCTGTTGGTATGCAGTGGCAGTGTGCTGACAAGCTCCAAGTCTGTGTAAGATCAATGTGACATAAAATCTTGTACCAATTATCTGTCAGATATATAAGTCTTCTACAGCTGTCATGTTTGCAGAAAGAGAAGTGAGAATGAGGAAGGATACCGTAATGAGACACAGAGTACCACGGTATCTGCTGCTCCAAGCTAGGCATGTGTCATGGATACTGCTGAGGATAGAGAATCACTTTTACCTTCATCCTGCACTAGGTGCTATATGTTTGACTGGTGGTAAGGATTGTCTCAAGATATGCTAGCTCAGCCTGGATTTATAGCTGACAGAAAACAGTGATGTTACTAGTTTCAGAAGAATTTATCAGACTATAAATTCAGATTGGCATGATGTGAATCACTGAATACACATCAAATAAATAACAAGAGCAAAAAAATGAACCCCATGTACTTTCTAGCAGTACTTTTTTACTTATTTTAGTTTTCACAAAATAGAATTGAAATTCTTTAGAGAAGAAAGAAGGAAATACCTCTCAAAAGAAATATTTAACTTAAGAACTTATTTAAATATCAAAACAGTGTTTGGGAAATAGTTTGACTGATGCTACAACTAATCATCTGTATTGTAAAGCTCTCCTGGATTAAACAAACCCGCATAAATCCCCAAAGCTATTTGTGTAGAGAAGTTGATAGATCAAGCTTTTGAAAGCATATATAACACAGTGGAATTAGAATAAAGAGGGGGTGAACAAGTTCAGGATATTAATCCTGTTCCTGAACTCCCAAAACCAAACTAACCAGAAAATGAATCATTTTCAAAAAAATTACCTCCTCAATTAAAGGAGGTAAATGGTTTCCTCTTCTTTATCTATTATTTTATTAAGAAAACAAACAAACAAACAAAAAAGGAAAAAAAAAACCCACAAGACACACACAGAACACCAAAACCAAACAAAACCGAGCCTTCTAACTGTTTAAAACGTTTAAAAGTACTGTGAGACAATCTTGGTTTGATAAAACTCTGATTAAAAAATATCGCCATTATCAGACCAAAATTCTTTAAGAAATTTGCAGACCTAGAGCATTTGTGATATTCTGTTTTCTATCAGATTAATTTTTGCTACATTCTTTTCAAGTAAAGGTTCATACCTAGGATTGAAAGTGTTGATAGGATGAAATATAAGAATGGGCATAGAAATACTCTGAGAAATGCATTCTCACTGAGTTCACCCATCCACAAAATATTATACTGTTCTTTGTTAATTTACATATTGCGGTTTCCATTGTAATTTGATAATAGCAACAGAAACATGGATTTAATATTCCATTTTCTTGAATTTCTTACATTGTATTCCCTATTGTTTAATTCTAAGAGTACACACACTTTTATGTATTTATTATTTGTAAAAAAAACCCAAACAAATCAAACCAAACAACCAAACAAAAAAACAAATATCCACATAAACCACAGTCAGGACTATAAATTTTTGGGGCGTAAATTATTCATCATTATTCTATTTTTATAACTTCATTAAAAGATTCTAAAATTTATTCTAAAATACTGAAAACGTGCAATCAGAATTCTTGGAAACATTAAGTATTCTGTATGCCCACAACATGGCAGAGAATAGTTACTTACTGGTGGCTTAGGAGATTAATTAACCCATCTCTGTTTTAAACTCAGTACAAATCTCTCCTTTCTTTCACTATTTTACTGAATCTATTTTTGTTGTTGTTGTTTCCTTGAGTAAATATCTCACAAGATTACAATCGTAAGCTCGAATATGGACGAAAGACTTTCCCCTGAAGAATAATAAAAAGGAAGCTGAAGTCATTGTTATATTGTGTTCCAGGCTGGTAAAAAAATGTACAATATATTTCTTCATGGCAATAATACAGAGGAGTTAAACCAACTTGCTTGGGAAAACATCTGTACATTTCCTTCTTACATATTTGGAATACTAAGGACAAGGAGAAGAAAGCAGAATGCTAAAATTGTGTCATAAGTGTCATAACTCTCCTGGAAAATTTGATGCCTGGACTAGTGAATGTAGAGTATGGAAGCTTCAAAGGTATTTTGATTGTTGCACTTATTGCAATAGCTGAAAAATAACAGGGCAAAGACATTAACTACACAAAAATCAAATAAAATCTGATGTTTTAAATAAGAAGAGTAGATATCAGATTCTTAACTTCTATAGTTTTATACTCCATTATAAAGTTGTCAAAATCTTTGACATTTTTAACCATTCACACTTATGCTTAGAACCAGGCTGAACATCTCAGACCAATCAGTTGGGATACTAAGCATCAAACATTTCTGCTCACAGGTAAAAAGTGTTCTGGCAAAGAAGATGTTCCCAAGTATTTTTTCTTCATATGCTCTTGTTACTTTCTTTTAGATGGTCCATTTTTTTTTGTTGTTCTTTAAGTAGTTCAACCCCTGTTCGCATTTCAAGTCATAGACTGGATTTGTGAATGAAGTTGAAGACATGACACCTGGATCTGTCTTATGATCTATAGAGCATTCATGACATCCTGATTTTTGTTGCATAGCAGCAGAGACGAGAAAATACATGCAGCATAAGTCAATTGGAAAAGTGTTTGTTGAATCTGGTATAAATGAATTTTCAGGTTTAAAATAATAACTTTGGAGATAACTGTTAATTGATTTCACAATGAAAAGTCACAAGACTTTCTCTGGTGAAACCAAAAGATGTTTGCTTTGCTTTTGGGGACTAGTTTATCCTTGAAGATTGTTAATTTATTTTTAGTGACCTAAATGTACTTTATCAATGGCAAAATGCAGAACTATTACAAAAGTACCTATACTGGAACATTTTGCAGAAAGAATTTTTCATTCTAGTAATTTCATTCTTTCATTTTTATGTGCCCACATTAATGACTCTAAATGTTCATTTTGGCCATGTCCTCTTAACTAATATTAGTATATCTTCAGCAACCAGCCTGTGAAATCAGGGTCCAGAGTGATCATGACAGTTATTGCAGTATCATGCCAGAAATATCTCAGGGCTTTTAACAGGCTTCAAATTTACATTTGTATAAACTTTTAAAACTTGCTTCACATTTGAATAAAAGGACCTAGGATTCTTTTGAACAGACAGATTATTGGAAAGAAATGTGGTTTTGAGAGCTAAGTAAATTTTACAAGGGAATGGAATGTACTAATGCTATCATTACTCTAGTAAACATTTCTGACATTTACCACATTTTGCCTAACAGATCAATAATTTTCAGCTACTTAATTATCTGGGTGATTGCATTTGCCAATTCCAACATAAATAAATATCTTACCTGATCAAGTACCTTATAGAGATTGAGAGAATTGTTTCAGAAGAATAAAATGTTTTAGTCTCAAGGAGTCACAGTTTTTCCTACCGCAGAATAAGAGAATCACTCAAAATTGTGCTAAGTATAGACTTATTTCCAAATGCCTTCAAAGAATTTAAATACGTGGCAAAGATATAGAAGCTGGATAAATATAAAACTCTGGGATGTCTCTGCTGGTTCTGCTATATCACTGCAAGTAAATGAATATGATTAGCTAAGTCAACTAAATAAGAAAAGAATAGGAAATTAAAATACTGTCAAATGTATTCTTCTTAGTAGTGCAAAGAAATTTTGGCCAAGCTTTTGCTGTGCTTCTTTTTCAGCTAATTAAAGCAAATTATGTACACTTCTCTTTACACTGTGACTTATAAAAGTAAACTGAGACTTGACTATCAAGCTTGTGTCTGATATTATTTTCATAATTTCCACTTTTATTGGCAATGTTCAACAATAGTCATTTTAACCTTCCTATGCACTTGTAAAAATCCTAGTTACATTCTCTTTTCTAAAAAGTTTATGAATAATCAATAATTATTTTAGAGTATTTTATCTAGAAATTTGTTTATGATGTGTTTGTGAATGGCAAGACAAAATTATTTTTTAAGTTGAACAGTAAATATTAAAGGAACTTTAGGTTTTCCAAATTCTTACATAATTTAAAGGTCAAATGTTGCCTATAAGCAGCATGATAAAATGAAAATGAAATAGAATAAAACTGGAAATATTTCCAGTTTTTCTATTCAACTTGGTAGGTTAGCAACCTAAAAAGTGCATACTTGTAGAAGTTGACAATAATCAGAAGTAGTAATTTTAGAGTATGATCACCCAGCTGGCAATGTTGTCTCATGAACCTTGAATCAAAATGCTTTTTAGCACTGATATGACATTTCTATTATTATTAGGGTGAGTTGCCCAGAAGGAACATGTGGAAATTGTTATTTTAATCAAAATGTTAAACTATGTTGTTTTGCCTGCCATTAATGTAGTAAGATCACTGTCTGAAGAATATGACTCGTGACTTCTTAAGTAAATAGATATTTCAGTGAAGGCAGGAGCCATGAACTATTTACTATTTATTCATTGTGTTTTGTCTTCTGTTTAATGTATGTGTATAGGGTAAAAATAATGAAATAATCCTATGAAAAATCTCATAAAGTATTACAGCAAGAAAGACATTTTCATATATAAAAAATTAATTACATAAACATAAAACTCAAACTAAAAGACAAAGCAGTACCTATCTAAAATGAAGGGAAAGACATATAGAAGTCAGCAAGCTGTTATTACAGTCTTAGGAAAGACAAACATTTTAAGTGAAATTGCAGAAGTTTCTATATATTATTCATGTCTGACTTATAAGGGTCCACATAGGCTATATTTTCCCTGCTGTCTCAGATATGAAGGTGGAGCTAGCAATTTTTCTTCTCAGATCCAACCATAGACGTTTCAGGAAGTACACACACTCGGGTTTCAGCACCACAGATAGCTCCACATATTCCTTCTGGGCAACTCACCACTTGCTTATCTTACTGAACAGGAAACATATGTTGCAGTCACACATCACAGACTGTGAAACAGGATACCTTTTTGTTGTTAGCATATCTACCTCTTAGCTTCCAGCAGGTGGAGTGGCTTCTAATGTCAAAGAACACAACAGGATTTTTTCATGCTTGCTGAGGAAATGTGTCTACCTTTTCTCTAGGCAAGGTGTGAAACCAGAAAATAATTTTTCATTAATGAATTATCATTGAGTAGTAATGTCTTCTGGATTGGTCAGTTTCTGGAGTATAATAATCAGGCAGATTAAGACCATAAAGCATTTCCTGAATCTTTGCATTCAGCCTTGACTCTTCATTTGAAACTGTAGAAGTATCTGGTTGCAAATCTTTAAATCAGTGTCCTGGTTCAGTGTTGAATCTAATAATTTATTTTTATACACTCTTATACTAGTAATTAACAGGAAGACAGATTTTATGCATTGTTTATTACTCATAAAGTTGATCACTGACAGATTTTTTTTAAATGTCTTACATGTATTACTAGAAGTTCAGTTTAACATTGTTGTTAAATAGTTATCAAAATATAATATTCAGTGGGTCAGTGATATGGAATTAGATAATATGAAAGAAATTTTTATTTGTTAGAAGTATCTCCTTGAATTTAACCTGAAATTAGAGTATATGGAAATAGAACAAAGAGTATATGGGAGCATGCATAAAAGACGAGTCTCTTTTAAATTCTATAGATCAAGATAATTATATGAATCCCTATTCAGTACTGTTAATTTCTACATACTCTTCACTTAAGGATACTCCAGAAGACTTTTTCTGGTCTGAATACTGAGTTGAACCATGCATTTTGACATATGAACCTCTGTATATCCTGGGTATAGCAGTAGAAACAAGCTCTAGTGTCAAAGCAACATGCAGATAGTAGCATCTGTTTTAACACAAAAAACATAAGCATCCCAGATGAAGACTATCACACTGTGCTTAGTAAGGTGCTTTTCTGTATTGACATGGCAATTTATCCTTTAGGTCTAAGCCTTATCAAACACAGCTAGCCCTAATGATGAAGCAGCTGAAGCCTGTCAGTCCATGAGATATGCTATCTAGATTTCAGCAAGACCTTTGACATGGTACTCTATGACATCCTTCTCTCCAAATTGGAGAGATACGGATCTGATGAGTGGAGTCTTCAGTAGATGAGAAGCTGGTTGGGAGATCCTACCCAAAGAGTGGTGGTAAATAGTTCAATGGAGATTGGTGATGAGCGGTGTCCCTCAGGGGTCACTGTTGGGATTAACATTCTTTAATATCTTCATTAATGACACTGACAGTGGGACTGAGTGTGCTCACAGCAAGTTTGTGAATGACAACAAGCTGTGGGGTGAGGTCAACACACACAATAGACATGGTGCTATCCAGAGCATCCTAGGCAAGTTCAAGCAGTGGGCCCAGGTGAAGTTCAACAAATCCAAATGCATGGTCATGTACTTGGATCTTGGCAACTCCCACTACCAATGAGAGAACAGAGCACAAGCTCTGCCAAAAAGGACTTGGGGGGTACTGGTGAATAAGAAGCTTGATATAGGCCACTAGTGTGCTCTTGTGGCCCAGAGAGCCAACTGGACTTCATCAAATGAATAGTGGCCAATGGGCAATGGATTTGATACTGCCCCTCTGCTCTGCACTAGTGTTGTGCATCCAGATGTGGAGTCCTCAGTACAGGAGAGACACAAACCTGTTGGAGCACATCCAGATGAAAGTCACAAAAGTTATCTGAGGGATGGAATACCTCTCCTATGAGGACAGGCTGAGACAGATGGGGCTGTTCAACTTGGAGAAGAGAAAGCTCCAGAGAGACCTCAGAGTGGCATTTTAGTATCTAAAGGGGAGCTACAGAGAAGACGGGAACAGACTCTTTTGCATATTCTGTGGTGACAGAGCAAGGGGAAAACGGTTCAAACATTAAAGAGGGCAAATTTTGATTGGATAGAAGGAAAAGGTCTTCTACAGTGTGGGTTGTAAGGCACTGGAGCTGGTTGCTCACCCAGAGCAAGATGTGGTGGGAAAACCATCCCTGAAGACATTCAAGTCCAGTCAGGACAAGGCTCTGAGCAACCTGATCTAGCTGTGCATGTCCCTTTTCATTGCAGAGGAGTTACAGTAGATGACCTCTGAAAGTTCCTTTCAACTCTAAGGATTCTATGAATTTATGATTTTGTATCACTGTCTATATTTGAGCCTAATTAATTATACACTTGAATAGTCAAATGCACAGAATCTCATTTGACACAGTGGCAGAAAAAACCTACATATTTTATAAAATTAAACAAATTAATCAATAGATGGTAAAATGAATGAATAGGTAAAGCTCAAATTATACACTGTGCCTGAGGAAAATATTTATTTAATGAGCACAACAGTGTATCAAATTTGAAGTACAAGTTGTACTTAGTTGAAAGTTCTTTCATCCAATGACTTTGAACTTTATCTGGGAGACTGTTTTACTTGAGATGATGATTTTGCCAGCAGTACAAAGCTGCTGTGGTGCTTCTGGTACTTCCTCAGTCACATCGATGCTGGCTGTAGTAATCGATAACAGAGTCTCTGATTAATAATAGGAGTTGCAGATGCTAAAGAAAAATTCTAAAGTCTAACAGGTGTTTTCTCTCATTCCACCTTCCTGGAAAAGGTGGTCAAGCATTGTAAAGTGCTGGCCAGAGAGGTGGTGGAGTCCTGGCAATATTTGAGAGACATGGCACGGAGAGACATGGAACTGAGAGACATGGATTAGTGTAGATCAGGTTAACAGTTGGACATGATGATCCTGAAGTCTTTTCTAACCTAAATGATTATAAGATTTTATCATTCTATGATAATTGTTTTTAACTCACTATCTCTATGTTAGTTTTGTTAAATACTAATGCTAAAATGTACTACTCAGAAAATAATATGGACATGGAAATTATACTGGAGAGGACCTTGATATTCACCAGCCTATTCAGAAACAAAGTCTGAATCACCTATTTGAAGATGGATATCACAGGAAAAAAATGCAGTGTGAAAAATATCAACATTTTAAAATTAAAAAAAAACAAATGTTGTGGTATAATTAAAGGTAGAAGATATTGAGAATTCTAAGTCTGAAACCACGTAAATAAAAATAACATGAGAAGATACTTTTTATTGTGCACGAGGCATCTGTGTGCTACAGTTGCTTTGTTGATTTGTAAATGTCATGACACACACACAAAAAATCTTTATTGCTTTCTACAAGTGGTTTTAATTATTTAAAGTTTATGAAGTAGTTTGGAATGTAACTCATTTGTAAATACATCAGATAAATGTTAAGTAGTGTTACTATAAACTTAAAATGACAAAAGAAATCTAAAAATATTATTTCACTGACATGATAAAATGACAGAAACAGACTGGATTTATTCTACTCTATAAATGCTTCTAAGTTACATTTCGGCACAAGTTGTTTCTTAAATCATCATGTCCAGTTCAGGAATAATTACCTATGAAAAGATGTGGAGATCTGTGGGCATGCATCAAAAATAGTCTTTTATTACACACAAGGAAATACAGATATAGCTGAGGAATTCTGTGGAATATTAATTCCTTTGGTAACAGGTGAAACTAAATTGCTTTGGAACTACCCCTGTACAAACTGGTTATTTATTTATTTCTTTACTGACAGGGGGACCTGTAGTCCAATATGAAGAGAACACTGAAACATAAATGAAGGGTGATGGTTTCTTCTCAAATCCAAATAAATTAGGGCAACACCTCTACTGTATTTGAATGCATTTGTATGGACATAATTAAAATAAAATAATTCAAAATTTAGTCTGGATTTTGATTTTTCAGATACTGCACTGTGGCTAATATGCCATGTTATTCAGTATATATAGACAATGTTATCTTCGCCTTTTGTAGGCTAAAAATGTCTGTAAAATTCTATTTAAATTATTTTTTAATTGTCAACCAGGAAGTGAAAACCTTTTAAACACTATGCTGTTTTTCTTCTGGAGTAGTTGATATATTTCAGGAATTTCTGTAAAGACATGTTCAATATGAATCTCTGTTTATTTTGAGCACTAAATCATCTGTTGATTTAGAGAATAGCAAGATATTATTAACCAGAGGAGAAAGCATCTTTAAAACTATCTTGGCAATGGGACAATTTTCTTAAACTCAAAATAAAATATTTATTTTATGAATAAATTTAAATAAATTTTGTAACAGTGTAAGGGGTTTCATCGCTTCAGAATGTACTGGGTCACTCTTTTTACAAGTGATTTGTCATTCAAGATAAAGTGTGTTTAGGCACTAAAAAAGTAACAAGTTCAATTTTGGGTAAGATACATGCATAACTCAAGAAGTGGAATGAAATGTATCGTACATACAAGCTATGTCAATTATAGTACATGGCAAAATCTGTTTATTCATCATTGGAACAGGATACATTCTTTTGTTTACAGATTTACTAATAATTAAAAATATTCAGTTGTACATTTTCGTAATTGGCAGTGAAATTCATCCTGTTGACTTAGAAGAATGGCAAATTATTAGAAAAAAGTGTATTTCATTTTCCTGTAATTCTTTTTCTATTTGAAACCGTATTGCTCTTCTACTGGCTTTTCATGTTAAAACTCTGCTTTTAAGTATCCCATTCAGCAGAAACCAAATTCTCTCACCAAGTGAGTGTGTTTTATGAAATCCATACAGCATAGAATCACAGAATATCCTGAACTAGAGGAGATCACAAGGATAATTGATTCCTGTCTCTTTACAACACCACTCAAAAATAAAACTGTAGTTTTGAAAGTGCTGTCCAAATGTTTCTTGAACTCTGGCATCTTGGTGCTGTGATCACTTTCCAGGGGAGCCTATTGGAATCTTCTGGAAAATAATCTTTTCCTAATACCCAATCTGATCCTCCCCTGATGCAGCCTCAAGCTGTTCCCTTGGGTCCTATTTTAGCTCATAATCTCTTTTCTGTGGCTTCTCTTGTTCTTTCCTTTAAATAAATGAGAAAATAGATGTTTCATCTTGTTTTCATTAGTTCACTTTGCACATAAGTTCTTCCTTCCTTCCTTCCTTCCTTCCTTTCCTTCCTTTCCTTCCTTTCCTTTCCTCCCTTCCTCCCTACCTCCCTTCCTCCCTCTCTCCCTCCCTTCCTTCCTTCCTTCCTTGGTTAAAATACTGAAAAATCTTAAGGGTAACTTTTCTTCCAATAATTTATGCAAATGTTAACTTCTATAGTGCACAGTTTTGGGTTGGTGTACAAAATTTAATTTGCTCATAGAAGAGTAACTACTTTTGCATGGCTGATGAAATTATTTCTTTAGACACATCAGGGTGTTAAAGATTAAAGTTAAAATCAGGAAAAATAGTTGACATTGAAAGCTTTTTCATGTTGTTCTGGGTCTGAAAAGTTATAAAACAAGTTAGAATGCATATTTTAAAAATATGTAAAATAATAAGAACATAGTTTCCTGGATGAATATTGTATGCAGTGAAGCGAACTGTTACGTAATCTGGAATGAAATGATCTTCACTTTCTGTTAGACATTTGGTGTATATTTTAATAGCAGGTCTTAGTCTTTTCGACTTGTAACAACTCGCATTAATAGTGTACTTCCTTTTTCCCTCCCATTAGAGCTGTTAGTGAACATCTCAATTATTCCTGGAGAACCAAGTCTTTAGACAATGTTGAAATTCTGCAAATGATAGAATGACAAAATGAGGGACAGCATTTACAGAGATTTAATATCTGAAGGAATCAGAGGAGAAAGAGAAAAAAGTAATATGCAGGCCTTGTTATTCCCTTTCCAACCTTTGAGAAAATACATTATTAATACAGATGTAAATGTGTGGTGGTAGCTTATAGTTCAATATTATTGCCTGTTTTTACATGGAACACATAAGTATTTGGATCTATAAAAAAAAAGTGTTATTATTATAATAAAATGAAAGTGATAAATCTTTAAGTTTACCATATGATTATTTTTTATCTTGCGGGCTTCACCTCAACCACATGGTGTTAGAAATCAGGAGATGACATGAAGTTAAAGAGATTACTTTTGTTACTGTGGTATGTAAACAAATATAAAGGTCTAAGAATGTGCAAAATGGTAGGAATTCACAAAGTCGAGGATTATCATGGTGATATGTATAACTTCTATATCTCCCCTCTATATCTGTATCAGCCCGAACACAGGTAGTCTCCATGACCTGCACCAGCTGGAAAAAAGCCAACAGTAGATTATTATATCCAAGTTCAGAAAGAATTATTAGGCTTCACTGTGTGGACACCCCTTGTCCCTGTATGACTGGGGTGTGTCTCTCCCCCAGAAAGAACTCCGTTGGGCCAGCAAGTCACACCAAGTTAGATAGACAGGACATTTACATAGTACTGCAGAGTGCTGGGAGTGATTCACATCTACATTCCATTTAATGTTATTTTCTTATTTTTTGGAGGTTTGGGTTGACACTACAGAACTGATGATGTTTGCAGTTGTTTCATCATAAATAAATAAGACAGTTTTTATAAGAATAATAGCTTTTTTTTTTTTTTTTGAGTTTCTGATACATACCTGTTGTCTTAGAAATGGGAGTGATAATTGCATGATCATAATACATATGCCTTAATTATATTCTGTCATTTTCCCATAAATAACTATTTCATTTTTAGGTTATATGGTAGTTATAAAGGTAATATAAAAATAAAATCCTCCCCCCCCCTTTTTCTGCCTGGAGAATTAAACTTCATTCTGTTGTCTTTTTTTCTGTCCTTCATTTCTGATAACTACTTTAATTTAATTGCTGCTAGTAATGGCTTAAAGACACTGAAAAGAAAAGGGATATGTGTTCAGGATAAATTGTTTTCATTGTGGAGTACTCAGCAAAATTAGCAGTTTGTTGTCAGAAAAGAAAACTTACAAAATCTTTCCAGTAATTGTTTCTAGTTTTGAGGAGGGAAGTTTCTTTAATCCCTGACAGAATCCTGTAAAGTCTATTCCTCCTAAAAACTCAGTATGGAGTATCTTTTTAACAGAAGAATGAAGTTTAATGTTGAGTTATGGATTGTATCTTGTTAAAGCAGCTCAGAGCAATCTAGCAGTGTAGTATAGGAAGACGAAAGTAAAAATTCAGGCTTCCTTTCATGGCTGGACTGTCATACGGTGCTTTTGTCCTCTCAAAATGTAGAAAATCTTTTGCCAAAACCAAACATTAACAATGTTTTACTTATACTTCAAAAGTGTTGAATAAGAAAGGAAACTATTTTACTTGAAACTGATTTCTGTATGACATAAAAGATAACTAGGTCAGGCTGAGCACGTTTAGATGCAGGTTTCATAATGGCTCCTATTTCCTGTGAAAAATATGGGATACACTGAGGAGTGCTAAAGGTAGAAAGGAAAGAAGCATGAGTAAAACATTTCACTTCTGTAGAGATATATCCTTGAATACAGATACACTGAGTTTGCAAATTCCACTAGATTTTTTAACATATGTGGAATCTGAAATTCTAAATTTCTGGATTGACTAAGGTGGCAGTGAAGCTCTGCAGTGTGACAGATAATACTGGGCTTTCATACCAGATATAAAGGTACTTCTCTGAAACAGGGGGAGTGGAAAGGGAAGTGAAATAGACTAAAATATCTCCTCAGAATGAATGGAGAATGGGAATACATATTGTTTATATTGTATTATTATTTCACTGATTTAAGCTGTTAAATGTTGTGAATGATATTATTAAAAACATTGAAAAAATGAAGTGCAGAGTACTGGGAGTGATTCACAAAAATTTTAAAATAGGAATTTAGTTTGACAAAGGAATTTCATAGTTTCAATTCGGAACTTATATTCTGGAATCGTTGGATGTAGGCAATTCCTGGGTCTATCATGAATTTGCCAAAAGCAACTGTATAAGAGAATACTGTCCACTTCTGTTGTGAATATTATCAAGCATATATTACTGCTCTTGTGCATGCAAATAACTTCTAAGTTACTTCTAACTACTTTGAAGTTAGAAGACAGGAAAGCTATACACCTGACCTGCATTTTGTAAAGCTCAAGATATTTGAGAATTTTGTTCCTAAGCATCACTTCATGCTACCCCAAAACGGCACCTGTCTTTGCAAAAGAACACAATAAGTTCCTCTGGAAGTTCTTACTATAATGATGAAATATTTTAGATGGCAATATTTTAGTAACAAATAGAAATCTGAGCCAGGTGCCAATTGGTGAAATACCTCTGAACAACTGGACAGTTTGCTGAAATGTCCATTGAAGTGCAAATGCTTACAGGAGAATATGTAGAGTTAGAGAGATTGCTGCTGACCTTGCCACACAAGCAATAAGGCTCACAGATGAACTAGATGCATAACAAATCTTTTTTCAAGATTTGTCTCAAGACTGATCAGAACTGTTACTTAGATGAGACCAGTTGGACTCGGAATTACAGCTACACAAATCAACTCTAGGAATCTTGTGTTACAAATATATTCTGACTGTAGTTTACAATCAAAGATTATTTCCCCATAACAAGCTCTTAGCAATAACATGGATACTGAGAACAGAATACTTCTGTGGAGGTTAATACAAATGAGATTAGATTGTATTCTGTTAAGTATGCATTTTACACAGTGGAAATCATGACGTTTGATTTGAAAGCTAAAGTTCATTTGACTAGAGTGACCATTCCTTAGAATTTTAACTGATATAAACTAGTCTTTTTAATATGGAGTGTCAGCAGATGGTGATACAAACATCTTTCCAGTAATCTAGCTTGTATTCTTGGATCTGTTATTGATTACCACTCACAAAGTTATGGAAGATAGACCACAATTATTGCACTGTGTCTCATTTACAAAATGAAAGCAATATTATTGCTCTAGATTTTCTCATAATGTTACATTGGAATGAAACTTAAAAAAAAAACACCAAAAAACAACAAACTCAATACAACTCAATACCCTCATTTATACCAGCTGAGTATCTAACCTTGACTGAATACAAATACTCCAGCAATGATTAAAAGGAATTAAAGTGAATGCAATTTTCAAATTAATTCTCATCCTCTCCCAGATAACTACCAGTAGGATATAATAGAAAAAAATTATAGTTTTCCATCCCAGCTTGGATTAATATGATGCTATTCAATTTTTTAAAATACAAATAGTTTGAGAAGACCTATCATTTTGAGTAATCTTCTGGTGTAAGTGAAAGAAAAGGGTCACGGTTCATAGATACATATTAATTTTATTAACAGAAAGCAATTTACTTTTCCTTAATTAAACTTAACCATGACAGTCTTCGTTTTAAATTGATAAAAGGATTACAAAATCATCTTTTCAGATTTGTATAGCAGTTAGTGTTTGAATAAAAATGACTCTTGCCTGAACTCGAGTTACATTACAGAATTATAAAAAGCTCTTCAAAAATATCGTCATCTTTACGTTTCTTCATTAAATTGTAGAGTTCCCTTTTCAGCCCTAAATTACAAGGTTTGTGCAATTACAGAAAAATCAACTTGAGATATGAAGGTAGAGCCTGTCAGTCAAAATGGAAAGACCAGTAATTAAATGCACAGATATTCTTTGTGGCTATGTATTCACCAGTATACAAAAAAAAAAAAAAAAAAAAAAAAAAAAAACTTCTATTTTCAGAGTCAACCATTCTCTAACTTCATTGTGAGATTAAATCATACCAGCATCAGTGGAAAAAATGTTAATCAGAGTGGAATTGTCCAGCAGGATTTACCCTTCTCTAATCCATTGATTACTGAATAACATGAGTAAGCTATAATGAGCTAAAATGTTCTGATCCTGTGTGAGGGATATGGTCTTGAGTAGAGTATTGGTATTCATTGTCTCTGGAAAGATAACTCTGTTGTATATCTCAAACAAAACACTAAACACAATACAATGTGTAAATGGAAAGCTGAAGCTTACTATATCCGACTTTTGCTATGTTTTGTCTTTTTGGATCAACACAGCTGAGAGAATTACATGATAATGAGCAAGAGTGGCTAGTTGAAAAGCACGAGTCAAATTAGCAGGAAATGGCTTGAAATTGGGATGGATGGATAAATACCTAAAATAGAAGTGTGACAAAAAAAGAAAAAGAAAAAAGATAAAAGAGGTTTTATTTTACAGACAGGAAATTGAAGAGAGGGTTAAAGTGAGATCAGACAAAAGCTGTGCTCAAACAAACAAATTTTGTCTAAAACAAATATGACACGTCTTCTAGCTATAAAATGATATAACTGTAAGGACAGAACTTAGACGTGGATGAGTGAGGCCTCATTTCAATGAGGATCAAATTTTAAGTGTAATATATATAACGTTCCCAGAAAGGATTATTTTGTTTTACATTTTCCGGAAAGACACTTATGCTGAGGAAGCATCTAAGGAAGTCTTGAGGATACTACCAGCAAAACATAGAGAACGAAAGAATAATAATAAAAAAAAAAAGGTCCAGGTAATTACAGGTAATTATTTCCTTGGACACAGGGATGAAGAGGTACAAGAAATTGCCTTTCTGACATCCAGAATTTTTATAATGACATCTCAAAAATATATAGTAAGAATAAATAAAACATTTCTTACTCTTGGGAAAAGAAGAATGATTCATAGGGTTATGTTGCTTACTCATTAATCTGAATAAGATATAAGGAAAAAAAAAAGAGCAGAATAAAAAGGAGAAAAACATGGAAGATAAAGAAAATGAAAGAAATTTCATCACTTGACTTCCTTGATAGCAAAACAATTTAAGTAGAACAACAGCAGTAGCTTCAATTTTTCTCTTCTTTCTTAAAAGATTATCAACTGTTGCAAATGAAATTTCTACCTCTCAGACTAAGAAAGGAAATTAATAAAAGTTATGTGAAATGGATATGGAACCAAATAAATGCTAAAACCAGAATGAATTATACTGCAGTTGTGTCAAGTAACCATGGGGGCCATTGGGTCCCTGGGTTACAGCGGCAGAGGAGCACCAGGATAGCTGGGCAGGACCTAGCAATTTGTCACATTGTCACTACATCAAAGAGCTGACGGATTCACAAGGGCAGCCCTACCTGCAGGCATCAGAAACATCTCTCTAGGGATAGGGATGGGCTGAAGCTAGGCTGGGACATGGGTCTATGAGTGGTCCTATGGCCTCAGTGTGTTAACAATGTTATTTTCCTCCTAAATCCCGAACACACCAGCATACCAGATACTACTATAAAGAAAATTAACTCTAGACCAGCCAAAACCAGGACACTTTCAAAATTATGACTATTATAAACACATGTAAACAGAAAAGAGATGTTACTTGTTTTTGGTACAAAATTTCAATATTTAGAAATACATGTAGTTGGAAAACAGAAAAATCAAGACATTGTGCAACAGCTCCAGTAGAAATACAAGAAGAAATCCAGCTAGTGTTAACAGGCAGTAAATTAATGATAAAGGAAATTATAAAACATATTTTCAGCTGACACAAATATCTGTGATGCTCTGAATATATTAATATCTAAATTTAGAAAATGATAGTAAATGAAAAGGTTTAAGTGGTATAGCTGTATAACCTAAACGTAGGAGAGAATGAAGTAGTTTCATAAGTGTAATTCTTAAGTCTGACATTTGATGTTTTAATCATGTTTTGGAATAAATAGAGATGGTTTTGTTTGTGTTGCTTTTGAGCAGCACCCTTCTAATTCAGGATCATTATGATAAAGAAATATGCCCCACAAAACTTGCTGGAAGAAATCCCCTCTCCTCCACCTATCCTGCCACACCACAAGAAGAAATGATAATTATTTATACCTCTGAACAATTGCTAAACAAAAAATTGAATATAAAGTCTTTTAAGCTAAAATTTTGCTTCAGACAATAATGATAAGAAACACGATTTAGGGGACAACATGGGTATGGATCATATTTTTTTCCCTTCTTTTCCAGCTACTCATGATCTACAACAGTTATATTAAAGATGATAGAAAGTATCTCCCTTCCCAGCACTTTATTATCTCTTTATGTTCCATTTGTCTTTAGTTTCTCTACATCCTCTGCTGCTGAGACTCTTTAGATTGCCAGAGTTCACTGTTTTGTGGCAACAGGGTGGAGAAATCTAATATTCTCTGTTAATCCCCCATCCACAACCTATTTTATTTGTCCTGTCTTAAAATGATGTTCTATTTTCCCCGAGTGTCACTTGTTTTAATATTGATAAAGGACATTATGAGTGTAAAAGACAGAAACTGTTTTTCCTTTCGTTTGTCTCAAAGCTTGCTTTGTTAGGCCTCTTCTGGTGATAAGACTCTGACTGATTAACTGCCGGTTATCTGGAGGGGTGTCATGGTGTCTCATTGTCTCTGCTTACGGTTGTAAAGATAAGCAGGAATGGGTGCAAATAGTTTTCTTCGTGGGGGTATGGCTTGGAGAAGCTGACCACCACAAATCAATGCTCCTGGATGGCAATGAAGGCCACATCTGCTGCTGGCTTATCTGTTGGGCCTGACATGTTACAAAAAAAAACTCCTGAGAAATGGGGGATAAAAGGCCTTCACTGAACTACGGATTTTTTGGGAGAAGAACTTTCAGAAAAGAACTTGGGAGAAGAACTCCCAAAGAAGAAATCTTTGAGGAGAACTCCCGAAGAGACTTAGGACGGACCCTGAGGCCTGCTTGCTGCCATCTCCCATCCCCCGCGGTGACCGGACAGGTTCCTGAGATCAACGGACCTACTACGAACCTCGCTGGATCCACGGTGGTGATTATATCTCTCTTGCTTTCTGCCAAATCTCCATGCTTTTCATCTCTTTTCTATCGCACACCTTCCCTTCCCCATATCCCTAAGCAACTAGTATTTGTAATAAACTGGTTGGGCTAACATTTGACCCGTTGTGTCTTAATCTCGCCCTCGGGTATACATATACATATAAAGAACCTCGTCTCCCTCCTTTATATTGGAGCGTGACAATGAGTTGTGGCCACTTCCAGCAACTCATGGCTGCTGAAGCCCACTCCGGTGTCCCAGTTCCCAGGACCTGAAGAGTTAATGCAGATGCAGATTTGCAGGTTCAATCATTAGCAAAGCTGAGCACAGACTCCGCAGGCACACTGACACACACAGGACACTGAAGCACAAACCCTGCATATAACAGATTGGGGAAAAAGAGACACTTGAGCACTCCAGCAGCTAGAACCAGGTACATGGGTTGTGACCTGCAGTCCTGCTCCAGCCACCAGAACAGAACATTTTTATTTGTATTTTTATTTGTATTTGTATTTATACTTTTATTTTCATTTTTATTATTTTATTTTAGTTTTAGTTTTGCAGTTTCCACAGTAGTAACTGGAGCCAAGACCTCTACCTGATCCAGCAGCTGGCAGCACAATCCAAATGCACCCACGCACCCAAGTCTGACTCCAGTGGCTGGCACGCAGTTCAACCACACAAGTCTCAGCAATAGGTTGAGCTTATATACACAGAGGCACTTGAGAAAAGATTTAAGAATACAGGACAGACTGTTGACCAGGTACAGGACTCAGTTGAACAACTGCACTGTTTCATGTGATTGTTGTTTTTTTTTGCTCTTTTCTGAGTATTCCCCATTGTTTTTCTGTTTTCTTCCCCTGCTCCCTCATCAGTTTGCTTAGTTCTACTCTCTTCATTCCAGCAGCACTCAAGTTTACATTTTCAACAGCTGCAGAGCACCAGTTTGTCTGCAGTTTCTTGATAATCCATCAGTTATGTAGGTTGCCTTTAAAATAATGCCTCCTATTTATTTCAATTGAAACTAGAACATATTCAAAGAGCACAGGAAGACTATTGGATAGAGAAAATTATCATGATAGCATTCTTTAAAACAACAACACTATGAAATACTACGTGACTGATCACTCCGGTCAATAATCTAACCTTAGCCAACCATTGATAACAAAATATTTTACCCCACAAATTTGTAAATACTGGAAGAAATTTTATTTATCAGGAAAAACAAATACAAAAAAAAAGTTAATTTGATCCACATTTTGTCAAGATTAAAGATGGAAAAGCATTACTATCTTCTATTATTGTAAGTGGATGATTTATGTAGCATATTTTTGCAAGAATATGTACATATAAAATGGAAAGGCTGCCAGTAGCACAAGCAGGTCCTTAAGCAGCAGTGTTTGTCATCCACGCCTCTCAAAAGAAACAGGCAAATGAGCTAAAATGTGCAACATCACAGTTCACCAGAGGAATTTAAACAAATGGAGTGGCTTCTCACTTCTGTAAACAAATCTGTTCATCTGATGCTTGATATTATGAAAAGGTATATGTTACAAATGTCTGGGATTTAGTCACAGAAACAGGATGGGAATAAAATAACACAAAGAAAATAGTTGAGTGAGGTCTAGGAATGAGGCAAAAACAGAGTATGTAAATTCAGAATAGTCTTCAGGGAAACAAGAATGGTCTGTTGAGGAAAATATCTGCGTAGAAGTAAATTACTCACATCTTTTAGCAGTATGAGTTCATTAAGTCCTGAAATTGAAATTGAAATAGGATAAAGAGAAATATATGGTTCGGAATTTAACTGTGCACATCAGATTGTTGCTATGAATATTTTGGAATTATTTTAAGAATATTTTAATTTTAATATTTTAAGAATGCATATTTCAAGGTGTAAATATTTTCTTAAGCGAAATTATGATTGTAAAGCTAACATTGACAATAAGCAGTGCCTCCCCAAGAGCAGTGTTTCTGAGTACTAAAAATTATTTATCAGACCTCTTCTGTCACTGAGAAATTGCTTCAGAGTTTTTCAGAAAAGATGGCATTATGTTACTAAGACATATAAAACATGAGTTAGAAGATTTCCTTCCCAAATATTGGAAAATAGGTAATATGATGAGTAGGTAGGTTATATTGAATATGATATATTTCAAAACGCAGTATGAAACTAGAAGACAAAACAGAAGACTTGAGAAGAATGGTTCTTTAAGTTAATATGGAGAAAGCACCACTCAACCAGATCAGTAAGAATGTGCTGAATATTCTGCCAAGGCATAAAACAGAATAAACATCACTGTGCATATAACATGTTCACAACAGTTCTTCTGATTGATCTTGTTAGGAAAATTCCTGCTCAATAATCTTTATCCCAAAAATAGACAGAGGAAAGTCTTAATCTTTCTTTATTTGAATAAAGAGAATGTCCACTGGGGCATAACCCTGTATATTTTCAAAGTATTGGGGGAAACAACCCCCCCATATACTTACAAGATTAGTTTGTTTAAGCAGATTCTCATGACCAAAACTCTTCTCAGCTTTTTCTTAATTTTGTTTTGCAGGTACCCTCTTCATTCCTAAGTTCTTCCCAAATTTCATCTTAAGGACACCTTAAAAAAAGAAAGAGAAAGAGAAATCAAAATACCCTCTAAATTCATCCCCTAGAAAGGAGGCTGTACATCTGAATAAGTTGTCTATGACTGCCCAATAACATCAGCCTGGAAAAAACCTACATTTTTTCAAGAATATGATTTTTACTGTCTAGTTATTATTTCCTTCCATTTCACCTCAACTTGTAACTTAACTCAAAACTGTGTAATATATGCATTGCATGTAATATTCAGAGATATTTTGTAAAATAATTTCATTTTCATTCATTTTTAAGGGCTTAACAGGATACACAAAATTAATGCAAATAGAAAGACAGAAATATCAACACTGAACTAATTTTCTGAGTTGCACATCGGTAAACGATCAAATGAGAAAAGGATGCAATAAGAAAATTTCCACAGCCTCCTAAATAGATCACTTTATCCACAATTTAGCACTTATATAATTAAAAGAAGAGAAAATTATCGCAATCAAGATGATGAATATTTTTTCTCTGATCACTAATTATATGTAGCTGAACAAGAGCAAGAGATGATGTAGTATAAGTCAGATTAAATTGTGTCTCATTGTAAGTTATTTATTTCTTGGATACATTTCAATGCTGAAGTTCAAAAATCACTTTTTCTCTGTTAATGTTTTCTCTAGTGTAAACATAATGCTAGTCTAGCCTCTCAGATGTGAAGTCATAGAATGAAAAGAAGCAGAAAAAATACTAAACTAGCAAAAATCAGATTAGATATAGGTTTTTTTTTTCTTTTTCTTTTTTTTAAGCATAAGATATCTTCCTGTTTTTATTTGAACATATGATGTTTTTACTGTCCACTCCACTGAGTAAAGCTGGGTGGGTGTTTGGTCCTTAGCCATAAACATAGCTGCTGACTCTCTGGAAGCACTGCTTTAGAAAAATGATAAATAGTAAATGAATAAATAAAATTTCTTTTTTTCTTAATTTTTATCTCTAGGTAATACTTCCAGGAATAATCTGATTAAAGTGGTTTTAACATCAATGACAAGATTCCAACTAGGTGAATGTAAGTTATTGCTCTTTGATGCATACAACAGTGACAAACAATCATGTCCATATTTTCTTTTCTTTTTAAGCACCTGTGTCCCAGGCCAAAGGAAAATGCATTAAAGATTTCAATGGCAGTCACAGAAATCCATTTTAACAAAATTAGTTTCAATCTGCAATACCCATTAAGTGTCCTTTGTTCTATTAGTTTCCAGTTGCAATTCCCAGCCAAGCTGTAAGTGTGTAAACTGAGCTATTTGTTCACAGCATAAAAGCTGTCTTCATCTTGAGTAGGAGCTGCCAGTCCTAGAGAACAAACAACAAATCATCCTTCCTGTCTACTGAAGTTTTCCAATAGCTGTTGTGTTTTTGTTATCAGATAACCCAGACAAATAAGGTCTGTTGTCCCTAGGCTTAGAACACTTTCATCATGGCTTAAGACTAGCTAGCACAATGAATACAGCCTTTTTTAAGCAGAACAACAACAACAAAATTTAATACTGCAGATTCCAGTACATCAAGATGTTGACAGAAGATTGAGAATGCTGCTGTTAGTTTATTTCAAAGATTGTTTAGATATTTTATCTACCTGTGGCTCATGTATAATGATAATTTCACATTTAAAGAGAATTTTCTGAGTAAAGTTAGTGCTGAAATTTGGATTTAAGTTCTGATTTGTCACCCATCTTGAGATATATTCTTTTTATGCATTTTGGTGGAGGATATGAGTATTCATCAATTTTTCTCTTCATCATTTAAAAAGAGACAGTATTAAACATTGGATCAGAAAAAGTCATAGATTCAAGAAATAAATAATACAGTGTTGGTTTCTTCTCATGGATGAATCAGTTTTCAGTTATCAGTTTGGTATATATGTGTCATAAATTATTTTAGTTAAATTGTGAGATTTCTAATTAAAAATAGTAACATTAAATCTACATTATCTAATAAATACCTATGGAATGGACCAATGAATAAAATGGCAGACCTAAAATTTCAAGAATAATCCAAGGATAATAGTACACAAATTATAATATCAAGCAGGAAGTGATTCTTTCAGAAACACAAAAGGGACAAACAACGAATGGCTTCAAACACATGACTTCATCTGATTCTAAGTAAAACAAGGAGACTAGGAAAAGTTATTAAAAAAAGTGCTAGCTTTTATTAAATGGAAGAACTAGTACTGTGGGAAATAACATCTTCATCCCTTGACACAATCACTGTGCAGCAGAATACATCAGGTGTGTTTATTGTCTTCTGAGAAGACTTTATTTACGGCATTAACAAGAGAAGTATTCCCTACAGAAAAAGTATAAAGTATACAAATGGAAAATATTCAAATGAAAAGAATACACATTAAAATATTTACGAAAACAGTTTCTGCCTGTTCCTTATACAGGAGAATTCCATAAATTATAATAAAGGAAATGAGATAGCGACATGACTGCTAAGAAATGACAGAAGGATTCTACCAGGAAATAAAAAGAGTTAAATAAGTTCTCATGAGATCCTGTACATCTGGTAACTGTAACACCTTTTACTCAGGCAAAGAAGAGATTCTGAGATATCCTTGGAATAAAAGTTGAATATGGACAATAATGATGGAGAAATCTTTGAACCTAACAGAGGACTTTAAGAGAAAGTCATATTGTATTCAAGCACCGCAGTGACAGTATCAAGGGAAGAAATCAATTATACAAAAATATCTAATAAACAAAGTTGACAGTTCACAGTCAGGAATAACACTCAGAAAAAAATAAACTTAAAAAAAAGAATATGTCCTATTCCTGTGAAGGAATAAAAGCCATGGGCTGCCAGCTTCTGCAGGAGAATACTTTGGGAGACAGTGTCGAACGCTTTGCTGAAGTCAAGGTAGACCACATCAGCATCCTTTCCCTCATCCACTACATGGGTCACTAGATAGCAGAACATAGAAATAGTGTTTTCTATCTGAGTTTTCTCTGTCAAATTGTGTTATTGTGCTTTTTGTATCTATTGTGGTTTCCTTGGAAATAAACAGGAGGCATTACTTTTGGAGAAATCTATGTATATTTGTAAGGATTCATTGAATTTATTTTTTCCAATTCAATAAAATTAAATTTCCTTGTCATATTAGGTTAATCTTGTGTTAGGAATGAGTATTATGCAGTCTTTGTGATACTGTAGTTGATAAATCTCATAACGGATGCAAAAGTTTTATTTTTTTCCATATGAATTCAATTAATTGCCTTCTCTAGGCTTGTCTTGTTAGTATAGTATGTGTGGCAAAAGATGTGAGTTCAGAGATTTCAGACTACTTTCAAATTTTATTCCTTTGTAGTCTCTTATGAAGTCCGGTCAGGTAAGTATAAGCTCTTTCCACTTCTAATCTGACCTGGAACCATGAGAGCAGAATTGTGTTTATATTTTGACAATGTTATATAGTTAACAATAATGTCAACATTTCTAAACCTAAACCTAGCCCTTTCCATCTCATACTGTGACATAAGCAACAGCAAATTTAGGTTAATGTGATCTGAGTTTCAAAAGACATTTGATAAAGACTAGCAAATTGGCAATGAGCAATCCCGTCACTTTCTAAATAACATCAGCTTGAATCAAAGCAGAAATGTGAGGGAAAATTAAATACTACAATTTATATTCCAATTTTGAAGAATATAAATGCCATATTAAAAATGAAACAAGTCTGCTACACTCAAAAATGATGCAATCTGAGCCATGCTGACAGTCTTGGATCACCTCCTACTGTTGCATGTGCTTTAACATGTTTTCCAGTAAGATCTGTTCCATGATCTTCCAGGCACAGATGTGACTCTTGCTGGTCTGTAGCCAGTTTTCCCTTCTCGTATTATTAGAGGGGGTAAACTCTCTAGGACTATATCTTCTGACCAAAGTACTCATAGAATCTCCTCTTGTTAATTTTCACATCCCTTGCCAAGGGCAGTTCCACCTGTGCCTTGGCTTTCCCAAATCAATCTCTGCATGTCCAGACAGCATCTCTGTATTATTCCCAGGCCACATGTTCATCCCTGCTGGGTCAACCTGAAAGGGAGTCTGGGTTTCATGACACATGAACACAAAACAATGCAAAATCCTCGGGGATATGTAGTTCTTCCTCTCCTCTGTGACAGGTATACCTGAAACTACTGATAATCCATGGAGCTGGAGCATTATCTCTTTAACTCCCAGTGCACTACCTGATGTTAGGATGTGGAATACCAATTGAAAAAAAAAATCATAAAGCCATGAAAAGTTTCTTTCAGACCTGTTCTCTAGCACTGCAAAGAAGTGTTAATTTTTTTTTCCATTGAAGAAGAATCTAAATAAGCTCTTTCCATTAAAGTACAGAAGTGTACATTAATTTTGTTGATATTCATAGTGAAACAGAAAACTCTTTTTACTTTTCTGTGTGTGGGGGGGGGGGTGAGAAGTGAAAACTCTTTTTACTTTTTTTTGGGGGGGGGGGGTGAGAAGTGTGGGTGGGAAGGAAATAATGATATCTTTGCTTTTTTTTTTATTATTATTTTGGACCCTCAGGTTAGGTTTTAACCTCAGCTTGTGGAGGCTGATGAGAATGTTTGCATCAATGGAAATCTAGTACTGGCTGTTTCCAGAAGAAAAGAGATTCGGCTGCCCTGTGTCCTGCCCTGTGTCCCTTCCCTTCCCATCCCTTCCCATCCCTTTCCCATCCCTTTCCCATCCCTTTCCCATCCCTTCCTTTCCCTTTCCCATCCCTTTCCCATCTCTTCCCTTTCCCATCCCTTCCCTTCCCTTTCCCATCCCTTTCCCATCCCTTCCCTTTCCCATCCCTTTCCCATCCCTTTCCCATCCCTTTCCCATCCCTTTCCCATCCCTTCCCTTCCCTTCCCTTCCCTTCCCTTCCCTTCCCTTCCCTTCCCTTCCCTTCCCTTCCCTTCCCTTCCCTTCCCTTCCCTTCCCTTCCCTTCCCTTCCCTTCCCTTCCCTTCCCTTCCCTTCCCTTCCCTTCCCTTCCCTTCCCTTCCCTTCCCTTCCCATCCCTTCCCATCCCTTTCCCATCCCTTTCCCATCCCTTTCCCATCCCTTCCCTTTCCCATCCCTTCCCTTCCCTTTCCCATCCCTTTCCCATCCCTTTCCCATCCCTTTCCCATCCCTTCCCTTCCCTTTCCCATCCCTTTCCCATCCCTTTCCCATCCCTTCCCTTTCCCATCGCTCCCCTCCCAATGGAATTAATTTTGTAGTATAAAAATCACTCTGAGGAATTTATTCTTTGTGTTTTGGGAAGTCACATTTTAGTAAATTCATTGTCTTATAGTATGGAACTCATTACTACCATAAAGATCTATAGTTATAGGATGTTGTCTTTATGTACTTAGGAAGTAATTACAATACTGTAGAAAAGTAATTATCAAGACAACTTTTAATGAAAAAAGTCAATGAAATGTGTTTATATTTTTGACTAATTCAGAAAGAAACAGGAACATGTCTTAAAAAATGATGTAGGTAGACAGAATCTTTTTTCTATAGTTAAGGAAAAGAGTAAATGAGAGTATTTAAAATTTGAAAGGACTGTCAATTGCAGTGTGCTAACTTATGGGGTTTGGCAGTGGGATTTACAGACTATCATCTGCAAATCAACACTTCACATTCAATTAAAGGGTAAAGCTGTGCACTTATAAAAATATAGAGATTATTAATTATGAATTATTGATTAGAACATTCTGATGTTATTTTAATAGTTGTATTACTAACATATAATTTATATTTTACAGTAGAGGATTATAATAGATGTATGCTAAGAATGATAGTAAGGAATGAATTTATTGAAATTCCATTAATAGTGTCCTAACTAAGAGTGACGTGAGATTTTAGAGTACGAACCTTGTATTTGATAATGTGCTAAATAAAATGAATTTTCCAATCAAATCTCAAATTTGTAATGAGTACTTTCTCAACTTGTCCAGCCGTATTACCTGCAGCATGTCTTCTGTTTATGTGGTGGTGATCATAACTCGTCTTTGATATGCTGCATCTGCAACAAATGGCAATTACTAACACTGCTGTGAACTGGAGATGGGTCTTCACAAGCATTGTAAATTGTCTTTCCATTGACTACTGTAGTTTGTTGTTGTCATTTTGTTCTATGTCCATCACTTAAACTCTATGAGCAATATAATATTCTCAAGAAAAATAGTTGTCAAAAATAACCATTTTCTTTTCAACTTTTCACTTCCAAATGTATTATTAACTTTTGTGTTTTTAAGGAGATTATAATATGGAGAAAAATAGTAATAAAATCTGGGTTTACTTATACATAACTTGATTCAGACAAAGGATAAGAATTAGCTGTGAAATCATGCAGATATGTGGGAGCAAATTTTCTATCATTTTGGGACTTTGGACTTGTCATCTGACCTATCTTTCCTAGAGAAAATAACCTCATGTTGAACCACAAAGAAAATAATTTTCTGTCATCAATAGGAAGATTATACAGGAATAAAAATACCTGTTTTTTCATATTGCCTTTGTTTTTTTATTAAAAAAATAAACATCTATATATAGTATATATATATATATTTATATATACACACATGTAAAGAGAGCATTCTTTTAACAGTCTGGCTTTGATCTTCGTTTCTGTCTCCTTTCCCATTTATAATGATAGACTATACCCAATTCAGTGTAAGATAACCAGATTACTGTGGAACTGTAATCAATTAATCTCCTTAGCCTTACTACCCACCTTCCTGTTGGTTAATTTGCAAGCATACTGTAGGTCAAAAAGAACTGACCATAAGCTTTTTCACTACTTTTGCTATTTAAGGCCATTTGAAAAAAATCAGCCTCATGAAAATAGTAAAAGAGTCTACACACAATACTTCTACTAAGAATAGAAGTTTGACTATGTAATAATGTTTGATTCCAGCTAGGAGAGAGCTTAAGTAGTGTTATAGTATAAGTACAGAAAGAGTGTGCTGGCTGGCAATAAATATTTGCCTGATATTCCCATCATAATTATTTGATCAGGGATGTGAGACCAACTTTTTTCAGTTATACACTGCTTTCACTCTTTAACTAATTTAAATACAGAGCCATTGGTTGATGAGCTGTAGACTGTCCATGAACTCAGAAGGTTTGACTTAAAAATGCACTGGTAAGAAATAAAAACTAATTCATATCATAATCTGGGGCAAGATTATCTAAATATTCCAATATGCATGAGATAGATTTGTATAATGTAATTTACTGTTTCATACCTGCTTTCCTGATCTGTAGAGCAGAGAAAAATTCATTTTTCCATAGAACTAGAAGAGAATCTGAAAAGGTTCATTTTACTGAAGTATAAAAAAAAAAAAGCACTGCTTTCGGCTCTGTTCATAGTAAAATGTAAAATTCTTTTATTTTTTAAATAAAAAATAGAAAGGGAAAGAAATTATGATATCTTTACTTGTTTATTTGTTAGTCACTGTTCTATTCTCAAAGATAAAATTTAGTGGTCAATATGACTCTGGCACTGTCCTCTCAAATACATAACATATATATCCTAATGTATCCTCCTCATATTCAGAGATGTGATGATAACATCAATGAGCAGATAAGCTCACACAGCACCCTTCTCACTCCCCCTCCACAAAATAACAAGAGCAAATATGATGAATAAACGTTATGGGCTCAGATAAGGATAAGGAGATCACTCCCTAGTTTTCATCATAGGCAAAACAAACTACTACAATTAAAATTTTGAAGAAGAGGGATTGCAATGAAAGACAAAATTCTAGAAAGAGCTTGGACCTATTTTATAACAGCTCTCAGTCATATGTAAAATATTGTCATTCTATTATGTTCAATATTACTGAATTCTCAGGTTTCTTCAATCAGATAAAGCAGCATGGCTCACTAGAACACTGACTAATGCTTTAAAGCACTGAATTTTTCAGGTTTCCATTTACGTATAATCCCTTTCTGTTTTTTGCTTGTCTGCTTAAAATGCTTTTTACAGCTTGTAGATCTAAATTGTCTAAATCTAAATCTAGTCTAAATCTAAATCTAGTCTAAATACATCTAAATCTAAATCTAGTCTAAATTGTGTATATAACTTGGGAAAAAAATAGTGTTTATGTTTCATCAACTGTCAACTGTCTAAGATTAAATTTGTAGTCTTGAAAAAACTTGCTCTTGGTGCTCTTCATCTTTAAAATACAACCTCATGCTCCTGATTAACACATGCAGACTGGTATAGAGTGTGGACTATGACTTAGTTGACCGGTAATATTGAGGCAGTGAAAGTTGATTTGTGTTAAAGTACATATGTCAGCAGGTATTCAAAGTGAGTTCCTTTCCTCCTGAACTGTTTTCTCACAAATGGTTCACAAGGAAATAAGACAAGCAGTGACCTTGACCAAATTTGTAGTGCTCTTAAGAGATCTACTGCTCTGTTATCAATGTACCTATTAACTATTCTCCTTTCATGATTGCTAGTGTTACAGCATTTTGTTTTCCTTTTAAAGGCAGCTGACCAGTGAAAAATGCACTGAAAAATGTGGAGTTTCATTCTAGATTAAGTGACAGTCACACTAAATACCTCAGAGAACCACAAAAGGCAGACTGATATTAAAGACTATGGATAAGAGGATCTTAGGACTGTGAGAGACCTTTTATAAAATCCCATGTGGTCAGCAGAATGTCTCAGAGAAATCATGTAATACTAAGACAAAAATCAGCCTTGTTTCTTAGCCCTACTGCTATAGAATTTGTCATAAGTTATATGTAGTTAAAAAGCTGCTAGCTATGAACTTTAAATAACTTTTTGCTGCAACAGAAGTAGACAAAAAACGATCCAAACCTGCTCCAAATGAGCGATTAGTTTCAGTGTGTACAAGATATAGTTAAACAGAACAGAATTCAAACCCTATGTCTGAGAGCATTGACCAAACACTTGAACTCTGACAGCTCCAGGCCATACACACTGCCCTGGGCATCCTGTTCAATGCCCACCGCCCTGTGGTGCAGACCCAATCCCTCACCCCCAACCCCATCCCCTGACACAGCTCCATGCCGTTCCCTTGGGCCCTGTCGCTGTCACACAGAGCAGAGCTCAGAGCTGCCCCTCTGCTCCCTGTGATAGTTGCAGCTGCCATCAGGGCTCCCCTCAGTTGCTCTGCTCAGGGATGAAATCAAATGACCTTAAACATTCCTCATACACCTTGCCCTCTAGACCTTTCCCGGTTTTCTTTGCCTTCCTCTGTATGCTTACACTTCTGTGCCCTTCTTATATGGTGGCACCCAGACCTCCACCCAACACTGTAGGTGAGGCTGCACAGCACAGAGCACAGTGGGACAGCCCCTTCCCTCACTTGGCTCAAAGTGCTGGACCTGATGGGTATGGTTGTCCCTTCTGGCTGCCAGGGCACGCTGCTGACACAGATTCAACTTGCCAGCAAGAATTCCCAGATCCCTTTCCATGGCACAGCTCTCCAGCCTCTAGACCCACAGCTTGTACATGAATTGGACATCTCATCACTATGAAAGTTAGGCAGAGCAGGAGGGCCAAAGAATAAACCATTTTCTAGGACCATGCTAACTGTGTTTACAAGTAAACACCTCTTTGTTCTTTTGCTAGCTTTGTCTTCTAAATCAGATGCTTCTTGTCCCTTAGATAATCTCATTCTTTCTGAATCTCAATGAGAAAGTCATATTCTCTGCAAACACTTACTGGAGCCAATTATTTTTCTATCTTTGTAAAACACAAACACTTCTTCTTGCTCCCTTTTCTTCCAATTCGTCAATAGTTAACGGCCTGGTTTGGCTTGGTTCCATGACGATTGAGGTTGGGGACCCATGGACCCACGCCTCAGGGAAGGGGTAAGGGGAAAGGGAAAAGGGAAAAGGAGAAAGGGAAAAGGAGAAAGGGTAAAGGGAGATAGACCTAAAAATAAAACAGTGGCTCTGATCTGAGGAGGAAAGCTAATTTACTAAATAAGATATCAGAATACAAAATGACACAGTATAATACAATATAACTGGAATTGAAGCTAATAAATCAGATAAATTGAGCAAGAGTGTCCGATAAACCAGAGGCCTTACGCTAATGCTGAAGGTGAGACGGCAGCGAGCACCCACTGCTTCAATCTCAAAGGAAAGAGCGAATGTCCTGTGACACACACTGTTTTTATCTTTCCCTCTGAGCGGAAAAACGTAAAAATACAAAGCAAAACAAAGTCCCCTGAGGTATGTAGTTCTTCTTTTGAGATAGATATACCCAGAATTATTGATGGTCCATGGAGCTGAAGCATTAACTCTTTTACTTCCAAGGCACTACATGATGTTATGATGTGGAATACCAATAGCAAAGAATCATAAAACCATGACACAATTTGAATCAATCTGTCTTGAACATTAAGAACAAAGTCATAGTCCTGTATCCTAGTTTGCTTCATAATAGTATTAACTTTTTTTTTTCCTATTTTAAATTCTTGTCCTCATAAAGCCATGTTGTTTCTCTCTCTCTCTCTCTTTTTAAGATTATATTACATAGATCTTATACTCAGTGCTGATATCCAGGTTTAAAGCATACACTCTTATCGACCTTTACTGAGATATAGCTTTTATTTTGTGCAACTAAATGTCATCTCATTCCCAGTTCTTAATGTCACCTAGTGCTTACTAGTATTCTGACCCTTATACGTTTAGACAGTACTTTTGAACTCTGAGCCATTAACAAATTTTGTTAGATGGCAGTTTTTGTGTCAAGGTCACTGATGAAAAGGATCTGGAAGACAAACACTGAGATGTGAAAATGATCTCACTCCAATTATGTTTCCTTTAGACTATGTCTCACAGTCTCAGCTGAAGCTTGGAATACAAAAATAACAGAAATGTGGTTGTCATGGAAAATCATGAAAACTGGAACTGTGATGTTTTGGTAGAGTTCAGTGTATACTTATGTCTAAATAGCTGGATACTCTCTTATGTGATAAATAGGGAAATAAATGCTTGAATTTTTGAGTTTTCCTTACCTGTTTGTTGATATTCAGTCAAATAGTTAATCAAACAATGACACAGAAGTCCATATATTTTTTCAAGTTTATGGATATATACCAAAAGCTCTTAGAATAGGTAAATGAATCTTCTGATCAGTCAGACTTTGAAATCATTTTGTCCTATTTTATATGAAGAATTTTTGTCTCATAGTTAACTGTTTTTATCTCTATGTTTTTCTTTTATTTGAAACTAAATCAATTTCAATATGTTAAGCCATTTTAGATAAACAAAGGTGAAAATGAGCATTCATTTTCTTGTTTTTTGTTTTTTTGTTTTGTTTTGGGTTTTTTTGTTTAATAGTAATAAGCTTTAGGGAAAAATGATAAAAAAAAATGCAGAGCTACCTAAAACTGAAAGCTATTTAAGTAAATTTTTGCATTGTGAAAATAATCTTTTGTGCGTGCCATAATTTTTTCCTGCACAAAATGGTAACATTAATTCTCCATTTGTTTCAAGTGTCTATGCATCTATGGAGGCAATATCATGTCCAATTGTTAGAAAATTATTTCAATGTAACTATGTTATGAGACATTACTGTGTCAAAACTGTGGTCAAGTGATGACAGTGAAAGTCTGTGGAAATTCAATAATATGTTAACCTAATGGTTTTTAGTAAAGGGATTTGGAGATGATCTTACATTGCCAAGGTAATAGTGTGCTAGTAGTGCAAATTGTACTACTATTTAAAAGCAGAAAATTAAAACCAATATCATATTAAGAAATATCATGTAAAAGCTCAATATCATTAACATCACATTTACAACCCCTTAAAAAACCTTCTGTCTGTTGGCAAGGTGCATGGTTGATTTCAGCTGGCACCAGTCCACTATCTTCCTCTAGAAGAAGATCAATTCGTATGTTATCCTCTATTAGACATCCTTGGAATACTGGGAGGTGAAATAGGATTTATTTGTATGATCTAAGTAGATAATTAAGCACAAGTATTTTATTAGATGTATACCAGACAAATTATTAGTATCCTGCTGAGGATTAAGCTAGCATTTGTGTTTCTTGTCAAACCTAGTTTTTGTAGAAATATCACTCACAAGCTGTTCTGACAGGATACTGGGTTTTTCTAAATAGAATCTGGAAAGAAGCCAATTCTTTTGAATCCAAACCAGAAGGAAGTTATTATTACAGTATTAAAAACTAGTCCCATAAATAACGTACAAATCAGCTTTTTGCCCATTTCTTTTTAACACAAATCTAAAGTTATACATCTGATCTCTAGAAAATCAATCAAACAAACAAACAGCAAAAATATCAAACTTTTTTGAGGGGATAAAATCAGATTCCTCTCCTTGCTCTGCAGGGTGGTCCCCACACCATAAACTCTATATCAGTGCACAGATGTTTATGTTTGATTCCAAATAATATGTGCTTCAGCATGAATTCTGCTTCACAGTCTATCTTAGAGATTTTATGATTTCAACTTGATAGAATACAGTTTGGTAGGAGAGTTTATTTATTTTTCATCCCTGATTGTGGTTCTGCTCCCTCTCCCTCCTTTTTGATGCTTTCTATGGAAGTTCAGTTTTTAGATCAAATTTTATTTGAGTGTGGTGCCATGAATTCCAATTTAACCTTGCTCACCTTCACATCTAAATAAATAAATGAATAATACATCTAAATATATGAATATATATGAAGAATATCTCCCTATAATTCAAGATAAATGTTGCTTTCATTAATTTATTACAGGGATAGGAATAAACTGCAGCAATTCTGAAATTACAGCTAAAAGAATGAAATCTTTTTGTATTAATGAGCATTAGAAAGAAAGTAAATCCTTGTATTGAAAAAAATCACCCTGTACACTCTTCAAACTGGGGACAGAACCAAGTTTTGTGAACTTTACTGCAGATTCAGGAAGGATGTGGATGACTGAGTTGTAGAGCATACTGAACCTTGAAAACAGATGTTCTGCTATTTGAATTAATTCTAATTCATGAGAATGAACTGAAAACAAAAGCCAGACAATGTTTCTATCTTATATCCTAAAAATTGAAGCATATATTTACACTTCTTCCTTAAAAGTAATAGATTTAGTATAACATATAAAAGCTGAAAATTAAAACTTTTTTCAGCCTTCTTGGAAATGGATCAATAATTTTAAAAGCTAACATTCAGGGTTTTTTTTTGCATAGCAACAACCCCCAACACACTGGTGAAGTTTCAAGATCAATTCACGTATTAGAAAATAGCTGAAACAGTTACAAGACACACAATTGAGGAAATCACGCAGAACCAATTAGTCCTACCAGGTTAAACTGTACAACTTCAGATAAATATAGCTACAGATGTTCAGAGACTTCTTGCAAGAAGTATGTTTACACTTTTTTTTGTTTAAAATTTTTTTTGTTACTTAATAATTCTGACAAAATTAATCAACATAGAAAAAAGAAACGTATCATGGAAATCTAATCTTTTCAATAATGGATGTCTAAAGTTTCTCTAGAGCTTGTATGTAATTACATATTTTATTTTGCTGCTATTATTTTGGATATAAGGACTAAAACCATCCGCAGCATCACAGTGTTTGTAAGCAGTATACAAAGAGTGGGAATTTTAAAATAATTATTCTGAGACAGTTTTTGTTTTGAAGTTTCAACATAACTTGAAGTCTATTTTTTTCTAATTTAATGGGAAGGCCAAAAAGAAATCCAAAAAGTTTTTCCTAATGTCTTTTCTGTCAGATGTGGGAAATAAATGTGCTATGTATTTCAAGTCAGGAACTCATTCCACAGGTATATGATTCCAGCTTTGTCTTGTGAGATACTAAAGCTGGGCAAGGACATCTGAAAGCGGTATGCTGCATTAGCACTTGTTTTAATGGGAATGGGTTGTGGTTCCATCGTCTAGTTTCTGGCACCATTCCCCTTAGATTTTCATTTCCTTATATTTATTACATCAGTGTATTGCTTTCACATTCAATAATTAACCCTGCTAGCTAATATCTGTTATAAAGTTTTCAGCATACGTTTGAAATAATTAATGTTAATTGCTGCATGAACTTTGGGTGATCCACTAGGAGACTGTTCATTCCAAAAAGAACATTTTCCATTTGAGTCACACTCATTAAAATAAATGAATCTATTAATCCTTGCACTTTTATGCTGTTTCCCTTTTCTTCTGCCAAGAAAACTAGAAAAAAAAAGCATTATCCCAGAGCAACCATTGATTTTGATTTCATAGGGAAGAATTCAAGAGAAAACATTTTAAAACTTGGGAGTTGGAAATTCTCCTAAAACTAATTAGTGAACAATGCTCATAATCTCAGTGTTGTGTTTTTTTTTTCTAATGAATTACTATATTAAAAATTAAATGATCATTCTCCTCATACTTCATTTATCACAGTTTTAATTCTCTGCATTTCAGGATATGTCCCCAAAGTTAACTTCCCTGTGCAAATAACAGTAAAGGGGTGAGAAGCCTTGAAATCATGGTTAACTAATATAATTGGAAGTGGCAATTGCTGAACTACTGTATTGTGGTTGGTAGAGTTTCCAAATTCGTAACACTAAGTACAGTGTCAAGTGACTTCAGGCTAAAAGAAACCTCTGGGTCTTGCCTATAACCACGCTTGCTCAGGGTTTTATGTCCCAGTTCCATCCATTGAGCAGTGCTCTTCAGAAGTGAGGATTGCCCTGAAGTTGAGTCCAGCTTCATCTCCTGAGAATCTCTCACTCAGTTTCTCTTCTGTGTTGTGCTGTAAGAACTGGCAGGGAGAGACAAGCCATTAATGATGCTCAGAGGACAGTACAGTGCATGTTCTCTCAAAGTGATAGAGGAGCACCTGGGGTTCTCAAAGTGTTTTGTTATCTGGGGAGCAGTAATCATCCAGAGCATAACACCATAATGAGTGTAACTAGGGAAGAGGACAAAGAAGTAATAGTAAAATTATATCTTCTTGGTCATCCACCTACCTAAAAATGTATCAGAATTCTTTATGAACTGTTTTGAATGATTTTTATTTTTTATTTCCATTTAAATGTTGCCTATAATAAGGTTTTAGTAATCAGAATTCTAGAACTAGAATTCAAAGTTCTAAACAAAACCCAAAACAAAATGAAATGGCTAGACTAACTTGTAAGGTTTTGGTTTTCGAAGTCCCTAACTGAAATCCCTACATGAACTCTGCAGTCAAACACAGTGCAGCCACAATGAAATCAGTTAGCAATAAGGGACGGCAGTCTATTCTCATGGTTGTTTTCAGACTTGCAGCTTTTCGCAGACTTAACAAAAGAAGTAACTTTTTCGCAAATCCGCAATAGGCAATTAGCATTACACTGCGTTGTCCTAATGTCACCTTTATAAGCCTAAGGGTTCAAGGAAGAGGATGAAATTTGCACAGAAGATTACTGAACGATTTCTAAATATGCCTGCTACATTTGACTGCAACAGCTTGCAATGATCAGTACCTCAATCTGGAGATTAAACTGATTGTTTAAATCCAAACTTTATTATCTCATTCTTATTTATTTATTTATTTTTTCTTTAGATTGTTAATCTTTATTCAAATGACCAAAAATACTTCTTCATATTTCTGATGGTTTGGTGAAATTCTAATTTAACTTACAGCACATTCATAAATGATTTATGAAGCATTAAGAAGTATTTTTATGGCCTTGGTTCACAGATTAATTATAGCCAGATTATATTACATGTACTCTAAACTGGATATGCTTAAGGACACATTTTTTATATATAAAATTAGCAAAAATCATAAGGAGTAAGAATATGATTTTATGATCCTGGGCAGAGGATGTGGGTAAGGGTCCCAGGTCAGGTTGGACAATGTAATTAATTCATTAGTGCTCTGAGGAAAGACCTGAACAGTCTGTTAACTGTCTTAAACATTTCTGAAGAGTAGTTCAAGTATGAGTTTCAAGTAGTTCAGATTTTAGTCCCACACTGAGGTGAAAATATATGTGTTTGTACAGGTTTATATGGAATGTTTGCATGAAAGAGCGAATGAACAAATTGAATCTGATTAAGCATGGTGAATGCCACATGGAGGTTACATTTACTACTAATTGAGGAAGTAAACTGCTCTTTTTTCTTTTCAAGGGAAAGTAAAATTGCATTTGTTTAAAAAGTTGCTGTATTTCAATGAAATATTGCTAGATCAAATTAGAACATGGTTAAAAATAAAAAGAAAAAAAAAGAAAAGGGAAGAATCTGGTGTAAAACAAACTGAAAACATATATTCCTTACCTTTGACCATAGTTCTTGACCTATGAAGTTAGAACTAACTGGTTATTTTAGTGCTATTCTGACTCCTGTACCCATTATGATGACTCCATCTTGGGATGGGGATAGGGATTTGATTTAGTAGTTGGGTAGGGATAGTGATAGGAGGATGGTTGGACTAGATGATCTTGTAGGTCCTTTCCAACCTTATGAACCTATGAACCTATGACTCAAATAATAAAAAAAATAATTTCTTCAAGAAGCTTTTTCTGTCTGTATGAAGCAACAGTAACAAGTTTATATCAGTCACTATAGTTGAAATAGAAGCATTAATCTACATGCTTCCTTGGTTTGATGGAGTATATAATAGTGTAATTCTCAGGTTGGTAGGAATTAAACAGTATTCGCTATGCTTACTAAAGGTTGCTAAATCTTGTAGTGATGTTAATGGTGTTTCTGCCAACCTCCGTTTCTTTCATATTTTTCTTTCTTGACACACCTTTCTGCCCACCCACAACATACACATCTAAATGGCCTAATATTTCAGGAATATAAGGTATTTTTCCACAGTAATAAAATTAATAAATAAATAGCTGGAGTTCTATAATAATTGATTCACTCGGGACACTTCTGATGAAGTTTTAAAGAATTTCCTTACTGGATGTTCTAAAATTTGAACCACCCTCATGATACACAATTTTGTTTTAATTTACTTGTGATAAATACTAATAAATATTGCTTAAAGCCTTTTACAACTTCTTTTCCAAATCAGATGGAAATAGTTTTCATTATTTAACCATTTAGTCATTCTTCACAAAGAACAGAAAAGTGTTTATCTGTGGCCTTTTTTCCTTTATGTAAACAAGTTTTATTTAATTAAAATCACATTAGAAACTATTTAATATTGAAAATATCTAAAAATATTCAGGTTAAATGTATTTTAATATTTTAACTTTCTGGTGTGTTTATTTCTATTGTTTGTTTTGATAAATCTCTTTTTCAGTAGTTAAAGCATAGATATTTCCAGACATATATACTTTATTGTAAACTGAATTCTGTATGAATTGTAATGTAACCGATTTTACTTTTCTGTTTGTCCCTTTTTTCCTCCTTTTGAACTGTTAAACAGTTGAAAGGGAACCTATGGATATAATTTGTTTTGTTCTCAACAATGTACACTGAACCTGAAGTCATTCTTTTGTCGTATAAATTCTACACAGTACAATAGAATGGCAGCAGGTCACTATACTGAAAGAAACTCCAAAGGAAATTAAATGATAGTAACTTCAAGTGTGTATTCAGTAAATCTTACTGTGATGCTACTAATATTCAAGCTAAAATGTTTCAGTGAGAACTTTTCTACCCTAGAGGAGACGAAGAGGTTGTAATCACCAGATAAAGTGCTTTGAAATACTGGTAAATTATTTTGTGATCACATACAGATCAGCTTGGTCTGTTGAGCTGTTTTGTTGTTTATTCGTGTGGTATTTTTTTTTTCCTAGAACTGAATGTATTACCTCTCTCTGAAAACCTATTGTCTGAAATTTCATTTCTTCCTTGGAATACAGTAGTAAAAGCTGCTGTAACTACTGTCTTTGAAAGTTTTCCACCTAAAAACCCTCAATTAAGTAAACTTTATTTTATCTATTTATGTTTGTTAGGTGTCATATCTTGATTACTTAAAAAAATAAGAAAATTACAGACTGTCATATTTTCAAATTAAAAAAAATATTTTGATTCAAATCTGAAATATTTATTGAGTTTTTAAAGCTGAGAATAAATGGATACCTTTTTATTTTATTTTATTTTATTTTATTTTATTTTATTTTATTTTATTTTATTTTATTTTATTTTATTTTATTTTATTTTATTTTATTTTATTTTATTTTATTTTATTTTATTTTATTTTATTTTATTTTATTTTATTTTATTTTATTTTATCCCACAGGTGTTAATAGTGTTACTATTCTGAGACTTTACATTTATCAAGGATGTTCACTCACTGGAGCACTGGCAGCAAGGCAGATGAGGAATTGAACAGAAGTTTTCAGAAAAGGATCCCATATTTCCAAGCAGGGCCAATGATACCATGACTCAAACACACTGGAATGAAATCTCTCCCAAGAATGAAGGTTGGAAACATGTAGACTGTTTTATTGCTCTGAGAAATGTAGAGCGATTAGAGGAACCGTCACTATCAATATACTCTGCTGTTGTATAATTTAATCAAAAAACACTATAAATTATGGATAAAATACTGAATGAATATGTGAGAATGTTTAATGCTACCTACAGAGAGAAAACCCATCAGGAATATGACTGATAATTTATATTATATTTTTCTATGTCTTTGCTCTTTTAACATATTTCTGGCAGGGTTTCTAAGGAAGAGAGCTCATTACTTCACTTCTTCAGCTCCCTTTTATTTGGATGCACTCTTTCTGCTTACTGTTCTTATTAGCACCTGATAGGTCTGATATGAAAAAGAAACAACAAAACAACTACAACAACAGCAACAAAACCTTTTTATTTTGTTTGTAGCATAGTAGTCCTTTACAGCTATGCTTGTTCTATGCAGCTAATGACTTAGTGAATAGTTGTGATAAAATAGGCATGTTTATGGAGGTCACTTAGATAGGAAAAGGCTTTCCAAAGTCAGTTGACAAAGACGGTCAGAGTATCATCATATAATAGGACTTAAAACTTTTATTAGTCAATGTTAGTGTGATTCACTCTATCTTGAATAATTCATGAACAAACGATTTGTTGTTACAAAACATATTTCTAATATCTTCTTACAAAAGCACCTGGAAACAACGCACTTACTCTTCACTATCCTTGTTATCAGCTCACAGAAACCACATGTCAAAAGTCATTCAATTAAAAAGAGAAGTAGGAAATAACGATATTCATGATATAAACCAAAAATGCATGTATAAAACAATTATTATTAATAAAATTGGAAGTGTATGATTTGAAGAAGGAAGGAAAATATGCAAACATAATATCTTTTCAGTTGTCACAGTACCGTTAAATGTCTTAAGAAACTTTTCTATCCAATAAGACCATCAATTTTATACTTTACATCATTTAATGTATGAAATATTTTCATTTTTATTTTAATAATTTCAGGATTTAATATAAATGGTCTCTTTCTTGTAATGTATTTACTTGTCTGTTTCCTTTTTAATATGATTTGATCACACTATGTAGATTATATAGACAATATGTCAAGGCATTAATGTCGTGGGTAGAATAATGTGTTTTTATTAAAATGTTATTAATACACATTTATTTTTATGTATTTATACACAGAACTCTAGAATAGTAATAGCTCTAATTTGTCTTTACATTACATGCTAACTATAGTGGAGTGTTACAAATATGAACCAGAGAAGTCATTCATCTTGATTTTAAAATTATTTTGTGACAAAAAAAAATTAGTTTTAACTTGAAAATTTTTCCAAATGAATTGGTTTTAATAGTTTAGGGATATGGAAGCGATACTTCAAATGAGGTCGGTATCCACAAAATGGTGTAGAAAGAGTTAATTTTCAATTTCTTGTGTGGAAGTTTTCTAATTCTTTGTACAGAAAAGTTGTTTTCTGAGATATTCATCATGCTTTATGCCCATAAGTTCATCTCAGATATGGAAAGACTACAAGGCTACTCCTAATTGACAAAATAGTGTAGGTATATATGATAACATGTAGTGGCTGAAAGACTGATAAAGAATAATTTATTTCAAAGAATTAAAATGTTCCTGAGGTGGTTTTTTTTGTTTGTTTGTTTTTCCCTCTGTTCTTTTGACAGTCTTTTCAGTGAATGATGTTGATTTTGCAAAGGGTGGACTTAAAAACTGTTTGCATCACAAGCTGAGGTGTAATGCCAAAGTGGTTGCAGGTTAGGGGCCAGGATCTGAGATTTCTATCACTTCCTTATCCAAACTAGGGAAAAGGAAGGAGTTCTGTTCTAGCCTGGAGTAGTTTAGGGAAGGAGAAAGAGACAGCTTCAGCTAATCATGTGTGGTGCAACTCTAGTGGGAAGACTAGCAGTGGTAAAGAAAAAATTTTCTAATGGACACCGATGAGCTTGCTCTGTCAATGTGCCTGGTGCTTCCTTTGAGAATAATCCATTTATAAATGATTGCCTGTTATATTTCTATATATAGAAAAAAAAAATGCATAATTTAACTTGAAAGTTTGGATTTGTCATTTTTATATTCTCAGGAATACCCCATTTCTGGTCAGTGATACTTGATTTTTAATTAATTAAAAAAATATTTATTGAAATGTACACTAGGTCATTGCAGGTCACATAATGCATATGCTTTATGTTCTGATATATTTCAAGGGTAAATCCTTCCTAAAGGAAACTCCTGTTGGATCATTAGTAACCTATGCACATTTATTAGACTTTAAAAAAATACAGACTCTCAGTCTTTTTATTTGCACTTCTTAGAAATAAAGGGCAGAAAGAGAGAATCAAAGAACTCGTGTAAACAATTATGTCCAAAAATGTCTGGTGTGAATACAACCTAAGACAGTGCATCAAAGGAGCATGCCCATTTTAGTGCTTAGGTGAAGTCCATCTTATTCTTCAGCTACTTCTTACAGCTTTTTTCAGAGCAAAGTCAAGTGGTCAAATGGATCAAAAGCAGGTAAAAATCTTATTTATCACAAAGTAATGAAAAAATAAAGTCCTTGTCTGTAAAGAATTTTGAATACTTTACAATTGTAAGCTTCAATCTTGCATTGAGTGAAGTAAATTTGAACTCCCACTGTGCTAAATAGCAAGAAATTCACATGATGTTACAACACATTGTATAACTTTCTGCAGCCAGCAGAAGCATGCATTGCCATTCTCTACCTGGACAATTTGCTCTTCCCCAGACAGATCTGACCTTCAGTGTCCAAATACTTTCTTTGGACCTTGTGAGGTTGACAGAAAGGAACAAGAAATCAGACAGAATTCGGGCAATACAAGTGTCATAGCAGTGCTGCTGAATATTTACACAGTTTAGGATTTCATAGGACCTCACCTTGTTGATGTGACTGCTTCCAGCTGGTGAGCTATGATGAATCTCACTAACTGGGAAGGATTGAAGAAATATGAATTTTTAGGTGCTAGCTTTAATGCAGATTTTTTAGTATATTTGATTGACACCTGGCATGAGAATCCATCTCTATGTGCCATGTTGACAAGATTTGTGTGGGGACAGAATTCCAAACTGAAGGAGATAATGCTAAATTCTGTATAATCATTTCCTTTAGTTTAATTATAATAAAACCAATAAACATTTCCTTTTAGTTTAATTCAATTTTCTTTGAGTCCTCTCAGTGTTTCCCAATTATTCCCTCTCCGTTTTCTATTTTTTCTGTGTAACAATTTCTTCAGTGCTATCAGCAAGAAGTTATTTACTGTGATATGCTGCACTCAAGGAAGTCTCTCCCTTAGTAGTTTGTAAATCAGCTGATTACTCTCTATTTTATTACCAAAAATATACATTTGAATGTGGTTTCTACTGAGATCTGGTCTGTTTGTCCAGTCTGTTCATGCACACAAAGAAAACGAAACTATTTAAAGGTTTTAAAGTACTTTAAACTTAAGTATTTTAAATAATTTAAATTTAAAGTAATTTAAAGTAAATTTAAGTAAATTTAAAGTAAATTTAAGTATTTAAAGATTTTCAAGTATAAAATACAGTTCACATTTTTCTCTTAAAAAAATGGATTTATTGTGAATATATAATGCTGCTTTTCCTGCAACATGTGGCAAGATTGATGCTTTTACTTTCACTTTTCTGCACCAACATTAAATATGTTTTGAAATGCCATCTGAGTATTTTCCAATTCCACAAAATGTTATTACTATACTGTCTGAAGTGTTGTTTGTTTGTTTTTTTCATCAAACTCACAAACTGGGAGTAGCATTTAAGCAATCTGCAGGTTGGTACCATTAACAGAACCCAAATTTTGTCTGGTAATTTCTATTTGTCTTGCTTTTTCTTTCACCTCTTATGCAGAAAACATTTTATTTAGCCAAGTCCCAGTCAGCAGTAGGACATGAGATTTGATAAGTTTGTATAATTCTCAATTTTCTTTTAAAGTCAGTCCAAAAAGTATTAGTCAACATAAAGTGTTGACAAAAGACATCCATATTATGAAAGTATAAAATATTCTGATTATGGAAGATGCTTTCTGAAATATGAATGTTCTGTCCTCTTACTGAGCTCATTACAATGGCAGCTCTTGGAGTTCAAGAGAAGCAGCCTGAAACCCGAGAAACAGTTTACAGTAACCCAAATGATCAAGCCTCTTCCATCTGAAAAAGAGGATCTATTTACATTGTGTTGATCAAAACAGCACGCACATTTGAGTAGGCAGAAACCAAGGAGTATAATCCAAAATGGCATCTTTGGGGGATAAAAATGGCAATTATTACAGAAGTCTGCACGCATTTGAGTATGTAGATAAAGTAATAAAACCAGCACAAGTAAATTCCCATTGGGCAAAATAAAAAAGATAATTAATAATATTTTTTCCCAGAAACTCTTACTCTAATTTTTATGCCTATTTTTCTTTCTGTTTTATATTTTTAGCCTGTATCTCACTCAAATTCCTATTCTATCTTGGTCTTTTTAGACTGACAAGTGAGAGACTGTCTCATTGGCAGTGAGATGAGAAAAAAAGAGCTTTATTAAAAAAGAAAGGTAGTTCAAGAGACATAAATCTAAGCAGCAAAGTCTCTGGAATAACTTTCAGCAGTTCTAATGTCTGGATAAGAACCAGTTACCAGCACTTAGACCTTTTATGGTTGTCCTAAATTGTGGTGGATACAAATATTTGTCTTTTACTAAGGAACAGAGGAACTATAACAGGCCTTGTTGTCTAAAATATATTTCTTCTGTTGCAATATTTTTTTCTGAAAGTTACATTACAGCAGAGCTTACTCTTTTCTCTGTTTTCTCTATGGTTCCCTCTGATTCAATGTCTGCAGTTATTTCTGCTTGACAGGCTAGGATGAAATCATTCCGATATATTATTTGTTTTCTCCTGAGTGAACTCCAGTGAATACTTGGCTCAAGAAATGTGATGACAGTAAGGCCTCAGTTAATTCTCACTTTATGCCTTGTTGGCACCCACCATAAGCTACTGTAAGTTCAGTTTAATGAAAATTCATTTCTGACTCAAGTTCCATTCCTGTACAAACTCAACTAAAAATCCTTTGGTTCAACAGAATGGAATAAGAAATGCTACTAATATAAATATAATGCCATTTTGGGATGGCATAGTTGCTGTATATTTTTTTGTTCAGGATGTTAAAATGATTATTTTGGGATTGCTCTACTTTAGCATAACCTCTATTTTTCATTTTCAAGAAATTGAAATTACTCATTTCCTGAGCTGCAGGGAATGGTTCACTAGAGATTTAGGCATGTTCAAACAAGGCACTGCTTTTTTCAGGATCACCCTTGTGAGCCTGTAAAATTTCAGTCACTCCTGTGAGCCTGTTAAAGGTGCCACAAGACAATTCCGTTTATTTGCTGCTACAACTGTTGTATAAGTATATGGTACACTGAACAGCAGAAATGCATTTTTCCATTCTCAGTACTTTGTTTTTCAACTTTTCAAGCCTGAAACTTTTTAAAAATGATTTTTATTTTATTTTATATTATTTTATTTTATTTCACCATCCAGAGGAAATCAAATGCATGAGCCCCACCCAGTCCATAAAAGTTTAAGGACTAATTGCTGTATAATAAATTGACCATAAAACTAGAATGAAGCCTCAAGGCTTAAGTTAAAATTCTGATAGTAGCACTCTCTTAGTTAATGCATTTGTTTCTGTTATGTATTTAATGCTAGTAAAGATTATTATGTAAGATTCTGAGGAATAAAAAATTTGATAATACCTCTTTTGAATGTGTTACCATACCTTAAAAGTTTAGATTCACACAGCCATTGAGAAACAATATAAAAATTTCAGGTTTTTTCTGGACATAGCTATTGGTCCTTTAAAAGTCAACTAACAAACATAATCAGAACCCCGAAGTTATCATTTTCCAACAAAATACAAATGCCCCTAAGTGCATTTTAATACAATCCAATATCAAAATTCAAAAGGATAGAATACTTCATAAAAAAAGAACTGAAGCAGTTATAAGATTGTAGAGTACCTTCTTATTGTGGTGTTCAAGAAAATAGATATAAGCAGATAGTGAGAATGTTAAAAAAGCAGTTTGCTAACCTAATAGGGGATAGCAATTCATTCAAATGTATGATCCATTTTTCCCCATATTTTTGAATTTCTTTGCTATAGCATATGGCTATGGCATATCCTTTGGCAAGCAGATTTTAAACAAATAGAGAGTTACTGTGTGTTTATGACCTTTGTGGGTCACTGATCATTAGCAGGATATGCTATTATGGCTCTCAGATGTTCCTGCTATTGGAACTACTGGTCTCTTAAGAGATTATATCAGTGCTGAATTTCCACAGTGAAATAACCTGCTAAGTAATCCCAAGGGAAAAAAAAAGTAGGATAAATAGATAAAATTTTTCCAGCTGTATGGAGAGTGTCTGCATTAGCAATTTCATAGAGTCATCATAGAATCATGGAATCACTTGAGTTGGAAGAGACCCTTAAAGGACATCTAGTCAAACTCCCCTGCAAAGAACAGGGACATCTGCAGCTAGATTAGGTTGCTCAGAGCCTGGTCCAGCCAATTTGACTTGGATCAACAGAAACCTTTGTAAAACAAAAGAATCTCCTGTTTCTTTTCATTTACTGTACTTCATTCGTGCTACATACATAGTACTCTTGAGATATTGTTTCCTTTTGGATGAAGTTTCATTGAGGGAGATGAATTAATATGAGCTTTGCCTGTTACTGGAAGTCTGTTGTGAGGGTCTAGAGCTACTGCAGCATGACCTCTACTATGCCAGCACAGTCATAGAATCGTTTGAGTTGGAAGGAACCTTTAAAGGTCACCTAGTCCAGCTCCTCTGAAATGAACAGGGATGTCTACAGACAGATAAGGTTGCTCAGAGCCTTGTCCAGCCTGACCTTGAATGTCTCCAGCAACAGGACATCCATCATCTGGGCCATCTGTTCCAGTGCTTCATTACCCTTGTTGTAAAAAAATGAATTCTCTATTTCCAATCCAAATATCTCCTCTTTTTGTTTGAAACAATTTATCTTCGTTCTATGATCACAGACCCTGTTAAAGAGACTGTTCCCTTCTTTTCTGTAGCTCCCTTATAGATACTGAAAGACTGCTATCTGTCCTTCCTGGAGCCTTCTTTTCTTCAGGATGAACAGCCCCAGTTGTCTCAGCCTGTGCTTGTAGAGAGGGCGTTCCATCCCTCAGATCACTTCTGTGGCCCTTCTCTGGATGTGCTCCAACAGATCTGTTTCTCTCTTGTACTGAGGACACCACATCTGGATGCTGTACTCCAGGTGAGGTCTTGCCAGCACAGAGTAGAGGGACAGGATCAACTCCTACCTGCTGTCCATGCTTCTTTTGATACAGCCCAGGATATGGCTGGCTTTCCGGACTATAAGGGCACATTGCTGGCTCATGCCCAGTTTCCTATCCACCAGTACCCCCAAGTCCCTTTTGGCAGGGCTGTGCTCAATCCTTTCATCTCCCAGCTTGAATTGGTAGTACAACCCAGGCAGAAGATCACACGCTTGGGATTGTTGAACCTCATGAAGTTCTCTTGAGTCCACTGCTTGAACCTGTCTAGGACCCTCTAGATGGCATCATGTCTTTCAGGTGTGTTGACTGCACCCCACAGCTTGTTGTTATGTACAAATTTGCTGTGGATGCACTCGATCCCACTGTCGATGTCATCGATGAAGATATTAAAGACTATCAGTCCCTACAGTGACCCCTGAGGGACACCAATCATCTGCTCTCTATCTGGACATAGAACCACTGACCACCACACTTTGGGTACTGTCTCACAAAAGACTCCTCATCGGTTGAGTTGAAAAGTCCACCCATCAAATCCATATCTTTTCAATTTGAATAGAAACATGTTAAGGGGGACTGTGTTAATGGCTTTACTGAAGTCCAGATAGATGCTATTAGTGACTCTTCCCTTATCAATAGTGCAGTTAATCCTGTCTCTGTTGATCAGGTAGGATTTGCATAGAGGATTCTGAAATGTTGTGTTGCTGTCAGGTCCTCTGCACCAAAGTCTTCTGCTCCACTAAGATGCTTCTTTTGCATCACAATTGTTGCTGGTATAGATGTAGACTGACGATTTCATTGCTAACTCTTAGCCAGTTGAGAAGTGCTATATACTATCAAATGTTTCCCTGACAAATCACACTAGATTGGATTAGCAAGAAACTTGTAATATCAGTCTATTCATATTTGAACCTTAAAAAAATCAGCTAAATATCGATCATTTTGCTTACAAGCATATATTGCTCAAACTCATCAAATTCTATTTGGCCAGAAATAGCCTGAGGTCAAAGCTAACAAGAATACTGTAGTTTGTATTGTTTCTAAATTAGAACTGGAATAAGAAGACTGACAATTCATATGGGAAAAGAAAAACATGAGGAAAATGCAAACAACACTTCTTTATTAAGTATTTTCTATTCTTTTTTCCACTTCAGCATAAAGTCTATTTTTTCATTAAAACAAATGTGTTCTAAAAAATGGAATCAGTATTTCTACAATAATTGCTGTATACAAGCAAAGAGAAATAAATATTTAAATACAATTATCAGAAGACAAAGCATTTGCACAATGATTCTTTTACATATCTGCTCATATAGTTAGAACCTGCAGTTGCTATTCACAACAATTTAATAATATTAAATAAAAAAAGACTAAGTCAGCCAAAACTTTGGTGTCAGCAGGTGTTGTAACATTGAGTTACAACATCATTAGTCTGACAAGTGTCCTGATGGATTAACATAATATAGGATCACACTGAACCAGACTCACATATTAATCAAAACACATCTCCAACTAGAATAAAATAGTTCAACAGGTGGAACACAATGAAATATATTTTAAATGTCATGAAATGAAAGAATAAGAATTCATTGAAGCAGTGTATGTGTGTGTATATGTGACAGAAAAACCAAGAAAGTTTCATGAAAAACAAATACCTGGATGCTTTGTGACTGGTTCCTTCATTTTTCATATAGAAAAAAAATGCTAATCTGTCATTATTTCTGACATTAGGTAGCAGAATTAACTATTAAAATAAAATTCTTTGGAAGTGTGACATTAAACAATCAAACTGATGTTTTCTGGTTAAATTTGTAGCTGACACTTAGTAGGCAGCTATCTCATTTCTCCACTATTTCAAAATGTGTGATACACAGCCAGAAATGGATGCAGCCAAAATATAACGTTCACGCTACTCGGAGCTGTATCTGAAACAGAAGATTGTCTGCACTTTCACAGATGCTTTAGATTGTGTTGGGTTCATTAATTTCTGTACTACCATTTCTAAACTACAGAAAGGAACATACCTTGTGTTTATGTGAGCTTGTTTTAAATGTAATGAGAAAGTGCCTCCTTTTTTTGAGAGAGTAAAAGTATTTAACCACAAATGAAGTGTTTTTAGATGCAAGGTGAAGCATTTTAAGTGCAAATTTTACCTGTTTAATGGATGAAGTATTAAATACAGAATTTAGAACAAATAAAAATAATTTCTTCTCTCTATTCTCTACCATTCTTTTATTCACTGTCCCTGAATGTACTCACTGTACTCCCAGGCTAAGAATATGTATGTTGCTGAAAGTGTCCTTAGACTGTTATATTGCAGCCACACAAATTCATGTATGTCCTAACTTCTGTTCTTTTGCCTCTGAAACACCTACACTACAATAAAATTAGGTACTTATATACAACTGTAATGCAATATTTTTGGAACAGAGGTATTCCACACCATTTTGTTGTCGGTTAAAAATATGTCAGTTGACAAAAAATTGAACATGTACCATTGGATACTCTATTAAGAAACGTTGAACGCGTCACTCAGACATTCTTCCATCTGCCAGACAGAGTTTAGAATTTTCTTTGAACTGCAAAGGTGCTGCTTTAGAGTACACATGCAGGCATACCTTTGAAGATCGTTTCTTATTCAGGGAGTTCTGAGGTAGAGAAATACTCTCAGTGTCAAGTTCAAAAACTGCTGGAGAGAAGGAGACATTGTTTCAAGAGCTGGGAATAGAATTCAAAGCCATCTTTTGAGAGTTTTAGATTTGTAAAATAATGAAAGACAAAAACAACAACAACAACAACAAACAGCAGCTGCTTTGTGGGGCAGAGCAACAGTCTTGTGCTTTGAAAGAGAATTGCCAGTGTCAGTGCTAGCTGTGGAATGATGTCTGCTGTCATGTAAAGACACACACAAATATTGTACTAAGGACACTCTGTAAATAAATGCAACAACTAAGCATAACTTTATACACTATATGTGTAAATTTTAAGAAAAGAAAAACTTGCCTTACATTGCCTAAGTTTCCATTATAAAGTAATAGCTTTACATACAAACATTTCAGAATTTAACAGTACATGATAGTTTTAGTTTCTAAAACTGTTGATCAGCAAATGATACTTAATATGTAAAATAAATAAAATAGGACTAATTATGTTATTGTTTTCTTGCACAGCTTTCATTAAAATCAGGATCTTGTAGCCAAAGAGGCTTAATATAAGAAAGGCAAAAAATAAAATTAATATATTCAGTGCACCTCATCAGAACATGAAACAGTTTTAATCGAGATTGTTTTGGAAATTCAGAATTATATAAATCACATGCAAAATATAAATAGTGATTACCTTCATTTTATAAGCACATAAATAAAACAGTTAAATATATTAGAGTGTATACTCCTAGGAGAAGACTGTTTAAACAGAAGCTAGGAATAAGATAAGATGTAGAGGGAATTAAGTAAAGAAGCAAAATGATGCAGCTGTCTTACTCAATCTGACAATTTTGCAATACTGTATTCCCTTTTATGATTTATCTGTACAAGGATCTCTTCACTTTTAGGATGCCAGTTTAAAAAACAAACAACCAAACAACAACAACAACAACAAAAACAATTGGAAACATTTTTGCCTGCTTACTTATCTCTGTTTTTGATGAGCCAGATGAAGACTTCAGGACCTAGATCTCCTCCTTGTTCAAATGTGGTCTCTGCTTGCTTCCTGATAATTTAGAAGACCTGATTAAATGCTATTTCCCTAATTCTGCAACACTGTGTGTGGGGCAGAGTCTTGGAAGGCTGTCACTGACCATCTCTAACATAGTTATGGATGTACTGAGACATCAGGACAAATGTTTGTTACCTCTAAACCCACTGTCTGAATGTATCCTGAGTCTCGCAATGGACAGTGCAAGGCTAACTGATAAGATTCCCTCAGATTAAGATATAAATACAATTTGATCCCACTGACATTCTCAATGTTGACCCAAAGTGGGATCACAATTTTTTTGACAAAATTATATGTGAAAAATGGAAAAACAAAAAGAATCTATAATCTTTTACAGATAGCATTAGATATATAATTAATTTTGCATCATAGAAAATTCAGCTGGAAAATATCTTTGAAGATCACTTACTTGATCTCTTTGGCTCAAATCATTGTGAATTATACAGTTGATTGCTGATCAACTGTCAAATATAACTAAACATTTCCTGACAAATAAGACACTTAAGAATATTCAGCAATGGAGATACTTCTGCTTTCTTATGTTTTGTATTTCATTTTGAATATCATTATTTGTATATCATTAAATAATTGTTTGCAATATCAAAGATAAATATGCCCTGCTGCAATTTATCCCATTACTCTTTACACAATCCCCCAGAAAGCATGGAAGCAGTGTACTAATTTCCTCTTTGCAACTTTTTACATGTTTGAAGGTTGCTAACAAATGCCCTTTCAGTATTCTCTGGAGTATAAGAGTACAACTGCTTTACCATCTTCAACAGCTCCTATTTTATAGAACTTCCAATGAGATATATTTTAAGAAATAATATATTGAGGACATGCTAAGTCTATTTTTTAATTGAAAACTCAGAATACAGTGGGACTAGTTCAGTCATCCACTCAAAGGCAATTACCTGATATTAGATGTACATTTTCTAGTGTTTGAAGATATAAGCAAGAGCAATCCCCAACAGACTCCATCTAAGAAATTTTCTCATTTTCATACTAAGCAACCTGTTACACCACAATAATCATGATTCTGTAACTTATTCTTAGCTGGCACTTGTTTTGTCCCAAATATATCCTCATCATAACAGCTGAAAAAAATAGTTCCTGGAAGGTTACATATATTATGAGAACTTATACCAAAATACGATAAAAAATTATAGGAAATATTGATGTTGAAACAGAAAAATGTTTATTTATAAATGTTGGTTGCATATAACATGGCCCAGTAAGTAATTATATGAGTCAAAACCATCACTTAAGATGTCTGAACATTATGAAACAACCATATTTGATTTATATAACATTTTAATTCTTTTTTCTTATTTTTTCCCAAAGAGGAAGAGAATTAGATAATAATTTATTTTAGAAGACGTGAATGCTATATATTTTGGTTTTAACTCAGCTCATGGCACTAAACTATGAAACTTGATTTTTGTTGGCTCTGCTCTATATTAAAGGAAGATTTATTCTGACATATGGCAGCTCTCCCCACAATAGAGAGGTCTCATCTTGGAAGCTGTGTAGGCTAGTAGCAGGTGAAGCCTTGGAGCAGTTTCATTGTGTCCAAGGAGAGAAGCAGCTGAAGAGGCTGTCATGATGCTCATTAATGTTCTCCAAGCCCAGGAGCTGAACCTGCAGGATATTCCGCATATTCTACTACTGAACCTACTACTCCCTGATGCGTGTGACAGCAGAAATAAGGACAGTGGTATCATTATTTTATGTCTGCCTCACATAGCAAAATGGTAGTAGGGGGAACATCACAGAGTGTCTGTCTGTTTTCACCACTTACAGTCAAGTACTAGAGTTGAATCCTTCAGGTCTGATGATTTCTTTTTCTCCCCCTTCTTTCTCTATTCATTTATTGCAGGGACCTGAATGTGGGATATGCTATCTGAAATTCTACCTCTGATCTTTTTCTTCCTGGGATGGAAAGAGAAAAGAATTGATCTCATTAATCCCACCCCTAGCGAGGGTTAGCAGTTGCGGCCATGCAGCTACTTGTGGCTACCCAAAGGCTGAGGTAAAATGGGTGAGGTCCTCCAATTGTTTCCTTTTATTTTCTTTCTTTCCTTTCTGAGATGAAGGACAATGACTGACAGCACTCGCCAACATTTTTTTTTCTATTTTTCTTCCTTTTCTACGCGATTGTTTTCAGCATCCAAAGTCTCTGAGCAGAGGGATGGCAATATATTTATGTTTGAGTATCCAAGATGTAGTAAAGAACAAAGCTCTACCTTAAGAACACGAGTACAACAAACCAAGAATATCTAAAATAAATCCTTTATAGAGCTCATTAACAATTTTCCAAAGCTTATTATTTTAACTTCAACAGCTTGAAAAAGTAAGGGATAATTGTTTTGCTTGACTAAACTGTCATATTTCCATGTTGACTTCAGTGATCTTGCTGCAGGCTGACAGGAAGCATAAAACAAATGAAGTTTGTATAATAAGTTAATCATCACTGAAATCAGTACTATGAAGTATGTGCACAGCACTTCAATTTTGTGGCCTATAATTTAAAAAACTTTAGGTAATTTTCTATCTTCAGTTTAAATCTGGACAGAGTACTTTACAGGAGTAATTGGTTGTTTGCAGACAAGGCAGGGGTCAAAACATGAGTCAATAACATAGAAAGAATGAAGCCTACATATTAAAAAACTTCGTATTTTAGCAGACACCAGGTATCCTTGGACAGTTAGATGTTTGAGTCTTTTAAGTACAGCTATTCTGGATTATCTGAAAAGGATTAGGATATCTTTCAGAGTGTTTGAGACTAGATTGACTTTGGTCATATTTTTCTCCATTATATAGCTCTTCTTTGGGTTTCAAGTGTAGGATATACTTCATATAATTAGTTTGTACTGTAGATTTCATCTTCCCTTTTGTTTTCTGAATCCTCACATCATAAACATATTCTGCTTTGAATATAACATCTTACTCTCTAAAATGGCCTTGCAATCGGAAGACTTCATAGACTTTATCAGGAAAGGTCATAATTTTTTTAAAAATATTTTTATTTTTGTACATATTCTAAAATCTTTTATCCATGGTCTCTGTTACCTTTTAAAGAACATTAGTTTCTTTGCAAAAACAAAATGTATCATGTTTAAAAGTTCTATAGGATAGAGAAATTTGATCATAGAAACTTCATCTCTATTTTTAAAGGTATTTTGTTTCTATCCAAAAAGTAGAAAAATGTATCATATCATCAGCTTCAGAAAAAGCAGTAATGAATGAAAAGCCTTGCAGGCACCTGCAGTTTGCGGCGAACAGATAAGGGGAAATGGCCACAAGCTAATGCATAGGAAGTTGCTCACACTCTTCCTGGAGCGTGTTCAGAGAAGGGCAACAAAACTGGTGAGGGGTCTGGAGCACAAGTCTTATGAGGAGCGGCTGAGGGAGCTGGGATTGTTTAGTCTGGAGAAGAGGAGGCTCAGAGGAGACCTTATTGCACTCTACCACTTCCTGAAGGGGGGTTGTGGTGAGGAGGGGGTGGGCCTCTTCTCCCTGATAAATAATGACAGGACGAGAGGGAATGGCCACAAGTTGCGCCGGGGAAGATTTAGATTGGACCTGAGGAAACATTTTTTTTCTGAAAGAGTGGTCAGGCACTGGAATGGCCTGCCTAGGGAGGTGGTTGAGGCATCATCCCTAGCGCTGTTCAAGAAACGTTTAGATGAGGTGCTAAGAGATTTGATTTAGTAGTGGGGTAGGGATAGTGACAGGAGGATGGTTGGACTAGATGATCTTGTAGGTCCTTTCCAACCTTATGAACCTATGAAGCTATGAACCTATAAATGAGCATGGAAACTTCTTCACAGTGCAGTGACGGAGCACTGGCACAGGCTGCACTGAGAGGTGGTGGAGTCTTCTTCTCTGGAGATGTTCAAGACCCACCTGGACGCCTACCTGTGCAACCTGGGCTAGGGAGCTGCTTTGGCAGGGGGTTGGACTCCATGATCTCTGGAGGTCCCTTCCAATTTTCTGAGAGTACATCATGGCCACAGTTATCACCTAAACCTGGGTTTTTAGTCCTTTCCAACCCTACAATTCTGTCATTCTGTGATTTTTGTTTTCCTTCTTTCCATTTTATGTTTAGATAACTTTAAATAGCTACTTTTCAGAGTAGACATTTATATTTCATTCACATGTCTTAGAGTACAAATGGTGAGAGATTGGAGAAATACATAAAAAAATGACATCAAATAAAACATCAAATTGAAACCAGTACCTGACATTCTGATTTATGTAATCATTTCTTTCTCTATAGCAATTCCAGGAGTATGGCGAAGGAAAAGAACTAACAGTTAACAACAATTAAGCTGTAGATTCAACAGGAAAACACTAACTTCTATGCTTTTCTTGCATAATCCCTTCACAAAATCTTCTACACTTTCCTGATGGAACGCAAGACAAATTATAAAGGTCGGTATTGATTCCAGAGCTGTTGCTTGCATTTCCCTACTCATTACTAGTGCAAAAATATATTGGAAATATAAATTATAATGTTTCTTATGTATTTTAATATTATTATATCCATGTATTGTTACAAGGATTTCCAGATTCTTTACACAGAAAAAGCTAGCAAAATTACACACTTTCTCTATTCACACAAAGAGACATAGGAAAAAGGCAGATTCTCATAAGATAGAGAAAAAGAGGCTTCTTAACTGCTGAAAGAAAAGAAATGCAGATAAATGATCTTCACTTAGGAGAAGACATATTTGCATCTTGAGCCAGTTAGGAAAGTTAAATGACTAGCTGCTGCTGAGAAATCTTTAACTCCACCCTTGGATACCAAAAGACAAGGGATATCCTATCAGTAACAAAGAGAGAACCTTCAGGAATTTACTTGATATTGAAAATCTAAATGTTTTCCAAGTGAAAGAATGAATGTAATTTTATGTTTTTAAACAGCTCTATATAGAAAGTGTTACATTTCAGCATATTTATATGGATGCTGTGTCCAGTGTCAATAAAACATAATCATGCAAACTGCTGTTCACAAACAGGAAGTCTTTCAACCCATTACTTTTCATGCTAGATAAAGGATATCTATGGATTAAAAGTGCATAATGGGATTACATCATAATCCACAGGTAAGAGAAGGATTCATGTCAAAGGATTCCAATTTATACTTTTCTTAAGCTTTCCTCTTACTTTTAGAGATTAACTAGGAGGACAATATCTGACATACCTGATACAGCAACAGAAAGGATTTCTGTGGTTTTCAGTCTATATTTCTGACAGTAACACTAATAGAAGAGATGTTTGCTGAGTAGTTTTGAAAGGTTTACTTTCTATGGTTTATGAGTTTGTTTAGAATGTGCTTTTAGAGGAAACTGCATCTTTAAACTTTCTGATTTAATTGCATTCAGGACTAATGATCAATTCAGGAAACTTAAAGGTTTTGATGTAAAAAGGCATTAGATAGAGTTGATATGAAAAGTAGTATTATAGTTATGTCTGATATTTAATAAAAACTTGAAACTTTTGCCTTGTTAGCCTGAGAGGATAAGGGAAAATTCTGCATTTTCCTCTGCCATTAAAGCAATCAGAACAGTGTACATGAATTGAATGGATGTACATGTCATACTGAAGCAACCAAAATGGTAACTTTCATCAGAAAGGAATGTTTCACTTGTAGCTAGATAATACATAAACCATAAAAAGCTCATTTGAGTCAGTAATGAATCATGATGTGATCTTTAGCACGAGATCTTCATATCACATAAATGACACAAGAACAAAATGTCTTCCTAATACAAGAAGTCTTGTCTCATGTCCTTTCTGATTCTCTTTTTGGTTTTTTTTGGGGGGGGAGGGAGGGTAGAGAAGGGAAGGGATGGGAGTGGAGAGGAAGAAGGAAATTTTCAAAGTCTGATATGTGGTTCTGCTCTTACACAAATGAGCTGCAGCATGCTAATTCCATTACTCACTGCATGCATGCATGTCACTTCCAAAATAACTTGTAGTTTTCATACGATTTCTTGTGTTGTCTTCTATTGCTAAATAGATGATATAGAAACAAATATTCCATTCAAATAGTATTTTCAATGACTGTTTCTTAGTAATTCTTCCTCCTGAAAAGAGAGGTACTGAAACACTAAAAAGGGTATTGCTAGAGTAAGCCTGTTTCAAAGATCTATACTGTCAACACAATGTTATTCAGGAATTCATTTAATATTGAGTTAGACATTGATAATCTGGGGATTCTCAGTGAATACATGCAAAATAAACTATTGCAACTCCATTATTAGATGGGTAAGGAACCTGAGCAGTTGCCATAAGGCTAAGCTCAAGAAAATTACCTTTTCTGCTCCAGGACACACCCAATAAAAAATCGTAAAGTATAATAATGGGAAATCATTTGTTAGATGCTTAAAATTATTTTTTAGATAACATTTTTAAATTCCATTTGTTAGGTGATTAATTTTTTAGGTAACACTTTTTAAGATACTTCAAACCTGCTTCCAGCTGTTTAAAGAATTAGTTCAAGAGATCCCCAGGGAAACTTTCATTAAGGACATAGGAACTGAGCAGTGCTGGCAGCTCTTTCAGGAAACTTTTTGAAAGCTCTCCATTCTCATGCATTATAAATAAGCCAGGGGAGGCTGAAAGTCATCTTTGCTGACCAAGGACCTAACAGTCAAGCTGACAGGTGAGAAGGAAAAACACAGGTAGTGGAAGCAGAAATATGTGTCCTGGGAGGAGTAGATGGAACTGAACATTTTGAGGGATATTAAAAATATCAATAAGGGATTCTACAGTTACATTAGTAAGAAAAGAAAGGCTGAAAATGAGAAGAGAGAACTGGAAACAACAGACATGGACACTGCTGAGGTTCTCAACTAGTTCTTTGCCTCAGTTTTCACAAGCAGTCAGGCTTACCACCTCTCTCACATCCCTGAATCTCCATGCAGGAGTTAGGGGAGCAAAATTCGTCCCTCTGTGAGTAAAGAGCAAGTTCAGTATCTGATGAAACTGAACATATAAAAGTCTATGGGGCCTGTTATGCATGCATCTCAGGGGCCTGAAGTAGGCTGATGTAGTTGCCAAATCACTCACTGTCATGTTTGAAGATTTGTGGCTGTCAGGTGAAGTTCCCAGTGTCTGGAAAAAGGGAAACATCACTCTCATTTTTAAGGAAAGGAGAAAGGATCCTGGGGAAGTAGAAACCCATGAACTTCATATCTGTGCCTGGAAGACAATTTAAGGGCATATCAACAGGTGATCCAAGACAGCCAGCACCGTTTCACCAATGGTCAATCAAGCCTGAACAATTTGGCGCCACCAGAAATGCTTAATGCTAATGAAGTATTTATTTAAACAAAATTGCTGCCCTTAATTTTTACTCTTTGGTTGTTGCAATACATTCTAACAGGGATTTAAACTCTTTAATACACTTAGTATTTCATAGTCTGAAGCCTTTCAGTACTAGCAGGTATAAGAGACTCAAAGGTAGCAACTAAATTTGTTTTTATTTTTCAAGAAGACTTCATAATTTTTAAGAATCAGGCACATAGAAATCACCATAGACAATTTGACTGACCTCTCACTCTAGAATTTCAAACTAGTAATTGCTACAGGAAACCCATAACTTATTTTCTAAGCTGTAACACATATTTAAAGAAGCTATTTGAATTACAGATTTTACCTAATATAAAGTTAACATCATTCACATTTCATTCATACTAGAGTGATTGTACTCTGGTAAGGTATATACATCCTTCATCAATTCTTACTTTAAGTTCCAACAGTTGTACTTAAGTTTTTCTCTGCAAAAATATTTCAGTGCTTCACTGTAGTATTTCTTCTCTAATATATATTAATGCACACTGTATTTTTTCTTCTTCCCTCATCACAGACATTCCAAAAAGAATGAACATTCCAAAAAGAGTTTCTAATGCAAATTGAGCAAGGATATAAAGCTCAGTGCTGAAGGTGCAGACTACAAGAAGCCAATCAAATGTACATAAATTAAAAGATTAAAAGATTAACCTTCTCTTCAGTCTCTACCACAGCAAGTACTGGTCCTGAAGTATTTCATTCAGCTGCAATGAGAATAACTGTAGAGGCTGTGGCTTAATGCAACACCACAGAACAAATTACTTCATTTGTTAAAACATTTGTTTAGAACTTTTGAACAAGACTATGGCATGATTGTAATTTAAAAGTGGACAAGAATTATGCAGGTACTGTAAGAACCAAGGTAGAAAAGAAGTTAAATGGAATAAATATATATAAAAAGGAATAAATATATATTATGTAATTTCAGATAAACTATCCATACAACACATTACAGTTATTTTAATTCTTTGCCTGAAGAACCATTTGTTTCTGAAGTGTTTGGAGACTGTTTTAAGTAACAATGAACCATTTAGGTACCAAAAAAGCATTTGTCTGTAGAAGAAAATAATGTGAATTTACATTCCTAAGTATAGGGAAAAAAATAATCTTATCTAAGACATTTAAACTATGGTACTGGCAGTCTTTGAATTGCTTTATATTAGGTTGGTATTTGAGAAACACCCCATTTTCTTTGTTATGTTAAAACATACAAATTGATTTATGTTCATGCCCTGTTCATTAAACGTTTGTGTAGTCTCATTGACATCAGGAGATTAAAGCTAAGCATGTGCAACAGATCTTCACAACTCCAGCTTTTACTATGAGATTATAATTTGTAATTACTTTTAACATCTATAACTCTCTCAGTTTCTGTTTTCTATTAATAAATTAGCATTCCAAAGGTTCGAGCTTGATTTATACTATGGAAGATCAACACGCAGATGTTTAAGTGCTTCACACAGCCCTTGTTACATGCTTCATGGGGTGTTTGCTCAGTAACTCTTGATTTAAAGTGCTTACTCATACAAAATTCTGGGAACATCTATAATTAAACTTGAATTGAACAGAAAAACATTGCTTTCTGAATGCTAAAATTTTCTTAGTCATTATAGGTCTATTGTCTATTCTGTCCAAGTATCTAACACAATAATCTTCTCTCTGTAGTTAACTTCTGCAATCTTCTCACATCTTCCACATCTTCCCTTTTCACAAATAAACACAAGTTTGCTACATGTTTCTACTGCAGAGAAAGGGAGCTATTTGATAGCTTTCCTAATTTTTGTTCAAGATAAAACAAGTGCTGTAGCAGTTGTCATTGCTCTCTTTGTCATAGTTCTGTTCTCAAAGAATCACCACGAGGGGCAAGAAAGTAATTGGCTTTCCAAGTTCTTTCAGCTATTGCCAGTGATACTGGGACTGAATAAAAGGGAAGTCCAGCTGTATTTCTTTACTAAAATTGTAGGGGTTTACTAGAACTGTAGGGGTTGTAAGGGAGCTCTAGATATCATCAAGTCCAACTCCCCTTCCAAAACTGTTCCCTAGACCAGGTTGTACAACTAGGTATCCAAGAGGGTCTTGAACGTCTCCAGATAAAAAGTCTCCACTGAGACCTCCTGAGCAGCCTGTTCCAGTGCTCTGTCACACTCACTGTGACAAAGTTCCCAAGGTATATTATAAAGCATTATTTGAACATATATCAGTAAAAGGTTGATTTGGACCTGTATCCTGTCATAAAATAGTATTGATGTTTTTCTAAGACACAAATTTCAGAATCTTCTTAAATGAAGAACACCACAAGAAATGTTATTTAACTACCCTACAGTTATTGCGTACCTTACATAGTAGTTGAAATAAAAAGTAGTAAGCCAATCATTAAAGTTTGCTTTGTGTGTGTTCCTTCACATGTCCATCTCATCAAAGTTTGCATGGTGATCTGTGAGGCGAGCAATTCTACTTGTCAGCTTTGCTTACACATCCAGGAAAATGAGCACTACAGAAACTGACTTCAAGCAGTATTCACTTCTGATTTGTTGTTTTTCATCCCAGTCTTCAGCTATGCCCCATTACTTCCTACACACTGTTTCAATGCTTGAATCTGTCAGAAAAAAAATGTGAGAAGAAGAAAAATGTTAGTAGAACACTATGGACAGGGAACACATCATGTTTATTTTAATTTATTGCCTAAAGAATTATTAGTTTCCAAAGTGTTTGGAGAAGATTATAAGTACAAATGAGGATAAAAAGCAATTGCCTATGTTGTGAAATTCGTAGATACCTAAGCCTGAGAAAGCTCAGGAATTTACAAGGAGTTTTAACACCAGATGTGTTAAAAAGTTTCAGATTGAAACTCTAATACAAAGAAGTAGAATTACAGAGTATTATCTCTGTTTCATGTTCATGATGATACATAATAATAAGATACACTGTATAGACTTCATAGATGATGAAGTGATGTATGCTAATTCAGTATCTCATTGGGATAGTTAACCTTCCTCAGAATATTCTTGACTGCAGTATAATTTCTAGTGGGTGTTAGGTCCTCTTTATGGAAAGCTTATGGAGATTGAGTTCAAGGTGGAAGTCTTAACTTGTGCTGAAAATCTAGTGGTTAAAAAATCAACATTTATGTTTGAAGTGCAAAGATCACTCAGAAAGTAATGCCTCCTATTTATTCCCTTGGAAACGATCACAAAGAGCACAGTAACAGTATTTGATATAGCAAATTCTCAGCTACAAAACACCATTTTTCAACATAGTTGCCACTCTTAGCTATTCACCAGCAATGAAGAAAAACATTCGTGTCATGCTTACAAAAATCTACACCAGTGAAGGTGGCCCAGTGTCACTTACCACTGATGAAACACACCAGTCACCACCTCACTGCGCTCACATTTGCTGTTTGGTCTTCCTAACAGCAACCATGTAAAATGACACAAAAGTTCCAAAGCTAGGGGACTCTCATTAAAATGACCCATATTGTAAATAATGTGAGTTGAAGAGAAAAAAAAACAAACACCAAAAAGAGCAATGCCTAAGACTACTGCTTTTCATAAAAGCTCTCTATGATTTTGATTCACCACCAAAACCAGATCATAAAGCCCTTCTAATAACCAGCATTTCTGACAATACTGAGTTTCAACTCACTCTTTCTTAAGAGGGGCCTTCCGTTCACAAAATCTCTTTAGGTATATTTATTCTTTAAGTAAAGTTCCAAAGAATTCAGTGGACTTCTATTTGAAATTTAAGGCAAACTAGTAAACTGTTAAAAATCAAGTCATAATACATCAATTACACAGCACTACCAGGAGATTTTAAATGGTATAATTGAGACATTTCAGGATGAAGTTCATAACCTTGTTATAGTCCTAATTCCATCACATTCTGACTACAAGAAGGGAACTGAAATTTTAGAATGCTGTCTTTTGCCATGGCACATGTACTCTGAATCAGTCCTAAGGTACGGACCTGAGGTGTTCATGCATCTACAATACCAACATTAAGTACTCGGGGAAACTAGATATATTGTAGCTCAGTATTCAGAAGGCCGATTCTCTACCAAGATGTTAAATGAAAGCAGTATATTTGAACTTCTGCCCTCTTCTGAAGTTTTGGCATCTAGTTCAAGGAGAAAGCTTTAAAGAAGAACATGGCTTTAGTGTACCTACATAAGATATTCTCTTTATACAAGATAAGATTCTTAGCTGTTAGATTTTTTTTGTCTGTTTCCCATTTTAGAACTTCTCACGGTCACAGTCTCTCTTCAGGAAGTATGCAGTCTTTGACTAATCAGTTTTCATTTCTGAAGTGTTCTGAATAGTTCCACTGGAAGATGTATTCTGATTTACAGTTTACTGACTGTTTCTTTGCACCAGAATTAGTAATAACAGCAACAACTTGGGCCTGAAAGCCAACTGTCTAAATAGTTTTCTAGTAAATTGTTCAGCTTTCTTAGATTTTGGTAATTTTCAGCAGCTGAAGATGAGGCCCAGAGTTACATATGTCTTCTGCCTTCAGCTCTGACTTTTTCTTCATTATTCACAGACAGTAGTTAGTGTTGATTGCAATAAATAATTTTACCTGATTCAGTTATGCAAGCAGGGAAATCTATATCCAGTGCTGCCTTCCATATTTACAGATAGCATGAGGAAGCAGGAAAGCTTCCTGATGATCAATAAAGCTCATTTAAACTCACTGATTATATTTATTCACTTTTCCATCAAAGAGGTTTAAATTAAATATCTTAACTCAAGTTCCTAAATTCATTCAAACTACATCTATCAGCTCAAGATGTTTTCACTAGAAGTCCTACTATTTTAATAGTTGGATACATTACTAGATTCATGGCTGGTGAATAAATAATCACTACTGATGTACTGAAGAGGGCATAGATTCAAATAGTAATGTCACTTAATATAAATTGGAGAAGGCTGTGCTCACATTTTCTTCAGAGATGGCTGTCAATGTGCAAATGTAGATTTATAGAGTAAAATATTTATGTATACCCACCAGCTATATAATATTTCCTATATTTACATCCTTAAGAGAATTACAGAATCACAAAATGACTAACGTTGGCAGAGACCTCTAGGTCCATCTGCTCCAACCCCAATTCCATCAGGGACACCCAGAGCAGGGTGCCCAGGACCATGTGCAGGTGGAATATGGGGAGCTCCAAGAAGTAAACTCCTCAACTTTTCTGGACAACCTATGCCAGTGCTCCATCATCTGCACAGCCCAGAACTGCTTCCTGTTGTATAAACAGAGCCTTTTGTGTTCCACTGGTGCCTACTGAAATAATCCTTAGTAATCTTGCATAGAGCCAAACATAGTGATGACATTTTCACTCTTACAGATAAATTATATCAAAATATCTTCAAAACTGTCCAGTATCTCAACGTCAAGTACACTGATGCATTTCCATCATATTTCACCCCATCTTGTTCAACCCAAATGGTTGAACAATAAAACATAAATGGCCAACCACAGACATAATTTATATAGGTTGAGAATATTACTGCATTTTTTTTCTCTTTTTATCCATGAGTTCCTGCATAATGAACTCACACTTTGTTTTTGTTCAAGAAGGGCATTTTTTTTTTCAAAAGTGTTTCAGTTCATATGGAAATAAAATGAAATTTGTTAAGATATCTCAAAGATATCTTAATAGATATCATTTAGCTCTTTCTGCAGCATCTATGCTGGAGAAATATTTCTATAGGAGGAGATGAATTTTTCAGAGGTGAAAAAGACTAGAAATAAAGATATGACCATTTAAGCATGAAGGTTGAGGTAAAGTCTACATGAGCCCTTGTAAATTTTTAACTACCTCTCAAAGGTAGATAATAATGTGTATTGTCTTGAGTGAGAATGCGTTCTCTTTTTTCACATATACACTGTCAAAAAGGAGCTGAACAAGATTTTTAATTCTGGAGGAATGCATTTGATCTAATTCTAGAGAGCAAGAAAAATATTCATTACATTACAAAATTGAGTCTCTGTTACAATATTTAATCCTAGAAATAAAGAAAATGTTTTATTTTAACTGTGAAACTGTCAAGGGAAAATGCAAATGTTGTTCTTGTTGCTAAACTGATACATATGATGACCAGTATCTTCTGGTTATCCAAGCAGCTCTTTGTCACAGATGGCAATGTGTCAGCAGGCTAGCAACTAAATATAGCTAAAATGTCATAAAAACTGTGCAAGCTATTTTGTCTCTTTATTGTGCTTTCATGGCTTTCTGTTCCAGTTCTCTATAAAAGAGAACGTGACTGCATTCCTTCTAGGATCTTTACTATCTAGAAATCAATGGACACTTTGCATCGTTTTCCTTTTCTTAGCATCAGGAATAATACCTATTTGGCAAACACAGAGTCCCTCAAAATAAGACTAAGTTGTTTCTGCCACAGTGCTGTGACATTAAGCTGTAGGTCCATCATCCTACATTGCTGTAACCTCATCTGTTACATGCTTGTCTGTAGTCATGTTTTTTACAAGGAACTAATAAAAGCATGAAACCAGGCAATCTCAAACTATAATATTTGTCACTGTTTTAGTTCTGTTTATTATATCAAACAATCCTAAAATTAGCAACTTCATAATTAACAGTTATTTTCTTCACAATTCTAAAGTGAAATTGAAATCTTTCATCTTAACGTTTTTCATGTCTTAGACACCCAAAACAATGCTGGTCAGCATTGAATTCAGGGAACTAGAGGCCTCTTGGCTTCTTCTCTTTACAGTTACCCCTGCTCTCTTCTCATGATTGAATAGATAGAGATGAAACAAAGACAGAGAGAAAGTGAACTAACTTTGTAGGTACGCATAACAAAAGAATAATTTATTAAAGATGCTAGATTCATTCACCACATATGATTTTCTTCAGAAATAAATCATTTCTAACAGTAAGAAGAGTGCCTAAATTACCAGTACACCAATAGAAGGGAAGGAAAGGCTAAGCATTAAGAGAGGAACTTGAGTTCCTGGAGATGGCACTCCAGATTTCCTTCTTGCCATTCACCAACAGGTAATTTATTGAGTTTTATGTAACTTTTGGCTATGAAAACCCTCTAAGACAAAAACGAGAAAGCTGATTTAAGATTTTCCATGTAGTTATAGATAAATGTTAAGCTCTCATAAAGAGCAACCTGAATTATGTGTGGTTTTTTTTACTTTATCTTTTTTTATTCCATGTGTATTCAAGTGGTATAGCTTCTAAGAGGCTGCACAGCACCATGTGTTACTATCAAACAGTTGCCACTTTCTAACAGAAAAAGTGACTGCACTTCAGTAATAAGAAAACTATTTCACTGACTCTTTGTGAGCATCCAGGGAACATCTCAAGGCAGTACACTGGAAATCAATTATACGAAAATTGAATGGAGTGAAAATCCTTGGGGTCAAGCACAAATGTAGATGAGTTTCTAATTGCACAAATGTTTTAGAATTCTGTTACTTTTGACTTTTCAAACCCATTGCAACTAAAGAAATAAGATTACCTAGAACTTGGTAGGCAATTCAGGGACATAGTTCTAAATTATTAGTGAAAAATATCTGTGAGAAAACAGGAGATGTTTTATCGCTTGCCATATAGGCTATCCAGTAATGTGAAACATTTGTTGTGCTTTCCCCTATAGATTTTTGAGTTTTTTAAAAAATACTGAATGTAAATTGTCATCTCAGTTTAGATGCAGAGGAGATGAAGTGTAAAAATGTAGTGGATTTGATCCAATGCCTGTTGAAATCAGTGATACTCCCTGTCGTGACTTAACTTTGCACTGAATTTGACCAAAAATGTTTACTCAAGGTCATTTAACTGCATTCAGTAATAGATTAAGTTACTTGCTTTTTTTTAATTACTAATCTCACAGACAGAATTATCTATGGGATAATGCTGTCTGCTCTCCATGAAGAACCGAGATAGAAGCAGAGATTGGAGGAATATTTAAAAAATAGAAGGCTTAACTTTATTTGTGCAAAATTCTTTTAATAGTGGAACATATTCTGTCTTCTGTATTTAATTTGGCACCTGAAGTATTAGGGTCACTGTTAGGAATTTTAAATAACTAGTGACTAAGGAGGCGAAGAAATATCTGCTGTTCAACTTTATCACTATCTTATCTGAACTACTTTTCTGCCACTGTTTTTTGTTGTTGTTGTTGTTGTTGTTGTTTTCCACAAATCATCATTCTGGGTTTGCCAACTATCATTTTTTATATCTGTCAGATGTCCCCACCAAGTTTCTCAAACGAAATTCTTATTCCGTGGCAAATCATTAAAGTGAAACCAATGAAAGTTGCAGATAAAAGGGTTGCACTTAAAAATCTATGCAGCGTTTTGTACAGAAATGTACACCTTTATTTTAAGAACACTTCAGCTAGAGAAGCCTATTTCACTTTCTTTACTTTTTCTATTTGAGTTGGAAACAAGCATGAAAAACATTTTAGAGAAGCTTAGGTTATTGAACCAGGACTTGTTTTTTTTCTTTTTTCTTAGTGCAGCAATATATCTCCCTCCTGCTCAAAATAAAATAAAATAAAATAAAATAACATTGCAAAGCTTCTAAATTAGATTGACCTTTCAAGTCATCTTTGTAAATAAGGTAATTTATTGAAATTAAATTCTGAAAACAGTATGCTACTTTACCTATTTTTGTATGTGACCTGTCAACTCTAATTTTCAAATTCACTTGTCATAACTCAGTGAAACACCACCGAATTTGAAATCTTTTACCAGACACTCAATAGTCTGCTACCCTGGACAAGTAGTGTGATCTGGCTTGTGACAAGCAAAGCGAGTGCATAGAATTGGAGTGAAAATGCATTTCCTGGCTTGAAAGAACATTCTTTAAACAAATACCAAGACCTATTGTGAAACTTGTATTATTTTTCCCTCTGTGTTTTTGAAACTCTTGCAGGCAGTGTTCACCATCAGCTGTGAAAAGATGCACATCGTTAGCTGAGACTGTAATTGATACTGAATAATCTAAAAACTTTTCTGTAGGATTTTCTGTTCTCTGAAAAGTTCAGACTAGATATTCTTACGACGTCTAAGATATTCACATTTGTTAGCGTGGCAGTATAACACTTCCTCATGTATTGGATTAACAGAATATGCATGATATAATTGATCAGTATGTCAGATGGGAGTACACACATGATATGATGGCATGTTGATGTGGATTGCACTGTGTGGCAGATACAGAGGAATGAAGGGAGAGGATGGCAAAGAATATTTGATGAGAACAAAGAAACAATGGATTTGAGTAGCTCTGGGACGGTAAGCTGTTAAATCTGAACAACAATTCACAACAATTCAGATGTGTCAATGTACTCTAGCAAAGAAGGTGTCCATCCATGACATAGTAAAGGTTTTCAGAAATGCTTTTGTTTTATGTGTAAAATCTACACTGTACTGTATTCAATATTACCATTAAAACACTTCAAATTATCGGTATTGTGTCAAGATAGATGAAAATGTGGAACCTTTCAGATTATCTATTTTTAATGTTAGAAATTTACTTTATTTTTCTACAGTATTTGCCACTGGAGACTACCTGAAATACTTCAGTAACTGATGTCTTTGACCTTGTTTTCAATGTTGATTCAAATGTTGATTGACTACCTGCAATTATGGAGGAAGTATAGAATGAGAAGTGATTTGGCTTCTGAGGTAGTGCTGAGTTTTGTCCTCTGAAATGAATTCTAAATTAATCTCTTGTCACACACCAAGAAATAATTTCAAACAACAGGCCTTTCAGATATAGCTATTGAATTGCTGTCAAAACCTATTAAGCCATCTACTCGAAGATCTTACTGCAGAAATTTTAGGGAATTTATGTCTCGAGCAAGAGAAGCAATTGAAAATTGCACTGAGGAAGTGTCCACTCTTGCTATAGATTTTCTGTCAGGGTAAATCATTTCAATATATAATTAAAATATATGGAGAAATTTTAGCATGTTTTTCTCTTCTTCACTGATGTAAACGTGAGTATGCCTAACATGATTTTCATATGGGAAATTGATGCAAATTTATGTCTTAATTTTCTCTTTAATACTGACATAAACTATTTCTTAAAAATATGCCAGTATTATGTAGGTAGAATCCGAGTTTGAAAACAATAGGTCCTACTTTCAAAACAGTAATGCTAGTGAGTTAAAAAAATAAGTGTGTGAGTTGTAGTTAGTAATATTTTGTTTAACTTTAGAACCTTGCCTGTCTCCTAAATTTTTAATGTTTTTAATAATTATGTAAAATATTTTTTTTCAATTAAAAATAATCTTTAAATTTTCTACATTTTCAACACAGCAAGAGTAACCATGACTATTTTTATTTTAAGAACTGCAAAAGAACAAAATGTAGACATAATTATTAATAAAATTGTGTGAGAATGGAAATTGAAAATTAATAGATATTACATTTTCTGGAAGATATTGAGACTCTTCGCAGAGAATTACAAACATCTTAGTAAAGGAGGTGAAGGCATCTTGAGCATGAACATGTTGATTAATATTGTTGAATGCTTCCTTCATAATTCTATCGCTCTGTCTCTACCTCCTCCCTCTTTCTTTTTTTTCCCATACTGACTCACAGTTGACTAATTTTGTGAAATAGTGACATCCATGATAATTTATCAACATTTCCTTTTGTACATATATATATATATATATATATATATATTTATGTTGAGCAAATCACAGTTTTTCTGTCAGCAGAAATAGGCTTATACGTTTACCTAACAGTATCAAGTTATCTGTTATATAGCACATTTAGCTTGGTCTTTTATCATTCACCTGATTAAATCCAGCTTTGATTTGTGTGGATAGAGCAAACAGTTCCTGTAGAGGAATACTGAAATCAATGAATACAAGGAGAACTCTACTTAAGACATTTTCTACATTTGGAATACAAGGTGGTTGATCTTCTGATAGTAAAAGTGCTTTAAAATTTCATCCTTCCCTGTATGAAACACTTATTGATCCTTGTTTTCCCTTATCCATAATTCACTGTTAATTGTGTATTATTCTATTGAAGCAAGATAGAATTTAAAAAGTGGAACAGTGACAGTGAATTAAATTTCATCGTAAGAAGAAATTGTACTGTAAACCATTATTAATGCATTTATCTCTTTTGTCCTAACAGAATAATGATTTCAAATTGATGAGGAAGAAAAATCCTGTCATATTTATCTCTTTGGAAGAATTGCTTTCAGTGATTGCTAGCATAAGCCATTCAATGGCTTTATTTAACTAATAATCTCAGAATCTTGTTACCTCTCTGTAGCACACAATTGTTTTTAGATACTATGTAATGCAAAGTTATTTAAACAAACAAACAAATAAATAAATAAAAGAACAAAACCAAAGGAAAAATGCTGCTAGCCAATAATAATAATAAAACAAACAAACAATAGCATATATTTTCCCTCTCTTGTCTTTGGAAGTGGCTATGTGACAGAACTGTCCCATTACAAAACAGAACTCCTTCATCTGTTTTAGACAAAACAGTAATGAGAGAAGTACAATGTATAAAAACTGTGAGATTTTATCTATTTGCCATTTCATGTGCATCCTGAGCTTACCTAAAATTATCATTTAAAAAAATGTATGGAAGTTGTTATGGTTTTATGATTTTTGTTGTATTACTGATATTCCACATCATAACATCCATAACAGAAGTCTTCAGATGAAGACAAGGTCTTTGACTTCTGACTTCTGAAACTGTAGAAAATGTAGATCTAATTTTAAATATAGATAGTGAAATACATACTCACAATTTTATATAAATTTACAAAATCTTCTCTATTTTAAAGATTGAAGAGTCTGTCAATTCCATAAACAGGATAAAAAATTTACTTGCCAAGACAAACACTTTGGAAACAGGAAGAAAGTGTAAACTCCATAAACTGAATAGATATGAAGAGGGAAGGCCAAGTAGTGAGGACAGGAAGGAGGGGTGGAGGAAAGGTTGTAACCATGGCAGGGGAGGGATGAAATAAAATAAAGCTGACCTGTTTTGCAGAGCTGAAATTACACATACTTTACTAGATCACATCTGTCCCTCTTTTCCTTGATTGTTTTCTTTGCTTTTGTTTGTAATGCTGAAGGAAGCTGAATTGTCTCCGGCATTGTGACTACTGAAATTTTTCTCTGGACCTGAATGAAGTCTTTATCCTTTTAAATCAGCTTCTCCTACACGTAATCATGACATTTCCTACTTTATCTGCAAAACAGCCTGGACTAGAACACCCAGCAACGTTAATGCAACAGAGCTGAAAGAATCAAAGGAAGACATGTTGTTATTAATTATTAAAAAAAATCAATACAGCTACTTCTGAGTAGTTTAAATGTCTTTGATGAGAATAGAGACGTGTTCAGCCTATGCAGAATTGCTAATGTTTCAAAGACAGAGCCTCAAATGTGATAACATATGTTGTTCCAAATCATGAATATAGTTTAAATGAAGTAACTGTTTCTCCTAGTGTTTTCTTGCTGAGAAATGAGAGACTCCCAGTGTCTAGTAAGAATTATTTAAAGATGAAGACATCTACAGTAGGACTTAGAAGGAATAAAACGTGATTAATGGTAGTAAGCCTAAATGTCACTTGAAGCTTCATTTGACTTTGAAATTCGGGAGTACTGATTCTGCAACACTTCCAGAGTTCGCCACAACTAAGGTAATCATTCTCTTTTACTTACCAGTCCATGATAAATAATCTTTTCCCTGCTTTTTTGAGGTTAATGCCTTGGACACTGGATGTAAAGTATTATAAGACTTTGGTAGATGACCAGAACACCATGAACCCCAGTGCTATCTGAGTACAAGAACAAAAACTAGTCTTGATTTCTGGAGTGAGAGGGAGATCTCAACAGCTGGTTGTATTGGAGGCTGAGCTAAGATTAACAAATAATTTGTTGTTCTTGATTTATTATTTTATTTATTTTATTTTATTCTATTTTATTTTATTTATTTTTTCAGGGGGAGTGAGGTGGAGAACCATTATATAACACTGTGTGGCAAAAATAAACACCCTCTGAATCAATTCCTGACTAGAGTACAGAACTTCCAAGCTGAAAAAAGTAATTCTACGAAGCAGAGGAATAGGAAGAAAGCTGATGAATACAAACGTAAACAGATATTTACTAAACAAATCATTTTTGATCATGAGTTTTTTAATTAATTCAGGGAACAGATTCTGAGAGAAGTAAAAATTTCAAGTAAAGTGGCATACAATGTTTTTGAAATGTAATTCAATGTCTCAAGTAATTTGAGCAGAGAGGACTTCTTAGTATAAATTAGGAAAAACAGATTGGCATATGTTCGTTCCAAACAGTATTGTGCAACACACTCTATTCTGGAAGGTTAATTAACTTCAGATGTAAGTCCCAAACTGAAATAAATCACAATTAGAAATGCATATTTCAGAAAACTCATCATGATCTATGTCTACAAGCATTAGAAATGTATACATTTTTACTATATTCCCAAGTTTTCTCGTATCAAGAAAAATAACCTTCCTTCCTATCCTTCTTCCTCCCTCCCTTCCTTCCTCCCTCCCTCCCTTTCTACCTTCCCACTTTCCCATCTTTCTGCCTTTCCTTTTGTAGAGGGGAAGGCTGAAGTGTTCCTTGGCATCTTAAAATATTTAAGATGAAAACAAAAGCAAAGACAAAAGTAACTTCAGTCTTTTGACTGCCATCTCTTGAAACAGATTTTTTTCCTGTTCTTTCAGTCTTCTCAAGATTATCTTGTGATGGCACTGATAAAAGATTATGCATCCCAGTCTTCCTGCTCTGAGATTTTTTTAGGTTATTTTTCACCACAGTAAACAATTTTTTGCTTAAAGCTGGCTGCAGTGCTACTGCAGAGGCTACTGGTGAGCCAAATGTTTCCACATCTTAATATGAAATCTTTAATTCATGTCATTGTGATAGCTTCTGCTTTTCAACTCTGTTTGAGTTTTTATTTCTTCTTTGATACTTTTTATTTCTTCTTTGATACTTTCGTTCTTTTCTGATGAATCTTCTTATGATTATGAAATTCGTTTCTACTTTGCAATGTTTTGTAACTCTCTGTAAAGATTTTATGTTGATTTACCTATGAATCATAGACCAGAGTCAAGAGAGGCTGCAGTATCTAAATTCTATCATAAAATCAAAACTGTGTAAGATATTTACATTAATTCTCTTGAAACCATAAGCTAATGCTGGTGAGAATATTTAAAAATAGTGTAGCTGAGAATTTACTCTTGTCAAAGATTTTTATTGTGTCCTTTTACCTGTTGTAATTTCTATGGAGATGAATAGGAGGATTACTTTTGGAGTGACCTTACTTATCTGGAACTAGATGATCCTTCCAACCCAATCCATTCTGTGATTCTATGATTCTATGGTGGTGGTATGGCAGTAGAGGTGAAACCTTCCCACCAATGTTCCGTTACATTTTGCTGTCATGCGACAGGTGGCAGCAGAAGGACACTGACAAAATGGTGTCTGATATGGAAGTGTGTATGAAACAATTGTATTGTTGAATTCCTCCATGTGGAAAAAATTGCACTTGTTCGCCAAATGCTTACGCTTATTGAGACCAAAGAGTGGATATGAGTGCAGTGAGGCAATGGGTAGTGCAGTTCAGCACTGGTGAATGCCCATGCAGGTTTTTATGAGCATGATAGGCAAACTATTGTTTGTTACTGGTAAAAAATGCATAGTCAATGGTAGTGATATTGTTGAGAAACAGTGTTTTGTAGCTGAGAATGTGCTCTATAGTGTTTTTGTACTCTTTGTTGTAGTTTCCATGGAAATAAATAGCAGACACTACTTTTGGAGCAACCTACGTATATGGTAGCCACTGGTTTAATTCTATATTACAGTGCAAAGAGCCTCCAGTTGTGATGCCTTCACATTTATCTGCCTGAACAGAATTGTACTTCAGGGGGAGGAAAACCCTTACGCTTTATTTCTGTTGAAGATGTGAAAGTGAGAAAACAGGCAGTACAGGTATTTATCAGAAGATGCTTTGTACAGGACTGCCAGCAGTTGAGAGGATGATTAGTTTACTGAAATCCCACTGTCTTGGAACTGGCATCTCTACAAGCTTTATGAAACAGATTAATCACTCGCTGGCTACCCCGAGGCAGAAAACTTGCTTAAAGAATTTTTAGTCTTTGACTGAGCTGTGGGTGTGGCTGGGTACATCTGAAATACCAAAAATAAATTCTCACTTTTGCTCTTAACTCCTTCTCCATTCAGGTTCTTATAATGGAATGTATTTTTTTCTACCACTTCCCTTTCCATTATTGAAATAATGACAAATCCTGGATATTCCAACCAGCTATACTTACAAAAAAAAAAAAAAAGCTTGGTTTTTGATCATTGATACTTTGCAATTAGTGAATGGCATGATATTTTGCTAGCTTTAACTGCTAAAAGTAGCATCTACGTATATAATTAGCAAGTCTAATTAGCATTAGGCTAATGCTTCACATTCAGTGCAAAGTCATAGTATTTTGAGGCAACAGATCTCCTTGGCTTCTCTGTATGAATCCACTGTTTGACCCAAAATTCATATAGCAGCCATTTCTGCAGCCAGGTTTTGGGTCATCCATCCCTCAGGGACAGACTTTTGCAAGACTTTGAAGGTGATGACTCAGAACATGAGGCAAGGGACAGAGAATTTTTGCCATTAATGATGTTCCCAATGCTCTATCAGGAAAAGCTACAGAATGGTTGAACATATCTAGAAGTTCTGGTAAAACCCCAGTGTGATACCTCCTGCAAAGAGACTTCTCTATGGTGCTCAATGACTTTTTCTGAAGTATCACTCTGTTTCACCAGAGCTGTTCATCAGCTAGTAATTGGAAAACAATAAAAAACAACAGCAACAAAAACATATTAAAACAAATTCTGAAAATAAATCCTCAAATATACAAAATATATATCTGAACAAGAAAATCTAGAAGCAATGACACTGAAAACTATGATATTGCTGAAATTTGAGAAAATAGTAGTGTCTAATGAACAAATTTACAATAGCTCTTCTTCTGGTAAAAGAAATTTGATAAAATCCTGGAACGGATTTAGTGCTGTTATACTATTGATTAGAGATGAGCCCATACTGGTACCACTTATCAGGGCGTACTGACTTGAGCACAGATTTGTCTTTATGTGTCTATATGACTTACTGGTAATAATTTTTTTAGAGAAGGACGATAGTCTTATGTCTGCAGGCAGATGGCCTTTAAGGCTACCCCTGATTTCCCTCCTTATAAGCCATCTCTGTCTGAGCTTCAATTTAAACATTTTCCTAATGTAAGCGCATTAGAGTGTAATTAAAATGTCCAAACAAATGAGTACTAACAAACAATGACCAATTTTTCTTTCACTGAATAACACTGAACTACTATACACATGAAAAAAAAAAGAAACAGGCAGTAAAGTATGATTAAAGACTAAAAAGAAATCAGAGAATTCATTGCAGCAATATGCCATCGGTAGAAATTTTTCCATAGAATGAAAGCTTTTATTTTCAGTGAGTAGCTTTTAATAAAATAAATCCTGTTCAGGAAACTTACCTACAGAAGTTATTTTTCTCTATAGTCAGTAATTCTGACTAGTTATCCAGTTACTCCCAGGAAAACCAGCCACAAGTGAAATGTAATGATATGTTTTTAAAAACAAAGGTTGATCCTCTTTTTCTAAAAGATAGCTCACTGACAACATTTTAATTATGCAATTTATTCTCAGACTCCTAAATTCAGTGCTCCTTCTATATTTCATGGGGAAATAGTTATGATACTTTTGAAAACAACTTGATAATATATTTACTCAATGATCACCCAGAATACATCTGAAAGTTCTGAGTTCTAATACATGAACCTCTGCATAAAACAGATATGGGAATAATATGAAAATTGCATAGCTGGATAACAGTGACAAAATACATATTTTGACTGTGGATAAATTGTTCCCCCCATGGGAGGTCAGGAATAGCTGTTTCATTTAAAAACTGAGTAGAATGAAGATGGCAGATGCTGTGCAGGTGGTTTTACTAAAAGCTTTATCATAAACAATAAGATCTTCAAGCTCTGGATGCTAGATTTATTTTCCATGAAAGGGACAAGCTGTCTTTCCCAATTGAAAAGCATAAAGTGAGTCTGTGTGAGAGAAGCATTCTTTAGGAATAGCAGATGTGTAGTTCTGAGACAGGGTAGTATTCACAGAGACTCAGCTGGCTTCTACAATATGGAGTTCCATTGCTTACATATTACCATTCTGTCTGGATCCACAAATCCTGGGTCTTGAAGCCTCAAAACTACATTTACCATAGTCTAGAACAACACCAGAAATGACTGATGTGTCTTTTCATGAGGCCAGGCTCTTCTCAGTGGTGTGTAGCAATAGGACAAAGAGTAATGGCCTAAAACTTGAACATAGAAAATTCCATACTAATACGCAGAAGAACTTCTTCATGGTAAGGGCCATGGAGCACTGGAACAGGTTGCCCAGAGAAGTAGTGAAATTTCCTTCTAAGGACATATTCAAGACCCATCTGAACACCAATGAGAGCTATTGTAGGCCACCTACTTTAGCATGGGGATTGGAACTGATGGACTCTTGAGGTCCCTTCCAACGCATGTAATTCTGTGATTCTGTAAATAGCAAGCATAAAGCAAGTGCTTTTTTTCTTTATTTTTTTTAACTTGTTTACTTCTTTGTTTTTGATTTGGTTGATTGGTTTTTTGTTTGTTTGTTTTTAAGAAAAAAACCTCTGAATCTTTGTATGATGAAGGTAAGAGAATAAGACAGAAAGTGCATTCTTAATGTATTCTTTACTCAATTACTGCAAGCAAAATGATACATGAAGCATCAAATTAATGTTTTCAGAATATTTTCTCTTACTTGTGCTTTCCTCTGGAAGCCATGTTAAGGCACATGCAAGATAAGGAAGTGACCCAAGACAGCCAGCATGGCTTCATGAAGGCCAGATCTTGCCTGACCCTACTGGTGGCCTTCATTGATGGAGTGGTAGCACTGGTAGACAAAGGAAGTGCAACCGATGTCTACTTCCTGGACTTACGCAAGGCCTTTGTTGATCTTAACAGCACATCCTTATCTCTGAATTGAGGAGATATGGATTTGAAGACTGGACTATTTGGTTTATAAGGAATTAGTTGGATGGTTGCATAAATTCTTTTATTCACTTAATTCACTGAGATCCATAAGGAGCTTTCTGGTCAGTTAGAATGATTTTCTTTCTCACTGACTTGTCTTTTGACACAGAGAGATGGCACAATCCCATGCTTTTTAAGATTTCATTTTTGAAGAACCTTCGGCTTTCCTGACCTCTTTTCCCTTTATAACTGTAAATAAAATTTTCAGGTGAGATTGTAAGTTTAGTCTTCGACTACGGGAAAATCTTTTGTGGAATTTCATGCCTTTGGGGAAATTAAGTGTCAGAAAACCTGGAGTGCGGGAGCTGAGGCTCACACCAGTGAAACCAACTGTCTTATTATGGTGCATCCCAAGCCAGATTAGTATAAAAGAATGAATGGACATCCAGGAGTATGATTACACAAGCCATGCTTTTATATGAAATCAAAATATAAGCAGTAAATGTAGGCTTGAATGAATGAAACAGCAAACATACATTGAAAGCAGAGAATCTGTTTAGTAATATACTTTTATACTTTCTTCATCATACTAAGGAGTCATATCTACATGCGCTATTTCAAGTGTAGCCTGTTCAATGTCATAAACAGAAGGACTATCTTTTTTTTTCTGGTCTATAATGATTAGGAATGCAATTTCCCAGATTGCTGAGATGGTGCTGCATTATATTACAAACATATCTCTGATTTTATGTCTACTAATGCTCCACAGCATTATTTTTTTTTCCTAAACTGCAATATGCTTTTCCAAAAAATATTACCTCACTTCTTTTTTTCTTTTTTTCATGCAAACTGAATCTCATTTTAGTGATGCTTCTAATGGCAATCATTGAAGAAATTTAGATTTTTTAGCATATGAAGTTGAATGAATATGGGTTAAAATATAATCTATATCTGATACAACACATAGTTTTAAATAAAATCAAAGTAAACATTCAAATGAGATTTTGTGAAGCTTTATACAAATCAATTTTAATAACATTCACTTATATAATATCTCCTTCATTCCTTTACTTCTACACTATTTAGCTTTTTCTCTGTGTTGCGTTCAGGAGTGCTACCCTTGAGGAACTAGTGAAGCTAATATGAAAAGACACACAGAAGTCAACAAATAAGTAAATTATGAAGTAAGTTACCATACTGTTTAGATGAAACCTCTCAAGTGAAGAAACATTCCACACATGCCTAGTTTGTTGCAGAAATGAAAACTTGTTTCAGTCTCTGCAATATTCTATATTAATCATACAGAATATGCAAACAGAGAGAGAAGCTCCATGTGTTTCTCCAGTGCTTTTTGCATGAACCACTTGTTTTCAGATAATTGGTAGCTGAAGCTTTCTCTAAGACTCCGCATACGTGTTGATACATTTTTCATGGAAAGACTGGGAATTAAGTATTCTCTACTCCTTCACTCTTACTATGTCCTACTGTGTGGGGTATTTTTTATAGTTTCTTAGAAGCTTAAAATTGCTTTAAAAAATCCTTATAACAAAGTTGAGGAAGTGTGGAATAGATGAGTGGACAGGGAGGTGGGTTGAGAACTGGCTGACTGGCAGAGCTCAGAGGTTGTGATCAGTGCTGCATAGTCCATTTGGAGGCCTGTACTTAGTGGTGTTCCTCTGGGGTTGTTGCTAGGTCAAGTCCTGTTCAACAACTTCATCAATGATCTTGACGAGGGGATAGAGTCCATCCTCAGCAAGTTTGCTGATGATACAAAGCTGGGAGGAATGGCTGACATGCTGGAGGGCTGTGCTGCCATTCAGCAAGACCTGAACAGGCTGGAGAGTTGGGCAGAGAGGAACCAGATGAGTTTTAACAAGAGTAAGTGTAGAGTCTTGCTCCTAGGGAGGGATAACTGCATGCACTGGTACAGTTTGGAGGATAACCTGATGGTGATAAACTCTGAGGAGAGGGACCTGGGTGTCCTGGTGGACAACAGATTGGCAATGAGCCAGCAATGTGCCCTAGTGACCAAGAAGGTCAATGGCATCCTGGGGTGCATTAAATAAAGCATGACCAGCAGGTCAAGGGGGTTGATCTTCCCCCTCTTCTCTGCCCTGCTGAGTCCTCGCCTGGAGTATTGAGTCCTGTTCTGAGCTACCTAGTACAAAAAAGACAGGGATCTCCTTGAAAGAGTCCAGCAGAGGGCTACTAAGATGATAAAGGGCATGGAATGCCTCTCTTACAAGGAAAGGCTGAGAGACCTGGGCCTGTTCAGCCTTGAAAAGAGAAGACTCCGAGGGGATCTAATCCATGTCTGTAAATATCTAAAGTGCAGGAGGTGAAGGGACAAGGCTGCACTCTTTTCAGCAATGTGTGGCAGTAGGACAAGGGAAACTGGCCACAAACTGAGGCATAGGAAGTTCCGCACAAATGTGTGTGGGAACTTCACAGTGCAGTGATAGAGCACTGGCACAGGCTGCACAGAGAGGTGGTGGAGTCTCATTCTCTGGAGACATTAAAGGTCCGCCTGGATGCCTTTCTGTGCACCTGATCTAGGGAGCATGCTTTGAAAGGGGGGGTTGATCTCAATGATCTCTAGAGGTCCCTTCCCACCCTTACAATTCTGTGATTCTATGATTTTGAGACTTCTGTTTAAGACAAATTTTATTGTAAAAAATTTCCACATCAATACACAAACCACAGTGATCCAACTTTAATCCTTTCAAAATTATTACTTTGCTTGTTCATAAAAAGAAGGCAATTTTATTTAAAAGATGTGGTACAATGGAAAACTACAGAACTAAAGACTGATGTAGAAAATAATTTGTCCTGGAGATCTAACTTGCCCTTGAAACTTTACAATATAAACAAAGCAATATTTTATGATTATACCAACTGATAAGGTACCAGTGAATACATCCTATAGGAGCACCGATGTGAAAAGTTACAATCTATGAAACAAACTCCTGTGTAAAAGCATAGAAAGTCATATGAATAAATTCTGGATGTTTTAATTTTATTTTCAAGAGAAAATGTACTGGCTTTTGACATTCCCTATCTGATACTTAATTCAGTAAATTCACTGAGAGGCATTAGTGTTAACACAGCTACGACAGTAGAATAAAGAACTGTGATTCCCCAGTTTTCATGTTTTATGATATATCTCTATAAGAACTTGTTTTCTAAAACAATGGTGTGTTAGTCATTGTTTCCCATTTGCTATTATTATTATCTTATAGTTCAATCACCATATTAAAGAGAAGAAAAAATAAATAAAAAATGCGCATGGGAATAAGATTCAAGTCTGACTGATTAATGAATAATGAAGGAAGAAGGCATTCTGAAAGCAGAATGCCATTTTAGGAACTTTTAATCAATAACAGATTTTTTTTTTTTTTTCTGAGAAATTCTCCCTTTCATCAAACCAAAATTCAGGTTTCACTAATCTGATAACTAGAACAAAAAGATACATGTAATGGGAACTTTAGCCAACTCCATGTTGCATAGAATATAAATAATGTAATGTTGCACTGTATTATTCATGAATTCTCACAAGTAATTCTGAATTATTATTATTTTATTTAATTTATTTTTATTGTCATAGAATGATAGAATGGCCTGGGTTGAAAAGGACATCAGGGATCATCTAGTTTCAATGTCCCTGCCATGGGCACTTTCAGCAACCACTAGAGCAGGCTGCCCAGAGCCACATCCAGCCTTGCCTTGAATGCCTCCAGGGATGGGGCATCCACAGCCTCTCTGGGCAATCTGTTCCAGTGTGTCACCACTCTCTGAGTGAAATACTTCCTTCTAATATCTAACCTAAGTATCCCTCTCTTAGTTTAAAACCATTTCCTCTTGTCCTATCACTATCAAGTCATGTAAACAGTCATTCCCCCTCCTGTTTATGTGCTCCTTTCAAGTACTGGAAGGTCACAATTACATCTCCCCAGAGCCTTCTAGTCTCCAAGCTAAACAAGCCCAGTTCCCTCAACCTTTCCTCATAGGAGAGGTGCTCCAGCCCTGTGATCATTTCAATAGCTCTTTTCTGGACTTGTTCCAAGAGCTCTGCATCTTTCTTGTGCTGGGAGCCCCAGGCCTAGATGCAGTACTCCAGATGAGGTCACACAAGAGTTGAGAAGAGAAGGACAATCACCTTCCTCTCCCTGCTGGCCACCCCTTTTATAATTCAGCCCCGGATATAGCTGGCCTTTTAGGCTGCAAGTGTACACTTCTGACTCATGTCTAGCTTCTTGTCCACCAGGACCCCCAAGTCCTTCTCCCTAGAGCTGCTCTCCAGGAGTTCTATCCCCAACCTGCATAAATACCCGTGATTTCCTCAGCCCAAGTGCAGCATTTTGCATTTGGCCTTGTTGAATCTCATTAAGTACACATGGGCCACTTCTCCAGCGTGTCCAGCTCCCTCTGGATGGCTTCCCTTCCCTCCAATGCATTGACTGAACTGCTCTGATTTGTATTCTCTGCAAACTTCCTGAGTGTGCACTGGATTCCATTGTCTGGGTCATTGATAAATATTTTGAAGAGCACTGGTCCTAAAACCCACCCACCCCTGGGGGGCACCACTTGTTACCAGCCTCCACTCAGACATAGAACCATTGATCACAACCCTTTGGCTGCAACCAGCCAACTAGTTCTTAATTCATAGAACAGTCAATTTTTCAAATCCATACCTCTCCAATTTAGAGAGAAGGATGTAGTGAGGGACCACGTCAAAGGCTTTGCAGAATTCCAGGTAGATGAAATCCGGCATCACTATCCATCACTATTCCCCTGTCCACTGATGCCATCAGTCCATCATAGAAAGCCACCAGATTGGTCATTGTGTTACATCCTTTCTGAACAGACAGTCAGAACAGTCTTTATTTGTACAGGACTTTCCTCAGATTTAATTATTAATCATATTGTGTGATGAGGACAATAGAGAATGTAATTAGCTCAATACCTCTTGCAATAAATGCCAATATTTTCTGCAACTATATAATAAGCTAAAATTACTGGGAAAACATTTCTAATGTTTCTAGAATGTAAACTTACCAACTACTCAATCAAATATTTAGGTCACTCCAAAGTAGTGCTGTTGCCAGTATTGAAACACATAACCTACTACTTCACTGTGCTCACAACCACTGTTTGGTCTCCCTAAACATTCAGCAATCCTTATGAATGTCAGTGGATACCATTTTTTCAGCATGAAGTATTTCAGTGACACAATTTTGCTTCAGACTCATGTGAAAAGATGATCATCAGTGTCAAATATTCTCTATATATGCAGAATAGATGCTCAAATCCTGAAGCATCAGGTCATATGAAACCTATTTGGAATCTTCAGCAGAGCCTTGCACTTTCATCCATAGAGCATCTACTCACATATACTTTCTCCCTGAGGTCAATTCAATACTGCATTTTTATGGAAATATTACATTTCAGACCTCAACTTTTTCTCTGTTAATCAGTGAGAGAGAAAGGAAGTCACACTTACAGAACCAGCACTCACTTACAAAAAGAATCATGTAGGGTAGCACTTTACAAATCGCATAGCACTTTTTGAAATTTTGTTCACAAAATTCTTCCCACTCCAGATATAAATATTTAATTATCAATAAATTCAATTATCAAAATCAAATTAATTATCAAATATCTTGAAAAAACAAAAAGCTCTGTTTAAGAGCAATGGAAGATTTGGAAAACTCTGCAAGTCTCAGTGTAGTTTCCATTATGTATGACAGTCATTCCGATATTTCCACAGTGATCTAAATTACCTGTTCCATCATTTTTGCAACCCAATCTGGAAACAGAAGAAATACCTGTGAAAGTAGATTTTATACAAGAGTCCTTTGTATAGATCCAATGAGGAAGAGGAAAGGTCATTTTGCCCACATAGAAGTGCATTCTCTAGGCCTAGAATCAACTCTAGAAATATGTACTTAGGTGGTGTTAGACATGGTTTGTAATACTAGAAAAATACAACATTTTGCATGTAGAAAGCAAAGAACTGTGGCACTTCAATGTCACGTTACGCTGAGAACTTTTAATATATAAAAAAATATTGAATTTCATTTGCATGTGGCAACTGCTTATCCTGTACTATATTGAACAATTTTCTCTTGTGTTTTCTTGACTAGTTAAAGTTTTTGCTGTGTTTAAGAATCTACTGTATTTGGTATCACAGCATCTTTTTTTGGAGCAAAAATAAGTATCTGAACTGAAAATGTTCAATGTTATTTTTATACAGATGTTTATCTAGTTGAATCTAGAGTATATATCTGAATTTTTAGATTATATTCAACTTCATTAAGACATTTCCTTAGAGGAAATGAAACTATCATGGTATAGATAGAGACAGACAGCACCTGAAGAAAAGGATTTGAGACAAAATTACATTTTTCACTGGGAGTAACTTATCTTCTTTAAAGAATATACCTTTTTTGACAATGTTGTAGATAAAAACACGTGATCTTAATGCTTTTCAAAAGTTAAATACTTAAAAATATTATGAGTATCAATTTTTTTTAAACATATATAACAGAGAAGGGGAACCCAAGTAAATGCTGTCAGACTAACCTCAGCACTATGGAATTTTATAGAGCAAATCCTCTTACAAGATGTTTCTACACACCTAAGAGACAAGAAGGTGACATAATATGGTCAACATGGGTTTAACAGGGGCAAATCATGTCTGACTCACCTGCTAAGGTGTCTGGCTCTGAGAATTTGGAAAGATCAGTGGATATTTCATACTGTGACTTCAGTCATTTTTTACAGTCTCCTTATCAGAAAATTGATTGGGTATGCTGGAAAACTGGTTTGACCGTTGGGCTTGATCACTGTTGTCATGTGTGGTTAGAAGTTCAGCGAGCAGTCAGTAGTCTCACAAGTACTCAGAAGTCAGTACTAGAACCAAAACTGATTACCATTCTTGTGGAGGGCAGTATAAGCACATTTGGAGATGATATCAAATTAAGAAGGCATAAGTTAGCATACTGGAGAGCTGGACTGCTCTTCAGAGGAATCAGGCCAAACTGAAGAAATAAGCTCATGAAGTTGAATAAAAACTAGTGCTAAGTCTAGCAACCTAGGATGCATCTCCCTGACATAGGAGAGATTAGAGACAGTTCTGCATCTGACCAGTGGATACAAAGTACATGGAGCCAGACCATGAGTCTGGTCAAATACTAGGATAGAAGGTTACTCCAGAAAGTTGTGAAATCTCTATCCTTGAAGTTTTTTGGAACTTAAATGGACCTGAAAGATTACTCTGAGCAGTAATTAGTAAGACAATGAAATGCATTTGCACTGTTTTCAGCATGCGTATATAGTTGTAAAAAGATACTGATAAAACTGATGATTAAAATTTGTGTGTTAGATTTCAGTTTGCATGTTTGCAAAGAAGAATAGATCTTTTAAGTGAAAGTCTCCCATTTAAAAATGAGGCAGACTTAATGCCTTTTCTGTAAATGCAGTTTGACAGTGCTGATTCCCTGAGACACATGTATTTAAATATGCTTACTAAGTTTATTTAAATTGACTGTGAAATTCATGTTTTCCTTGATAAAAATACAGCTATTAAGAACTACTTACAAAAAATGCACTTAGGATAGAATAATTAAAACATCATCAAAGCTGCTGGGAAACCCTTGTGCAAGGAGAAAGTACAGATAACAAATGCTGTCAGAGTTGGCAGATGGAGCATTATTATATGCAGCAATAGGTTTATCTTGCATGTTTCATCATGTGGCATTTCAATAATTTGCTACCAGGAGAAAGCTTTACTATACATCTCTTCTCCCAGATGTTCTTTATACCCAAAGCAGTACACATTCAGTCTACTGACTCTTGTTTCAGCTGATATTTTGGAACATGGGTTATTAGACATCCCCAAATGGGAGGGAATAGGACAACAAAAGACAGTATTTCCATACCTATCTTTTCTCCCTGCATGATCACAGAACCATTAGATATGAATATAAAAAGTACTTTCAACCTGAGAGGTTTGTCATTGATACAACTCAGCTCATAGTTCAGAGTCACACAGCCAAAGAGACTTTCCACTATTGTGATGCAAATATAGCAGATATGCAGCAAAATGGAGAAATAATAGTACAGAACAATAAGCCACAGTTACTGAAGAGATCATTGTTTGTATTAATTTAGTTATCACTTCTGATAGTGTAATAAAATCCCATTAATTATATCATAAAAGCAGAATACATGACTGAAAAAGCAATGTCCTTACATCCTTTTTTTTATTTTTTATTTTTATTTTTTAAATATAGTTCTACTGGTGTAGACAAACAGCAAAATAATAGAAGCAGAATAAACACTACAATAGAAAATAAAAGAAGTAGAGCATAATAATACTGAATCATATTTTTTTGCATAAAATTCTTATTACGGTGAGTCTCATAACTCATTGTGTGCTGCCTCATTATAGGGACATACTCTTCTAAAGCTGAACTTTTTAGTTTTGCAGAGCAAAATCTCTCATAACTATATGCTTATTTGCCCAGATATTCAGTTGATATCTGTCTATAAACACAGCATAATTAACACTTGAAACAGACAAACACTTACATATGCAGTCCAAGAAAATTGCTTTTACATGTTGATAACTCATGCCAATGCACTTAATAAAAAAAGATGACAGGTGATACACCTGGATCTGACATGAGTCTAGTACTGGATAACCTGTTTATATAATAATTAGTAAATATATTACTTGCTACAGGCAAGCAGAATTCAAGAGGAAATCAAAATGAGACTTAAAATTCTTATAAAGATCAAATGAAAGCTGCAGAAAGGCACATGGTGACAGTTCATGGGAATGGTGCATAATGTTGCTTTTCAATATACTTTGACAGGGTTACACTACAGAAGCTGGGTTTCCAAACTTCTTTACCACCATTTCAGCACTTAACATTAACATTTCTCTGTGGCCAAATTATTCCTGTTTTATTCTGTCCAACCTCTAAGGTTTGCAAAATAAGGAAAAATAAATATTACTGTCCAAAGAATAAAGGCTTGATCTGGGCTACAAAAGGAAAGGTGAAGAGTAAGAATAAGGGATGGAAAAATCACTCTTCGAGAAAACCTGGTAGTCAGACTCACAAAGAATGCTAATGGCAGGGGGTTGAGAGTGACAGAGACAGCAATAAATGCTAACACTACAAGCAATAGCCCCAAATGCCTTGAACGTGCAGCAGGATTTTATATATATATTCAAATATGTAGCAAAAGAAAGCAGGATGGAAGAGACTATCTTGGCAATTGTAGAATTCTGTGTATATAAATGTCTGCAATGCTGATGATTTATAATAAATAAATAAAAAATATATATATATATATATTCAAATATGTAGCAAAAGAAAGCAGGATGGAAGAGACTATCTTGGCAATTGTAGAATTCTGTGTATATAAATGTCTGCAATGCTGATGATTTATAATTAGCCTATGATACAAACCATCTCCCTCATATCCGGATAACCAGAGTCCTTTTGCAGACCATTTGCAGATATTCTCCACATATTTCCTCATACTTTTTCATTCCATAAAAATGATCTGGTCTTCATTCTTCCTTTACACCACACACACAGAGTTTACTGTTAAAATCTATTTTAGATAAGAATAAGCTTATGGAGCTTCTTTTGGAGCTGAAAAACCTATTTCTGTTCAGTGCTGCCTATGGCTGTTGTGTCTCATGGGCTGCAGTTTATACAGCAGGTAGAAAATCAACATCACAGAGTCAATCTATCTGGAAAAATAAAATAACAATTTTATGTTGCAAATTAAAAAAAAAATTCACAGACAAGAAAACAATGAAATAGTTTGGAGGTTGGGGGATTGAAACTTGATGAATCTTCTGTTCCCTTCCATTTTAAGAAAAGGCATTAAAGAGTAAGAAAACCTCTGGCTGATATATATATCTAGCATAGATAGTATGTTTGCAGCAATCATTTAAAAATGAAAGGCATGTAGTATAAACCAGAGATCAACTTAAAATGCAGAACAAAGAATGAGCAGAAATAAATAAATAATAATAAAAAAGGAATACAAATGCTGAGTCGGCTTCATGAAAATCTGGCTCCCATATGTGTTGAATAATGAAATATGAGATAAAATGTATTCATTGTAATTAAACATTTAACACTTCTTCATCTGCTTCATTATAAAATAAAAGGTAATGTAGAGGAAAAGAAAGTCTGATGTCCGTTTAAGTGTCCATTGTGCTCAGTTCAGAAGTTGTCTTGCTCACACTCTGCTGTTCACTATTTCTTGTTTCATGGTTGCGATTATGCACTTTGACCCGCATGCTGTATATCATTTTAGGTTTATTCCTGTCATGGTTTTATGATTTTTGGCATTGGTACTCCACATCATAACATCATGTAGTGTATTAAGAGTGAAAGAGTTAATGCTCCAGCTCCATGGATCATTTATAGTTCCAGATATACCTGTCTCAGAAGAGAAGAACGACATTCCCCAGAGGACTTTGTGATGCTTTGCATTTTTACGTGTTTAAGCTCAGAGGGAAAGATAAAAACTGTCTGCAGTCACGGGACATTCTCTTTCCTTTGGGATCGACTCAGCAGTGGGTACTTGCTGCCGTCTCGCCTTCAGAATTTAACGTAAGGCCTTCGGTTTATCAGACACTCTCTCTTGCTCATTTTATTTGATTTATTAGCCTCAATTCCAATTATATTGTATTATATTGTGTTATTTTGTTTTCTGATATCTTATTTAGTAAATTAGCTTTCCTCCTCAGATCGTTGCTGCTGTTTTGTTTCTAGGCCCATCTCCATTTTCCCTTTTTCCTTTCCCCCTTCCCATTTTCCTGGCGTGGGTCCGTGGGTCCCCTGCACCAACTGTTGCGGAACCGGGCCGAACCTGCCCGGTAAACCATTGACAATTACTTGAAGCCCATCATCAAGAACAGATTTTTGGTGTATAGTGAACAGTTCTGATGAAGTTAATTTCTTGCTTGCTTGTCCTGTAGGGGTACTGCTCCTAGCCAGCATCACTGCAATCTGTTCCAAAGCAATTGTGTTCAGATAGTGGGTATTTAGGAAGATAATGCCAACTTTGTAACTCTATTTCCGAGGATTCTGAGACAATTAAGAAAGTTTATGCGGTATGGTCCTTGTTCACCCCCATCAAATGCAGTCACAAGAGGAAGCTTGGAAAGATCTGACTCTAAATGCTATGGGTTTTACAGTTCTCCCCTGAATATTAATGTGATTCTTACTGGAATAAAACGTACAAGATCCCTACCAGGTGAAACTAGAGCTCCTGGAATCATCTGGAATTCATCTTTTACATATTGTGCATTTCTTTCTTTAAATGATGGATTAATGTTATAATTAAGAGCAATATTCTAGTTATATCTAAATACATATCAATTCTTCTGTCCAGTCTTGGTAAGGTAAGATGATTCTAAGGAAACTAATGTAATCATCATTGTGACTGAGCCTGAGATGATCTGCTGACATGAAGCTGAACTTTATTTCCAGAGACCTCAAATGTGAGATAATTTTTAACATTAACTCCCAGAGTTCTGCAGGATTTTCTTTTCCATTTGAGGTCTAATCATTCCATGTCTCCCTTATTTTCTGTGACATTCACTCTGGGTCTAATTATTTTATATATGAAGAAATATATAATTCCTATGAAGTAATTTTTTCAGGCCATTTGTTGTGGTTTACCCCGGCAGATAGCTGAACATTGCACAGTGTTCACTCACTCCCACTGTCCCCAGTGGGATAGAGGAGAGAACTGGAAAAAAAGGTAGATCTCATGGGTTGATATAAAACTATTTTCTAAGATAGTAAAACTGTTATGACTATATATATATATATGCATATATTTATAACTTTTTATATTTATATGTGTATGTATGTAAATGGCAAGTGATGCATAAGCAATTGCTCACTGCCCCCTGACCAATCCCCAGCTTGCCTGTCAAACAGTGGAAAAGAGAACAGTGAACTCCCACTACCTTCAAACCACATTCTGCTTGATGTCACATGGTATGGAATATCCCTTTGGCTGTTTAAATCTGCTCTCCTAATTCTTTTCTCTCCAAGCTCCTTGGGCCTTTTGCTGTGAACAGCCTTGGCTCTACAGAACACTGCTTACCAGGAACTATAAACATTGGTGTGTTATCAATAGTGTTTTTCTCCTAGAACTAAAATACAGCATCATACCAGACTTTCTGAAGACAACAATTCCATTGCATCTGAAGCTACAATGCCATTATTGATTTTTCCTCTTTATCTCCTTTACAAGATAAGAAGACTGATAAAAATGAGATGACAAGTATGTGAGGATTTCTATGTTCTTTTCTTGACAATTGTCAAGTCTTGACAATTGTCTCCCAATAGTCTTCCTACTATACTACCAAACTGAGGAGAAAGCAGAGTTTTTTTATTATCTTGTGTAAATACAAACTGGCTTGTATTTGCTAGGGAAACTGGAAAACTTCCGCAAGAATCTTCACTTAAAGTAACCTGTTTTATGCATGCATCATGCTCTGCATGCTCTCTGTAGCCTAAATCCTTTAGAGATCAGAATGGAAAAAGCCAGTGGAATGAGAATGTTTTTCTAGCTACTCAATAGGATTTTTTATTTTTTTTTGCTAAGAGCAGACTGAGAAAGCAAGTGCTCTGGGGAAAAGATGAGCTGAAGTGGAAGATCTTAGATCCTGGTATGAGTAGCATGGCATGTTGAACTCATTGAAACATTAAGCAGGTTTCTTTGAATAACACAGGAATTATGTTAAAACAAAGGAAACAAATAGCTGTTTCGGTAAAATCTTCTTTGGTGAGCCAATTGAATTAGTCCAAGTATGATGAGATTATACATTCCAGGATCTCACAGGAGATCTGCTTATTATTGACAGATATATTCACCCATACACAAGTGAAAAACAGATTGCCAATACACTCATACTCTGTGTGCACAGGATAACCTTGATAAACATCAACCTTGCCTAACAGCAGAAGGAAGTTTTGTCCCTCTCAATAGAGAAGTTGGGTGGTACTAAGTTATTGGGCCTGTTATATGTCTTAAAATCATAGAATTGTAGAATTGCTCAGGTTGGAAAAGACTTTCAAGATCATCAAGTCCAAGCTCAGCCTAACCATACTACTGAAACTCTAACAACTTACCACTAAATCATGTCCCTGAGCACCTCACCCAGACGGTTTTTAACACATTTGGCGTTGGTGACTCAATCACCTCCTGGGGAGCCTATTCCAATGCTTAACAAACCTTAACAAACCTCCCCTTGTGCGACTTGAGGCCATTTCCTCTCGTCCTTTCACCTGTCACCTGTGAGAAGAGACCAACCCTGCTCTTACTGCTATTACCTTTCAGGTATTTGAAGAGAGCAATAATGTTTCCCCTCAGTCCCCTCTTCCCTCAACTAAACAGCCCCAGTTCTTTCAGACACTCCCCATAGAGCATATACTCCAAACACTTCACAAGCCTTGTTGCCCTTCTTTGGACCTTCTCCAGCACCTCAATCTCCTTTCTGTTTGGATGTACCCGAAACTGAACAGAGTTCTTGAGGGGAGGCCTCAAAAGGGCCAAGTACAGGGGGAGGATTACTTCCCTAGTCCTGCTATCCATACCATTTCTGAAACAGACCAGAATGCCACTGGCCTTCTTGGCCACCTGGGCACACTGCTGGTTCATATTCAGCCAACTGTCCACCAAGGTCCCTTTCTGTCAGACAGCTTTCCAGCCACTCCTCCCCAAGCCTGTAGGGTTGCCTAGGGTTGTGACCAAAATGCAGGGCCCAACACTTGGCCCGATTGAAAGTCATGCTGTATACTTTGGTCTATCAATCCCTTCTGTCCAGGTTCTTCTGTAACACCTTCCTACCCTCCAGCAGAACAACTCTTCCTCCCAGCTTACTTAGTGAGGGTGTGCTTGATCCCCTCATCAAGATCATTTATAAAGATATTGAATAGGAGCAGCCCCAGTATCTGGGGGACACCACTTGTGACTGGCCGCCAACTGGATGTATCTCCATTGATCACAACTCTCTGGACCTGGCTGTCCAGGTAGTGTTTCACTCAGCAGAGCATATGCCCATCCAAACCATGGGTGGTCAGCTTCTCCATGAGGATGTTGAGTTACACTAGAGTCAAAGGCTTTACTGAAATCCAGGTAGACAATATTGACAGCCTTACCTTCATCCACTAAGTAGGTCACCTTTTCATAAAATGAAATCAGGTTTGCCAAACAGGATCTACCATTCATGAACCCATGCAGACTGGGCCCGATCCCATGGTTGACCTTTAACTGATCCATGATGGCTCCTGATATTAACTGTTTTATAACCTTCAATTGCACTGCGGTGAGACTGTTAGGTCTGTAGCTACCAGGACCATGTTTCTGTCCCTTTCTGAAGATGGACGTCACATTTGCCAGTCTCCAGTCCACCAAGACTTTCCTGGTTAGCCAGGACTGTTGAAACATGATGGAGAGTGGCTTAGCAACCACATCTGCCAACTCCCTCAGTACTCTACGGTGCAGTCCATATGACCCCATGTACTGGTGAGTGTCCAGCTCTTGGAGGAGATCAAATATCATCCCATCATGGATTAAGCAGGGCCTATTCTATTTCCCATTCCTATCTTCCAGTACAAGGGGCTGTGTGCTCAGGGAGCAACTAGTCTTTCTACTAAAGACTGAGGCAAAGATGGTATTAAGAACTTCAGCCTTGTCCTGTTCCCTCATCACTGTGTTCCCCTTTGCATCCAACAAGGGATGGAGATTTTCCCTACCCTTAATCTTAATGTTGATGTATTTATAGAAATGTTTATTGTTATCTTTCACCTTAGTGGACAAGTTCAGCTCTAGCTGGGCTTTGGCCTTTCTAAATTTCTCCCTTCACAGCATCACTATGCATTTGTAATCTTCATATATGGCTTGCCCTCTCTTCTAAAGACCACAGACTTTCCTTTTGTGCCCAATTTACAGCCAAAGGTCTCTGTTCAGCCAGACTTGTCTTCTTCTTCATTGGCTTGTCTTCTGTTACTTGGAGATGGCCAGCCGCTGCACCCTCAGAATAACTTCCTTAAAGTATTCCCAGCATTTCTGGGCTCTAATGTACCACAGAACTACCTCCTAAGGGACTCTCTCAACTGTAATTGTCAGAGGATTGTGGTAAATGGCTCTATGTCCAATTTGAAGCCAGTCACAAGTGGTGTCCCCCAGGGATCCTTCTAGATACTGATGCTCTTCAACATCTTTCGCAATGATAGAAACCATGGAATCTAGTATACCCTCATTAAGCCTGCTGATCTAGTGGGTGGTAATCCTGCCCAAGGCAGTATGATCTTATTCATCCCTTCCAATCCAAGCCACTCTATAGTTCTATGATTCCATGATTCTAAGATATCTTAGTTGAATCTGGGGGAAAGGACTGTATTTATTTCATATGAAGCTACTTCTCAGCCCTAGCTGGTGAGGTAAAGAAACAGATTTTGCTAGATTGTTTCATAGCACACCTATCTCTCTTTCTGATCAAAAATCATTTTCATTTGCAATGAGCAATTTCAGTTACATGGTACAGTTATAGTTGAGTTCCTGTGGTAGTCCAGTGTGTAGCAGTAGTCTGTGCTCTTTAGAGATGTACACTGTACTGAAAGAGAAAGATTTAGTATAACAAGATTTTTTTTTCCATTGTGGGCTTTGTGATACTTTTTTTGTGATGTCTTCTGAGTTTGATGTTTGCTACTTTTGCTTTATGATTTTTCCCCATTTTCCTCTTCTGTACGTATGTTATCATTATCATCTAAGATGAATCTTTTTTACTACAAAGTAAGGTCAGAAGGGAGAACTATATATTGTGACAGTACTTTGCTTTTTACCAGGTGACAGGAAAAAAACAGCCAGAGAGAGGACATTTTTGTTACGCTTTTTTATTACGTTACAGTTAACTGATAGATTAGCCATTTTCTGGATACATATAATCTTACATTCACACATTGATTGTTGAATGTTTGTCAAAGACAGTTGTTTACTACCATGTTATTAATCTTTTAGCAGTTCAAGAAAAAAAAAACAATTTGTAGAACCAAATGCCCAGTTAGATTTAGAGGAGCCCTTAGCAATCTCAGTCTTTTGTTCCAAATGAAGAGTATTAAGTCTGTCAGAGCAATCAAGATAAAGTTAACCCCTTTCACTAAGGTTCTCATACTTGCTCACAGACTTTGAGCCAGATACTAGTTAATACTTTATAAATACTTGGTATTTATCACATAGTATGAAAGAATATATGAAATGAATTTGATAAGAAAATTCAGTGTAATCAGAGAACAAGTTTAAACCCAGTAAAAATTTCTGGTGTTGTAGTTTTCTCAGAAATTTGCAAGAAATGTTATTGGCTTAATAAGAGAAATTTATAGAAAAGCGTTTTCACTCATTAGGATCACTTATTTTTACAGACATTTTATACTAAAATGTTTAAGAACAATTTTTACATAACATAGTCAAAGACAGCAGTTTGCAGAAAGCCATTGTGAGTAAAAATACAGGCAAAGGTAGCCAGGGAGGTGCTTATTCATCTTCACATCTGAAAATTATTTTGATTTTGTCTTTATTTAACCAACACATTTTGCAACTTTATAATGTTTGGTTCAAGTAAGTCATAAGGAAAATGTCTCACTGAAATGTAATATAAAATAGAAAACTGTACATGCATCAAATTGCTTTCCATTTAAAAACTTTGACACAGACAAATTTGAACTCAGTTCCCACCTAGCTCTTAATATGTCATTTTGAAAATTTGCAGTCTGTTGAGCTCACTGAATTGGAAACAAACACGGGGTCATAATGTGGAAACGATGACAGAACATCAAGTGTAAATGTAAACACTCTCAAGTATCCCAAAGGCATTAGCTGTGAACTTACTAGTCATCAGAATTAAACAAATGTTATATATAAGGAAAAGAAGTGAATACAGTTTTTCACCTCCCTTTAACAAAAATGGTTACATGATTTTAATGAGAAAGGCATTTGAATAGCTGACAAAACCATATGATCTTGAATAGTGATCTGCCAATACCTATGAAGTGCCACAGCCTGCTGAAAAAAAAAAAAGAAAAGAAAAAGGAAAACCTTTTTAAAAGACTAACAAAATAAAAGCTAAAAAAATCTCACCTATAAAAAAGACAGTCTATCCTGTTCCCTTTTCATTTTCTTTTTTGTACTTCAGCTCTGCTCAAATAAATATTAGATACTAGAGGCTACCTTAAGAGCTATTTTTCACTATTTTTTTCATACAACATACTCCTTTCAGTGGGAGAATTGTCAAAACAAGATTGGAAGACACTCAGTTTTAAACATTTATATTGTATTTCACTGTGTTATTACTCTTCTTTTTCTCTTAATCCTATATGTAAGTAATGAAAAAGGAAAGTATTGTATGTTTCTAGGTATACACAGAAAAAACACACATAACTATGTCTTGCATATTACTCAAGGAACATTACCTTTGTTCAATACCATTTATGTATTTTATGGGTGTGCATTTACAGACAGTTGCACTCTAAATGAGTTGCTCAAGAGCAGGGAGAATTACAGACAATCAAAACTACTTTTTGTTGATTATTGCTATTTATTTTCCTGCAGGATTCTTGAGTGGAAGGGTTGGATGCTTCAGCACAAAAAAATTGTACTGAACTATTTTTCTGTCATACACTGTACTACTCTTTGTCTCTCATAGTTAAAAAATAAAAATAAAAAATCCCAAAGGTCCAGTAATTATTAGTTCAGTTACAAAGCTACAGGAAATCATTACTTTTACCATTCAAAGCACAGAAAATAATTGACCTATACTTACTAGCTTGACTTGACTTCTATACCATGCCCCATATTATGCTTGCACCAAGAGATTTGATTGAAACAACTGAAGAAGTGATTGAAATTGTCTAATCACAGTCTTTTTTTTGTTTGTTTGTTTGTTTTTTAGTTAAGAGTCAAGGTAGAAACAGAAAAGGCGATAAGGTCATAATCATAGTTCACATGAACTTACATATGAGCACAGGTCATCCTCCCATAAAAAGGAGCAGAAAAACTAAAAACAGATACAATAATTTTTAAACTTCTCTCCTGAAGAGTCCAAACTGTCTAATTTTGAAGACAGAATTTGGTACTATCATTTCATGGATCTCACTCTGTGAATTCAACAATGTGAAACTGTAACACTGTATGATAGCTGTTATGCTTGTATTGACATTCTGAATTTCCATCTGGCAATACTGGGAAAAGGAAGTAAAATCAAAATGCTCACTCACTGAGTGTTTTTAGCTTTGGAATTCAATAACTTCTGTCCACACTCTATTGCCTATGTGGCTTGGTATTATTCCCTCCTGAGACCTTATGGACCACATTTTCTGTCATTTCTACATAGGAATACTGTGAATTTTTAAGTTGTGAAGTCTAACATAGCTATTTCCACAAATGCTCTGAACAGCTCACATAATGTCACATCTGTGATGCTGTTAGATTTTGTAGTGAAATCTACTATTTAAAAATGTTCAAGACTAATCTATTATTTAAAAATACTCAAGAGTAATTATTAAAAATTAAATCTATGCAGACATTACTCAGTAGCAGCTTTTGAGTTTTCAGCATCTGCATAGTTCTGTACTGGGATGAAACATGCAAAATCCGTGGCTAACCTGCTGTGTGGTAGGAATTTTCATGCTTCTCACTTCAAAGTACGTGCCAGAAAGAACATTCTATGAAAACTTGAAGGAAATAAATAAGTCTCACCAAGAATTTCAACTTGTGAGGAACATATTTTTCTAAGAAGATTCTGAATAGTCATATTCAAAGCAATACACTGAAAGAACAATAAACAATCCACTAAAATATTGTTCTAAACTTATGGCCTTTATCTTGGCACACCTCATTGAAACATGAATTGTTAATGTAGTCAACAGGTATTTCTACATCTTAGAGAGCTGCTGTCTATTCAAAATTACTAATTTTCTGCATCCTTATGGATTCCCCCAACTGAAACACACAGACAAATAATATTATACATTTATAAATACAAGAGACTAAAACTTAGAGAACTTTTGAACAAGAATAATTTTAATGATTTTTTTTTCAGTCTTCTTGCCTATATTGGTAATGGATCAATAATAAATTCAAAATATTATTTTGTTTCTTCTGCAGACAAATTATGCTAGTCTGTTTTAGTGAGTGAAAAAAGAAAAGGTCGTGACTTGGGAAACAAAATTCAGAAATAACTTCTTAAGTTAAATTATACTAAATAGAAAATTGTACTAATAAGGTAAGATTTAAATTGAAAAGTGAAAGGTAAACAATGTATCTTTAAATTGATTACATTTCTAATTGTATTTTCAGCAATTTATTTCTTTTTTCTCCTGTCAATAGCTTACAGGCTGTTTCAGCCTGGTTCTGTGACAAATGGGGCACATACCCACAGACCCACATCTCGGGAAAGGGGAAGAGGGAAAAAGGGAAATGGTAGAGAGATGGGCCTAAAAACAAAATGGTGGCAATGATCTGAGGAGGAAAACTAATTTGCTAAATAAGAGGATGGAATGCAAAACAACACAATATAATACAATATATTTGGAATTGAAGCTAATAAATCAAGTAAAGAGAGAGAGTCTGAAACTGAATGCCTTATGTGAAAGCTGAAGGTGAAATGGCTAGGAAGCTCCCACTGCTGAGACGAACAGCAAAAAGAACTCTCGGGACTTGCATACAGTTTTGTCTTTCTCTCTCAGTGGAAAATGGGAATTCCAAGTCCTCTGTGGAATGCAGTTCTTCTGAGAACCAGGTACAGAGAAATTTGGCAGTACATGGAACTGGAACATTAACTCTTTTAACTCCCAGTGCCTTACATGATGTTATGTTGTGGAATACTGATAATAAAAATCATAAAACCATGACATCTGCCTACTTACTTCATTCAATGTCAGTGTTATAGCAAATGCCATGAACTTAAAATATTGAATTTATTCAGACATCCTCAACAGAAACTGCAGTAGTAGTACATTCTAAACAATATACATTTTTATAATAAGTTTGAACTCCTTGATCTCATATTATAAAATTCGAGAGAAAAACACACTGCTCCTTATTTAGCTAAACCATGAAGAATAAAATCTCCACAAACTATTCATTACATATTCCTCATATTCTTTCACAGAAAGCTGTATCTAATAAGACAGATAGTGTTTTCCCTAATTCGTATGGTCTAATAAGTACTGTTTGAATCATATTATCATGTCACAAACAGGTAGACTGAATCTGTCATAGAAAAAATACAGAAGTGATAGATATTTTTTACTTGTGTTTCCCCTCTGAAGTTTCTGTACACTTTAAGGTCAATGCTTCTTTAAGATCAATAACACCTATCTAATCACAAGTCGAGGGAGATTTATATTGCAGAAAGAGCTGTCCAACAGGAAGCTTCAATTTCAGTCCAGTATTTAAAATCTGTGATTCATAAAATGAAAATAAACACTGTATAAGAAAATAATCTTAGCAGTGTCAGCTGTACCTATTTTCCTGAAATAGGAAATGAAATAGCTCTGAGCAGTATTGCCATGTATTCTGTTTCGATTGAAGTAGACATACCCTTATATGTTAGTCAACTGGGAAATCTCAGAGCTGAAGCTTTGTAGAAAAAAATAATCCTTTCTCATGGTGTATTTCTATAATTTGAAATGTTATATGATGAACTATCATGCAAAATGTCTTATGAATGTAAAAGTCACAAATTATGCTTATCAAGAATGGTCTGCTAGTCTATTAGCTCCACTGAGCTGAAGACCTGGACAAGCCAGCAAACAGCTTTAAACAGCAGGAAGCTGCAGGCAAGCCAGTTCTGAAACAGAAGTGTTTTCAAGAAGGAAATATTTCAGTTTTTACAGATTCCCTGGAAAGATTCTTCTGTCGGAATTTGTCTGTTACGTTGTACTTTTATTATCCTTTTGGGCAGGAAATAGTCAGTATGTATTTGTATTTTCACTACTGTCACTCAAGGATCAGTCCTTGGAGGAGGTAAATCACTGGAAAGATAGATATTACTGACAACTATTTTACTCAGTTTACTGATAGCAGAAAAATGATACATTTCACTTTTCCGTAAAGGAAGATGTGTTTGTCAAATCAAACTACAACAGAGTACACACATCAGCTACACAGAGATATAATTTTAACATTTCGGAGTCCCCTATCTTGACAGAACCTATTACTTTGCTGCTGTCCCATAAGAAAAGTTGAGGACATCTTGCAGGTTAAGCATGCTCTGTTTCGAGAAGTTCTGACTTCAGAGGGAAAATCCTCTGGGGGCTAGGTTAAGGATAGTCATGTGTGTTAACTAGCAGCAGAGAGGTAAGGGTGAAGATTCCTGCAATAGCTTGATTATAGTTTGTGCTGCCAATCTGCGTAGCTAATTTTAAGGCAATTGATGACAAATGATTAGATAACACCAGAATTATTTCCCTAACAAAATTTCTCGAGTAGCTGAACAAAAAATTGTGATTACAAAAAGTATATGGTGTGAGTAGAAATTTTTTCTTCTTTGGTTGCAGGGCTAATTTAAGCTGTGTTAATCGAAGGTGGTATTTAAGCATAAAGCTATAGGAACTAATGAAACTGTGGACAGCTTAAACAAGGTATTCTTATACAGAAGCAGGGCTAAGCACATAGTATTGTAATATTTTGTTCAATTCAGTTTAAGAAGGAAGTAGCAGCAACATTGGAGGTAAAGAAAGAATCATTAAAATTGAGGAAATGTGATGAATTTGAGGTGACCAAGTGACTTCAGTGTCTTTACTGAAGTAAAAAGATGTTACTTGTAGTCTGTATGCATCACACATCAATGCAGATTTGAATTTCTTATTTTTGAATATTTGACTTTTAGTATCAATACTTTCTCAAAGCATGGACTTCTCTGTATGTGCATAGAGTATTTGTGATATATTTTTACTGTATCATTTGATTCCATCTTTGTTTGTAAAAGGTTTTCTTATTCATGTATATTAAAAGCTATATTTATGACTGAATTTATTTTAAAAACATTTGGATGTTATAAACACAAAACCAAAACAGTTTATTCACTTGAGGAATAAAAAGAGGTCTAAGTCATTAAATGGAATCATAATGTAAGAAGTAAAATACTTCCCAGTCATGTATTTTTCTTATATATGAATAAAGATTTAAGAGAGGTAAAGCACTAACCACAAAACTGATTTTATTAATAGTATTTTAGGAATCTTTCAAAAGTTTTGAATTTCAGGAGAAGTTTCTTCATTAGCTTTGTTCACTTCAGCATCTTAACTAATATATAAACCTTTTGTATTTTCCCAAATTTTATCTTCATTGTCTTTTAAAAATAGATGGGATTTTTCTACTCAAACTTCAAGGACTTGCTATATCACAATAGATAGTTTTCCTTAATCCTTGCATTATCATTAAATATTCCTCACATATATATTGTAATTTACAAAAATTCCCTAACACCTAAGTGTTTTGGATTTCATACAGTATGTTTGATTTCATACAATATCAAAATACAGAATGCTAACCAATATGGATTTCTAGACCATGAAAAAATTTAAAGACTATTCAATTAAATCAGGATTTGTAAAGTGATGTCTAGTTCTTATCTTCAATTCTTTCAATGTCTGACATCAAACAAAAGATTAAGTACAAGTTAATGAAATCGAACATTTCATTAGTAATAAATGGAACATGAGATGTAATCCTCAGAATCATATTTAGAAATATAATAGCAAGTATTTCTAAAATCCAATAAAGACAAATTTGTAGTAGCTAAAGGTTCTCTCTATATATTATAATTTTATTTATTATGGAAATTTACTTTCCACGGGAATATTAAGAGGAGAATTCCATTATTTTGTCCTTTCAAAATAAAGTATTACTGGGAAAGAGAATGAATACATCAATAACTGAAAGGTCTATCTTGAAAAACATTCTTTAAGTGCAGATGTAAGAAATAAAATTGTAAATGAAATCATAAATCTGTGTAATAGTCAAAGTGGAGAAAAAGTGAAAAAAAAATTCATACACCAAACGATAATGTGAGACAAGTGACACCAGGTTATCTGTTTATCTCTTTCATTGCCTTTAAAAAACTAGAGACCCAGAATAAATGAAAAGATTTTTCTTTGTAGTCTTAAGATACAATTAATTTAATAAATCCAGCTTCATTAAAAAAACACTTTCTAATCAAAGTAACTAATCAAAAATTAAAAACTATTACATTTGCAGAATCTACGATTCATCATAAACCTAGGGACTAGTACATATGGTAACAGAATTGAGTTTTGAATTTCTGACAACACTATCTGAGGGAATGATATGGAAGAAAGGATTTACAGGCTTAAAACATTAAGAATAGGATTGGGCCAAGTAGCTGCTTTCCTGCTTATGACAACAAAATAGTTATAGTTTTCACGTGTCCTGAACAACATACTGAACTAGATAATAGTATTAATTGTGTAAGATAGGAAAGACTTCATAGATAGGGCTCTGGTTACTAATCTTTTCTTAACAGTGACACGAGGCAGATGAAAGAAAAGCATCAGCAAATTTCCAACAGGAATCAATAGGGAAGCAAGACAGACGTTGTTACTGAATATCTTTGTTTCCTTGAATTATACTCTTTCTTAATCCTGAAGTATAAGAATACATTATGTTTTACATTTCTTCAAGATGCACTGCTGTGATAAAATGCATTTTGCAATGCACCTAATAACAGCAACTTGGTTTACCTATCCCCATAACCTCTCAACATCTCCAATACATAGACACACTCTGAAAAGACCCTCAGAGTGCATAGCAGAATTAGCCTTTTCCCAAAGAGCACATCTGGATAATACTTCCTGTTAAAACATCTCCAGAATTAGTGATAGCAACTCATTTTATGTAACAGGCTAGGACAGAGCACTCTTGTAAGAATTGATCTATATGATTTTAATTCCCATCACTTCCTGAGGAAATTCAAATTTGTATCACCCAATGGTTGACAAAAATTTTCCTACCGTGAGGTCATCTTGCTGTTGAAGCACTCACCTTAATCAATCAAGAGACAGAAAGCAGATTGTGTGAGCTGAAGTTCCTGTTAGGAGGACTATTCCTATATTAAATATTCAGAAGTCATGGATGAAACATGTATATGAAAATTAAATTAAACTTTCAGTGGTTCACAGAAAGAGGTGATAAAAGATTCAATAGGATGGAGACAGATGGAGGAAACTTCTGCAAGGCTAAGCATGACTGTCACCTGGTATGGGGCTACATTTGTATGGAGAAAATCTTAAATTCTTTTGGCAGCCAAGATGAGAGTTCATAGTCTTTTTTTTTAGATTTTGACTCTTTGGAATAGTGGTACTGTTTAATGCACAAAACAAGAAGGAAATATTTTCTGAAATAAAATCTGTCAGGCAGTGTCAGTTAGAGTCTGCTTCACAAAGAGGAAGATGAGCCAGGAGCAGAGGGTTGATCTTGTGTAATAGACTATTATTTTATACCATTGCCTCAAAGTTTGCTGATGAACATGTCCGAACATGTCCAATCTAGTCCTGGGCAAGAGTTGCAAAATCCTTTGTCTAAGGGACAAGCAGATGTGCATGTCCTGGGGCAACGAAAGAGAGATAAGCTGCAGCTCAATGGGAGATGAACACTCTTTTGTGTGGTACTCATCTCCATAGGGAGATAGCCATCTCAGGAGATGCTTGCCTGACATCCTAGCACAGGATTTGTCACATAGGCAGGAAAAATGGAGGATAAAAGAGGGATCAACGACCATGAAACTTGGTGCTTATCAATCGGAAACCTCACGAGCTGATCCCTGCTGCTGAACTCTCTCCTGGGCCTGCTGCCTGAGACATGCTGCTTTCTCCTGGACCTCGCCGTTCCTTCGAGGTGTTCTACCATCTGAACCCTCACGAGCTGATCACTGCTCGCTGCTTCTCCAGTGCTGACTAACGCTGTTCCTGGACTTTCCCCATGCTGCTTCTCCTGTGCTGACCCGGTGCCGCTTCTCCAGGACAGCTGCTTGCTGCTCAGGGCTGCCCGTCACTGCTGCTGTTCTCCCCGCTTCTGCCACCCCTGCTCTTCGGAGCCACTTGCAACCGGACCGCCTCTGGGATCCTGGCTGGTGACTTTCCCTGCGTTGTACAAATCCTTGCTTCTTTCATATCTTTCCTATCTCTCGCCTTCCCTTCCCCATCATCCTTATTAGTAATAGTGTCCACCTTCCCCTTCCCCATCTCCCTGGTCAATATTGGTAATAAACTGGTCGGACCTGCACTTGAACCATTGTTTAATCTCACTCCAGGTATACACATAATCTAAGAACCTCATCTACCTCCTTTATATTGGAGCGTGACAACATGGAAGGCCAGACACTGCAGATCTGCAACACAGCCCAGGAAAAGACCAAGATGAGTAACTGGAGCTGAAATGATGTTATGCCTCAATGTGTATTTGGGTGATATTGACCTTATCTTGCTGTCTTGACTTTCTGGCTTGACTTATTGTTTATTTGTATTATACTTGTATTATTTGTATATACTATATATATATATATGTATATACTATATTTGCATTATACAATAATACTTATTGTATTATATACAAACATGCTTTATTTATTTCTACAGACTAATCTGAACATCATTGGCTATCTTTACCACTTCTAAGTTCTGTGCTTCTCAGCTTGGTAGTGACAGAGCTCCATGGGTGTGACATTAACCTGACAGTTCTGCTCCCCACTTTTGGCTCCTGATTTTCTGCTCCCCTCAGTGGAATAGCATCCTCCTCCTGCGGTTCCCCAGCACCCTGCTCAGGGCCTTGACAACATACAATCTTTGCATGGAGTGCTTAACTCCGAGAAAACAATGATATTCAAGTCATTTCAATAGTCAGTTTTGCTTGTGTGTGTTGCTACATATATTAAATATTGAACAGTGAACATTTGATTGGATTTATGCTGAAAAAAATTATTGCATGCTTTTCACAGATGCAATGTTTCCTAGTCAAGTCTTGGTGCAAAACACAATACTAACCAGGCAACATATAGCTAAACTATTGGATATGTGTCCTTAGTATGTCCAGAAAGGATAACTTTTTCAGAGAAAGTATAGTAATATTTTCATATCTTCCGTAAGGTAGTTGAAAATAAATAATTGATTTTGAATAATAGTGTGACTTAAACTATGCATGAGCATGAAGATGTCTCTCAAAAAGTGAGTTCATTTTTTTCAGTGTAAGTGACTTCTTTAATTCATAGAACATCTTTCCATAGTCCTTCACGAGCTTCCACCACAGAAACTGGTAAAATTGTAAAATCAACCTTACTATAAGGAAGAATGATTATTTAGCTAATTAAAATTATGTTCCTCATTTATCAACAATTTTGTTCTTGTAAAGGCATATAATAAAAGGACAGAACTTATATCACACTTTCCTGTCAAATGATTTGAAGTGGTGAGTGTCTGCAGTTTCACTGTTGTTTTGGTTTAATCCCACGGACTTGTGGGCTCACTCTTTCTGTCTTGATCCACTGTGTATTTTTAGAATATTTTTTGAAGGCTTCTTTTTAATCTTTCTCCTTATGATGTGATGGAATCTACTAATTCATCCTGCTCAGGTACATTCTTCTGGTGCATTACTGCCACATTTTTATTTTTTTTCCCCCCAAAAAAGCATGTTGTTTATTTAGCTCTTGTATGCAACAAGTAGCCAACAGTGAATTCTTGACAGTCATGACTGTGAGGGGGCTCTGTGGAAAAGTGATAGCAGGAAAAAAATCTTACAGTCTGCATTCTCTTCCCTGCTTTTTGCTACAGTGCTCCTTTAAAAAAGATATACAGATGGGAATGGAAGATTGAATGAATGAGCCTAATGAGACATGTTGCCTGTGGGCTACTGACATGTTGACAAGATAGAATACCTTCAGAAACATCATTTTTAATCATGATATCTGTCACATAGAGCCATAAGATCTAGTGATTTCTGTCTCTTATCTTTTCACTTATCTTCCTATCCATGCACTACTCAACATCTAAGTTTTACTCTTGTTCCAGAAGTAAGATGCATGTCACATCTAAGACACTGAAACTGGGGACTTCTGAGTGGTAAGATACATGAATGTTAACTAAGAATGAATATACAAGGGCTGCTCCAAAAGTAATATTCCCTATTTTTGATGTTGGCCTGTGACATCAGAGGCAGATGTTGGTGGTATGACATTAGGGACTGAACCTTCCTGCCAATATTCCATTACATTTTGTTGATACAAGTGGTAGAAGAGGGGCACTCTTGACAAAATCCTGTCAGACATGGAAATATGTATGAAGCAAAGGTGTGTCACTGAATTTCTAATGGTAGTGATTTTTTGTCAACCATGAAATTTTTTAAAATAAGGTTTTGTAACTGAGACTTTCCTCTACCAAACAGTGTTTTTGTGCTCATGGTATCTGTTGCATTTTCCACGGTAATAAATAGGAGGCATTATATTTGGAGCAACCTACATAAATATGAGAGCAAGGCCTGGTCTATCTGTGTCACAGATTAGGCAGAAACGAAACCCATCAAATTAACTGAATAATATAAAAAAGAAAGGGTTATCCTCAGTAAGTGTGAAAAGAGAGGTATATTTGGATACATAGAAAATCCCCTCTGTAGACAAACTTATTTTTAAAGATCCCTTCATTTCAGGATTTGGGTAAATAGATATAATGTACTTGCATTATAAATATGATAGTAATGTATTAGTAACGAAAATTAGAAAGTAGTACAGCAGGAGACAAGTAAAAAACAAGTTTATTAATCATCAAAGAACTGAAGATGTATGCATTCACATTAGGTGTAAAATACAGTGATATTCTGTGATTCTCCTTCTTGATTAAAGGTCAAGCTTTCTGTAGAATTAGTGAACCTGACAGCTCAGAATGGTTATGAAGTTCTACTTACAGCACTTTTTAAAGCATTCACGTAGAAATGCACTGTAGCAGCAGCATGATAACTGGGAAAATGCCACTCAGAGCTGTTAATCAATGATCCTCTGTTTTGTTATTCTCTGTAATGACGACAGGTGTCAAAGTTCCTTTAGCTTCAGTAGAGATCATTGAAATATCCTGAGGGAAATATACAGTGAAATCTTATCACATTATTATTATTATTATTATTTTTCATTCATTTTAATCCACTCAAAAATTCACACATATACACACACACGCATACTCACAAAGCACTGTTCTACTTAAATCAATAAGATCTAGATGAATAAAAGAGGCTAAACAAGAGAATATAGTTTATATTTAGCCTTATCTCAGCTAGAGTCTGTATGAGGTTTGGAAAATACAAATTACACTTAAAAATTAGAAGTAGTTTTAGGCACAACTACATTCTGTTGTTCCGAAAACCTCACAGACTTATATGTGTTTTATGGCTCATATGACTATGCTGCAGACTCTCTACTTTAGGTGCCGTGGCTGAAATTTTGGTATAAGGAAATTTTGGTATAATGGCTTGAAGTACCTCTGCTTGTCTTTGCAGTTTGTCTTTACATTTTTCAAGTAATATGAACATATAATAATCAGACCTTTTTCTTTATTACTGCCTGTTTAATATTTTTCTATATTTTAATTACCTGTTTTATTGTGTAATACTGATATTCTGTGGAAAAAAATTTAATAAACATAAAGCTAAAATTATTTCATTTGAAACATGATTTCAAAAATGTTCCCTGATAAAATAAATACAAGCCAACTTTACATTAATAAAATATTATAGTGGCTTGACAATTGTGGAGATCTTGAAGATGCATCAACAGTAATTTTGGTAAAGAAGTAGTTATATAAAACATCCATTTTTGAAGAGTAGAAACCATAGTTAAAGAAATAACAACAAAATCTATATTCCTCAATAGTCAAGGCTTTAAAAAGAAAGTTCTTTATTGATATAACAAGGTTTAAAATGGTAATATTAGGAATAGAATCATAGAATCCCACTCATCCCTGCTTTCACTGTCTATACTTTTCCTTGTTATTCTTCAGTTTGACCAGAAGGTCATTGCTCAGCCATCTTGTTTTCTTGCCTACTCTGTTTGATTTGTTGATTTTTATTTGTAGCTCAACTTGTTTTTTTTCCCAGTTTCATATATATATATATATATATATATATATATATATATATATATATATATATATTATATTTTTTTATAGTGTTAACATGTTGACCCGTATTGAGAGAAAGTCTGCAGCATTTTCACCAGTGAAGAAAACATAACTTATCATAACTCTATTGTCAAGGGCAGTTCATGATACTGACAACTTTCAAAGGTTTTTGATCTACTGAGGCCAGAAGAAAAAACAAAAAACAAAAAACAAAAAACAACTTACTGCTGAGTTGGCAGCATTCTTTTAACAGTAAAACCAATGGACATCTAACCAAACTCTTAGATGTGTGACTTAAGTAAGAACAAGTCACATATGACAATGTGACTTGAAGACAAGCTGCAATGAACATGCAGAATGGAGCACAAAATGCTCTCTCTGAACACCAGGAAGCTCTGATGCTCAGTGTGTCAGAGCACTGCCACAGTTTGCCCACAGTGGTAGTGAAGTCTTCTCTTTGGAGATTTTCAGAAGCTGCCTGGACATGCTTGAGCAGAAGATGGACCAGATAGCCATAAGAGATCCCTTTCAACTCTAACTATGATGTGATCCTGTAGTATGAAGTGAGGCGTTGGTGGGCGCATCATGGTGATTTCTTTATCATTATGGCTGGCAAAGCCCAAGAGGAAGAAATGCCCAGGTAACTGGCAGTGTCCGTCACAGGTTTTCCACACACCATCCTTCTAGTCTAACAGCTGGGTTCCTCTACTATTAGGCTGCTAAATGTTGGATAATGTGCCCTACAGTGCAATAGTGGGTCATAGTGAAACTGTTCCCTGTAATTTGATATTTTGCTATTTTTGTTATTTTACATGGAAATCTCATGCTACAATTTCTTTTTTTTTTTACCATATTTATGGTTAAGAAATACTGTTTCAATCTCATACACTCATCCATGTGGAGATTGTGTACTGCTATGTGCCAAAGAGACTTTCTTGCTAGTATGCGTAAAAACTTGCACGAAACTTAAGTTTGTGGGTTGAAGAATAAGCTTGGGTTTCTAAAATGTTCTGAGAATCAATGATGGCAATGTTAAACAAATGGAACCATCTTAACTCTTCAATGTAATGGCATCTCTCTTTGACACTGTGACAGTATCCATTTACACTCCATATAGAAAAAAATTGCTGGTCTGTATTTCTGTTTTGAGATTTTCCTGGCCAGTGCAGAGCAATTTGAAGAGTTATTTCTAAGACCCAGTTACTATTTTAAACGTGTCCTTCTGTTTTTTCATTGTTTTGTAGCCCAAGTGAAGAATGCATAGATTTGCTAACAGGAAAAAAGGGAACTGTTTTGGTTTAAAGGTTGTTATTTTTTTTTTTTTTTTTTCATAATTCTTCTAAAAGTTATGATGAAGGGATACTTTGGACCTGTCCCTATTGGAACAATCACTTTAAGAAAGAGTGGAACAGGGAAGGTTATCTCTCCTGCTTCACCCAGACTTAGAGATGGTAATTCATCTGCCTTTTCACAATTCATGTAATGTACCCAGAAAAGTCTAGAGCCAATACACTAACAAGCCTACTTACGCAGTACCACAATGAGAGTTATTATTCAATCTGCTTTTGGTGCTTATTTTCATAACTCAAAATTGAGATGTAAAAAAAAAATAAATCAAATATTGACCAAGAACTACAACTTTATCATCTGTTACAGTGACAGTTATGTACTGTAATGTCTTCATTTATATTAGACTCAAAATGTGAGATGGACAATTTTGGTAGTTAAAAAAAGCTTTCAGTAATATCATATGTGAGTTAGAGTCAGGATAGAAAAATCAATCTGAACTAGTTCTGGTACAGTTAACAATGGCTCCACTATAAGCCTTCTGTTGAATCTTATTGCTGAAAACCCATTATACACAGTGTGAGAAGAGATGTCAGACTGAAGTTAGAGCAATTACTATTTTTGTGTTCATAAACACGTTGAAAGAAACATGCAAAATATTTCTTAATGTTGGCATTTTAGTTACTTATCTTTTTTACTTTGATTACAGCACATAGGGAAAGATTTATTTTCATTTCAGACAATGAAAGGCATTTTACAGATTCCAAGAACATCTCAGCTGTAAGAATATGAAAGAAAGAGGAAAATTATGTGTATTTAAGGAAAAGTAAAGACATTGACTGAAGACCTATTGCAATAAAAATCCCAAGAAAACACAACAAAAACTCCAACAAACACACACACGCAAACAAACCCCAAAAGCAGAAGGAATTCAATTCTTCATTTAGTTGAAGAAAAAAGTGATGCTTTAATTAAATATTATTAACTAATTATTTGGTGGCTGCAGATTATTGATTTCACCTGAATTTGGGACACAAATATTTTTCTAGCAAATAAATAGAAGTAATTTTTTTCCAGTCCAGAACACAACACTATGAGGCAGTTTTTCAGTGAGCCATTCAAAAACATACATAAACAATGTGACTACTGAATTTCAACAAAAGCAAAGTCACAAACTCAAAAATAGCTTGTTAGCTGGCCAGTTAGCTGACCCAGCCGCAGTCTGACTTCACCTGATGCCAGATATTTAGATGTTTACATTTCCTGAAAGCAATGTATATACCTACTTGAGTAAATGATAGGCATTTATTTCTCAGGCATGCCATTTAATAGAAATAACACCTCTTTGTGATTGTGCAGTAAGCAAAATAATAAAATGCGAAAGTGCTTGTTTTGAATCTATTCTTGTTGCAGTGTTAAACATCCAAAATATAGACAGCAGTGAAATATAAATTATTTGATATTACATTATACTCAAGTTGTTATGGAAACTACACAAAATGTTAAACCAGTATCTTTCTGTACAAAATAAAACACTAATAATACATTTTTGATTTTTGATTACTATTTAAAACAAACAAAAAACATATTCAGAGACATTGGCAACTCAAGTACTCATTCTGTGGCAGACTGTTTTTAATTTTCAGTGTCTCCGAAACTTGTAATCAATTATGACCTTGTTCAAAGAAATTTTATTTACTATTTAATATTAGAACAAGTCGTATGTGTTTCCATTTTCTATGGTCTAAAACTTGCATATTATTCTTAAGATTCTTAGAAAACTCATTGTGCTTACAGTTAATATTCACCTTAGTCAGCATGCTGTTGTCATAAACGCCCAGAGTCCAATCAGAGTTTTTGCAATATTTTATTACAATCATAAGGAGGAAAGCAATAAGCAAACAGTGCTGGGTGTGCCGGGGACTCTCCGCTCCACCAATGGTGCACACCGGAAAGACTGACCATCACTTCCTTTATTCATAGTTCCATCCGATTCCCCCAAAGTCTCCTCCTTCCTTCATTCCACATCACTTGGTCCTTCTGCGCTTCTGTGGGCTGTTGCTAGGGGGTTGTATTCTTCCCTCTGGGGGTCATGAGGAGGAAGATAAGTCATCTTTCTCAACATCCTTCTATTCATCCTTGGTTCCAGGCATGCATACATAGGGTCAGTTGTACAAGGTTAATTGCTCAAAGTTCAGGCTTACTTAAAGTATGCTGATACACATTTTCTCTGGCTTATCGGGGGCCAACACATACATTCTGTTATGTTTGTCTCTTTTCTATCCTATAAGGGAGTGTCTATGATTAATGCCCATGTTATCTTTAGTACAGTGTCATCCTTGAGTCTGCCCAGTCTGCCCCCCCTTCCTCACCTTATTGACACAAATCATTTGTCATATCTTACACTGAGATGCAATGGGTCTTAGCCAGTCTGTTGGAAATAGAATATGTCTGAAAAAGTTGTGATTTTTTGTTGTTGTTGGGTTTTTTTTTTTTTTTTTTTTTTACCATGGGTAGAAAACAAATGCTTCTGAATAATTTCTTTGGTTAGGAGACATTAGAGCAGCTATACATTACCTGTAACAGGCTTCCAAGCAGTGTGATTGATGCTCCTCGCCTATCAGTGTGAAAGAGGCATTTGGATGATGCTTTTAGTAATAAGCTTTAACTTTTGGTTAGACCTAATGCGGTCAGAGAGTTGGAGTACATGATCTTTTTAGGTCCCCTCCAACTATTCCTTTCCATTCCCTTTTGTTCCCCTCCATTATGGTCAAGTTAGTCTCACTGCAAGATCGTTGATTTTAGTAAAATCATCCCAGAAATAAGTGAAGCCCCAGAATTTTAAATTGCATGAATCATGTCTGATGAAGTACAATAAACAAGGACAAAGTCATTCTCAAGCATTATCTCTGTGCAAGGAAAAGATAAAACTAACAAATAAACAGTTATTCTCCATGGCATATAAACAGAGTTTATGTAGTAGATATCCTGTAGAACAAGATATCAAAATACTCAGATCCTGAAAACGTAACATCCTGCTGCTTAGTCTTGAACTGTGAGCTGCAGGACTGAAAAGAGATTCTGCTTTTTGGAAAATTCCTGTGTTCAGCATGTACATAGTACAAACATAATCCAAAGTAAAATCTGTTTAACACCTTGAAGAAACATCTAAGAAGAACTTAACTGTCTCTGCAGGATGAAAAAGAATATTAAAAAATTAAAGTCCCAACAGAATTTGCTTCACCTCATGAAGTGTGCAGCTTCACATATGACAATTAATTACACTTCTGGGAAAAAAAAATTGGTGCCAGTACTAGCATTTAGATGTTACAGATGAGGAACTAACATCTTGAAGCACAATATAAAATGAACTCATTAGTTCATGAATAGTTGAATTCAAAGGTCTATAGATAATTATATATTGTTTATATATATATGCATCAATTCCAACTGTTTTCTGAGCACTCTTGCATTCACTTAAGTTTCCATAACCTTCTTTTTGCTTCACTGAGGACTGAGAATGTGCAAAGAATGCAAGAACTTTGGTCTTTAAGAAAACTGACTAAAACTATAACATTTCAAGATAATGAACTTATGTATGCATCTCTGATCAAATTTGAAAGGTACAAAAGCCGTAGTTCATGATAGAAGTACTGACAGAGTCCTATGATCTAGGATAATTATTTTAAATATATTAAGTAAATAGCATTAATCAACAGCTGAATGGAACCATGCTGAGCTAATTATTTCTGGTTGATGATAAGAAGACTGATTGCAATTTCCTCATTAACTTATCTTTCTTTTCCTTTTGTAAATTTCTCAATGCTTACATATTTTCTTACAGTGGCAATTGTTCTCTTTTTTGTATATCGGTATTTTTGTTTCATGAAACCTGTTTTGTCTCATTTTGCTTGTCACTCACATTGAGAAATCCTTTTCTTGGTTTATTTTCCAAAGAGGACATATTCCTATGTTTCCAAAAAATTGCTAAATGTCAGATCATTTTATTGTATTCTGTCTCTGACATAGTTGTGGTAATTCTCCAAAGAAAATAAATTGAACTCTCTTTTAAATTAAGAAAATATAGATATTTTAAAGTAAGCCCAAATAATTAAATTAATTATCACTCTAGGAAAAGCTGTATTTAAACAAAAAGTTTTGTTAATTCTATACTTTTTTTTTCCCAGTAAAAAATATTTGGCTCCTTTGACCACTTTGATTTTTAGTAAAGATGAAAGAAAATGAAATTAAAAAAAATCAATCAATCAAACAGCAACAAATAGTTAAAATCACCTCAAACACTAGAAACTATTTTTCTAGCTAAAATGGATATGTGTTCCTGAAAGACAGAAGGAGTGAATAGATGGATTTATTACTACAATAAATAATATTTCTTTCATTTTTGATGTATTATTGAGCATGATGTCAGTTATGAGTCATTAAGGAACTGCATTTGTGGTTTCTGTAAGTTTGAATCATGATTATTACTATATTCTTTTGCCTAGAATAATTCTCATATGTATGAAAAAAAATGGTAATTTGGAAAGATGTTGTTAAGATATCTTGAAATAGGTTACTAATTTGACTGTAGTTAATAAAGTCCCAGTTTATATCTAAGAAGCAGTATTTACTGCTTGCATATGATAGGAGCTGATTTAGTTTACTTATACCTAACCAACAAATTTCCTAAAAGTTTAACAAATTTAGAAATAAATATTTGGGAGAGAGTGATCAACATTCTGCTATGTTGCCTTAGAAATTTTTTCTAGCAGACAGATTTTTGTCTGAATTGGACCTTGAGGCAGTCTAGATAGGGATTTTGGCAGCACCTCAAAAATTCCTTTGTTTTGGTCAATTTGGTCAATCCTGTTTTTAATGACTTTTTTTCTTCCGAAGTTGGTAGCGGAATTGACTCAAGTTGGGCTTCTGGTTAACATTTATTCTTATGTGACATGAAAAAATAGGAAATTCAGTCTGGAGAGCATATGTTCTGGGCAAGAAATTCATGTCTTCTTGATAGTAAGAAATTTAAAGGTCTGGTTGCTCTATTGAGCATCAATTTTTTTTTTTTTTGCCAAAGCTGAGGTCTGCCACAAAGACATTTCCAATTTAACAGCTTCTGTCTACAGTCTTATGAAGTTTTTGCACAGCTGCTGCATAGCTTGCATTCACATATATGTAACACTGGCCATTAAAAGTATGATTTCCACTGACACCACAGGGAATAGTATCCATGGTGATATTCCCAGAATCAAATAATTTTTCCTGTTAATGGTGATTTAAATTGTTGTTATCTGTCAAACATCAGCAAACCGTCAGCCAATTCAAAAGCCAATTAAATTTGTTACCTACCACTTACAATCTTCAAAAAATTGTAATGTAGTCAATAATTCTATTCATCTGAAAGATCAGCTGTTGTTGAGCTACTAAATATCTATGGAACATAAAGCCATATTTCTGATCAGTGCTACTGATTAGTAAGTTGACGAGTTATTTAAAAAAAAATGCTATGAATGGTTGTGTCAAATAGTAGATGAGTAAATAGTCCTGTTCCTCAGAGATTTTTTTCTTTTTTGGTAAGTAAATTCTTAAAAACAAAACAACAAAAAAAATAAATAAAAACTGCTGACAAGGAGGAGGGGTTTGCTACTTGACCTTGTTTTTACTATCAAGGAAGATCTGGATGGGGATGTGAAAGCTGAGAGAAGCTTGGGATGCAGCAGTCACGAGATGGTGGAGTTCAAGATCTTGAGTGGAAGAAATAAAGCAATAAGTAGGATTGCTACCCTGGACTTCAGGAGAGCTGACTTGACCTTTTCAAAGACACTGTTGGATGTATTTCATGGGTAGAGCACCAGAAGGTAAGAGACACCATGAGAGTTGGTTGATGCTTAATCAGCATTTCCTAGGAGCTCAAGAACAGTGCATCTCTAAGAGTAAGAAATTGGGGAGAGGTTCCAAGAGGGCTAAATGGATGAGAAAGGTCCATGAAATGTGGAAAAAGAGTCTGTACATGTGGGGAGAATGTAGGAATATTGTCAGGTCCTGTAGGGATGCAATGAAAAAGGCCAAGGCTGTCTTGGAATTAAGCCTTGCAAAGGAATTAAAGGATAACAAGAAGGAGTACATGTGGACGCAGCCACATGTACAGAGAGAACTGGCAGAGGTGATTGCTGAACTGTTCTCTATCATCTTTGAAAGGTCTCGGTGAACAGGAGAGGCACCTGTAGGCAGGAGGATAGCCAATGTCATTCCAGTCTTCAAAAAGGTCAAGAAGAACTGCACAGTCATTCAACAAGACCTAGACAGACTGGAAAGCTGGGAAAGAAGGAACTTGATGAGGTTAACTAGAGTCTTGCGCCTGGCAAGGAACAACTGTATGCATCAGTACAGTGTAGGGGATGACCTCCTGGAGAGGAGCTCTGCAGAAGACCTGGGTGTCCTGGTGGACAACAGGCTGGCTGTGTGCCAGTACAGTGCTCTTGTCATCACTAAGTCCAATGTTTTACTAAAGTGCATTGAAAAGAACATGGGTAGAAGGTTGAGGGAGGCAGTTCTCTCTTTCTGCACTACCCTGGTGAGGCCACATTTAGAGTACTTAGTCCAGTTCTGAGCTCTTTAGTTCAAAAAAAGACAGAGATCTCCAGAGGGACTCCACTGGAGTGCCACGAAGATGATCAAGGGCCAGAAGTATCCCCTCTATGAGGGAAGTCTGAGTAACCTAAGTCTGCTCAGCTTGGGGAAAAGAAGACTGAGGGATGAATCTGATTAATGTTGATAAACACCTAAAGGGAGATAGAAGGCAAATGGATGAAGCTAGGCTATTTTTTCATGGTGCACAGCGACAGGACAAAGTTTAAAGGCCTAAAACTTGGATGTAGATAATTCCATATATACATGTGTAAAAATTTCTTTATGATAAGGGTGGCAGGATGCTGGAACAGATTGTCCAGAGATGTTGTGGTGTCTGCTATAGAGGTATTCAAGACCTGTCTGGACACCATGCCTATCTGTGTGAACTACTGCAAAGTACCTGCTTTAGTTCAGTGAGGTCCCTTACAGCCCCTGCAGTTCTGTGATATGTACATATGACAAATACATACAGAAATATCTTGTAAGTAATATGGGAAAATGACAAATAAAAGCATGTGCTCAGACCATCTGTGCCTAATCAGCTGTCTCATTTTCAGTTAGATATATAGACATATTTGACAAGGATATATTATGAATGGAAAACCAACTAGTATGATGATTATTTTTCCTTCAAAACTTCATCTCTGCAGCACTGTTGAGGCTGACTCTTCAAATGGGAAAACAATGAAGGTGTAAATGTAATAAAGCATGATGAGGCATGTAATGCGCCACTTATTTTTATTCCTCAAGGGAGATCATGCACAAAATACTCATGGCCATGCCTGATCTATTCATAATTTATATGATTGATTCTAATTTATTCTATCCTGTATATATTTTGCAGACTTCTACTGCACTTTTTCCTGTTGTTTTTTGATCTTTACCACCAGTCTTCCAAATGAAGATGAAATTAACAGACAGCTATTGTTTGATGAAGTAATGAGGCTTGGTATGTTAATAATCATTAATTTCTTCATTCTGAATACTAAAAGTGTGATCAGGTAAGCAAGTTATAATTTTGGTCCTCTAAAAATTAATGTGAGTGATAAAAGAACAAACACTGTGAGTTGGTTCACCAGTGAAACCAATTTAAAGACAATTGCTACTATTTCCTGGAAATTCTGGTAACACAAATTCAATTAAAAAAACAAACAACAACAAAAACCCAGCAACAACAAAACTGCATTGCATTGCATTGCTATCCAAACAAAAATTTCAAAAAAGTTTCACTGAAATATTTTTTAACCTGAGAATTGTCATTTTGCTAAGTCCAAAATTTGAATACGCTTTAAATAGCTAGACTTTAGAAGTTGATACCTGTTAAGCCATGAGCATTTATGTGCAAGGAATGAAGGACAACTCAGAATACAGACAAAATGGAACTACACAGATAATAAAAGTCTTCATGTATTTAAAAGAAGAATAGATTGGTTATAGATATTCACAAGATGAAGCTCACAATAACACAAGATGAGCAAGCTAGATTTGAAAAAAATTAAAGGACTGAAATTGCAATAAACTCAGAATACATTGTCAATAGTTTCAGTTCAAAACAATGGCTAATATAAATCAGAGAATGGTGGAAAAGTTCCTGAAAGGAAGCAACGAATTCACAAATATTTTATATCTAAAACTGCTTATAATCTTGTACATCCACAATGAAGGAATTCCTTGTAAGAGTAGTAAAGGTCTTTTAGACTACTAGACCAATTAAAAATTCTGGAAGCTACTGATTTAAATAATAGTTTTTCAAATAATTTCTACCTTAATAAAAAAAAACTTTCATAAATACTCTGAAGTAAAGAAGAACATGTTATTGCACACCATCGACTGGAGAATTATACAAAAGGAATAGTTTTAGGAAAAAATGTACTTGGGCATGCAAATGTTAAGAGGCAAAGTAGAAGCCAGTCAAAGCTTTTAAATGTTTCCTGACACATCTTTCACTATTTTCATATCAGATAATAAATAAGCTCTCTCAAGCCAGGCATAAGTAAATAAAATTTTGCCACAGTATTCAAACTGTTATTGTGTTGTGCTTTCATTAAGATTTTCATTTGTTTTATATACAGATAAAAATAATAATATTCTATATGAAGTATTTTTCCTTTATATAGATAAAATTATCCATTATAATAGTTTTATTTTCATGATTTAATGTTGGCAAGTTGGTACATGGGAAATGACAATACCTCTTACCAGGGATTAATATAAGAATACTCACATTTGATATCATTTTCTGATCTGATACACCAAGCTATGGTTCTGATTGAGAAGAATGAGCCATTTTTGTGAAATATCTCTTCATCTCAGTTAATCATTCACATTAGCTGCCTGTACAATGTTTCATATTTTACAGACTGTGTATAGAAAAAGGTGCTTGTTTCATTTCTCTAGGTACATAATGGATGAGAACAGAAATGATTCAGGTGGATGGACACAAGAACGTTGTTATTCTGCTGTAATATATTGCAGCTACCCTGCAAGTAATAGAACAGGAACAATGTAGCATTGTCCAAAGTTAGAATTCAAGCTTTAGTAAAATTCATCAAGTATATCAAGTGCTTCCTATAAAAGCAGACATGAGGTAGTTATCTTCTATCGATCAACATAAATCAGACTGAAAGTGCAGCTTCATTCTGTTTCAGTGATGTTTTGATTCACAGCATCCAACCATACCTTGATTTTTAAAAGGTACTATCTCCTTAATCTGTTATTAAAAATATAAAACCCACCACCATCAAAAAGCATCAAAGCTTTTTTCAGTATCTAACTCGTGATCTCCTTGGCTGCTGATTTGAAAACATCTTCAGAATACAGATGTGCTGAACTGAGCTGTTTCCATTTTTATACTTTTCTAATGCAAGTTTAATGCAAATTATGAAATGTATCTTCCCTATATTCACAATTTTGAATATTAGTTTCCATTTTTTATTGATGTATATTTCAGTATTTTCATCCTTGAATGGAATTGTCCCATTTAAAAATAAGGTAATCTAGTGAAAGATATGGAGAAAAATCTGGATATCTTCACTCCCACTAAATAATGTATTTTTTTTCCATCAGAACCTGTGTTTTCACTGCACTTACTAGATTAAGATCCTATTATACCAGATTATAGCTGCCAAATTCTGCCTGCAGATATTAAGTGCAAAACTGGTATTCAAGATATCAAAATTTTAAGAGAACTGAAACAACACAATGTATTTTTCTTCAAAAGTACTTCACATTTTTCATGTGCTTATGGTATTCAGATCCTTTGCCTGCTCATCTGCCTACCTTAGGACCCTCCATTTTTCCTGTTACCTGTTTTAATTTTAAATATTAGTTTGTTGTTTTTTTGTTTGTTTGTTCATTTTTACATATTGTTCCATACACGTTCATTTGCGTCCAATGGAACTCAACCTCAGAAGGCAGCAACTCATAACATGAATCTCCAGTTTCAAGCAGTGTCTAAAATGCCAGCAGTAATGAACATAGTTGCAATATTGATAATGAGTTAAAACTAGTGCTTTATTCTCCATGGGCTGCCATTTCCTGTCCAGCCTGTATGGCACCATCTCTGAATTGTGTCCACCAGGTGCTCCTGCAATACAAGTAACAGGCTTTCCTACAGCAACAAAGACAAAACAGGTCTCAGACTTTCCAGAACTAGGCACTAAAGTTTTATGTTGGGTCTGTACTATTTCCTCTTCTCATAAATACACTCAGTTGTTAACACAGACAGTCATTTTTCTTCCAGGTTGGGGGAAATCAATGTGGAGTGAGAGGCAAGAAGTGAAATGTCAGGAGGTCCCAAGAGGTGTGAGAAATCATAGGAAGGTTCATCTGCATCAGAACATGCTAAAAGGATTTGAGGAGATAATATGAGAAAATTGTATGAAGAGAAGATATGTGAAGATGACTTATTTCCTTACTTAAATGAATAGCTGAGATGTAATGTTGACCATATTAGTAAAAAAAAAAATTATTTAAAAATATTTTTAAATATATCATAATATTTTTGAAAATTTTATAAAAGGAAAATCACAGCTTTTTTAAACTACCTTAGTATAGCATTACCTATAGTACTGTGTTTGCATTTGAACTCAGTAGTGAAGAAATAATACCAACTAGAAAAAATCTGCAAGTCAGAATTCATCAAAACGTTACACAATGTCCACTACTGGAAAAAAAGAGAGGATGACAATGACTCGTTTTGAAGGTAAGCCAACGAGTAACATAATGCAATAATAACGAAAACATGCAGGGCAAGTAAAAAAGTAGGAATATGAATTGGGTAAGTAGTATAGAGGGAAAAGAAAATAAGAGCAGATCTGTTAATTAGATTCTAATGAAAGCAGGTAATGACATGGATCAGAAAAGAATTTAATGGGGAAAAAAGAAAATATAAGAAAGTATTATACTGAAGTTATTTAGTTGTAGCAAAACTGTTGAGTCACTATCATTAGCTGAATTCAATATTAACGTACTGAATTTGAGGAGAAAACATGTCTAAACAAAGATTTGGTCAAACTGATTAAATGAGTACGGGGAGGACTGGTGTCTACCAACTATTAGATGCAAAATTAAAGTTTACTGCTATCCGCTAGAGATTTTTCCAGGTGTTGAGGATGAAAATACAGAACAAAATGGCTGTAACTTAATTAGGGCCTGAATTTAATAACTCTACTCTTGTGGAAACTCTCTGGCAATAAATTGCACAGTGCTCTGTCAGGACACTTCCCTTAATTGTTTTCACATACTGGAAGCATATTATCAGCCGTCCTTCCTTATTCCTGTTTCTTGGTCATACTCATTACTTCTTTTTCTCGTACACAATTGACTGCCCTTTTTATATTGATTATGATATTATTGAGCAGATATCCATTAATATTCTTGCTCCTCATAATTGACACATTAACTGGCCTTCTCCATAATAGAAATAACTCACAATATCCATTCAGAAGAATGTAGCCTCTGGGAACAACTGGCAACAAGTAAGAACGGTTTGTCCTTGTTCTGATCTATTTGGTTAGCTTGTTTATTTTTACTGATCATTTTAAAATCACCAACATCCTTTTAGACATTCATAATTTGAGGATCTTGCCTTAGTAAATGAAGCAGGGTCAACTACTGGTTCTGTTGCAGAATTAGAACGCTGCAGGAAACACGAGGGAAGTGGTTACCAGATCTGCATGGTCTAGAGTCACAGAATCACAGAATTGAAGGAGTTGGAAAGGTCTCTCTAGAGATCATGGAGTCCAACCCCCTGCCAAAGCAGCTCCCTAGCCCAGGTTGCACAGGTAGGCGTCCAGGCGGGTCTGGAACGTCTCCAGAGAAGGAGACTCCACCACCTCTCTGTGCAGCTGTGCCACTGCTCCGTCACTGCACTGGGAAGGAGTTCCCATGCACATTTGTGCAGAACTTCCTATGCATCAGTTTGTGGCCAGTTTCCCTTGTCCTACTGCCACACAATGTTGAAAAGAGTGCAGCCTTGTCCCTTCGCCTCCTGCACTTTAGATGGATTAGATCCCCTCGGAGTCTTCTCTTTTCAAGGCTGAACAGGCCCAGGTCTCTCAGCCTTTCCTCATAAGAGAGGCATTCCATGCCCTTTATAATCTTAGTAGCCCTCTGCTGGACTCTTTCAAGGAGATCCCTGTCTTTTTTGTACTAGGGAGCTCAGAACTGGACTCAATACTCCAGGCGAGGACTCAGCAGGGCAGAGAAGAGGGGGAAGATCAACCCCCTTGACCTGCTGGTCATGCTTTATTTAATGCACCCCAGGATGCCATTGACCTTCTTGGTCACCAGAGCACACTGCTGGCTCATGGCCAACCTGTCATCCACCAGGACACCCAGGTCCCTCTCCTCAGAGCTTATCACCATCAGGTTATCCTCCAAACTGTACTGGTGCATGCAGATATTCCTCCCTAGGAGCAAGACTCTACACTTACTCTTGTTAAAACTCATCTGGTTCCTCTCTGCCCAACTCTCCAGCCTGACCAAGTCTTGCTGAATGGCAGCACAGCCCTCCAGCATGTCAGCCATTCCTCCCAGCTTTGTATCATCAGCAAATTTGCTGAGGATGGACTCTATCCCCTCATCAAGATCATTGATGAAGGTGATGAACAGGACCAGACCCAGCACCGATCCCTGAGGAACACCACTAAGTACAGGCCTCCAACTGGACTATGTGCCACCAATCACAACCCTCTGAGCTCTGCCAGTCAGCCAGTTCTCAACCCACCTCCCTGTCCACTCATCTATTCCACACTTCCTCAGCGTTGTTGTAAGGATGCTGCGGGAGACAGCTTCATATGCCTTGCTGAAATCAAGGTAGACTACATCCTCTACTCTCCCCCATCCACCCAGCCAGTAATAACACCATAGAATGCTATCAAACTGATTGAGCATGATTCATCCCCCTGGTGAATTCATGCTGACTACTCCTGATAACCTTCTTCACTTTCAATTGCTTGGAGATGGCATCCAGAACAGGCTGTTCCATCACCTTTGCAGGAATGGAGGTGATGCTGACTGGCTGTAGTTCCCCAGATCCTCCTTCTTTTCCTTTTTTAAGACCAGAGTGACAGTGTGTATCCTCCAGTCTTCAGGCATCTCTCCCATTTTCCAAGATTTTTCAAAGCTGATAAGAGTGGTTCAACAATCACCTCTGCCAACTCCCTCAGCACATGTGGATGTATCCCGTAAAGAAGTTTTTCCAGATATCCAACCTTAACCTCCACTGGCAAAATAATAATGCAGACTTCCAGTGGTCAGAAAGGTCTAAATGTCATTCTTTGAAAAAGTTTCAAGGACATGCATAAGACATACATTGTAACAGCTCAGGTGTGAGACACAAGCAAGCAGGAAGCAGATGTTAACTATGAAGTTCCCAAATGCTTCAACACTTACTGTATTTTTCTTGAGGAAGAAAATATAGCTATCACTAGCACACTAGTCAAACACTTTGTAGAACTATGTTCATTGCTTTCCTAAACCAGCAAAATTTTAAATGTTGCACAAGGGATGTTAAAGCAGATTGACATATGGTTCAAGTGAGCAGCATACCAGTGGCCATCCTGGCAACCAGGCCATGGAGCAAGTGCCACATGCATCAGAAGAGCATTTTATCCACCATTCCTTATGCTCATTTTTAGCTCTTTCTGTTGAATCTCAACTATTGAATTCTGTGAAATAAAGTTGGCAAATAAAGTAGGCTGTCACAGGAAGCAGTGCTTTGCAGTACTTACAACATCATTTAGATGGATTGTAATTACTGGACATTTTACCATCTTAAAAGTCATGTAAATGAAAAATAAAACATGTTTCTAGATTAATTATTCAGTTTTCCTCCTTTAGAAACATAACAACTCAAGTCCTGAGGGAAAAAATAAAACATGATAAGCAGTCTGTATGAAAGGAGATAAAATGGTTGATAAAACCTCAGCAAATGTCATTGGCTAAATCTAGGTTCCAATTTCAAAATAAATACTCTGATGTTAGTCTGAATTAAGCTAATTTTGATATTGATATTTTTAGAAGTTCATTTTGTCTAAGTGAGAAGTGACTATGAACCTCCATAGGTTCATAGGCTTTAGCATTTCTAACTTTCTGCCTGCAAATCCCTTCATATCCCTGTTCTACATTTTTTGAATTTCAGTGGACTCATTTGCAGTATGAATTCCAGGGATGATCAGATTTTTATCTATTCCATGTGTGGATGCCTTCATACTTAGCCTTTGGGAAATATGGGGCTTGTGCCATACATCTGCTGAGGTGTTTGTGATGCTGAGAACTGTTAACTAATCCTGTGATTCCTGTGCACTGACTCATGCTCAGGCCTTGGTACCAATGCACTAGAAAACAACTACATGAGACGTTATGAAGCAGCAGGAAGTTGTTGATGCTACCAGGCTGGGAGTGGGTGCAGCCATAGTAACATAAGGATGGTTCAGTTCTTTGACTATAAGGGTGCTCCTTCACCTGTCCTGCCTGCCTCTGACCTGTGCTTCTGATAGAAAAGAAGCTAGACAAAATGATAGACAAAATGATAGGTATGTGTTAATATTCTTATTCAAACGTTGTGATCAAGCATAGTGCTGCTCATCATGGGCAATTCTGATAACTACTATCTGTTGTGGTTTAACACCAGCAGGCAGCTCAGCAACTCATGGCCACTTGCCCATTCTCATTGCAGTGGACTGGTGGAGAGAATCAGAAAGGTAAAAGCACAGAAACCCATGAGTTGAGATAGACTGCTTACTGGTAAAGCATAAACTCTTGGTATTTGACTACACTACACTCTTGACTACAAAAAATAAATCATACATGATATCATTTATTTTTTATACTTCATTACAAAAATTACATTATGTGCTTATGTAAGGGAAAGGCTTTTATGAATTTCAACTAAATTCTGGAAATCTGAAGTTAGTTTTATTTTTAACCAGTATATCTATACATTACACCACATCACTGAATACACTGCTGGCTAATCTGTATTATAAGCAGCACATGACAATTTCTGAAGGCAAAACTGGAAACATAGAAAGGTGTGTTTCTATAATCCTTATACATCTATTATACATCTATAAACATTAGGGGAAGATTCTGACAGTGGTGCAAAAAGCTGATGAAGGCAGTCATTTCCTTCTTAAAGATGCTTATGTTTGTTCTTTGTTTCTGTTTATCATACTATTTTAGCTTTGTATGCTCTTATGAACTGGTGAGGAGACTGATGTATGTTAATTGGTAACTCTCCAGTCATTCTGAACACAAGCATATAGTTTCAAGCTATTCCCCAGTGGATTTAACTGAATGTATGCATACAATATGCTCCTCATGGGATACTGAACATCAAACATAATTCTACTTTTATCTGCCAGCCATCATGCTTGTCTGCTTCCATCTCTCCGATTCATCTTAAAAAAACAGAATTTCCCAAGAGTAGCAGCAGTCATTCTAAGTTCTCTAAGTGGCATGAAGAAAGGACATATGTTTGTAGGCTTTTCCTTGGTTGGTTAGTTTTGATTATAATTGTTGTTGGGTTGGGCGGTTGTTTTTGTTTTTTTTTTGGTCCTAATTCTTAATAATAAAACTAAAATGCATACAATACACTGAAAACATTTTCACTTACTTCAAATTCCTCAAATGGTCCACATAGTTCATCATTCTGTTCCAACTAAACAAATAATCTATTTTTCTAGATAAGAGAACAGATAAGCAGAACAGTATTATAATATAAATAGCACAGGGTGGCAGATCCTTTGGGGAAAATCACTGTATATTAAGGGAGTAAAGACTAATGATGAATAGTGATGACTAATAGTGAATAGAATATAAAATACGTACTAACAATTTTACACCAAAGCAAAATTATCTCTTAAATGCAACTCTGTCTTCAGGATCTTCAAAATGCTGGGTATTAAATAGAAGTAATCATTTCCCCTTTAATTTTCTGTCCAGATAAACTGTTTTTATCTCATCCCACAATTTTTACCTTTTTCCCATTTCTCCCCCATCCCACTCCAAGGGAGTGAGTGAATGCCTGTGTTGTGTTGAGCTGCCTACTAGGTTAAACCACATTTGTTTACACATTTGTTTGAGTATATTGGAGCAGCACTTCACAATCCATCCACAAAAACAGAGGACTCTTCCTGAAAACTGGATCTGCCAGTCTTAAAATAAAAATAAAATAGAAGTAATAAGCTATACGTTCAAAGTGGAAAATAATTTCAGGCATATTTTGGTCCCCTTATATAGCTGTAGCACATGGAGTCTGTCTGTAGCTACATCTTATCATCAGAGAAAACAATTTCAGAATCAGGCACTGACATTTGTTATTGAAGGTCAAACACAGATTTTTGTCAGACTTGCCGAAAGTTGGATTAGGCTTTAAGATGACAACAGGTTTGAAAACAAAGCACCTCAACATTTACTTTATTACATAGTTTTGCAAAGTTCTACTATTTTAATGTTAACAAAGTATTTTCAGTAGCTCTCCAAAGCCATCTCCATCAAAAAGTAAAAACATGGTACCATAGTAAAATGATTTATAATAAGAGATCAGCACTGAAATGCCATGAAATGGTTAATTCTTATTTTTACCTTTGGTCTAATGGGATACTGAGGAGTAAGAAATAATAAATGTGTTTTTGCTTTAGCCTAACGCATCTAATTTTGAATGCCCATATGAAGATGTTGTACATAAACAATAGGTATATAATTATCCAGTTCACCTAACAGAACTCTACAAATACCATGAACAGGATCTAGAGAGTTATTTGGTCAGAAGATAGATTCTGACAAGTGGCTGAAGGTCCCTTAAGGCTCAACTGATTAGATTGATCTACATTTACTATATTGGTTGAATAAATATCACATTTTGGCACCTAAATTAAGATATCTAGTTTTGAACTGAATTTTACCTAAGGCCAGACAGGTATGAATCACATGAAAGGATAATATGTGGTTCCAGGATGGAAATGAAACATAGAACAAACAAAAAGGAAAAAAGGTCCTTCTTTTAAGAGCAGGGTAGATTCAGAATAAGAAAAGTACATAACATGGTAATGGTTAATGGGTAAAATAGTGAAAGGACAATTGTGACAAAGAGCAAGAGAATTAGGAAAGTCGAAATCAATACTCTATTTTAAGTGCTGAACAAAGACCAAGCTTAAGTACAATTCAGTAGTTATCAACTCCCTCTAGAGTGTGCACAGAATCAAAATTGGGGTGAAATGAGAGCTTTTCTGTGGGAGGAACAGTTATCTAAGACCTAGGTAGCTCAGGAGTTTCTTTCTCTTAAATGTGATCTTATAATTAAAAATATCTGTAAATAAATATCAAAGTGAATGTTAAGGATTGCTCTTTATTGTGCATACTTAATGTGATCAAACCAAAAGTATTCATGAATGAAATGTAATCTTTTCATTCCAGAAGGCTCCTTGTTTAGTAGGATTTTGCATTCTTCACATTTAATGAAACCAAGATCATAATCAATTCAGCTTGGAACAAAAAAAATCCATTAGTTTTGTGAGAACATAAATACATTTTGAAGTCGGTAGCAACTGAGATTCATAAAAAAATGTATATATTTTTCTCTCAGTCCTCTTTACAATTATGGTTTAGAAGTTGTTATGGATTGGGAAAGAATGAGGAGATGTAGCACAGCTCTTCATGCTTTCTGTATTTTCACTATTGCATGCCCACATATATAAGCATTTGCTTACCTTCCAGTAGGAAGCTTACATCTTCATTTAGTCTTCAACCATTTATCGTACTGAAATTTTATTAACCACCAGAAAGACATTGATCCTCATATATGTAATTTACTGCAATTGACATTCACTACTGCTTTTGGAATACCTCAGATTCATTCTAACAGGTAAGTTGATGGCTGTTTTACTTCAATGTTTATTTAAGCAACATCTTCTTGATAGGATGAAGGGAAATAAAACAAGCTTGATTTCCCAAGGTATCTCTTTGATGCAACTTTTGATTTGGTAAGCTTCATACCACATCAGGTGATATCTATAAAACTCCCAAAGTTACTAACCATAATCTTTATCAGTTTTGTAGTTGGCATCTGCATCATACATATTAGACTTCTGCTTTGGAGCCCTATGTGATTCCTAATACTACAACTACTCAGTCAGCAGGAAAAAAGCCCTAGTTATTCTGTGTGGTCTCAGTTAAGAGAGTCAGGAAAAAAACTCAGTATGCATTAAAAAATTCCACCAATGAGCTGCTTGAGCAAATTCTTCAGAGTTAAATATATAAATATATGCTCCATTAGCAGTAAAAAATTCTGACTTGCTTTAATTTTGATAAATTCTTTTTTATTTTGTTGTTCCTCGACATGCTAGCATTAGTATTTCATACATTCTTATTAGTATTATTTTGGCAAAGTTCTTTCTTTAAAGACACTGTACAAAAATGCTACTAAAAATCTGTAAATTCAGTATCTTGTACTCCACAAAAATATTAGATTTAGAAATTCTGGATATTTTTGACTTGTACTGCAGTAAAATATAGTCCACATTTTTCTGTAAAGATTCTTCTTCTCTGTATTCTACAGAGTGAAAAGGACAAAGAAGCAAGAGAAAAATGCATATGTAATTCAGTTTAATCATAATTTTCTTTCTTCTCCTTCTGACTTCTAACTATTGCTGTAAAATTGAAAGACATTTGAAAATGATGTCTTGACCTGTAATTCTCCACAACTTTCATGGATTCTGGAGTAATATGCAGGTTGGATTTTTGTTTGTTTGTTTGTTTTTATTTGTTTGTTTTATCTGCTTTTCCTCCATTTCGATAAATGGCTATTTACTCTTAACATTTGTTTCTCCACTGCCTGTATGTACAATTCCTTCATTCTGTCTCTGTACTTAGTCTAAAAAAATGAAGGATGACATAGCCATCTTGTTCTAATCTGCCACACAGATTTGGCTTTCAGAGTTTTTATTTAAGGAGATTTTCTTAGAATATGTACAGGGAGATATCTTGTTGATTATCCTGATTTGCTCCCATCATCTTTGCTGCTCTGCTTTGCATATCTTACAGAGATAAAAGGGAATAATAAAGAAAAGTCAACAAAAATATGAAGAGATAGATATGAATTACATTGAGGGTTACATTAAATTGGAAATTAGATCAATTCTATACTATATAAAGAATCCCCTAATATAAACACTGCTCATAATGATGACATTACCAAAATCAGATACCTTTTGAACACCAAAATTAACACCTCCCTCAAAGAAATGCCCAAGCAACATTAACAGTGGTTAGTCCCCTCCCAAACAACCTTGTTAACGAAGATCTTATATTTTAGATTAAATGTTAAAATGTTTTTTTTCCCTTTAAATTTTTTTCCTTTATATTGTCTTTAAAATAACTGCCCTCCAGCCTCCACTATTAACTCTGCTATTTCCCTACCCTGAACATAAATTTTATAAAGTAGTCAGAAAGTCCTTATTGAAGAATTTTATTTTCTTTATAGAGTATAAATATTTTTGCACTTTATTATGATGCTTAAAATTCCAGATTAGAATTTTTGTTCCTTAATCTCTTAATTAAACTCTTATCTCATCTCAAAACTTTTACCTTTTTCCAGTTCTCTCTCCCATCCCTCTCTAAGGGAATGAGTGAATGGCTGCGTAGTGTTGAGCTGCCTGATGGGTTAAACCATAGTACTGTCAATATAGTAGATTCATAGGTTCATTAGGTTGGAAAGGACCTAAAAGATCATCTAGTCCAACCATCCCTACCCTATCACCATCCCTACCCACTGAACTACTAAATCAAATCCCTTAGCACCTCATCTAAATGCTTCTTGAACAGCGCTAGGGATGGTGCCTCAACCACCTCCCTAGGCAGGCCATTCCAGTGCCTGACCACTCTTTCAGAGAAAAAATGTTTCCTCAGGTCTAATCTAAATCTTCCCCGGCACAACTTGTGGCCATTCCCTCTCGTCCTGTCATTATTTATCAGGGAGAAGAGGCCCACCCCCTCCTCACCACAACCCCCCTTCAGGAAGTGGTAGAGTGCAATAAGGTCTCCTCTGAGCCTCCTCTTCTCCAGACTAAACAATCCCAGCTCCCTCAGCCGCTCCTCATAAGACTTGTGCTCCAGACCCCTCACCAGTTTTGTTGCCCTTCTCTGAACACGCTCCAGGGCCTCAATGTCCTTCTTGTAGTGAGGGGCCCAAAACTGAACACAGTACTCGAGGTGCGGCCATACCAGAGCTGAGTACAGGGGGATGATCACCTCCCTGCTCCTGCTGGCTACACTATTTCTAACACAGGCCAGGATGCCGTTGGCCTTCTTGTCCACCTGGGCAAAGTACAGCAGTAGTGCCATCTCTTTATACTCAAATCACAATTGGAATGTGGCTTTTGTGTCTAGAAATTTTAGAAATCAATTTTGAAAAAAAAATGTTGCAGAACATGAGACTGTTCAAGTCTGTCCTGAAAAAAATAAAATACATGATATCACTTGTATAAACAACCTTCATTAAGACACAAATAAATTTTTTGGTGAAGGATTTTTTGTGCTTTCATTCAAAGGTTGCATTCAATCTTCAGTATTCTTCACCAAACTGTAACATGAATTTGCTCTTTAATATGCAAGTTAAGGATAATTCATTAAAAACATAGTTGTTCACAATGAGCACAATACATATATTTTCTAAAATCAGAGGGATTGGTCTAGATGATCTTTTGAGGTCCCTTCCAAGCTCTGGCATTCTGTGATTCTGTGATTCCATGATATATACAAAACAGAATGCTAAAATGCCAGTACAAGCCAACATGAATATCCTGAAGTTGCCAAGAGCCACTCAACAGTTAATTTTTTCTAATGGACCAATGAATGTCACTTAATCAAAATAATGATCAATTACTACTAATTCTGCTCAAAATATGAAATAGGACTTCCCATAAAAACTGCTCCATCTGCAGTATGGAATAAACATCATCTCAAATTCAGTTTCATGAATTATTTTTTATCTACTTTTTCTCTTGGCTTAAAAAGTTACTTACAGAAAGTTGAAAGAAGCTGCAGTCTTTTTCCCAATTATATCCTACTAGTTAACAAGCATGGAAGAAATCATGGAATTATTTCTTTTTCTGGAATATAAATGTAGTGAAAGAATATGACAGCTGCACTACTATAACTTTTCACAGTTGTCAATTAAGAGGAAACAGATCATCAAAACTTGATTGCTTCATTTTATAATGATTTTCCACATTGTGTTATTTTAAAAGGCAAGTGCCTCTTGACACAACTTAAAAAAAAACAAATCTTGGGGGAGAAGAAAGCTGTCAGTGCTGACAGCTGATGCTGTTCAGAAAGCATTTTCCAAAACAAGTTGAAAAATGTATAGTTTATTCTCAATTTTCCACTTCTTGATGTTAATACAAACAATGCTCATAATGACAGCACAGATGAGTAGATCTGAAACAACACTATGATGGTGCTATTAGTAGAAATTACAGATTCTTCTAATTTATTAATTAATTTATTTTTCATTCAAGATGTCTAGCAGAAGTTATCCCCCATTACTAGGGGGAAAACAAAGACATTATTCACTATATCTGTTCAGGACAGTTTCTGGACTGACATAGCCAAACTAAAGGCGATTATGGGAAATAAAGGAAACTTAATTGGCTAAGTATGATCCCGAGATGCCATTAAGACTATGATTAATATTGTGATCTGACAGATCACTTCTTGTATATAACAAATGACCACCCAAATGTTAATGTGTGGATTTTCATGGGAAACAAGACACTGGCACAGCCAGAGCAATGGGATCTGCTGTAATTTATGTCAGACTGTAATAGCTCAGTCCAAGTGTTCCTTTTCTCCATTTTTTTTCTTTTTTTTTTTCTCCTTTTTCTCTCTGAAAAGGCTGCATATGGAACTGGGACTAAACCAGCAGATGTAAATTAGGCAATACACACTCTTCTGGGCGCATATATTCTGTGAATATGAAAGCTCTGATTCTGAGCAACTGTCTATAGAAGATGCTACGTAGATGGATGTTCTATACCAGTGAGAAATGAATGAAGAAAGAGGTATGTTCTCTGAGAACTCTGTGCTAGCTTATTTAGAGCCACAGTTAAGTTCATTTTGATTATAATAGAATCCCTGCCTCTCTTGTGACATTAGTATTCTGTATTTTTCTGTCAGACAATTGACAACATCTGTATAAGGGAAATCCTTCAGAGGAGAAATGCAAATGGAAATTTTATCAAATGTGGTATCCAAAAACTAAATTTAACAACATTGTGCACTCATAAAATTACTGAAAATGAAACAAACAATTTCTATTGTTCCTCTCATTTTCCACATTTTATGTCCATTTCTAATCTATCTGCTACCTTCTATCAGTTATCTTGCAAGACTTTATATAGTGGTTGTAAAATTCTTAGCACAGGGGCTTAATTTGACTGAGGTCTCTAAATACTATGAAAGGAAAAATATGATAATTAATAACATAGCACATACTCCTAACTGATAACAACAAAATTTCAGAAATAATGCTTCTCTTATCTCAGTCAAATATTTTAGCCAACTTTTTTTCTGTTTTTTTGGTTTTTTTTTTTTCCAACTCCCTTATTACATATTCTTTCTTTATTACATATAGAAAGAAATCACCATATCTACATGCTTTGGAATGAAAATCAAACCACAGAGGTGTTTTTCACAAACAGTATGGCTGTCAGTAAAACCAAAGAATCAAAGAAAACATCTAAAATGTAACAGTTACATTATGCTTTAGACCTGTGTAGTTCCACTGGGTCATAGCAGTGTACCTCAAATCTGCACATGATCAATTTTGAAGCTTTCTTACTAAAAATCCATGAAACAAAAAATATGGAGTGTTGATGTTTCTCTTCTAGAATAAGCTAATGAAGAACTTTTAGAATGAGAAATCAGGTTTTGTACCAGATCAAAAACACACTGCAAACCAAAAGAGACAGTTGAAAACTGCACTTCTGATAAGTATGACTACTTCTTATATGTTTGAGTTCAAAAAGGTTCTGAAATGACATCTTAAAGGCAAAGAAGTAAAATTAAAACCTGGACTTGACAAATATTTAGCAAGCATGCACTTTTTTTTTTTTTACCTAAATAAATGTATTTGTTGGGATTGATCATTGTTTTTAACATAACAGTGGCCATTAAGAATGAATACATTGTCAGATTAGGATTAAAATAACTAAAAAATAAAAAATATCAGAATTTTTCCTTAGCGATAAAGTTTTCTGTATTTGGCCACCAACTATGATCAATTTTTAACAAAAAAATGGACAAAAAAAGGTACCCAAGAAGTTTCACTTAAATTTCATACTTCTCATCTTTGTTCAGCTTGAAGCTGCATCCCACACTTTATTTAATACCATGGAGTAGTTTTTTATTGGACCACTTCTTTTTTAAACATTTCTAGTTAATAAAAATAAATAACTTATTTTTCTTCATAATGCACCTGTAAGGTGTAACCCAGGCATAACACTAACAGAAGGCTTCTATTGCTTGGTGACTATGGGATATTTCCATTTTAAAAAGAATACTTGTGTGAAGTGATTTATTAAATATAGTCTTAATTCTTGAGCTGCTTGAATCCAGTTAGAAGGTCAGCAACTGTCATATCTGCTCTACATCAGGAGGTTTTATTAACCTTGAACTACTGTTATTGACTCTTTTACCCTAATATTTTGATGTGATTACATCTGAATGCAGCCCCATCTTTTCCTAATCTCTCTGTTAGGAGTCACTCATCATTTTGCAAAAATATTTTGGCAACGTCTTTCTGTATTTAAACGGTAGCTTGAACAAGTTTTCCAGGCATTTCTTTTATTTTTCTGTTTTGATGTAATATCTCATTTTAAGAAAAAGTCTTCCCAGTTCTTTCAAACTCATGTAAGTATCTTTGAATGCACACGATATCCAACTGTAAAAGGAAAAAAGGTGCAAAAATATCTGAACATGTCAGGTTTAAAATAATTATTCCAAAAAAACATCAGTATATGAAAGGACCCTTATTAATCTGGAACACACAGATTCATAAAGGTAAATTCACTGAAGAATAGACAAACCAGTCTAGATCATAGATATTCCAGTAAAGATTACTTGATTTTCTTCTATATGCAAATACAATCTCCTGAGGTTTTGAAGATTGGCTTGATAAATTAAATGTTATTGCTAACCTTTGCAGCATTTATCATAGATATAAATTATTTATATTCGCCAACATTTTCCTACACAAAATTTCTTGTTAACAGATAGCACAATAAAAAATAAAATAAAATAAAAAATAAAAATAAAATAAAATAAAATAAAATAAAATAAAATAAAATAAAATAAAATAAAATAAAATAAAATAAAATAAAATAAAATAAAATAAAATAAAATAAAATAAAATAAAATAAAATAAAATAAAATAAAATAAAATAAAATAAAATAAAATAAAATCTTACAGGCATATACACAAGTAAGTAATTTTATACATACATACACGAGCATTTGCCAAATTAACAATTAACATGACTATGCTGAGTGGTCTACATTTCCTCAGTTTAATATAAGATTTCTGTGTGGAGATTAATCTATGTATTAAGCATTTACATTTCAATTCCAATCACTTCCATATTTTAAACAATATAGTGATTTTTTTTTCTACCAAAAATGAGGGAAAAATAGTGCTGGATGGACATTTTGAATTTATGTAGTCCAATATTATATCCCAGCAAAAGACCATGGTATTTTACATGTGTTCTTAAGCTCTCGCTAAAATTTGCACTCATTAGATTTTATAGTGTTTATTACAGGTTAGAAAAGAATACATTATTGTTTTCCTTTTTTTTTTTCACATCATTTTTTAAAATCAATTTGAAAATTAACAGTATAACTCTTGAGCCTTCTTACCTCTGAATATTTTTAACTTCTCATCAGTGACTTTGCCAGAACTCTGCATTTTCATTGTTTTGCTCTAAACTTGATGCAGAACACAGTAGCAAACTGAAGACAAGAATCTTATTTAGAAATCATTAATTTTCTTCTGTAAGAATTATATTACATAAACTTTGATGTTTTCTTTCAGAAATACTGATTAGTTCTTTCTATCTTAATTTGTATTCATAAAGCTGAGTACTCTTTCCTAAACATAGAGGCTTGAGCTTCTCCATTTTATTTTTTTGAAATAAAGATTAAAGCAAGAAACATTAAAATCTTCTGTCTTCATGAAACCATTTTTAGTAGCTTACAATTCTGCTGAGTAAAAGAATGTGTGAGGACAGATATAGAAGTCAGTGTTTCCTTTTTCTCCTGCTTCTGCCTCTGAATTTTTTGCAGGACTTCTCATTTAGCAATTTTCAGTGCTCATTAGGTCTGCTTTTTCTGAAGTTCATTATTTTCAGTAGGTCGCTCTTCGTTTGATGTAGTATTCATGATGGCCCTCATTACCCAACTCTTCTTCAGGCTCTATGCTTTCTCAGCTGGTTAGTCCCTTGTGTTTGAAAGAAAATCCAGAGAAGTCTCTCTTCAGGTTGTATTCTCTACCTGTGTCTTGCTGGATTCTACTTTCTGATTCTACTTTCTTTTCTAGCAGGAGTACAGTTTAACTCACATAGAGTTTGGTGCTTATCATATAGGTAGTGTTACTGACCGGGCTGTGAAACTTTCATTCTCATTGGCTATCTAGTCATATATTTTGTAATTCACAGTACAATGTCAGTATGAACATGGCACTGAAACATAACCTTTTCATGAACTTACTGCCCTCTTACCTAATTTCCACAGATCATAAAGGTCACGACTTCTTGTGACTTGCAAGCATTTAGCGATCACAGAGTCACAGAGGAAGGGACATTTAGAGATCATCTAGTCCAACCCCCCTGCCAAAGCAGCTCCCTAGACCAGGTTTCACAGGTAGGCATCTGGGTGGGTCTTAAATATCTCCAGAGAAGGAGACTCCTCAACCTCTCTGGGCAACTTATACCAGTGCTCTGACACTCTCACTGTGAAGAACTTTCCATGTACATTTGCACGGAACTTCCTATGCTTCAGTTTGTGACAATTTCCTATCATCACACACTACTGAGAAGAGTTCAGCCTCACCCCTTTGCCTCCTGCACCTTAGATATTTATTGATGTGGATCCAGTCCCCTCTGAGTCTTCTTCTTTCAAAGATTAACATATACAGGTCTCTCAACCTTTCCTCATAAGAGAGGTGTTTCAGGCCCTTGATCACCTTTGTGACCATCCACTGGACTCTTTCAAGGAGATCCCTGTCTTTTTTTGTACTGGGAAGCCCAGAACTGGACACAAGCCCAGAACTGGACACAAATATGTTGTCACAAGATGTTGTCTTCTTTCCCTCATTTGTCTATCCTTTCTGAATAGAGCTTAACTTTTAAAATGACAATGGATTGTATTGCAATTGAAACTATATATTGACATATTTTATGTGTGTATATATAAATTAGGAGAATAGAGAAGTTTAAATGACTGGTAAATCATCATCAATAAAGGACATTCTCAAAATTCAGGAAAACTCTTTACTAGATTGATAGTCATTAAAAAACATATCACCAGTGCTGAATACTTATTATCATTTGTTGCCACTAAATAGAAAAACAATCCTTAACAATCTAGATTAGCTATAGATATAAAGTACTGCAGAGCTGTTACCCTATGATCAATGCTGACAACTACATTTCTTTATGTTTTTTGTCCAAAGTCAAGGTCAAGACTTTTGAGAGCTCTTCCAGAAGAAAAGCTGGAACCAGCATCTCTGTTTTATAATTTGCTCTGTTGGTTTTTAATTTCTTATGCCATTCTCCAAAAGCATAAAAGATAATCATGTTTGTACCCAACATAGGTCATCTTTTTTTTTTTTTTTATTTCAGTACTGAGACTTCTGATTTATCTGGGCGTATTTATTGCAAATTCTGTTGTATTACCTTTAAAATTTTTCCAATGGATTTCTTCAATATAAGAGACAACAAACAAGTAAATGCATTTTTGAAATGAACTCCTCTCCAGCCGAATCTTAATCCTTGTTTATCTTGCTGATTTTCTGCTTGCACTTTTTCCTTTAGTCCATTTCTATTAATGGGAATAAAATTCCATTTCAATTTCTTAATTACATGCTGTTTGTATATTTATGTTTTTCTGTTACAAGCAAACTCTGCTTGCTGGTGGTTATATCTGTTAGTAATGGTATAGTGTTACAAAAAGGCTAAAAGCTGCTGAAGTATTTGGGTATGCAAATATCTGTGTTCAAGGCAAGCAAATAATAACTGTATCTTAGTTAATATCCTTCTCTTTTACGGGTGCAGCTGCTTTACTTAAGTTCTCAATATGTGGATAATCACATTATCTGCTACAACAGTTAAACTATAATTGCATAACTTGTATATAGTCTAATACCACTTTCAAACTGAATTTGGAGTTGTATCCATATATAAAAATGCATGTTCTATAAAAAATTCTTTGATAATAGTTTAAATGTATATACAAATAAGAAACCATCAAAAATGTAGAGAATCGCCTTTGACCTTGAGCAAAAATGTAGTCTACTGCTGCATTTGTTTTTAATGATATCTTCAATGCACGCTTGTGGTTTAGGGGTAGAAAAAGCTATGAATTCACCCTTAGGATGCTCTCTTGCAGACAAATCAGGACATTTATACCATGTTTGTTGAAAAGACGTTGGATTATTTAAGTCCATTGCATAAGAGAATAAGTCCCCAGGGTGCCTCTGTATTGTATTTCCAGCTGACAGCAAACCTGACCTACAATGATGTGTTGATCTGGAAGCATAACAGCAAACAGAAGAATTCCCCAAGGAGCCAAGAATGCACTTCTGTTTGATAGAGGAGAAAAAGCTCAGACTGACGTCTAGGCATTTCACTTTCTTATTATAAAATGTGATAAGTTTGTCCACGACAAGATACAGAAGTCCCTAGAACTTTTTCCTGTGCTTGCCTCTCACATTAGCTTTTAGAAAATTGGTGAGGGAGAAACATGTTAAATCACTGGAAAAACTTCCCATGATATAGACAGATTTGAAATGCAACATAGGTCTGTCCTGTGGACATTGTTAATGCACTCATTATTTCTCATACATAGGATGCCTATGCCTATTACCAATACTTGGCATGTGAATGTCCTTCAGCTGTCCATTATAAAGCACTTGAACTTGTTGCAAATTATCCCTTTCTCTGAGGTGTAAAGGATGGTAATTACCTGTTGAAACCCTCTGACAGATTTCTACATGTTACTGGTGAGAGTCAAGAGTAGTAGTAATACATAGTAACATGGTTTGCTGTAGGATTCACCTTTATAACCCTAAGTAATCTGTTAAAATGCTTGTTATTCTGCCTCAGTGCACTCAGTCAATATAGTGCACTGACACTTCTTTCCGGTGCATTATTTCTAATGTCAATAGAGAGATAACTGTGGTTAAAGCAACCATGCTGAAGGTATGTACTCTGCAGAGAATCTATTGCATTTACAGTTTTATTTAGAACAGTAAAAAGAAGTTTAAAAACAAGGGCTACTCCAAAAATAGTGCTTCTTTTGTTATTTTGGCCTCAAGAGTGAATAGTGATGGAGTGGCAGAAGAGGTTGAATGTTCCTGTCAGTATTCCATTACATTTTGTTGCCATATGACAAATGGCAGCAGAGGGGCAGTCTGACACAATGACACCTGTCATGGAAGCAAGTATGAAGCAAAGATGCGTCACTAACTCTTCCATCAGAAAAAAATGGCATCCATTCACATTCACTGATGCTTGCTGAACATTTCTGCAGACCAAACAGTGGCTGTGAGCACAGTGAGGTGGTGGGTGGTGCATTTCAGTAGTGTTGACAGCAACAGTCAATCACCTCTGCTGGTGAAGGTCATTATGAGTGTGGCACGCAGGATCTTGTTCAATGATGGTGAAAATGTATATCTAATGGTGGTGACTATGGTGAAAAATAGTGCCTTTAGACTGAGACTTTGCTCTATTAAATTGTGTTTTTGTGCTCTTATGTCTTTGTAGTTTCCATGGTAATAAATACATTACTTTTGAAGTGATGTTAATGAGTGTGTGTACATATACATAAGAATATAAATTACTCCCAGTGTAAGATTCAAACAAACACTAACACTTAGAGGTTTCTTCAGTAATAATGAAATTATTTGTCTGGAATTTGGATGTTTGAAAAGAATTAAAATCTATCTTTAAAAATGATAAAGAATTCTTATTTTGTTACTTCAAAAAAAGTACATTACCACTTGCATTTTTATCTTTTATGTTGATGATTTTGTTGCAGATTATTCTATATATATAATTGATATGCTGTGAATTATGCAAGGTGGTAAGGTAATAGGAAAATGAATCATAAATACATTGCAGAATTCTTATCCAGAGATAATTACATTGGAGGTGGATGACTCATGCTTAATGACTGTGTTAGTATCTTCTGTGAAGAAAATGAACACAAACCTCATTAATGCTATGAAATCATGTTACAATAAGTTAAAATATCTATTGAGATAACAGTACAGTAAATTTATTCTGCTTCCTGCATAAATACCCTGCCTATGTAGTTAATGTTATTACTGTAATAGCAGTGCCTTTTTTGATGGTCTGTTTCTTAAAAGTATAATGACTTATGAATCCTGGCACAAAGAACAGGCAGCATCACCCACAATTCACAGGAATGACAGAAGTTGAAAGAATTTAAGCCCTTAGCATATTTTTATCTATTTGAATGCTTATGCATTGCATCTGAGACTTTGAGAGATCTATTAGTAAATCATAATTTGCCCACAATTTAAATTCAAGCTAGATAAAAATATATTTCATCCTACTGGAAAAAGAGTGGTGAAAATTGCCCCTAGCCCGCACTGAATAAAACAGCAAGAATCACTTTCTAACTTGTATTTCTTGCTTGCCTCTTCACCTATATTGATATTTTCTTGTGTTCGGCACTGCTATTAAATATCCACATGCCTGAACAAATATCTGGAGAATAATCTGGTTTACTTTAAGAACAGAGCTGCAGAATGAAAATAAAGTAGGATTCTTTATCTAACTTGATTCTGTCAAATGGTTTTGAAAATAAAATTGAAACAGAAATTGATTTCATATGAAATTTCTTACCAATTTAAATCATAACATCTTACTGAATGTATGGTAAGTTGACTTAAAAGTTGAGCAAGAATTACTGAGAAATATCTGTGCTCCTATTCCTTAAATTCAACATGGATCATTGTTTTCTCACCTCTTGAATATTGTTTTCTGGCCTGGAGAGTGTTTTAAACGGAAGATCACAAAGACTGGTATTAATAGTGCAGATACTAGCAACAAGTGACTCCAGAATAACTTTTATTAGACCGGTTATTTGCAGTGATCTATGCATACCTAGAAAATATGATGGTCTGTAGATTCTCCATGCATGTGCTGACTGACTACATGTTGTATTTTTGATACGAGTGCTGAATGATACAGATGCACATGTTTGATGTGGGCCCACTTCACATTTGTGCATTGCTTTTCCAAGATTTATCTCATGCTAGATGTCCAGAAGAAAAATAACACAGCTGTATAGTAAGGCAGTACATTACCACGAGAAATCACACAAATATTAATAACTAAATTTAATTATGTGATAAAAGGATTTCAGAAAACAGTGTTGGAGTTTGAAACCTGCCTGTGTCTTAAGGGTCCACAGCTACCTATTGCAACAAAAGGGTCTGAATTTGTTATATGCTACAAAAAATATCCTGTACATTTTTGAATATACTGTAGTTTGTGTAGGTTATTATTTTAGTACACTGTAGAGAACTAGGCAGTAGCTTGAATGCATTGACAATAAATGAGTAATTAAATAAAGAACAAAACAGAAAAAAATAAGAAGCATTAAAATCCAAGACTTTGAACACACAGTAGTCTTCCCCTGTTGTTCAAGTCTCTGGCGTGGGGTTTTCATTGACTGATGGCTGAGGATGGGAGCCATATTCCTCTCATTTTCTCATCAGCCAGTCTTGATCCAGCTTTGAATCTCCACAGGGTTCACTGCTACTAATGATTCACTCCATTTAGCACAATGGCTTATTTTTTGAAAATCAGGCATTTCTTCTCTAGTGAATTAATGTTGCACCAGTATGGACAGCAGTGAAACAGTAATATAATAAGCCAATTTTCAGCAGAGCTTGTTGAATGAACATCAGTAAAAATGTATGTCAGCGAAAGAAAGTTTCTTAGAAAATAAAAATATTCAAACAAACATGGAATGATTGTTGGAAGAGATCTTCAGGATTATCTAGTTACAATCATCTGCCATTGGCAGTGATATTTTTCACTACTTGTTGTTGAGATCTAGTAGACTTCATTAGACTATTCTTTTAATCTGATTATTTATTTGTCATATTTATTTGCAAAACTTATGCAAGCTGAAAATTCAAGAAAGCATTCAAATGTTCATTTTTAAATTTATCACACTATGCTTCAGCTAACCATGAAGATTTTCACTTGTAGTGTTCCCATATGATTGAAAGCTGTTCTGTAGTTTTATGGCAAGTATTTCTGCCTTAAAAACTACACTCCCTTAAAAACAGAAGTTACTGAAAAAGATTTAATTTTAATATTTAAAGCAGAAGTACAACAGTACCATTTATTGGAAAAATAACATTTTTAAATCTCCACAAGATGATTTCTATTAAATTCTTCTGATTCACTGGAACTATAGTACATCCATGGAATAATTTAACAAGCCTCCTTTCTATACAAAAAGACATAACTCAGAGCTTCTCTTGAGCCACGAGGAAAGCATGAAATGTTAACTATTCATTTATTTTCACCATATCTTTGCATCTTACACAGAGCTGCTCTTTGCAACAGCTGTGGATGTTCCTCAGGCATACACCAGTTAGAATTTATTTACTGTATGCAACTTAGAATGACAGTGTAATGTGTCAATACATGGCAAGCCATCTGCACTCAACTGTCAGTTAAAAACATACTTTGACACACAAAACAAAATGTTAATATTACTATAATTGTATTATAAAAAACATTCCATTAGATATCACTCACACGTCTTTTTAGAAAAATGGTCAATTACATATAATTATTATGTCAAGGGTAACTTGTTTGAGAATGTTTGTATGTAATTAATGCAAGTAACTAGTCTCTCGGCAATGCATAAAATAGAAATTTTCTATTTAATTTCTTAAATCTTGGATTTAAAAAAGTGTCGTTATTTTTAATACATATATTTTAGCAGGTTAGAGGAATTCTACATAAGAAATGATACAAAAAACATATCGAAAAATATTTTTAAAAAGTAGTTTTTCAAAAGTTCTTTGGGTAAGTATACTTACCATATGCATAGGTAGAAATTTTCGTAGAGTGTCTCTGAAATTTTCTATTTCCATAATTAAAACTCTGAAGTGTATTCAAATTCACTTTTCTACAGATCTTCTATCACTGTAAACTGGATTTCTGCAACTCACAGTGTTTTTTATCATTAATATAAAATGCAAGATTGTACAAATTTATATTTTTCCCAACATTTAAATAAGTTGACTGTCATATAATGTGTAAAATTAAACAGAAAAGTGGAATGGAGGGGAAGATTTTCCCCTTAAATATCTTAGGTTTTTTATCTTCTTGTTCTTACTAGCTATCTTAATCTTCACAAGATCCTGTAGCTCTTCCCAGTACAGTAACATATTAGGTGAACTTTTTAAAAAAATGTATTGCAATTAAAACAAACAAACAAGCAAGAACAGCGAACAAAAACCATGCAACTTCACAATATGTCCTTTTTGTACTTATTCCAATAGACTTGAACATTACTTGAAGAGTTGGGTGAGAACAACATATTGTGCTGTTTTGTTAAACCTATGACTTTATTCACAGGCAAATAAAAAGCTAAACCTGCAGTTTTTCAAACACAAGTTTCATTCTGTAAATTCAAAAAATACTCTCAATGCATAAAAGTATTGCATGCGAACTGTATGGTACAATGTCTGCCTAGTAACATTAATGCAATGTTAGTGAAACCTTTCATGAAAGATCAGGCACATCTGTTCAGACTTAGTACACTGTTCCATAATTTAAGAAGTAGTGACTAGCAAGATTCAAATGCATTGTTCATGGAGCACAAATCCAAAGTGAGAGTTTTCTGAGAGAAAACTTAAGTTTTTGTTGGACTGAGCATATCTAAACCTCTCATTCCTCACCTCACTACTTTCCCCCAGCACACAAGGAGAGGAAAAGGAAAGAAAATAATTCTCCTCATTGGAAAAAGTAAGATGTAGGAGAGGGAGCTCAATGACATGTGGGACATTTGAGTGGAGAATGGAAAATACAACTGAGTCTGGGATCAGCTGATGGATTTCATTTTAAACCTCTACTTCTGTCTGAATTATCAGTTCTGCTTTGTACCTTTTAATAAATGTTTCCTATTACAGTTTGCTTTATTTTGTAACAAAACAGTAGTTTATGTAATGAGAACTGTAATCTTATTTGCTTTTTTTCCAGATGAGAACAGGTAGAAAAAGGATTCTACTTTCAAGCTTTGGAAGCCTTCATGTATTTGCACAACAATATTGTAGTATCTCCCTTTAAAAAGCCATTCGAATTATAGGTTGATGTTACTACAATAAATTCTGTCACACAGCTTTGTAAACAAGTTTCCTTTAAACATTGATTTATTATCTAAGCAGAGAGACACAGTTGTTCAAGATCTAATGTCTCACCGGTCACATTTGAAATTGGAAAGTCTTCCTGCAGAAAAGCACAATTGTTATTTAAGATCTAGCTTGCCTCACTGGTCACATTTGAAAGCTATTGCTGTCTTTTCTGACTCTATTGCCTTCCTGGTAAATAATAATCTTGCTCCCTTGAAATCACTTCAGCCTCCCTGCTTACTCAGTGGAGTTCTCTGGAATTAAACAAGACCCTATTTTTTTTTTCTCAAATTTTTTTTTCCTCCCAGTTTTAATTAAATTACTGAGCTAAGAAAAAACTCCTTTTCTCTTTCCAATTCAGCTGTTGCCTTTAACGGCTTATGTAGGTTACTTGATAATGTTAACAAACACTCTAATAGCAGCAACAGGGCAAGGCATGCGGTAAAGATTAACTGGGCAAAGTAACATTCTGCCTCTCTATTTCACCCAGAGCATGCAAAAGGTGCAAATTATGGCATCCACAGATGCAGAAGATCACCCAGCTTCCTGCAAAGCACAGTGTGCTGTAGCATGGAAGTGGAGATCAATATTATTTGTCATTGCACTTATTATGCTGTAACAGAGGAAGGTTTCTGCATATCTGATTAATCATAAACGAAAAGCAATATTATAGGGTCACTGGACATGTTTCTAGCACTGAACATTCATCCAAATTTCCACAGTATCCCTTCTATAATTACTGGTTTAAAGTTTAGACAAAAAAAAAATTTAGAAAATTCACTGTGACACTATAAATGTTTCATGTTTTTTTTTTTTTTAATTATACAAGTTCTTCTCTTTTTCCTTCTTTTTTTCCTTCAAAGATATAAATTGTGAATGAACTATTATTCGAGTTATCTTATCTTTGAGGAACTTGGATCTAGGAAATTGCCAGATTCATAGAAGTTGTTACTCTATTCTAAATAGTTGCATGATGATAACATAGCATATAATATGTTGAATGAATGTTATAAAAATTCACTACTCTCAAAATTAAACCCTTAGTTTAATCAGTAGGACTTGTTTTTGAAAGAATACAGTTCTGCATGAGTATATTTATCTGTTGGATATTTAAAAGAACAGAAGATAACTTTAAGTTTTTCACTACAGTATATCAACACTTAATTCTGCTTTCACTGTTGTTTTTTTTCTGTTTCTGCATAAGAATGTGAAAATTGCTTTTCAGAGTCACATCAAAAATCCAGTATTATAATGAAAACATGACACAATGAATGTGTCCAGGGTATTGCACGAGAAGTGGGGTATATTCTATGTAGAAATGATAATTATCCTTCCAGGAGCACCATCTTTGTAATTCTTGGTTAGTACTTCTGATGGATTGATATTGGAAGTGATATCAAATTCTTCATAATTTTTCAGCTTTGACTCTTTCATATTTTTCCCTTAGTATTGCTACGTAGAGAAGTTTCATTATTTAATTATACTACTTGGACAAGAATTTTACTTAATCATAGAATTATAGAATTATAGAATTATAGAATTATAGATTCACCAGCGTTGGAAAAGGCCTAAAAGATCATTCAGTCCAACCATCCACCTATCACCAATAGTTATCACTAAACCATGTTCCTCAACACAAGATCTAAACTTTCCTTGAATACCTTCAGGGTTGGTGACCTGATGACTCTTTCAGAAAAGTAGTATTTCCTAATATCTAGTCTAAATTTCCCCTGGTACAACGTAAAGCCATTTCCTCTTATCCTATCACTAGTTACACAAGAGAAAAGGATGACCTCCAGCTCACTACTACCTCCATTCAGGTTTCGTTCTGTTTGTTGTCTATTGCTGTCTGTTAATAGAGATTGTATCACATCTCTGTCATATATGATCTGCAAGCCTGTCTCAAAATAAAAGAAAAAATAGAACACTAAAGCACATCTGAGCAACAAAATTCCTTGAAATATCTCAGATGAGCATCTCATATCCAGAACTTACTAAGGAGGTTAATTTCAGGACATTAAACAAACTCAGATAACTACCATGGGTGTGCATAACAGAAGGGAGGTCTTTCTAACAGCTGGTGTTTTAGCAAATTCTTTTTGAACACAATACTGCTATCAATGTTAATGGAAATATATATTTGAAAAAAAAAATAGTTCATTGCTGTTAACAGTAAAAATGTAAGCAAGTTTTTAATTAAGAGTACTTGAGAAACTAGGAGACAAGTCTGTAAATGCTTAGTATCTGATGAAAATTTTCTCACTTGGTGGTTTCAATGTGTTCCTCCTTGACACTCCCTGTGTTAAAGCGAACTCAAGCCTGCATGCACGGATTGATGTTAGTGCTTATCTTAAAATAATGTTTCTAATCATGTTTAAAAATCAAAAATGAACAGTTCTCCAACTCAAGGCCATAGGCAATGTTGGCTCTAAGGAAGGTAAGAGAGGACACAGTTTTGAGCTAATTTTAAATTTTATATTTTAATTATATATACTATAGTAAGCTAGGATAAATCGTAAGAGAAAATAATGCACATGTACATATCACAATTCCATCAGCTGTAACAGTGTCTAAGTATATCTGCAACATTTCCAAATTGATCTGCCCTCTCTTCCTGCTGCCATAGACAGAAGTCAGCTCTCCTAGTGCTTTGCTCCTTACTGAGTAGGAATACAGGAAAGTACAAGCTACTGAAGGGAAACCAGCCATAGTTTCTCCATGCACATATGTAAACAAAAAGTAAAAAACATGGCTATGTAATTGTCAATGCTGTGGTAACAGAGAAGCTAGAATATTTGTTAGGAGACTGAATACAATACTTCCAAATTTCAGCACCTGCAATTTTTTGGGGGGAGAGAAAGGAAAGGAAAAAGGGAAAGGAAAAGGAAGGAAAGGAAAGGAAAAAAGGAAAGAAAAAAGGAAAGGAAAAAGGAAAGGAAAGGAAAGGAAAGGAAAGGAAAGGAAAGGAAAGGAAAGGAAAGGGAAAGGAAAGGAAAGGAAAGGAAAGGAAGGAAAGGAAAGGAAAGGAAAGGAAAGGAAAAGGAAAGGAAAGGAAAGGAAAGGAAAGGAAAGGAAGGAAAGGAAAGGAAAGGAAAGGAAAAGGAAAGGAAAGGAAAAGGAAAGGAAAGGAAAGGAAAAGGAAAGGAAAGGGAAAGGAAAGGAAAGGAAAGGAAAGGAAAGGAAAAGGAAAGGAAAGGAAAGGAAAGGAAAGGAAAGGAAAGGAAAGGAAAAGAAAGGAAAGGAAAGGAAAGGAAAGAAAAGAAAAGAAAAGAAAAGAAAAGAAAAGAAAAGAAAAGAAAAGAAAAGAAAAGAAAAAGAAAAGAAAAGAAAAGAAAAGAAAAGAAAAGAAAAGAAAAGAAAAGAAGAAAAAAAAAAAGAATTAATCTGTGTTGTTATATGCAAGCTTTATATTTGGAGAGAAAAGCTGAGACAGAGAAAAATCACTTGTAAGAAAGCCAAAAACTACAAGTCAGGTGATAACTTTAAATAACAAATGCTTTAGTAACAAATGTTGATTTCTTTCCTTAGAAATTGGATATTGAATCTCCTGAATGTTCACGATTTGTGAACAGGTTCTGAAAGTTTTAAGCTACATGGAATAGCAGGGGCTTTTGCAAGACTTATTTTAAATGAAGGGAAGGTATTTACATCATCTTCCTAAGGTAATTACCACTACATCTTCTATACTGTTGTAACATATGGAACTTTTTGTCAGTGTACTTCATATTATCCAGTCTCTGTATCTCCTATACTCGTATTGATTCCTTTACTCTGTATTCTTATTTCTCTTAAGGATTTTTTTTACACATTTGCTCAGAATGGATTTTTTTTCTGTGGTACATCTATCTCTTTTTTATTCCTTTTTGTTCACACGTATTTACCTTGCTTCCTATGTCATTTCAGCTCTTAGGAGAAAAAACAGTGAAACAGTGTTACCTCCAAAGCAAATTAGAACTGCCAATTTAGTTATGAACAAGATTTGCTTAGTAAAGCTAATTCTGATCAATATCAACCATTTCTGTTCGGAAGAGAGAAACTGATGAGGCTACTAAGAACTGCAATATAAGAAAAGAGAAATAATGCAGAGCAACAATTCTAGCTGGCAATATTATTTATTACTTGGAGTCCGATGGTTAGACCCAATTTCTTATGTCATTGACAGTTTATTTTAAAGGTGAGGGACTATTGTGTTAGATTTCATATCTAAGATGAGCAGCTAGCTAAGATGCAACACTCTGTCTGAGATAATAAATCAATATTCCATAAATACCTTACAGCTGTTTTAGCTGACTGTACTGCAAAAATACTTTTATTTTGGAATGTGGAATAGTTTTGGCATGATGTTATTGATTACCCAGTACTCTGAAAGGATGCCAGAAGTCATGAAATCGACAACATGGCACAAATTCTTTTATAGCATATTTAAAAAAGTAACTCTTGCTATTTAATATCACGTGTCTAATTTGTGCCACAGATGAATCTGACACAGTCCTTAAATTATAAGTATGGCTAAATTATGGGTGAGAATAAAAAAAAAGAGGAAGAGTAAATATATTCAAATTATTTTTGTTCTTTTCAGCTTTACTGGAATGTAATAATTCTCTCAAAACCAAAAAATAAGTGAATATTTTAGGATATCCTAAATGGCACTGGTTAACATAATTAAAGCTGGTGATGTGTGTAGTATCCAAACACTGCTAAGATTATTGTAGCTGACCTAGCATGGAGAAGCAAGTGATGTTGAAAGCATTTTAAGTAACATATACGCTGTAGTAATGCTGGGAGCATTGAAAGAAGCAGATGAAAGTGCAAGGACACCTTCAGCATAATAGGAATGAGGCAGTCACCTAGGCAAAAAGCATTGTGGCCACTGATTTTGTAAATGACTTTTGTGCCAAGGACAGGCATATTTCTCTTGAAGCAGTAAAAGCTTTACTGATATCATGCAATGTGGCCAATTTCAAACTAAAATAGACTTCAAGTCACTTTTATATGCAAAGATTATGATTTGCAAATTTATCAAAAAATCCCCAACATTATTATATGGATTAATTTCATTATTAGCTTTGTGAACTGCAGAATTATTATTTGTTAAATAAAATTGAATCTTTAGAATTTTAAGAGGGTAAATATACAAGTATAAAATATATTTCCAGTAATATATCATCTAACAAACAATGTCATATGAGAATTTTTTTTTTGCTGTAGACCATCTTTTAAATATTCAAGGCTGGTAGTATATAATTTCAGTAGAACTGTGAATACTATGAAAATATTGTTCTGATTTTATTAGAGTGAAATTGTAAATCTGAAGTGGCTTTTTTATTATTTATATTTATCTTGACTTAAGCCTATTACTCTTTTCCCATTTTCCTACCATGCTTATTGGTTCTACTTTTATAATGGCCTTTAGAGTTTAAGACTAAATATGCCAAGAAAGCTTCCCATGAGAGAGTAGTCTTTATGTTTAATGTTATTTTTAATAGAGAATAAACCATATTTTAAAAGAATTTTTAAAAGAGTTATTTGGTTCATTTTTTCACTTCTACCCTCTTCTGGGATCTTAACACTGAAGTTCATCTATTCACTCATTTTCAGAGCTTGTGTACAAGGTCTACTCATAAATGTTGACTTGAGGAAATTTGTTAATCTTTTCAGTCTCATGGATCCACACAAACCTCAGGATACCTTCCTTTTCTTTTAAAACCCAGTGATAAATCACATTATTTTTCAGTGAAATGCATCATCAATTTTTGGGAGGTTGTATTTAACTGCTTGTCTTAATTTTAACATATGCTTAAGGTAACTACATATGCAATAACCCTATATGTAGTCTTTAAACTGTTTTTTTTTTTATAAGAATAATGGATATATAAAAAGGCCTGCCCTCTCTGCTCTTCATCTTATTTTGAGCCAGAAAAATCAGAATTGTCCTTCGAAGGCCATTGTCCTAATTGGAGGCTTTTACCTCTGATTTTTTTCCATGCATCTCAATTAATAACATGAGATGGATATGGACAAATTTAACAGAATATTGGTGGGAATGTTAGAATCATAGAAACCTTAGAGTTGGAAGGGACCTCTGAGGGCCATCTAATCAAACTCCCCTGCAATGAACAGGGAAATCACAGCTAGATCAGGTTGCCCAGGGCCTGATCCAACCTCACCTTGAAAGTCTCCAGCGACAGGGCATCAATCACATATTTGGGCAAACTGTTCCAGTGACTCACCACCCTCACTGTAAAAGACCTTTTCCTCATATCTAAACTGAATCGACCCCCTTTGAGTTTAAAACCATTTCCTCTTGTTCTGTCTCCACAGACCCTGCTAGAGTCTGTCCTCTTCTTTCCTGTAGCTCCCCTTTAGATACTGAACAGCCATTATCAGGTCACCTTGCAGCCTTCTCTCTTCCAGGCTGAACAGCCCCAGCTCTCTCAGCCTGTCCTTATAGGAGATGTGTTCCATTCCATGGATCATTTTTGTGGCCCTGTACAGTATAGGTCTATACTTCTCCTGTACTGAGGATTCCACATCTGGATGCAGTACTCCAAGAGAGACCGCACCAGAGAAGATGGACAAGATCACCTTCCTCAACCTGCTGGCCACACTTCTTTTGATACAGCTCATGATATGCTTGGCCTTCTGGGCTGCCAGGGAACTTTGCTAGCTCGTGTCCAAATTCCCACCCACCTGTACCCAAATGTCTTTTCCAGAAGACATGCACTCAACTCTTTCATCCACCAGCTTATATTGGTAGTGGGGGTTGCCTCAACTCAGGTCCAAGGTCTTGCATTTGTATTTGTTGAACCTCACGAGGCTCACCTGGGTCTACTGCTCAAGTAAAACCCAGGGATATTTAGTAACATTCAACTTCTACTTCTTTGTGCTAATAAAAATAAAGATGTACATCACTTTTTGCCTACTGGAGAGACAGAAAAGAGGAAGAATTAATCATCTTTTAAGTTGAAGTGTTCACATTATCTCCTTAGGAATGATTTGTGTGGAAATTTAGATTTTCTGATTTAAATTCTTTATTAAAGTTCTATGTTAAAATTGTCTTGCATTTGGAATGCAAACATTTAATTTTTTCAACCAGAACAGATGGCCTGGAATGATGCTAATATGAATGTCTTTGGAATTTCAGCACTAGATTGATTAGCACCAAGAGAATACCAGAGGGAAACAGGAAGATAAGTCCTAGAAGAGCACTAAGGAAACTGAATTTTAATTCCTTAAATGTTATAGGACTTAGGATTTTCATTAAGACCTTTTTTTATATTTCCTGTGTTACCTACAGAGCATCACAAGAAAGAAGAGCAAGTGATAAGAAATTTCTCCTTTTAGGCATTTGAAATAAGGTGTTGAGTAACAGGGAGGTTGATAACACCTCCAGAAGAGGAAATAACTATTAATGGAAAGAGAAGACAAAACATTTACAAAGAATACATTTACAGATTTGTCTTTTTTCACCAATGAAGAAAGTATTTGTTAACCATAAAGCAAGAGAACTCTATTATTGTCATTGTTATTTCAAACTTGAGGGTGAAGAGGAGAAACTGAAATAAGTCATCAGCTACTTCTTTGCTTCAGTAACACTGGAATACCAGTGTTGTCTGATGCATTACCCCCAAATTATGTCTAATTACCCTGGTCTTTTTTTTTTTCTGATATTATTTATTAAAGTAGAATTACACAGAAGGAAGCACAAAATATTTTTGAAAAATACTGAATAGCTTCAAGTTGTTTGAAAGAGACTGAAACTAAACAGATCCTCTACGACTTGCTTGAGAAAGCTAGCAAACTCTGCAATTTGCCTTCTAGGCTCAGAATGAAAAGTAACTATGAAAGGTACCAAAATATTGTATTTATGATGGAGAAGGTGCTCTTCCACTGTAAGGAAAGTCTGACTGAAGGAAATCAAATTACACTGTGGGAGTTTGTGTCAGCCTTCCTTTTCATGGATTTTTTTTCTTGTCTCTATAAAATGTAATAGCTTATAATGATATATATTTCATCTCATAAAGTTCTCGTCTGATTTGGAAATAAATCCCACTACCCTTCCAGATTTGAAATTAAATGAGAAAACAGTAGCTATTCTGTAACTTGGCACACAGTTACAGTGAGACTGTGACAGAAAACTCTTTTACTTCCTGCATGCAAGACCAGGTTTCTCAAGAAGGAAGACACACTAGAAGAAAACTTACAGAATCACTATGCAAAAACAATGATATAAACAGCTTTTCTGCCAGGCTCGTTCCTAGTGTGACTCAGCCTATCAATATTAATTTTAGCTTACTGCAAATTTATCATGCACCATTTCCATCTACAAGGAAAGAAGATAAATCCAAGTTTAGATGTCTTAGCAGGAGCTACAAATATAGACAAGACAAAGAATAAGGTCATATAATCGATTTACAAGTGGTTCATCCCTGATACATGCTTCCTGAATTCCCATAAACATAATTCCATAGAATTATGCACAAGAATAAGGTGTACTCATGTATTCATTTATTCATGAGTCTGTTTGGAGGACTGAGGTTGAGAAAAAGAAATTAGAACAAAACAAGGAAACAATTGTTTCTACTCCTAATTCTCTTATTTAATGTTGGTTTCATAAGCACAATGGTGAACTTATTTATAATTTTTATGAAAGCAACGAGCACTTCTGCAAGATTGTAATTTAACATTAATAGTCTGTGCATTATTTAAAAGTGTTTGCCATTTTATCTTGGTGTTATAGATGGCTATTTTTTGAAGTGTCATTTCTGATATTATACTTCTAAAATAATTCTTTGTCCAATTTGAATTTCTTCATCCTAATTATGCATATCAATTTCCAACACTTCCTTAGAGAGTAAATAAACTGGCTTTACACTGAATAAATGTATTTTATTTTTTTAATCATAATAATGGTAAATTAATATACATACATACATACATACATACATATATTTCTGTCTGAGCTTGTGGCTTACGAACTATTTGTAATATACTGATCAGTTTGGATGTTAGGATTATTTTGTTGTTTGCTTTTTAATAAAACTACAAATATATCTTGAATGATATTCCCTTATGAAAATTTGTTTAGCCTGTCCATTTCAGAGAAATAAATAAGGGCATATCCCAATTACTCCCACAGATATTGTCAGCAAACAGGTCATATAATATATTGGGCAAATTACACTGTCAGCCTCCTACAGATCAGTGAGTGGTGCTTCTCTGAAATAAAAGAAGTATTTTTCTTGCCACCAGTAAAAATAATTTGATTATTTCTACAGATTAAATGGTCTATGTTTTATGATTTTTAAGCATTTACTTAAGTTTAATGATTTTGATTTTAGCTATTTCCTGTGGATGAAAGAAATGAATATGACCATACACTCCCTTCTATTAGAAAGTACCTATGTTTGGAGAAACTGAAATTTTATCATACAGACATCATTTTTTATCCAATTACATGGAAAAATAAAATGGAATGACTAAACGAGCAAACAAAGAAGCCAACAACTGAAACACAACATTAAAGTTAAAATCAAAAGCATAAAGGAACCAAAGAAATAAGCAAGTGGTAGTGTTTACTTTTAAACTAGCAGCTTCAACATACCTGCAGTCCGGTCAAATACAATAGACTGGCATAATTATATACACAACGATGTACATTCATTTTAATGAAATGAATTTGGAACTACTTACGCATGCAAATCATGTGATTTTAATCATGTAAAAGTACAGTGATATTAATGAATTGAAGTGCTTTGAAAGCAGAAATGTCAGTAATGCGTGGTGCATGTATTTTTCAAATGAAATTGAAATGCTTATTAAATATATCAATGAGATCTACTTAAAGTAAGTATCTTCATCTTGGTTTACTAGCATTTATGTTTGCTGTCTCACTCTTATGGGTTTATTGAATAACACGGATTCTCGAGTGAAACAGTTCTCTGATTTTGTCCAAGTTCATTGCTTAAATTTTTCTTTTCAACAAGCAGAAGTTATGACAGATTTTGGCAATATGAATTCTCTTCTCATTTTTGTAATATTGACAAAATATCAGGTTAAATTTTGCCTTGTAATTTCTCCTAAATTTGTATATAACTACATATTGACCCCAATTTTTTTTTCCTTGGGTGAATTAGCTTATTTTGTGATATGTAACACATTTTAATTAACAATGAAATAATGTCTGTGAAACATTTTTTAAAGACTATGCAGGTATAATTGTTGCCATAGAAAAAAAGTTTGAAACAAGAAATAATGTAGAAAAGTAATTTTTTTTTGTATTAAAACTGCTATTAATAAACAGGGCATAATATTATAAAAACATAGTAGTTTTGCTGTTTTGCAAGACAGTAATAACTAAGATAATGGCCTATTTTGTACTGTTAGCTACATAATGATCTTCATCTTTACATTAGTATAATATTTATATATTTGTAATTTAAATGCATTTCATTCAGTACAAATCTTAACTTGAATTTAAAAGATTGGAAATATAAGTTTATGTTCTAAATAAAATCTCTACTAATACATCAATTAATATGTATAATAATCTTTGAATCTTGTGATTTTTGAAATCTTTGTGACTTTTGTCCTGTGAAAACAATAAAATTAATTTTGTTTTCATTCTTTTAAAGGTAGCGATGCTTCCCTTTGGGAGAGTGAAAACATTTGGATTATAGCTTTACATAATTTCTTTCCTTACTTCTTTTGAAGATTTTAGAGTGTCTCAGGTTTCCTGGGAAAAAAATCACATTTAAGTTTCAAATTACATATTCAGCAATACTGGGATTGTGTTTTTCCAGTGTCCTTTGTTATAATACACTTGCTTTTAGCACATAAACTTTGAATTTTAGTTCTCAGCTTGCTCACTCAAGGACCTATGTTCATTGTTCTACAGAGTTAATGTAGATGAATGTATCAGGCAAATGAGGAGAGGTTTATTTGTTATTGCAATATATAAACATATTAAGTGCATTGGTGTCTTAATATACAGAAAGACTGGAGCAGCTTTTTCAGTTTCATTGTAGACCTGGTCATTACCTAAATCCTGATCCTAATGATTTTAATGATGTCACCACCAAAACTCATGATTGTGTACAAACATCCACACATGGAGATTTTTTATTTCTACACATAATTGTAAATTCCAGCAACTTCTGTGCTTTGCAAGTGCAAAAGAGGTCCCCCATCTTAATGACTAAATCTGGTTTCAACAGAAATATTTTCAAGTGGAAAACTCTCTAAACTGCCACTGGCTACTAAAACGTAATGGAAAATGTCATGCATGAAATTGCAGAATAGACAGAGGCAGTTACAAAACTGACAAAATAACTAGAACAGGTTATTTGAAATAACATGCAAATGATATTTTAAGGAGGAAAAATGCATTCTGTGAACATTTTGCAGCACAAAGCCTCTTAGGCAAAAAGTAAGCAAGGTAATCATCAGTGTTACAAAAATTTTAACAAATAGATTTTGTCACTGCAAACTCTGAAGGTTTGTCTTCAGTAATTGTTTGTAAAAGTATAACAATTTGGTGTACTAGCATCTGTCATAAACTGCTTCTTTAAATGAAAAAGTCCTTTTGATGGCTGTATCATAGGATTCCCATGGTCACAGTTTTCTAGAAGAATCTGTCATTTCAGAGGATCCTTAATATTTAAATTCCTACAGTGTCTGAGATATTTTGTTGAAAGTTACTGTGGAGCATCTAAAACTATAAACTTGTTCTGCTCTGTGAAATAGGATTGGTTTAACTTCTGGCATCTGTCCATAGAGTTTTGTGTACCATTAAGCATAAAAAGCCTGATCACATCGCAGAGGATTAATGTGACAGTTAGCTCCAATGATTTTTATGGGTGGGAACACCAAAATCTACCTCTTCAAGAGCTCGAACACCAACATCTTGATGAAACAATGATTAAAACAAGAATAAAATTGTAATTAGACTAAGACTTTATTTTTAAAACCTGCGATCTTCACATCAGTGCCTGGCACATAAGTTTCACAGCAAACTTATTCTAATGAGGAAACAAATTCAGCTGTTTATTGTTATAATAGATAGTAGACATTTAGTAAAAGTGCTTTGGGAATTTGGATACTATGGGGTTCAACTCCAGCATGTCCTTCACAGGTCGTTCTAGCCTTCCCACAAGATGCAATTCCTCAAATACCACCTCAGAATAGGTCCATGCCATGGGGCACAATGTGGCTGGAAAGCTGCTCCAGAATGGGTTTCTCTCTGTGAGGTCACAGTGCCTGCCAAGAACTTGCTCCTGTGGGGTTTTCCATGGGTTGCAGCTTCCTTCAGGGCATTCCCACCTGCTGTGATGTGCAGCTCATCCCAGGCTGCAGATTGGAGATCTGCACCAACTTAGTCCTCTATGGGCAATAGAGGGACAAATAATTCACCATGTTTCACTCCACAGGCTGCAGAGGAATCCTTGTTCCAGCTCCTGGAACTTCACTTCTCCCTTTCTTCCCCAACCACAGTGTCTCTCACAGTTTTCTCATTTTTCTCTCTCACAGCTTCTGTGCAGCATATTTAAACTGCTTCTTAAACACATTTTCCCAGAGGCACTACTACCTTGGCTGCCAGGTTCAGCCGTGCCCTGAGGTTCAGGCACCAGAACCACGTGTAATCACTGGGAACCAGCTGTCATGGGGCAGCCCTAGCTTCTCCTCACAGAGGAGCCCTGTAGCCCCCACTACCAGAACATTGCCATGTAAATCTAATACAGTAAACTATGAAAAAATAATTAGTATGCAAGTGTATTAGAATTGGCCTTCTGAGATGAATCTTATGATTTAGCCCTCAGTATTTATGATACATGTGCAATCTAAGTGAGATTTCATTACAAAATGACATTATCTCATATCTTTCTTGCACAGATGGTAAGAAAATTAATGAGGATTCTTGACCTTAATTTACATTAACCAAACTTGCAGTAGTGAATAACAATAGCTTAAAATTATTCAGCTGATGAATAGTACTGCATTCAATTGTAAACTTTCTTGAATACTTTTTATACATTTATACCACATAGATTTATACGAAGAAAACCTATTCTATACATAGGATGATTCTGTGTTTATCTAAAATTCATTTATTTAAGCTCACCTGCACTGGGTGAGAATTACTTCTCTTGATCCAGCTGTTCACTTGAAGGCTGTGTAAGAAAAACAATTACATAAGACTTTTTGAATAAGCTAAAAAAATATATATATATATATATATGGCAGTATCAGATGAAGCAGAAGGTTTAAAGCATTTAAAAAATGAAGGATAATTGGTTTTGGATTTCTGTGCTTCTATCAAATGACACTTTGCTATGGTACTTCCTACAGTAATCACTGCTCATTAACTCTGATGTACTCCTGAGTTTCCTGGATGCTATATACTTTAGAGTCTTCGTTACCTTTTCTGAAATCTTTCTCTCTCTCTTTTACTCTTGAAAAAAATATTCAGTCTTCCTTAACTTCTCAACTCTAGAAATGCTGTCATATTATATGGTACCTCAAGAACTAAAATCTCGCATTTCAGGGTTTATCTTTCTAAGTGTGTATGAATACCTAAAGGAAAGGTACAAAGAGAATGGAGACATGATGTTTTCAGTTTTGACCAGTGCCAGAAGAGGCAATGGACTCAAAATGTTCCATCTGGATATAAAGCAGCTGTTCTTTAATGTGCAGGTGACTGAACACTGACACAGGATGAGCAGAAAGTCTGTGGAGCACTCCCTCTTTGGAGATTTTTAGAAATCACCTGGGCAACTTTCATGAGCAGGGTTGGACCAGATTGGCTCCAGAGGTGAACATCAACTATCATGTTGTTCTGTCATCTCTCTCTTTCTCTCTCTCTCTCTCTCTCTCCCCTTCATTTCACTATCAGTATTGTAAACTGATCAGAACTATAATTAGGAATTTTATATTACCTGTTGAGTTTTGTGATGAGAATCACAATCAATGGGCTAGCAGAGTTGTTAGTGAGGAATGTGATGCATACAAAAAAAATAAATCATTATTTAACTAAAGGAAACTAGAATCCATTTTTGCAGCTAAAGGGAAAAAAACAACAATGCCCAACAACAATGACAAAAAAAAAACCACAAAAACCCAACCCAAACGAACAAAACAGCAACAATAACAACTAAAATTCAATAAACATAGTGAAAGAAGAGAAGTAAAGTTTTTTTTTCTGGGTTTTTATTTTGTCCTTTTTTTTACTTAATTTTTTAGTATCTCTTTGATATTTTAGTTTTGAAAGCTTTAGACAGTAAAATCTGCAGTTGTGAAAGGCCATTGATAGTCATCAATTAGATCATTGATTTAGTCGATTGCACTTGGACCTTTTCAACTTTTCCTTTTGAAGTTCATAAGAGCAAGAACTTCTCTAATGCAGAAGCTCCTGAAGACAGTTGTGGGACTAGAGATTACAGTATGTGTTTAAGAGCTACTACATTCTCAGTCAAGACATGCTGACAACATTTCAAGCGGAGAAATTGAAAGCAAAATATTTCAAAGTATTATGCCAATGAAAATACTTCTAATGAAACAGAAGTCACAATTGGTGTAAGTGGATTTCTGGATTCGTGGAGTAATAACTTTTCTGTTAATATCTACCACAATATGCAACAAAAGATTTACAGAAAACATGGCCTATTGAAAATGTGTCTTTGTGATTTTAAAATTAATTGTCATTGATTTTAATGAATTTATGGCTAATTGTTTTATATGTGACAGTCAAATTAGTGCAGTAACTGAGATTTCCAGCTCGTTATATATCATATTCTTTGACTGGTCTTCTAATTATTACTGTGAACTAGTAGGTGGCCGGACATGTTCAGCCTAAAAAAAAAGGTATTACAAAATGAAAAATCCTTAAAATTTATAACATGACTGCCATCTATGTAGGTCACTCTGAACATAATTCCTCTAAATTATTTCAACAGAAACTACAACAGATACAAAGAAAGCAGCAACACTTATAGAGAAAAACCTCAGCCTCAAAGTACTATTTTTCACAATTAGATATATGTGTTCACCAGCAATGAACAAGATCATGCATGCCACAATCAGAAAAATCTTCACTAGTGGAGGTGAACCACTGTTGCTGTCACCTCTGCTGAAATTCACTACTCAGTGCCTCACAGTACTCACATCCATTGTTTGGTCTTCAGAAACATTCAGCAAGCATTGATGAGTGCCAGTGAGTAGTATTTTTCCCACATGGAGGAATGAAAGACGTCTTTGGTTTATACATACTTCCATGTCAGACACACATAGATTTTTGATTTCTACACATAACTGTAAATTCCAGCAACTTCAGTGCTTTGCAATGCAAAAGAGGTCCCCCTTTCCAGATGCCATTGAGTCAGATTGCTCCTCTGTTGCCATCTGTCACATGGTAACCACAAGTAACAAAATACTGGTGGGAAGATTCAACCTCTACTGCCACACCACTAACATCTGCCTCTGATATTGTGGGCCAACAGAATAAAAGAGGAGGCATTACATTACTTTTGGAGCATCTCTTGTACAATGGAAATTCAGAGTACCTTCCAAAAATTTGAATCTGAATTGAATCACTTGTATTTCAGTTGAACTTTACTCTAATCAAATTGTTAATGCAGAGAAAAATAATTACTTAAGAAATGATTATTCCAGAGAGTAGTTTCTCATATAAGGCCAGTAATATATTTATATCAAGGAACCAATAATCTGGTACTTAATTTACCGTAGGATTTCTCCTATCTTTTTTTTACCTAAATCGATATTATGTTTATGACAATTGCAGTTAGGTGAGAAAGTGCTAGTATTGCACATTTTCTGCGATCTGAACTCTTCTACAAAGGAGTATTGGAGATTATTCATTTGCGTATCCTGGAAAATAATGGGCTCTTCTTTCAGCTTCAGTGTTGTAATCATTATCTAAATGCTGCAGTTCCCGGATTCTTTATCTAAACCTACAAATAGATAAACAGCTCATTGCTAAACCGTAAATAATAACACATTTTTAAGAAAGACTCCATATTTTAGGTAATTTAATTCTTTTAGAATAAAAATGTTTCATTTCAAAGCATAGCCATTTTAGAGAGTGACAGTGAAGTACCGGTGAAAGTGGCTTCACGAAAAAAAACAACTATCATTGATAGCCATTACTGCCTAAAGTTTTCTGCTCAGGATTGGTGAAAGTAGTCAAAGAAAGAAAAATACCTTTTTTCTTCCTTATCAGTCCTAACCATTACTACCAGAAAAGGAGACCAGTTTTACATTCTTTACTCTGCCACTACTTTTCAAGCAAGCGAAATTTTCCTTACCAGGAAATCATCATTTGGCCAGTATTCTTTAATGACTGTACAGGAGCATAGTTTATCATGAAAAAGTCTGTAATGACTAAAGTCATTACATTAACATTTTGCTAATAACTTTAGATATATCGCTTCCATTTAATAATTCAAACAAAATGTGCCAAATAGTGATATTGTAAAGTCTGCCATTTCAGCTTTATCTGCAAACCTCTGATTTAGGCAACCAGTAGTTTCCAGGAAACACAATGAATATTAATTAAGTCTTCAGCTTGTGCTGAGACTTTTAATACATTCTATGTTTTGAGGAGGTATCACTCTAGCACATTTATCCTCAATTAACAGAAATGTCAGTTGGTGGATAAAATGAGTATAATCTGATGCTAATCAAAATTTAATAATCCCTTCTTATTATAAAGGATTGTCAGTAGGGAACTGAAATTCACCAATAAGGTTGCTCAGCAAGAAAGCACTTTTGATTAAAGAGAGTGATTTACGTAATGTGCAAAATAAACTTGAGACTCAGCAGATTAACATACCATTCAAATTCAGTTATTCACTTTCAATTCTGCAGCAGCTTTAAAATCTCATTGAAAACTTAAATGTATAAAATTTGCATGAAATGCACATGCAAAAAAACAAATTTCTTCTTATTTTAAGAACATTATTTGTCTGTTTGTTGGGTTAGTTGGCTGTGGTTTAATTTAAGTATCAGTGCAATACTTGGGGGATTCTTAAGTGTTGAGCTTTAAAATTTGTGATCACATTTTTATGGGGAAGACAGTCCTGTTTCACGATGAAGTCAAATAAAAAACTTCTATTAATACTAAGTTGAAGTATACTGTAAACGAAAAGGTATCCTTCCAGTAATATTGTTTACAATTGTATTGGAATACAGAATATGTTACTCTGAAACCTGTGGTTTGAAAATTATATGGCATATCATAAGATAGAAAAAGTATATGAAGTATGACAGTTGTAAGATAGAAGTTCTATTAGATTTCCATTTTGGTTCAGATATATACACAGAGCAGAATAAGAACAACTGGGTGGAATTTTGATCCAATAAGCATTTCCTGATGAATGAGTACACAGCAAAATGCTATTTACAGTATTTACAAAAACAAAAACAAAAACAACCTGCTGATTGTCTCTCCTGAAGTAAAATGATGTCATGACCTCCAGTCTGTATCTATTCTCTTTTGTTTTTAACTCGTAGTACCTAATTGTACCTCCAATCCAACATCTACAGTTCTGTGATTCTGTGATCGTCTCAAACCCCTACATTTTTGTGATTCTGTGATTGTCTCATTATGCACTGCTGTGAACAGACTGGCTCCAACTGCTTGATCACTTCCCTGTAGGTGCAGGGGGATGCTATCTGAAACCATCTCTTCACACATAATAAATCCAGTTTCTGCAGCTGTAAATGCAAGTTCTCCAGTGCCTTGAGAATTCTGGGGGCTTTCTGGTGAACTCATTGCAGTTTATCAGTGCTTTTTCTGTCTTGGGGACTCAGGGATGGATGCAGTGTCCTAATAATAGCAGGTTTTCAACATATGGAAAATATACTGAACTAAGAAGGGAATTGTGAACTTAAAAGATTTGAGCAGAAATCTGCAAGGAAAATTGAAATGTAATAGAACTTCCTTTAAAGACAAGATTGACAGATTTGTGTGCTGCTTCATTTTCCTTTTAATCTGAGAACATCTTTATTAGATAGATAATAACAACGAGGAAACATTTAGTAAACCAATAGAAATCTTTAGGTTACATGTTGAAAACATTCCAGATTCTGTTACTTTTAAAAGCACTTGATGAATGTTCTTGCAGATAATACTCCAAAGCATTTGATTGCTGCTGTACCTGTACTCAATCAACAGCCAGTTATACATAACAGAAAATTAAACTGTTAAATGTTTGTGCTGTGTTTTTAAGGTAAAATATCCCAATGTAAGATCAGAAGGAAAGATAGACTTCTTAGTGGGTAATGGTAAGCATTCATCAAAGCGAAGGGCATTTCATTCTTCTAATAGACAAAGCACTGCTTACTTTTCAGTTACATGAAGAGGCTGTCAGCATGCTTAGGGAAACAGACTCTTTTAAGTTATAATTCAATGAATTAAAGGATTTTCTTTTAATTTCTCCTTCCTAAGGTATAAAATAGAAAGAATTTGGGAAAAGCACTAAATTAGATGGTTCATTCTAGACTTTGAAGTGAAATGATCACAAGCTATAGGAGCTGAAGAGAACCTAGAGGGGAAGCAATAAAGCTGAAAACTCTACTACCTTCTCATCTGCATCAGGAGGGAATAGCAATTGAGCTGCAAATTGCAACTTTACTGTAAGATTTAGCATACTTTTAAAAATACCTGAAGGGATGTATATTGAAAGCGTTCATAGCTGTTTTCAGCGGTGATGGTATGAATTAATACTTTCATTTTAATTATTTCCCTAACATTGTATTTGAATATTTCTGTATTCAAGACAGGCCATGCAGAAAGACAGACGTCATCTCTCTTACTAACAGCACTCCTTTTTACATGACTCATTTCTTGCTAAAACTTTCTGTCCAACATCATAATGGGTGATCATGATGATTAACTCAAATATGTTCCAAAAATATCCTTTGATGTAAGCATTAAAGCATCAATCATTCAGCTTAAAATTGTGATTTCTTAGCTTTCCAGTTACCTCAGTGATTTTGGAAACTTATATTCATTTCCTGTTTATTTCATGAAATAACTGTTACAGATCCATACCTTAAAATAAAAAATGTCCTTTTTTTTTTTATTCTGCAAGCACATATATGTTTAATAGTTTCTACTATTAGTATAGCTAGAGTACCTAAATCAGATTCTCTCATTTCTTTTCGTGTAATGCAAATATAACTTACTAATGGTTGGTGCCATGTTGGATTATATAAAGTATGTTTTAAGATATACTGCTACATATAAAAAAAGTGTGAAAACCTCATTGTTTCACTCGAGTAAAAACGCTGTGTAAATTCATAACAGGTTCCATTTTGATATTTTCTGTTTCAAAATAAATTTTAAAGAAGTAGTCTTACTAATGAAAAATTTTTAATAGTTTAGACTATTTTATAGTTGTAACACATACTGTTTGGCTGACCGAACTCTAAGGAATGATCAGGCTTGAGAACTGGGCCCATGTGAACCTAATGAGGTTTAATATGGCCAAGTGCAAGGTGATGCACTTGTGCTGGGGCAATCCCAGGTATTTATGCAGACTTGGGGAAAAACTGGAGAGTAGCCCTAAAGAGAAGGACCTGGGGGTCCTGGTGGAAGACAAGCTGAACATGAGTCAGAAGTGTTCCCTTGCAGCCTGGAGGGCCAAAAATATTCTGGTCTGCATTAAAAAAGGAGTGGCCAGCAGGGAGAGGGAAGTGGTTATCTTTTTCTACTCAGCTCTTCTGAGGCCCCATATGGGCTACTGCATCCAGGCCTGGGGCACCCAGCACAAGAAAGATGCAGAGCTCTTGGAACGGGTCTAGAGGAGAGGCACTAAAATGATCAGAGGACTGAAGCACCTCTCCTATGTGGAAAGGTTGAGAGAACTGGGCTTGTTTAGTTTGGAGAAGAGAAGGCTCTGGGGAAGCCTCTTTGTGGCCTTCCTGTGCTTGAAATGAGAGTATAAACAGGAGAGGGAATGATTGTTTACATGAGTTGATAGTGATAGGATGAGGGGGAATGGTTTTAAACTAAGACAGGAGATTTAGGTTAGATATTAGAAGGAAGATTTTCACTCAGAGGGTTGTGGGTAATGGCAAGAGTGCGAGCCAGACAGAACTGCTGGCTATGCAAGAATTTGACCACAAGCCTTGGATGCAGGCAGTGTAAAGATAGGCTGACAAGATCAAGATAACCACATTCAAGGAATGTAGAGAAACAGGACAAACAGGATATTGTAACTAAGGTGATTGGGAACTGTTTATTCAGACAGTTAAGAGTGCCTTGTATTGCTAAGATGTTTTAACCTTAAGGAATGTAACCTTCACCCAATCAGATCTTAACACACATTGCCTTTCTGTGTATATAAGCTTTGAGTTGTTGCTTAATAAATGAACATTAGCTTGCATCAAGCTGGGTTCCCGTCCCTTCATTGCAGCAGTGGGTGTTGATGCATTGGAACAGGTTGCCCAAAAGAGATTGTGGATGCCCCATCCCTGGAGGCATTCAAGGCAAGGTTGAATGTGGCTCTGGGCAGCCTAGTCTGTTGACTGCCCATGGCAGGGAGATTGAAACTCGATGATCTCTGATGTCCTTTTCAACCCAGGCCGTTCTATGATTCTATGATCAGAGATTAGTGAGAGTAATGTAGTACAATGAATTTGTTGTCTCTGAAAGTCTGCTCAAAATGATTCAATTTTTAATGCCACCAAAGCAAGTTATCAAAATACTGAAAAAGTTCTTAAAATAACTTTCTTCTTTTTATTTATTTTTTTTTTATGAAACTGGAAACGGAAATGGTAATGGATCACAGGCAGCAATCCAAATACCTACACACAGGTAGGGAATGCTATACGGATATTTCGTAATCTCAGAACTGACAATAGAGGATGAACAAGCATAAGCTGATTAGAGACCTGCTAACCTCTGCTGAAGCCCAGATCTAGGCTATGTACTTTCAGGACTTTCAAAAGACTTGAGACATCTTTGATTGCTCAGACCTTACAGTATTTTTTTACTTTGTGATGGTGAGAGCATGTGGCATTAATGATGAGCAAATTATTAAAACAAAATATGATGTTTTGAGAAATGTTTATCTGTTATTTGTGTCCCAAGTGTACATTCTTTTTCTTTTTTCTTCTTTTTTTTCCCCTTTTTTTTCTTTCTTTAAAGGAAAACCAAATGAACTTTATCAGGCATACTTTTGTGCAAGGACTTTAGCTAGGCTTAAGGCATAGATTTCAGCCTCAGTTTAGAGATGAAACTGATGGGAACTGTTGTACAAGCTGACAAAAGACACAGCATTGATTGAACTTGTCTCATTTATTATGCAAAAGATGCTTAAAAGGAAAGCTATTATCTAGCCATAGTACAGTACTGATCTTTGAAAGATGAAAGATCTGTTCTAATTCACACAGAAGTCTTTAAAAGTGCCCACTGAAATGAAATACACTTTTGTTCTAGTTGTGTTTAGATTAAGTCAGGTTATTTTGTAATGTCAATGAAGGGAATTGCAAGATATGGAAAGTTACCTCTGAATTCTGCTAGAAATTTTCATAATTAACTGAAACGAAAAATATATTTAATTACATGAAATATTTTCTGACTTTTATAAACCAAGAATCTCTCTATGTACATAAATACACTTTTTTTGGTTTTGTTTTTAACATCAGATACACATGCAAATGGAACATTCTATGACCTCTAATTTGCCTGTACTACCATTCACTCTAGCTAACTCCTGAAACATAATTCTTCACTCATACAGGGTTATATATATGCCAATATTGTTCTGGAAGAAATTGATAGAGGAAGAGAGAGACTTTCTGGTCAAAAAATTCTGGTTTCTAAAAAACACCCCCAAAATATTCAGAGAATTTTTATCTTTCCCTCGTAATAGAAATTTTATCTGTTAACTACAGTTAGACTCTGTTTTAATTTACAACGAACAGGGAAGATAAAGATGTACTGTTGGGCTCTTTAGTTTTTTTAAGACATGCAGAAATACTATATGAAATATTATAGACTTTGAGCTTATAAATCCCAATGCCTCACCTGAAAAATCCTCATTTTATCTATTATTTATTTAGACTGTTCATATAAATTGTCCCTACAGTCTTTATGAGATACCAATGGAAATCCTATACAAATTTTTCACTATCAGGATATTTATCATGTCCTTAACCTGATTTATCCCAGTTTCATTGAAGTATGTAAATAAGGTGTCTAGGACTAAAATTTAAATAGTCTAGTATTCTTAAAAATACTTTTTTTTCTTTTTTTGGTAAATTTATAATGAATATGTAGAATAATTTTAGACAATACATTGTGTCAATAGCTCAGAATATTCAAAACATAAAGACTGGAAATAAATGTTCATATTCTTTCTGTTATTTACATTAGCTGATACAGTTCCAAAGAAGTTGAGAGTTGATGAAAAATGTGTCCTTTCAATCAACTCACTTGAATTAGATTTCTAACGATTTTGAGTGAGTTTCATGCTGAGAAAGAAAAATGCTTAGCAAAAGTTAGACTGAAAAAAAGTCTGGGCAGTCTGTAGCTCTGGGCCATGAATTTGTCTTCAGTAGGAGGGACTGTGAAGCTGGCAAAATAAGTGAAGGAAACAAAATGAAGGTTAAGGTTACTAATGATAACAAAAATGCAAAATAGAGTCATTTTCTCATGAATAAGGGAGAAACTTGTATGATTTTTAATTTTAGTATTTTGTAAAACTGTATTATTAACAAAACATACATGAACATCATGTGATTATTAAACATGAAACTGTATAATGAGATTTATATTATATATATAATGTATAATATATAAATATATATTGTTGTTGAAGACTTTCCAACTCATACAAAACAGAGATGCTAATACAACATAACAAATACTGCTTTAAAAAAAATTTAGTAGAAAGTGTTATCTAGCTAAATTTTGCCTTCCCATATAATAATTAGTTGTAAGCTAAAACACCACAAGCAGCCAAAATGTCCCCGTAATATTTTTAGTCGTTATTGAACTACTGTGCCAGACTGATCAGTTCAACAAAATGGTGGTGCTACTGTCATTTATGAGCATAATTTTGGCTACTATCTTGCAATATTTTATTTGTTAAATTTTAGTGAGTAGAAAAGACGCATGTTTTTTTGTTTTTAATATATTAAAAAGAACAAATATATTCATTCAGTGTTCAAGAGTGTTGAAGGGAAAATATAATACATTACCATATGGTGTATACTTGCAATGTTATGTTCAAACTATGCATATATAATTTCCATATGCCTATAGAAATTACAAGACCTTAAGTGTTCAAATTATCTTGCAACTATGCATAAATACTGAAGTATTTTTGAGGTTTCATAGCAACATAGAGATAAAATCAGAAAAAATAGTGTTCGTTAGTCACAGTACATATGCTGTAGACACGAGTTTAATAAATAAACTATCATTATTGTTGTGCACAACCATTTACAGTATTAAATGTAAGGCTTTTTTTTTTTTCAAGAAACATTTGCCTGGACAGATCTTATACTAAGTTGTAATAGCAATGTTTAAGGCTACAGTATGAGATTTTGACTTAATTTTCTGCTAACAGTTTACAACATATAGTTTTCCATACTGATCCCGAAGACATGATATTTTTCTCTTATGTTTTTTGTTTCAGATACTGATCTTGATACATTTTAAAAACAGACATGATTTTCAGAAACCCCACTGACTTCTGATTAAAAATTTCACTCCAGAGTCTCAGCAGAGAGAGCAGTGTGCAGCTGGCAAACGTACAAAGTAAGTGCTGAAACGAGGTCATACTGTAAAGTCTTCAGATTAAAATTCTTTCTACACATAACCATTCTTCCAATTGAAAATGTCACACCATTGTAATAGACAGTTAAAAGTTAATTTTTTAATTGCTCTGATCTTTTAGATCATACATAACATGCAACTAACTTCCATTGATGCCTTGTTTTTAAACTTGTCTAGTTCACAGCTTTAGTCTTTTTGATAAAATAAATTCTTATCACTATTAACAAATATATATATGTATATATATATAAACTACTTGAAGGAGCTTTTGTGCTTTATACTGGTTTCCTCCTCAGCATTTCTGTAAAGTTTTGAATTTTACTTTTTCCTGTTGAAGTAACACCAGTAAGTTCAGTGTTTAGTGTAGGAGCATTAAGAAAGCAAGGAAACCTGGAAAGAAGTATAAGAATATGGTGTGGGCTTTTTTGGGTGGGGTAGGGCTGGATTTACAATTTCATTTTTTTCCCAAATTGGTGTTGGTTCTTCTCTCTGCTTACATGCTGCAGTAGATTTTGTAGAGGTAATTGCCTAATAACTAAAAATGCAGGACTAAGAATATGTTTGCAACACAGTACAAAGCATTCTCAAAAGGTACTGATTTTCAGACAGTACTACTGATGGACAGAGGCTGAAATATGCACTAAATTTGATTTCAATATTGTATCAGATTTTCAGGAATTCTAAACTTTTAAAATAAAAAGAGGTAGAAAATGGAGATGACTCTTGAACCAAGGGCAATTCTTACAAGAATACTCTTATTACTGAAAAAATGAGACAAAAAGGTATGCAGTCTTGATAGTCTTCTACTGTTTGGTCATTTACTGTCCTTATTCTCTGTGCTTTGAATGATAATGCACATAGTTTTACTATTGCTTTTCTATTTCTTTCAAGTTTCTTCCATCTATTTATTTGTTTGTTTGTTTGTTTGTTTACTTACTTAATTAAAAGCCAGTAATGAAAACTATAAGCCCATAAGGAGACTAGTTGAGTGTTCAATGCAGTTTAACCATACCAACATTTTTTTTTTCCTGGGTTACAGTAGGTGAACACAGTTGTATTCATATTAGTTGTTCTTCAGTAGATCATAGAATCATAGAATCCTTAGAGTTAGAAGGGACCTCTGAAGTCCATATAGTCCAACTCCTTTGCAATGAACAGGAACATCAACAGCTAGATCAGGTTGCCCAGGGCCTGATCCAGCCTGAAAGTCTTCAGGGATGGGGCATTAACCACATCACTGAGCAACTGTACTGTTGCAATGTATAGGAGGAGGAGGTTATTTGATATATGTATACCCGGCATGAGATTAAGAAATCTTAATCAGGGAGATGGGGAAGGGGAGTACAGACACTAATTAGGGTGATGGGGAAGGGAAGGTGGACGATAGAAAAGATAGGAAATAAGCAAGAATTGTGTTAGGTGGGGATAGTCACCATCCGGATTCAACAGCAATCCCATAGCATGCCGTTCCAATTGTCAAAGGCAGAAGAACAGGAGAGGAGTGCAGCAGCAGCAATGGCAGGCCTTGGGAATGCCAGAAGAAGTGGCAATGTCCAGGAGAAAGCAGTGGGTCTCTGGTAGCAGGCCCAGAAGGGAGTCAGTCAGCATGCAGGGATCAGCATGTGAAGGTTCTGATGGAAGAACACCTATCCTCATGGTTGTTGATCCCTCTTTTATCCTCCATTTTTCCTGCATACGTGACATCCCTGGATGCTTGGATAAGTGTCATGTGAGTACCTCCTGAGATGGCTATTTCCCCTGAGATGAGTCCACACAAAAGACTGTTCCCTGGCCATTGATCTGTGGCTTATCTCTTTCTCGTTTTCCCAGCATGTGTCCATCAGTGTCCCTCAGACGAAGGATTTCACAACCCTTTCCCAGAACTTGCTTAGATTTGTTCATCAGCAAGCTTTGAGGCAATGGCATAAAAATAATAATCTCTTATAGCAACCTGTTCCAGTGCTCACTACCCTCACTGTAAAAGACTTCTTCCTTATATCCAACCTAAATCAACCCTCTTTGAGATTGAAACCATTTTCTCTTTTTTCTGTCACCACAGACCACATTAAAGAAGATGCCCCCTTCCTTCTTACAGCCCCACTTTAAAGCCTGTCCTCAGAGGAGAAGTGTTCTGCTCCATGGATTATTTCTGTGTCCCTCCTCTGGACATGCTCCAACAGGTCTATGTCTCTCCTGTACTTAAGACTCCTCATCTGGATGCAGTACTCCAAGTGAGACCCCACCAGCACAGAGCAGAGGGACAGGATCACCTCCATTGACCTGCTGGACATGCTTCTTTTGATACAGCTCACGATACGCTTGGCCTTCTGGGCTGCAAGTGAACTTTTCTGGCTCATGTTCAGATTCCCATTCACCAGTATTCACAGGTCTTTTTCAGCAGAGCTGAACTCAATCCTTTCATCTCCCAGATTATGTTGGTAATGGAGGTTGCTTCAACTCTGCTGAAAGATCTTGCATTTGTTGAACCTCATGAGGTTCACCTGGGTCCACTGCTAAAGTCTGTCACGTCCCTCTGAATGGCATCCTATCCCTTTGATATGTCAACTGCACTCTACAGCTTAGTGTTATCAGCAAACTTGCTGAGAGTTCACTCAGCCCCACTGTCAATGTCACTGTGGAAAATATTAAAGAGTATTAGTCCCAGCATTGAACTCTGTAGGACACCACTCATCGCTGATCTTCACCCAGACACCGAGCCATTGATCTCCACTCTCTGGGCTTGATCCTGCAGCCAGTTCTTTCTCACCTTGAACAGTGCGCCCGTCAAATCCTGATTGTTGTGGGGTACCACGTCAAAGGCCTTACTGGAGTCGAGATAGATGACATCATTGGTTCTTGCCTTGTCAATAGATGCAGTGATATCATCATAGAAGTCCTCTATGTTGGTCAACCAGGATTTGCCCTTGGTGAAGCCATGCTGGCTTTCCTCTATCACCTTCCTGCCTTGATGATGAGCTATCCAAGATCATTAAGCAAGTACAATTCAGCCTTTAAAGTATTTGAAATTTCTTGTGGAATAACGTGTAAATATGCAATTTCTGTCAGTAGGTATTCAATATTCTAACATTAACATTTTTATGAATCACTGAATTCGCAAAGATGAATAAGGAATTAGAAATGGATATACATATAAAAATGATAAAATAACTTTACAAGTAACATTTATTTTCCATAAACATGTAGAAATGTATTATGTGCAAAATTTATTCTCACTATATTATCTTAACAATCACAGATGTAATTGTAAAAATTATTAAAATTCTAAGAAATAGATATGTTTATTTTTGTCAAAATGTAAAATGTTAGTCCAATACCATTTATAAGCACGTTTTTCCTTAGTTTCACAGGAATATGTGTGATGAAGTAGTGGGAGAAGTGATTACATGAGGTATTTTGGACATTTTATGCAGAGTGCTGCCAGAACCAGGCTCGCCTGTTTCCATCTATTAAGTGTAGAATCTAAAGGTTTGAAGTGCCTGTTAGGTATGCAAAAAAATGCACCATACCACAGTTCGTTATTTATGAAGTGGATTCATTATGTTCAGTAACAAGAACTAGAGGAGACAGCTGCACTCCTAAAGAGACAATCCAATGTACTTTCATAATGTTTAGGATTTATACTAAAGGATAATATTTAAAAAGTCCTCTTTGCTCTATGAATGAGAGTGAAACATTAATTAAATTAACTAATGTTAATTCTAACATAACTCAAAATTTGATGCAGTTTTGAAAGAAAGGTCACATCTTTTGTATATCTAAAACCTTCCATATATTCATACCTATAGGCTTGTATAAACTGGGGGTTCTGTTCTTCACCTTGCTGGTAACACAAATACTTAAATCCCTCGTCCAAAATATCAGTGCAATCTTAATTATCAATAAAGATTAGAAGATGAGAGATGGCAAATATATTCCTTGTCCTAAAATAAATTCTTTAATGATAAAGTTTTCTGAACATTCATTTAAGTCTTTTTTTTTAGAGACCATAATTTCTAGCTACCTAGCAAAGCTATGTTCCATTATGTTTTAACCTGCCAAAACTATGAGTATGATGTTTGATCAGTCATCATCTTCTGTTTACAGAAATTGTATAGAGTTTGGAGTTATCAGCAAAAATGAGAGTATGCCATATGACAACCATGAGTCTGCACACAGGATACAAGTGAGATAAACAGGAAGAATTTAGTGTACTGACACTTTTGTTTTTGTATTAATCATTTAGAACATACCTGATTTTAAAGCATCAAAACAATTAAAAATCATAACTATTGTTCAAATTTCTTGTTGTGGAAAAAAAGAAGTGTTAGCTAAGCTGAAATATTTTATTTTGAAAAAAAAACCCAACAAAAACAACAACAAAGAGTAATATTAAAAATCATGATCAAGGTTGAAGAAATAAAAGTAACATTACTTAAGGCAGAAAAATTGTTCTTGTCACATTTACCATATGTTACAAGGCAACTGCTAGTAACACATACAATTAGAAAGCTAAAAAAAAGAGGATAAATCTAACAACCAATGTAACAGATGGTCCATGATAAGTGAAAAGTGATTCATTACAGAAATGTGTATAGAATTATTTCATTGTCATTAACTTGTGTAAAGTCTGATGCAAATTTAGCGAAATGTTTAGCTTACATGAATCAAGAACTGAAAAACTACAAACTTGTCCAGAAATTGTGAATTTGAAAATGCAGTGATAAAAACTGGCAAACGTTAGGAAACTAATTTATTGTCCCAGGTAATACAGTGGAATGTTAATACAACTAACGAGCTATAAAAGTGGTCTTGTTCGATGTTCAGGAAGTCATGATGAATTAAAGAGAAAAAGAAACTGTTGCACAACTATAGGTCACCAATCATTTTTGATACATTTCTTGTCATTGCCAAATAGAATATCTAATATGAAATGTAAAGGAAATGACCTTTGTAGCACAGGGTCTGTTAGCTTCTTGTGATGTTAGCCAGCAGAGAGTCAATGATTAACCTGCATTTGAAAATGTCAGCAGTCTTATTCCTCAGAGCAAGTTTGCAGAACTTTATCACAATTCCGTGTTCTGAAGTTGGACTTTGTTATTTCAACATGTGAAAAATCTTAGTTATGGGTGCACAGAAACTTCCAAATTGTTCCTCAGATTCCAGGGAAAATTTGATCTAGTTTGTCACCATAAAAATGTAAATTAATACTCTGTGAAAACATAGCAAGTAGAACACAATTCATAAACTTCCCTTACCCCCTTCCAACAGAGAACTGGAGTGTAGTGGAGAGATGCAGCTGTGCTCTTAATCAGTGGTTACAAAGACAGGCAAGTTCTTTCTCAGCAGATATATAGAATACTGGATATAAACATCAGATAAACTCTTTCAAATCTAGAAAGAAACACAGTGCTTCTTTGGTCTGCATTTGCATGCATTTAATATCCTACTTTTGGAGGTTCAAATACTCTCTAGAAAGGTACATTTGAAAAACTTTGTCCTATATATTAAATGACTAAGTGGTATTCAATTCATCTGTCATATTGTTTATGAATTTCTCCTTTTTCTTTTTGCTTATATATGTTAAGAAAAGCTTGTACTGCATCAATAGTCATCATCAATAGGGTATTAATTACCATTGCATAAGATTACTTATTTGCATATTTAATTTAATTGATAAAAAACAGTGTCTTGCAGAGAATTCTTAATATTCAGTAACTGTGGGAGAACTGACACTGTTTTCATAAATGGCTCATGTAATCTCAAAATATTCAAAAGGCAACCCAGAGAAGATGCCATTGCCTGGTTACATAAGTATCTGTGATTTATTAAGTGAGAGACTGGGGAAAAACTGAGGAATAAATCCATTTAAATAAATTCTTTTAGAAACAAAGCACTTGTCTTTTCCTTCATACAAAAAACAGATGCAGGAAAGCACTTGATGGGAACAGAACCTGAATCTTTACAAAGCTATTAACATATTCATCTTTATTCATCTTAAATTCAACCTCCAGTTGTCGAGATATTTCTCTCAGAGTTTATCTACAGATCAATTAACAAATTTGATTTATGTAGAACTAGTTGGACACTGTTAGCATCTTGTGTGGATATTCAGAATCAGAAGTGAAGTAAATTTAAGGGATTCTAATTCACATGGAAATTGTGTGAGTTAAGTTGAAGAAAGGATACTTTCTGGGAAGAAAAGAGTCTCCATAAATGTTCAGTGTAATTTAATTAATCAGTTTTAGATGTACAAGTTAGATGAATTCGAATGAGTTCTCTTGATTGTTGTTATGGATGGCTAATTATATGGATCATGTATTAGATTATTCTTTGAAATTCAGTACGTTTGCATCCAACTAAAACAAGAATTATATTCAGAATTTCTTAAAAAAAAAAGAAAAAAAACACTTCAAAAAATTCATTACAATGATTAAGAGTGGTAGTAAGTGGTGCCAAGATCTCTTCACACGTAAAAAAAGTTAAGTTATATAATCTCAGGGGCAGAAATAGATTATGTAAAAGACATATCAGTTAGGATTAAATAATAAAATAATGTTGTTTCTTCTTTTATTTGTTGTTTCTTTGAGTGTGTGTGTTTTATTCTTCCTGCCAATTAAATTGCATGTTAGCTTCTAAAACAATAATTATTGATACCTAAAATAAAATGTATATTCTATCAGAATGAAAAAAAATTAAATTGAGAAACTTCTGAATAATAAATATATTTAAAGCCCACAGAATATTTTTAGAAAGTGAATGATTAGTAATTTTCCACAGTACTTTTGAGTAGAAGTTCACTTTGAGCTCTGTGATTCATACATATAAATGTATCTCTAGAGAAGGTTTGCAAACAGGCATTGCTACCTAATTCCACAGAGTTTCTTAATTAAGAAATTAGAATTTAGCATGCTCATGTTCTGTTGAGATAATGCTCTTTCTTGGAGCTATTCTGAAATACTTTCTGGGTTTTTCTTTGTTTCATTTGTGGTTTTGTTTGTTTGTTTTAAATTTTTAAATAGAGCTGAGTATTTGCAGTCAATCTCTAGAATAGTCATTTTATTCCCATTGTTTTCTCTAGTGTTAAAAAGACTTTCCGTGAAAGACCTGTTAGTTCATCTAGCCAATTTTTTGACTTCATCATTATTCCCTGAGTGACATCTGATAACAATTTTTCTAATCTATTTCATTTTTTTCAATAACAAAGCACCCTTCCATGCATGTATCTATATTTATCCATATTTGCTGTTTCTAAAACATATGTGTAGAATACAGGACAATAATAATGCAGGTTAATGGTATTTTGAGGGTTCTTTGCCTCACTTTTAGCAGTTCTCACTATTCAAGTTCTTTTTGAAGTTATAAATTCCCTGCATACAAATAATAATTAACTGAGACATAAAGCAAGACCAAGTAGCTCTCTCTGATGCCTCTCTATGTGCATTTTTTTAAATTATTTCTTAATGTCTACTCTAGTCAATTAGTGAGCTTCAGTGTTACTAACAGTGAATTGATATGAGCGAGGTTGTTCTCTCCTCTCTTTTAAAGGGTTACGGTCTACCTATTTGAGAAATGGATTAGAAGCTTAGTCTGGCTGTCTAATACTTAGATATTTATAGAATTACATATATTATTAATTATCACTATTCCTTGTGCAGGTACCTATCTTCTTAGTTTACTGTTTTAAATAATCATGGACTGAATTAACTATTATAAAAACACAGCAGGATTAACGAAAATATATTACCTCCTTTTACTGATAAACTATATTTTATCATAGTGAAATATTTTACCAGTTGCCAGAATTCAAATAATCATAAATCTCTTGACTACCAACAGATACTCAATGTAACAGTCAATAACAAATACTTACATAAAGAAAATGTGCAATTTAACAATGATCTAATTAATCAGTTGAGTAAATGGGCTATCAAATCAGTAAATGTTGGATATGAGAAAAAAGGAACTAAGAAGGGAATATATTTGAAAGTATTTGATTCTAATTTAACCTAACGATAGAATTTTTCTAAGTGAAAGCAGAAGTCAGTGTTGCAGTCTCCTCTGAACTTGGGCTGTGTCTGAAGAGTAAAGGGGAGAAAAAAAAACTACAAAAAAACTAACACAGAAACAACTCAGGTTTCCTAACACACGCATTCTTGCAATGAAAAATGGCTGTAGGCTATCATGGAACAAAACAATTTAATACTCTGAGATACTGGTAGAATTTTTTCACATACTTCATATTTTCTTATATTGCTTCTAATTTGATTCTGTTTTAAAATACTGGTTTTGCTAGAAGATTTTTTGTAACAAAGTTGATTTAAAGTTAAAAAATAATTTAATCAGAATGGCATGGTTACTACCTTCTCTTACACAGTTTTAATTTTTCTCATATATTTGAAATTGTAAAATAGTAGAATAACCTGAGCTGGAAGGGACCCACAAGGATCTCTGAGTCCAACTCCTGGTTCCACACAGCACTACTCAAAATTCGAACCCTATTTTTGAGAGTATTATCCAAATGGTCCTTGAACTCTGGCACTCTGGGCTATGCCAACTGCCCTGGGCATCCTGTTACATGCCCACCGCCCTCTGATGCAGACCCTGTCCCTCACCCCCACCTGCCCCTCACTTGACACAGCTCCATGCCATTCCCTCGGGCCCTGTCTCTGTCCCAGAGAGCAGAGCCCCTCTGCTCCCTGTGAGAGCTGCAGCTGCCAACAGGTCTCCCCTCAGCTCCTTTGCTCTGCACTGAGCACACGCAGGAACCTCAACTGCTCCTCATACGCCTTGCAGTCTAGAGCCTTGATCATCTTTGTAGTCCTCTTTTGGACACCCTCTAGCTTCTCATGCACTTTTAAATAAGGTCTAAGACTATATACTCTATTTTTGAAAAGTGTTATTTGCTTTCCTGACATTTATTTATGAAGTGTCATGCTTTTCTACTCTGCTACAAAAGAAATTAGCAGAGTATGGTGAGTCATAGTGGGAAGCTATCACAGTGGATGCTATTGGAATTCCAAATGCTCTTCATTTAGAAGCCCAATTTATAACTTTCCCTTCTAATGATTAATAAAACCCAAGCTATTTTACATATAGTTGCATTAAAAGAGATCTCAAAGCTCTTATCATCAGATACTGATGTCTGGTACCATATAATATCTAGGGCTGAACAATTGTACTGCTTTGCCAAATCTTGACATTTTGCAAATTCATCAACCATTTAAAAAAATGGTGAAAACGATAAAGGGATTGTAGAACTGATGCAAAATGTAACTGTCTGAAATGTTGAAGTGGCATTTTGGCTTATCTCAAATAATGACAAGGTGTACAGCAAAAGTTAATGGCAACGGCAATGCTCAGCTAAATCATAATTAAATTTTAAGGACATCTTTTTTCTCCATGATGCCTTTCAGATAAGAGAACTGGTAATTTATGAGTAATTCATTCATTTCTCTAGCTAACATTACAATTTTCTTCCTCATTCAATCTTTTCCATACCCACCTTTCTTTTTCTTCTCAACTCTAAATTAATTTTCTCACTGCTCTCCCCTTTTTTCTCTTCTCTCTCAAGATTTAATTGTATATACTCATGCTACTAATTTGTCTGTAAGATATGTTTTCCTCATTCTCTAGCATACAGAAACTACTTTAAAAATGAAGTATGTGTAAAGTAAGGATTCCCTTCCACTAATATGGATTTCTTCATCATTCTTGTATTGTATATCAATCCTGCAAAAAGTGTCGTTACTGTTCAGATAAAGTTCCTCATCTTCAAATCAGTAATTAGTAGAAAAAATAGCATCTCAAGCTAAGCAGCTTCTGGGACTTTACTTACCTCCTCTGCCATATCGTCAAAAGTTACATGGGCAGAGGTACTGGTACAGTTGTTTCTGTGATCCAATTGCATGAACTGACAACAGATAGTTCTGTGCTACACGCTCTAAAATTCCATTCCCCATTTTCAGATCAGATTACATAAATCTAGTGCTTTTTAGTACATGTGTTACTTAGCCTTATGGCAGAAAAATTAAAACCTGCAAAAAAGAAAGCTCAATTGCACCATCTTTACAAATAAGAAAGTGGAAGTTTTATATATTTACCTATTTGCATAATTGTTCATTTGCATACTCACATATATTATGTTTATATATTTATTATTTTATTTTCAAAGAACTACTTATTACAATTATTACAGAATTAGAATTATTACAGTACAACATGGTTTTAAATAGGAGAGGAGTAAAGTTCATTTGCTCTCCCTCGAAACAAAAATTTATGCTAGTAAAAACCCATCAGGTCAGTTAAAGCCACATGGGAACTGAGTATCACTAATCTAAGCAGAAAAAAATTGTTGTGAAAAGGGATAGTTTGCAGAAATTCTGTATTTTAGATATGAATTTTTCAACAGCTTAAAGAAAGATTTTGCTGTGTACGTTACATCTCTCCATAAAACCAGCCTGCATTTATAGAATCAGACAGTTGTGAATTATTTAGCTGATGATTTGATCCCCATCACTTTATAACTTTCTTGAACATGTTTAGCATTCAAGAACAATTATCTTCTGATTGTAAGCTTTTGAGTCTTCATCCTACAAGACCCACTTGTGTACTTACTATCTTATTATACTTATTAAGTATTACACTACTGGAAGTAGCCTGAGGAATAATCTTGTTTAAATATTCAGCATTATACAAATAAAATATCACATATGAGTCTTATTACATGATTCCAAGAACATGGAAATAGTGAAGAGCTCCCAGAGGAGGACAATGAAAATATTCAAGTGACTGTGAAATAATCCTTATCTTCAGAGGTACATATTGCTGGGTCCTGGGTCAGAAATTTGGATCATGACCTCTTAGTCTACCGAAGAAAATCAAAATGGTAAGGAAGAATTCAAAAATAAAGAAATCATTTAAAAAATCAATAAATCCCCTTTAAAAAGCAGTTCTATTTTGGTTCAGTCTTCCCTTCAGAGAGCTGTTGTGGGAATGTAAAAAGTCTTTTAGTGTCTAGGAAGTTTGCTCTGATTTCCATCTTCAAATCATGCAAGGCTGTGAATATCAGTCTAGATTTTTCTTTCTTGTTCTATTTTTCCCATTAGGTTCCCTTGAGTATGTGCTTGAACAGGAAAAGCTTCTTGATATGTTTTGCTTTTTGATCATGGCAAATTTATTGTAGGTATGGTTGGAAAATCAAGTCTAAAAAATGTAAAGTTAAGTCAGATTTGTGTCTTAGAAGGATGATTTACTTTCAAAACAATTCACTTGAACAGATAGTAGAATTAACGTTCATTGACAAGATGTAGTATCTTTCAAAATATCCACTCCAAGAGAGAAAAGAGAAAATATTCTGATACTTTATGTACAGAAGATATCAAAAGGCACTAGATCTAGCTGGAGTTAATTCTCTTCACAGCAGCCCATATTCTACTGTATTTTGGTTCTGTGACTAAAACATTGTTAAGAACACAGCAGTGTTTTGGCTGTTGCTGAGCAGTACTTGGGCAGCATCAGGACTCCCCACAATGTTCCCTCAGCAAATAGATTGGGGGTGTGCAGAAAGGCTCTCAGCCAGCAGACATGAATGAAAAAAAGTGATATTCTGTAGTGATATTCTTTATTTGGCTTTGTGTGTATGCAGTTTCACTTGTTAAACTGTCTTTACCCTCACTCATAAGTTTATTAGTTTTGCTATTCTGAATCCCTCCCCCATTCTCCTAGGGACAGGAGAACTTGCTCAACTGAGCAAGTTGACATGGTAGGGGTTTAGATGCTGGCCAGTGTCTCAGTGTCTTTTCACAATCTATGTTTTGAGGTCTGAGCAGTTTATAAGACTGCAGTGAAAGTATTCCTACTTCAGACATAAAATGTACTGAAATATCCCCTCATACTTCTCCAAAGCAAATTAAAATCCTCTGTCCTTTGAATTAGCTTCAAGAAATACTATCTTAAATGAAAAGGTGACTTGACGAGAAGAGATTAATAACAATATCAGGAATCCTTCTGGAGTGGCTCATAGATTGAAAAGATTGGAAAGGAAAGGATTGGAAGGAAAGACTGGAATTTTTGGTCTATTTTCTCCATACTACATTTATTTTCTTGTAATTCTGTAGAGCAATGGAAAAAGAAAATATGTTTCCTCTATTGTTTTAATACTACTTTGCCTTTTTCAATGATAATTTAGGGGCGAGAGGCAGTATGTCCTGCTCCTCTCCAAAATGAAATGTTAAACAGTGTTGTCTTTGGGAAGTAGGTTTCATTCATTTTGTAGGAAAATTCTTGCTTTAGATAAACAAAAATTTTAGACATTCATACTGACAACCTTTATCATATTGTGAAAACGTGTAGAGAAAATGGCCTACTTTATGCACATATTAGTTAAATTATGTAGATTTTATTATTAAGCATATATTTATGAAGAATGCAAGTCATTTAATAGCTTCTGCCATATTTATGATACTGACAATGGCATATTTCATTTTGTACCTTTGCAGACTGTAGTATAGTTGCATTCACAAGTTGTCTGAACACAACCCTCATTCACTATTCTCCTGTGCTGCAAGGTGTATATCAGGAAGGTATTTTTAGTTTGCTTTTACTTCTCAATGCTTTAGTGTGTTAGTAAATAAATTAGATTAAGCTCCCTACACAGTTTGTATTCCCCATGAAGGTACTTGGTTAGACATCTCCCTGTCCTTATCTCAAACCCTAAGTACTTTTTCTCATTATGTTTTCTCCCCTCTTCCTTTAATGAGGGGCAGTGAGAGAGTGGTGTGTTGTTTAGCTGCTTCTGAGTGTGAAACATTAGCACGATTTGTTTTCTCCTTTAGCATTCTTTACAACTTAAACAGAACCTGCATCTCATAACAGATTTATTCATTTCTTATTCTTTTGTCTTCATCTTTTCATGATTTCAGTAGGCATAGTCTTTCTTTCATTTTTCATTTTTCATCTTTTTTTTAATTTTTATTTTTATTTATGCCTAAACCTACAGTATCTGTTTTTAGGCAAATTCTTTCCTTGTTAAGTTCTTTACATTATTTAAGTTATTTAAATTGCAGAATAATAGTGATACTCAAAACTGTCCAGTAAGTTTATTCTGTAGACTTTTCAATGTGTCCTCTTGGCATCCTTGTTTATCTTTCAGATTTTAAGTTCTTTGCAGTACAGATTGTTATCATTCATTTTGCGCAGCTGCTAATTTTTCCATTTAAGGAATAATATTAGAGTCTGAGTTCAACAGTTCTGTTTCATGCAACTCATGCATCTAGAAAAGAAAATATATGGAGTAGTATGAGGACAGGAATTACCTTTCTCAATTTTTGGTTGGCTAACAGTGCTGTAGAGTAATTTGTACACCTGATTATGCCCAGTGATTGATAGTGGTTAATTTATTTGGAAGATCACAATGCCAAGACAAAATGAAGAATCAGCCAACAAAAACATCACTTAATCATATAGATAACTCTAATTTTTTTTTCACTTTCAGATGTATTAAAATGTTTTAAAAATACAGTCTTTGAAAAAAGAACATCGTGGTGATTCAAGGTTCTCTTTAACTGAAAATTATTCATACCCAATAGAAATGACATTTTAGTTTTTGATTGCCAAAATGAACTTTATTAGTATGTCATTAATCATTGTCTTGGAGGTGACACCTGAGGAAGATGATTTAGTGGAGATTAGATCTTTCAAATGTAACACTGAAAATATCACATTTATTTCCAGTATTAATCAGTTAATGAAACACATATTAACAAAAAATGACATTTATATACATGTAAACCTGCTCATATGAAATTTCCCTGCTTTCTATTTAGGAGTATTTATTTTTCCACATTTCATATTGAGTTTCTAGTTTAAATTCAAATCAATTGTTAGCAATGTATTCAATTTAAAATCTATGTAGTAAAACACATTAATTTAACACAGTATAACACAAGAATATAGAAACTTGTATGTGGTAGCGAATATAAACTGTTTTTTGAAAAAAAATCATGCCTTTCTCTATACAATCAACACCTGTTAACACACTCAAAACAAAACAAAGCACTGTTTTTATGTGATATGGGAATTATCAGATGAAATAGTGACATCAAAGTAATGACATATTGATTGTTATCATTCAAGGAACCGTAACTTGCATATAGTTTATATGAAATCATTTGAGAAGAGTAAACATGAAGCAACTGTTCCTTAAATTTTTCTATTCATTTCTTTCTGTTAAAAATTATTTGTAACCCATTTTTACCGGAATCAAGTTACCATAATCTTACATTTTCTAAATTAAATTATTTCTATTATTTCTATTATTTCTATTATTTCTAATTCTCCCTAAGGATCCATATTAAAATTGAAAAGTCTGAAAATCAAACCTTTCAACAGGAAGTGTTATAACTGTTTTTAGTAGAGGAAGAGAAATTCAGCTGTACTGCTCTGATACATTCAATCAATCATTCAGTCTGTTACTAAGAAAGTAAATGTATCATTAGAATAATTTGTCTTTTTGAAAGTTTAGGTCACTGCAATTCCAAAGAAAGTGTATTTAGTGAAGATAATTTTTGTAAATAAATTTATAAATACAGAATATTAAGAGTTTGTTTTACACTGAAGTTATTTTTTTTTATATATGTGAAGATTGTTGTCATCCAATTCTTAGAGGAAAATTTTATAAAGATAATATGTTTTATTTCATTTTATTCTGAACAAATAATTACCTCCTCCCTTCTGCCCTCATTCACTAATATGATTGGTAAAAACTGTTTCTTGATAATGTAAAATAAACTTGTCTATGTTATGGTTATGCACATACACCACAGCTATTACAGCATAAACATGATTTTAAAGGCTCTCTATATAATATGCATATGAAATATAATTAAGCATTTTAAAAGAACATTAAGAAATAGAAAACTATAAATATTACTTTTTCAGAAAGAACCGTGTTCATTTTCAAGATGAATGACTAATGTGGAATCTAGGTAATAAATATGATTTAGACCTCCTAGAATGTAGAGACAGTTCAAACAAGTTGAAATTAATTGGTATCTGTGACATCAATTTAAAAGATATTGAGAAAAAATAACATCACCCTTCTTGTTTCTCAAGTCAATAAAACATGAGCTACCTGGAGTTCCTTGGAGTCTGGGTATATTTGATACAGTCAACAGTAAGAATTGTCACCATACATCAGCAATCCAGAACAGCAAGGAGTTTGAATAGCTGTAGCCATAATCAAAAATGTATTTGATAAGAAAGCATATTTGTCCCTTCTCATCCTCTACCCTGTTTTTCCTCATGACAGCAGCAGTGGCACTGTGAGAAATAAACACTTTTGCCCCAATTAGGTGTTTGGGAATAGAATATGTCTACGTGAAAGACAATGAGGGAAACTAATAGAAACTTTAAAGGAAAATCTCTGTACTACAATAATCTTAGATGTACTGGCATGCTTACAATTATATCTGTCTAAGTTGTGTGCCTAAATGATGTCACTTTATAAGAAATCAAAATAAGCCTTGCATTACTTAACAATTTCATGAGGGAAAAAGTAAGAAAAAGAGAGTGAGGAGAAGAGAAAGATGAACAGAGAAAGAGATCACAGGTCTGGGTTCTTATGTTCGTCCAGATATAGGTGTAAAGAAGGTGGATGTCTGTCAATCTGCTGTCCATGAAAGTGCTCTTCCAGAGGTCCCAAGTCCACTCTCACAGATTTTCTCAATCATCCCTTTGTGTATACTGAGTTTAGGGGGTTCTCAGTCAACAAGTTCACAGTCAAAACTTAAAAACTACAGCTAACAACTTCACTTGAAAAGGGGAGTTTCAGCCAGAGCTAGTCCATCTGGTATCCAAAGGGCTCCCTTGTCCAACCAGGTCTTCATGTTAGCCTGTAGTCATGGTGATGTTCTCATATTCCAAGTGTTTGAGACAATTCCAAGTATACCACAGATAACGTGTTTTTTGTTGGTCTGCTGTACCTGTTCATCAATTTTCTCATTGGTTAAATGAGAACTATAAAGTTTGCAAAGCATGATGCTCTTAAGTAAAAGGTGGACTATGTATGTAATAAAGTACAGCTCAGAATTATATAAAATGAAATAAAAACACGAGAAAAATATTTGTCCTCTAAGCATATATGAAGAATGGTAATTACAAGCCTGTTTGGGCCTATTGATTGAATTTTTACAGTAATATAGTAACTTAAGACTCTATGAAGGAGTTTTAATACCAATCACTGTATTTTCTCCATGACAATATATTCATACAGGAAAGAGAATATGCTACCAGCAGCTAGGTTCAATGAAGTCAGAGGTCTTGGAGCTGAAGCTAGAAGTGACTTCATTGTTTATTTTATATTATTCTCCTGAGCTAGTACATTACTTATATTTTATTCACAAACTAGAAGTGGTTGATTTATCTATTTATTCCATGTCTTAGGATGCATCAGACCCAGCACTGCTAGTCAATCAGAGGAAGGGATTGTCCTGCTCTGGTCTTCAGTGATGCCACCTCACCTTGAACACTGCTCAAGTGGCGGCTGCAGCTCCTCACAGGGAGCAGAGGGGCAGCACTGGGCTCTGCTCTGTGACAGCGACCGGATCCGAGGAGGGCTGTCAAAGGAAGGCAGGCTGGGGTTTGGGAAAAGGTTCTTCACCAGAGGGTGGTGGGCATGGAACAGGCTGCCCAGGGCAGTAGGCATAGCCCCGAGCTGCTGGAAGGGAGGGAGAATTTGGATAACGCTCTCAGACATAGAGTTGGAATTCTGAGTGGTCTTATGTGGAACCAGGAATTGTATTTGGTGATCCTTGCACCTTCCTGGGTCCCTTCCAAGCTGGGATATGCTATCGTTCTATGATTCTGTCTATGTATGATTTGATTCCAGGATTATTAACCTCTTAATGTAGCAAATTATATTTTGTTATATTAGAAGCTGAGGTAACTTGTTTTCATGTCTTTAAAATAAACATATTTTAATGTATTGGTGAAGCAGTAATTAATAGTTTTCATGCATTGCAACTATAAAATAGAGGCATGGGAATATTAAATTAACTTTTGAGTGATTATTTAGGTTGAATTATGTTTTGAAAAATATCTTGCCTTTAGGCTCTGTGGGTTTGTTTGTTTGTTTTAAGAAAACTTAAAATATCCTTAGTTTTAAACATTCTTTGAGAGGCGACCATTTATGAGGTTCCCTTAATGAAATTAACCATAATTCCTGATAAATGTAGGCTACTGCTTCACCAAATAATAGTGTAAAACAAATTTGTACTTTTCTTCTTATTATTTTAATATATCTAATATTTACTTTTACAAAACCATTTCAGGAGATTCCAAAAATGCATTTATTTTCTAAGCATGTTTTTTAAAGAAAGGTTATCATTCTAACACAACTTTGATGACAAAACAGGCAGTTATTACAGTGATAGTAAATGCTAGTATCAGAGTGGTCATAGTGAATGCAAAATAAAATTGCTTACAGGACTTCTTTTTCCCCCACAGTTTGTTTTTAGGTAGTTTTTTTATTCTGATTTTACTTTATTTTTCAGTATGTAATTATTAAGTATGACTAAACCCACTATATTTTCTCTGTTTTTTTTTCATTCTTCAATCTCCATTATGTGAAGAACAACTTTCAAACACTTCTTTTTATTAATAAGTCCCCTAGGATGAGATAGAAATGACGCTTTTTCTTTTCCTTTTAACTATTGGACAAAATTATTACTGGATCTTATGCAGTATAATAATGTTTGCCTAAACCTTTTGTTGTTTTCTGAAATTTTGTCCGACATAGGCCCTGCAATCTCAAGCAAGTTGTAGAAGTACATTTTTATGAGATTATGAGACCTCAGAAGAAATACTGAGTGTGGAGCATATTAAGATTGGTTATGCTAGTAGAAAAACAAACATATAAAAGGATACAAACATAAAAACTTTAGAAAATAAAAATTACTTAAGAAATTTCCCAGGCTCTGATTCTATTTGCTTTTATAATTTAGGACACTGACAGGGACTATGGATTTTTATTCCAAAATTATTGCTTGCTTTTCCTTTCAATGTCTCCTCTAGAACCAGCAGCTTAGCATTACAAGTACACTACTGAGCATTATTGAGAGTGTTCAATCCTCTCAATAGAAATCCCATTTTAAAAACCTATTTCAATAGTCCAGGAGGAAGAGATTGAAAGACAGATACATCACCTGATGTTTTTCAAAACATAGGTTTCCCTCACATTTTCAGGATTTCCTGCACGAGATCTTAATGAAGTGACAGCACTCTCCTTTTAGAGTCCATAAACAAAGTTCTCTTTACACTTTCTGAGAAAACTTGAGAAAAGAGGAGCTGGTACAGTTTCTTTTGCTTTTTTTTTTTTTTTTTTTTTTTTTTTGTCTCTATTCCATTTGCAGGATTTTTTTGTTTACTGAGAGCCTCTCTCCCCCAAGTGACTTTTATCTTTTAAAATTTAAGAATTGTAGAAAGCTTTTGAAATGTAACCACTGAGTAAAATGTTTATTTACTATTGGCTTACCACACCTCAGCTTGTATAATGTAGTAGGCATAGCCATTTTTGCCCCTCATTATGGTTTGTAATATACAGTACACATTAAAAGTGAAGTCTGTTGGTATTTGTATTTCTATGACTAGAAACATGTAACAGAAGGTGACAAAAATTCAGTTCCTACAGATATGGTCCAGCCTTTATGATACATTGTTTTTGTGTGATACTCAAAAGCCCTTAAAACTGAGATTCTATGTACCAAAACATGTAATTATGTATAGCAAGTAGTAAGAAGAAAGATGAAAAGAGAGGAAAAGTGGTCAGTAAACAAGCTGAAAAGTAATATGTATAGTGAGTTCTTCCTGTTTTCAATTATTATTTTATTTTCAGTCAGACTGTAAATTCATTGTCTGAGAAAGAGACATTAAGGATGCTCTGAAATAGTTTCTCAGGGATTATTCAACTTCTATGACAGTAACAGGTTAATCATGTATTCTTCCATCATTGAAAGTAGTGACAAGTTCAACTCACTTATTGTAGCGTATTAAATTTTTTAGCCTGATTTTTAAATGTGAGTATTTTCACATATGTTTTGCTGTCAAAATTATATATATATATATATACTACATTTACAGCTTTACCTTTAACTTCTTCATGTGATTCATGAAGAAATGGCCTTTAACTAAGATCTCTGAACTGCATACTCAAACTCCATGGAATAGAAACTTCCATTACAAATGAGCCTTGGAGTAGAAGTCTCTAAAAGTATATGGGGGTTTATTTATTTATTTTGGGGGATTCGTTTGATTTTAGTGGCTATGACTTTCTCCTACTCACTATCTGATTAGTCTCCTGTTAGTTTAAAATTAAATCAGGTTAAAAAAAATCTATGATTTCATACCAGGGATAAATGGACTGAGGGTTTTGCAAAACCTTATTTATTTACTAAATCTTGTTTTCTTTTCTTTTCTTTTTTTTCCAGCCAAGTTAACCTCCACCAATTTTTTAAAAAAGTATCTTTTTTCTCTAGAGTATGGAAACTAATAGAGTACATTAAATAATAGCATAAAAGAATACCTGTGCAGTAATGAGATAACAGAAGATCTCCCAAATGAATATAGAAAAGGAACATGTTGCCTAACCAACACTTTTACCTTTTTAAAACTGATAACAAATGATTCCAATGGTAGATAACATTTTCTGGGATTTTCACAATTCTTTGGTAAATTATATGGAGATGTTTTGCTTTGCTTTGTCAGTCAGAATGAAAAAGGACAAGGAATGACAAGCTGATTTTAAAAATATCATATAAAGACCTTTTTTTTTTTTTTGTCAAAAATGGGAAGTTGCACTTTTCACTACTGAAGTTCAAAGTAGTGGCACACTGATGGAAGGATAATGCCAAACACATGGTAGAAAATCACTGACTAATTCCTCTTATTATGTATGTATTTCCTGACAGAAAATCCAGTTATCAACTTGTTGCATTTTCTGATGGCTTAGAAATCATAGAAAGTAGTTAGCAAAGACTACATGCATCAAAAGGAGTTCAAGTAGATAAGACTCAACAGTATAATTGACTTCACACGCGATAAATGAAATCTAACATTAAAAATGTAAGGTATCACACAAACAGTTTCAGGAATATAACAAGAAAATGAATAGGACTGCAAGAGGCTTTGAAAAGTGCCTGTAAATTAAAATGAATGGTAAAGACTATGCCTTATTCTTGTGATTAAATAAATTCAGCAGTGTGGATAGAATACAAATACCCATTACATCATTACAATGAACACAGGAATAGGGAAATAGTAGACAGGACTGAGATAAGTTTTTTTTAAAATCTATCTTACTACATTAAATGATGCAATTTTTGTTTTAGTTTTATCTGTAATGTGAAAATTCAAGGGTCAGTTAAAAGGTTAACCACATTAACACAACAAGAACTAACCAGTTGAGGTTGATAATTTCCATTTTGGAGTTTTTCACTAAAATGATATAACTGGTAAAACATTTGAGAGTTATTTGAAAAAACCCTAATCCTAACACCCCCTCCCCGCCCCCTCCTCCCCCCCCCCCCCCCTTCCCTGTCGGTATCAGAATGGATTAAGTCATTTAATGGAATTGGAATGAAAAGGATAGATATCTGCCTGAGCTCATCAGCACAAAATGCTGTAACAAGAAATTTAATCTTAAAGTTATCAAACATTCAAGAGGCCTTAACAAAAAATGCAATCTTAATATTATCAAACATTCTTTAGCTATCTTCTGATGTCCTATCTTATAAGCAGAGCTGATTGAATAATGGGTTATTCACTGGAAAATTGAAATATAAAAAAGTGATTACTTTTCATGAAAGATCTAATTTGAAGTGAAATTAGTATACTGTAATATATTTTGTATAAATTTAAATGATTTTGAAAAAGTAATGTAACTTTAAAAGGTTAAGTATAGTTCAGTCTAAAAATCTCCATTTGGATTTCTAGTGTCTGTGCATTTTTATATTTTTAAAATTTGGCTCAGGTTGGTCTCATCATTGTTTTTTTGCTCTTGTTTCTAGTCTATATGCAAAATTCAGGATGCATATTTCTACCCTTTCTTTAAGGATGATTGTTAAGAAATATAATCTTTACGATTACTAGATTTATTTATTTATTTATTCAGCTGTGATCATCAATATCCTGTACTGTGTTCAGTTTTGGGCTTCACAACATAAGGATATTAAAATATTAGAATTTGCTCAAATGAGGGCAAGAAAGGTCATGAAAAAGCTGGAGAACTTAACATACAAGGAGTGCTCTCTACCACTTACTCATGAGGGGGAGAAGAGAGGGAGGTGCTGATGTCTTCCCTGTAGTGACCAGTGAGAGAATGAGGAAATGGTATAAAGCTGTGTCAGGGGAAGTTCAACTTGGGAATTATGAAAACATTTTTCACTGAGATGGTGCTGAAGCACTGAAACAGACTCCTGAGGGAAGTGATCATGGCCTCCAGGCCACTGACATTCAAAAAGCATTTGGACAGTGCTCAGAGGTATATTCTGATCTCAGGAAGCCCTGTGTGGAGTCAAAAATCAGACTTGTGCATCCCTTCCAGGTCAAGATATACAATAATTTGTGATTCTATTGTTCCATTAATAAAAAGCTCCGTTTCAGTTTTACTGTGACCAAAGTGTATTACAGATTATTTCTATGAACTATGAGGATTCTAAAGAGAAACCATATAAACAGAACTTAATGTCACGTTTTCCAACTGCTTAGGCACATGCTCCTTTCTAATGTGGGTAATGAACTAAATCTGAAAAGAATGTTCATGATTGGAGGAAATATTCAGAATATGAAAAGGAGCTGCTGTACACTTTTGATTATGTGTATATTATTATTATATATGACACAATAAAATATTATAGATGATTTTTAAGAGCAATGCAAGCTAACTGTTGAAAACTGCATTCTTAGCAATTTTAGTGCATATTTTTCGATTCAGTCTACAATGGAGCATCTTGAAATATTTCATTAGTTCTGTACTTTTTGAAAACCTGACACATCTATTGTACCATCTCAATTGTATTTTTTTTTTAAATAACTGGTCACAAACCTATTGTTAAATCAGTTCTGAAAATAGGGGTAGAGTATACAGAAAGCCCATCTTTTCTGCTTTGAATATAGGCCTTTATATCCTAGATAGCACAGAATGTAAGAAGTACTTAAATGAATATACATATGAGAACAAATAGGAAAAGTCTAAGGTTATTTCATTTATACTTTTATAACAATCAAAAAGATCTACTACCAATTCACACAAATGCACAGTTATTAGAATATGTATAATAATATTTAGTAATATGTATTATTAGAAACTACAAGATATCATTAATATTAGTTAAAATATAGCTAAAATTGATTTCTGTAGGTTGCTCAAATTTATAGCACCTATGCACACCTGTTAGCATCAATTTTTTTTTTTTTAATGTGAAATTTTGTTTTTTGAGGAGTTTTCAAGAATGCAGGTTGATTCTGGAGTATGTGATCATTTTCAGTACTCATTTTTTTGCAATTATATTCTGACTTTATCTGTGTGTAGAACACATACATGCACAAATTTACTGACAGATGGAAAGCAAAATGCATTTCCAAGGACTGCTGGGCTATCCCTACAGGTCTATAGTATATGTCATGCACTTATTGCACTTCCACCCTGAGCTGAAAATTTGTTGTGAACAAGCCTGGAGCCTCATTAGAAAATTCTAAAGAAATAATACTTTTCACGTGTCCTTGGATTTCTCAAAGGAGTTTTCATACCTGTATATTGGCCTGTATATACGTCCTTGCTCAGGACATAATCAGTCTAACTCAATATTTTGTCAGCTACTCTATAAAGTTGATGGACAGATGCAACATATTCAGAGCAATGAGATAAATATATGAAAAAAGTATATTTATCGAGATGTATCTTAATGTTCACCAGTTAACAATAAACTTAAGTCTTCAGCTATAATTTTTACCAGTCCTAAGAAAGTAATTACAACAAATATAATAATTGTAGATTTTCTTGAAATTCACATGTATATTAATCCAGACTATTGCTGATTCTGAGGGACTGCTTACTAGCTTCAGAGCAACGACTTCTTTTCTTCCTTTAATAATCCCTTGGAATCAGAACAGGCTTTTCTCAAAGTCTTCATGTGCGACCCTTCTAAACATTTATACACTGTAATCCAGTCCTTTTTCATCCTTGAAAAAAGAGGAGTGAACATATTTAGCTCTTGAAGCCTTTTCTGATAGGACTTCTAATCTCCAGCTAAGCTTTATAGCACCCACACAACACTTCCATTCCAAGGCTGCAAACAACATGGTTTTCTGATAAACTCTGTAATTGAATCATTATGTTTGCTAAAACATAACTAGTACCTCTGCCTGTACACCTTAAATCCTTGCTAGACTGTTTTGAGCAATCTCTGTATATTCATTTTCTATCATCACAAAATGATGTAATTTTTTATTACCCTTGTTACCTATTTTATTACAGTAATACTCTTTCCACGTTCATTAACCCAAGCTGAACATAATAGAGTAACATTAAATTTCCCTCACCTTTTTGGTGGTTTAACTGTGGTTAACAGCTACCACCCAGCTCCTTGCATACTCTGCCTTGGCAAGATGGGAAGAAACTATGAAAGACCCAAACAATAAAAGTTGAGGGTTGACAGGCATATCATTTTCCAGTTATGGTACTGTTGTGGGCAAAACAGACTAAATCTATGAAAAATAACATAAATTATTCTCAATTAAAAAGAGAAAAAAATCTAATTTGGGTAGTGGGAAATAAAACAATGCCTTCCTTTTCTCTTTCATTTCTCATGCTGCAGCATAGATACTTGCTCCTCTATGGTCTTCTCCACAAGCTGCAAGGGAATCTCCTCCCACTCCTCCTCTGACTTTGATGCTCATTCAGCTGCATAGCGCTCATTGCTTCCCTTCCATGCTCTTATTCCAGTACTTCTTTTACCCTTTCTTTTGCACATTTTCCCATACATGTCATCAAACTTAGTTACAAGGTTCAGCTGTGCACTGCAGTGGGGTCTTTGGATGGCTGAAATCAGCTGCGAGTGGCACAGGGTAGTCCCAGCCTTTCCTCAGTGAGCCTCGGCTGCTCTTCCTTAATCATCAAACTCACTATACCTGCAATCCCAGTATACCTTCAAGATGCTTTCTTCTTTTTAACTTCCTTTGCACTATAGAATCATAGAACCCTTAGAGTTGCAGGGTATCCTTAAAGGTCGTCTAGTCCAACTCCCTGGAATCAACAGAGACACCTACAGCTCAGAGCTGAGTCCAGTCTGACCTTGAATATTTCCAAGGATGGGACACCCACTACACTTCTGGACAACTTGCTAATTTCATGGCAAAAATAATAGATTTAAGGCAAACTGCCTGTGAACTAATTGATAAGAGAGGTTTATATATTGTCCTCTTCACATTGTCTATTCACAGAACCTATAAAGTAGAAGTTTTAAATACCATCCTTTCCTGAGAATTGAAATTTGGTATATTTCTATCTTTAGTCCATTCATCGTTCACTATTCGTATTCACTGTAGAGGTGAAACACTCCTACCAAGGTGCCTGAGAAGAATTTGTGGTTCTGCACAGGAAAATGATTGATATTTAATAAAATAATTTTTTACTCAAGGAAAAAAAAAAGGAATAATATTTGTACAGGAAATATTATATAAAATAGCTTTAAATGCCTATGAAGCCATCTGTTTTTTTGCACGCATGATTCAACAGTCATGTTTTTTTAAAAAAAGATAAAAGGTTGTATTTTGCTGTTAAATCTTTTATCTTAACCACCTATATGTATGCTAGGTTTCTATGCATGAAAGTAGGCATGAAGATTTACCAAACTTTGTGAAATTCTCTGAAGTGAATTTCTGCTTGTTGGGTTATAGGTTGAAACAAGTACCTGTATTCAAACACTTTTGATTTTGCATGTACAGTTATGTTCATGTGATGACTAACTAATAAGGTAATAATATTCTTTTATCAATATTTGCTACTAATTTATTTGAATACTGAAATGGATATAACTATAGCTTTGCCTTTGTATATGATGATTGCACTTCTATGCAATAATTTCCATGTCAGGCCCTACGGTAACATGGGGAAAGTTTGAAGAATTTCTGTGCAATTTATCTATGCTTGATTTATGGTGCAAACTCAGAAAGGTATTAAAGAAAATCAAATAAAGTTGTATATTAAACTAAAATACACAATATGATATTTCAGTCCTGAACTTACTTTCATTCTGTATGATATCTCTTTCTTTCCTCATATTTGAAATCTTCATTGTGAAACTTAGGCAAGGGCCTAGGTGCTCCTTAGAGTGCTGCCACTTTCTGATACTAGATACATGATGAACATTAAGGTCTATCAGAAAGAGTCTGTACATTTTTAGCTTGCTGAGTGTGGTGTAACCTTTACAGCAACAGCCCACAGACTTTATGCTAGGCTAACAATGGTGACCTCGGGGTATGTTAGGCTTTACCTATGCTTGGACTATATGGAAGTTTCTGGAAGCTTGTTTAGCTGTAACAGGCACCTAAAAAGGTGACTTACCTCATTTGCTTTAGCTTTTGCTTAGCTTCTGACTGACTGTATAGTATGACTTCTATTGCTCTATGTACTTTTTGTAAGCAGTAGATTGTAATACTAAGCAGTTAAATTGTATGGAATGAACTATATATGACCCTAGAAAACTGCAGTGGAGAGTACCAGGGATTACTGTAGAGGCCTTGAAAGCATGGGCACAAGAAGTTCTCAGACTGCTGGAAGCTATAAACAATTTACCAGTGGTTAAATATCAGCTATTGATTGCATCCTTGGGAGTTAGATAAAACCATTTAACAATGGAAAAATGTAGCTAATGTCTGTAAAACATATAATGTGTACCAAATTCAGCTGTCGATCATGGAATAACAGCAGTGAAGAAAGAGTAATCTTTAGCTTATAATAGAAAATGTAGAAAAAACAATCCAGAGTAGATCCCAGAGTGAAGAGGAAGAAATCTTCATCCTCAGCAACAAACTCCTTCCAGAAAGAGCTTAGGATGCTGATCACTCAGTGCAAGCATTTCTGAGACTGAATCTGTCTGAAGTTGAGGACTTGGAGGAGAGGTCCAGAAGCATGGATAACAAAAATTTTAACTGTTATGTTGTTGGGATTTTTTATGCTTAATTTGATTGTTTAATTTGACTGTTTCAACTAGACTAGCAATAACCATCTTTTAAAGTAAGGTTTATTGCTTTAACCTACATAAACAGCCTAAATTTGAGAACAAGAGGCTAATGAGAATTTAGGCAACTTGACATCTAGTCTGGATACAACGTGAATGAGGACAGAATTAGAATCAGACAAATTCAGACTACAAGTCTGCAATCACTTTGCATGCTTGGAAATATTTCAAAGAGAATCATATATGCATAGAATTGCAGAAATATAACATTTTCTGATAACCTATATTAGTGATCTGACTTTCTTTCTGTGACTCTGCCACTGTATACATTTTCTGGCCCTACCTGTTAAACAGTTAACATTATTTATAAAATAGTGCTTAGAAAATAATTGCAAAAACAAACAAACAAACAAAACACCACACACAGAAAACAAAAATAAACTAACAAACAGCAAACAAGAACACCAAAGAAATTATAAATTGTTCTGTACAGTCAAGACAGAATAGAAGGTCAAAACTCTTCCACATCACAGACTTGGCTTTATTTTATTTTATTTTTTACTGTAATAATTCAACTTTACTTTGCTAAAAATTCTGGAACTGTTTAGATATTCAGAAAGTGTAATGAATGTATTCATTCCTGTTACCTCCAGTGCATTTCTAGGCTTGTCTTTCACACACAATTTGCAGTTTCAATGAGAAAAACTGGAACATTAGGAAATAGATTATCAATATAGAGAGTTTTCTTCTTTAATTGATCCATGATATAACTTAAAGGCATTGTATCCCTTCTGTCAAAGCACCAAGGCCAATTCCCTGCTGAGTTGATATACATATCACAAAAAATATTCTGAAAACAAAAAGCTAAATTAGTGGGAAATGCTGTAGCCAAAGTCTTCATCTTTATAGTAGCAATAAAGACGACAGTTCTTTTTTCCCAAAACTGAGTTGCACTGAGATTCTGAAAATGAATTAATTTCATTGTTCTTAAATCATGCCAATGTTCTGAGAGTCAATTTTATTTTTATTGAAAGGTCTTCAATGAAACTCATTTAAAGACAGAGGCTACTATAAAAATTTTAGATAGCAGGACTAAGCACAGTGAGCAACTCAAACAAATACTGCAAATCCTGGTGATATCTAACAGTTGAAGTACCATCTTGTGGCTAAAACAGTTGCAGAGGATAGCCCCATTTGGATTTATTGAGGCACTTTTCAGGCAATACAGTACTAGCCCAGGGAAGAATATCCTCTCAGCAGAACTAGACAAATTGAAAACTAGCTCCATTCACAATCTAAACTGTTAATTACCATGTTTCACTTTTCTCATTAGAGTAATAAGGATTTGGAAATTCAGTTGACTCTGTGTTAACATACCTACTCATCCTATCCTTCCAGGGTAAGAATATTATTAACTATAGCATGGTAATATATTATGAAATAATTTAGCCAAAAACAAACAAACAAACACAAGCAAGGTGGTATCATGACTACAAAGTATGCATTTTCAATCTACATAAGAATATCTAGGAAGAAAGGATTGTGCTATCATGTTCTAGGTCTTTTATGTCTTCCATGTTCTACACAGGTGTTACTTTGGACTTCCACTAATTTCACAATCTGCAAAAACAGATGTGATATCACACATATCATCTTAGTGCCACCCATTGAGTGAAATGCTTTTTATTCTTCATTCCTTCTGTTTGACTAAAATTGTCCTCAAATCTAATATCCTTTCAGTATTTCTGTGGTTGCAACCAAAAACCAAAAACAGACCCAGAGGTTGCTATAGTTTTTCCTCTTCCCTATTTCAAGCGGAACTGGCATTCTGCATCTTAGTTTCACACGTGCTTTAGACAATTTCATCATCTGTACATGCTGTAATGTATAATATTTCTCTTACTTTACCTGCTGTTCATGCTTATCCTGCTTTTTATTCTTAGTTTTGTTCTATAGGTCCTGATTTTGAAGACTTTAGTTTCCTATCTGTCATTATTGTGTTTTGTTTTTATTTTTTTCTTTCATTCTGAACTTTAAGAAATCATGATTCAGATACCACAACTGGGCTGGAACTTGTTCCTACTGCTTACTGGGACTGTAGTTACTTACCCACACTATTCCCACACATGATGTAGAATATCTAAAGTTATGTCTAGTCTAGACTTGCAATTAATACTGCAATTAATACTGCAATTAATCAACCCTTTCATCATAGTGAAAGGCAAAGGGGAGTAGCAGATGACTGTTTTCTAGATATCATCAAGTCCAACCCACCTGCGAAGCAGGCCTCCTACAGCAGGCTGCGCATGTACATGTCCAGACAGGTCTCGAGTATCTCCAGAAAAGGAGAGTCCACAACCTCCCTGGGCAACCTGTTTCAGTGTTCTGTCTCCCTCATTGTGATGAAGTTACTTTGCATTTAGGTGCAAAATTTCCTATGCTCAAGTTCATGACTGTGTCCCCTCATTCTGTCCCCACAGACTGCTGAAAAGAGGTGGGCCATGTCCCTTTGACTCCCACATCTTGGATATTTAAATCCATTGATCAGATCTCCTCTCAGTCTTCTTTTCTCAAGACTGAACAGACCCAGGTCACTCAGCCTTTCCTCATAAGAGGTGCTCCAGACACCATTTTATTAACCATGACTAGTTAAGATAAAACAGAAATTTGAAAGAAAAAGAATTCTCAAGAAGGTAATCACTTCATACAGGTGACAGATAAAGTTAAATCAAGGCTACACAGATTACTGACCCTAACACAAAGTTAAAATTCTTTCTCTTTTCATTTCCATTCTTCTTTTCCATTTTCTCACTTAATTTTCACTCCCTGGTCCCTTGCCCTATTTTTTCCAAAAGACTTCTCATTTTTCAGTGAAGATCTCATTCAGGATTTCGGTCCCTGAGTGTACCTGAAATCTCAGAATTCATTTGTTAGGAAAAATTTTTACATCCATCACAGAATTTACTCATCAGATAAAATTTGCCTATTCCTATCTATACATATTTAGTTTTCAGTTCTAAACACTCAGAAATATATTTAATTTCTCAGATAAACTAAAAGGATTTATGATTTTAGAGGAGCTATAAATTTATCCTATATTCAAGGGAAGAAGAATTGGCATATTTTATCTTTTTCCCTAGTGCCCAAAAGCATTTTACTACATCCCCTACTAGACAATAATCATGACCACATCTCTTGGATGTAACTGTACAAATTTACTCATGAACTGTGTTTATCTTTTTTCAGTTTTACAGCTATGAAGAACTGTACAAAAGGAATTTCATTCAGTCTTCTGAGTTCAAACACAGAGTCTTGAGATTTGACAAATTTATAGTAATTATGATTGCTAGTACTTCTACTAATTGTACAGAAGTTTCAGCTTTCAAGCCTTTAAAATAATTAACTGATTATAGACATGTAAGCCTGTGTTTTGTTATTTTTTATTTGTTTGTTTGTTTGTTTGGATTATCAGTAGTTGTCTAGAAAATAACACATTCTAAAATATTGTATAAACCTCTGAGAATATTTATCACGTTAAGGGGTGAAGCAGCACAGATGCAATTCCTCCTCTTTTAAAAAACTACATTGTAAGGAAGGATTTTTCAAGACAGTATATGAGGATTTTTCCTGTGCTTAGAAGAGGACAGAAACATCAGAGTTAATGGTATTGTGTGTAGCTCTGGAACTGGAGCAATACAGCCTCATCATACTTGTTCTCTGCTGAGGTTAATTAGCTCCATGGAGATACCATACTGCTGTAATGCAAATATGAACGTTTTAGAATTCAGTTGAGCATACTGCTTAACACATAGCTGTTGTGTTGTGTCACATGATTGTGTCAGCCTTCTCAACACACACTTTTGTAAAGTTAAAGAATGTAACTAAGAGCATATTTAATATAAAGACAGTATCCCAAGGACTGAAGACGCTTCTGAAAACCTCAAAGTTTCTCACTCCACTAATACCTGTTCTCTGTAATTAAACTGAATATATTTCCAGTGGAACTGCCATGTTTACATCCAGTATTTAGGGACTGATGAAATCTGCCCAACGCTGCTCAGCTGTCACCTACCGTTTAATTTTCCCATGAGCAATTTTTCCAGGTACCGACTAGTATTGATTTTGCTTAGAGTCCTAATTCTTGCTTAGCTCAGCTTTCTGAATCTGTGTTGTTATAAAAGACAGCTTTCTGTGAATTGCAAGAAAAGTCTAAACTCTGATGGTTTCAAAAAGTAGCAGAAAACAAAGATCTCTGCAGTTTGGCTGTTGGAATTTCTGAGAGAAAAACATTTTGTTTGTTGGATTTTCTGTACAGCTAAAGGAGCTATTACATTATGTAAACATCAGCACAAGACTGGTATAACAACACTTTTATTTATGTAAATGCATAATGCTGTTTATAAAAGCAAATAAGTTTACCACTATGATCAGGGATCGATTTCTTCACATTAGTGTGGCAATGATTTCTTCATTTGCATATTATTGAATGAATTTGTCTGTATTTGTCTTTTTCAATCGTTAATATGTAAATTCCACCTCCCTTGGTCTCACTTTGGTGTTTGCTCTCTAATTTATTTTAATTTGGCATGACATATAATTGCAAGTCAATCTTAATTATAGGGGAAGGTTCAGTGAATTGAAATGTATGGATAACATGATGCCTCTAAAGTAATCTTTTCTATCATACACAAAAGTTACAATGTAAACCTTTTTGAAAAATTTTAGAATACTTAGAGTTGGAAAGGACCTTTAAAGGTCATCTAGTCCAACTCCCCTGCAATGAACAGGGACATCAACAGCTAGACCAGGTTGCCCAGGGTCTGATCCAGCCTCAACGTGAAAGTCATCAGGGATGATGAAACACATTTCTAGGCAACTTGTTCCAGTGCCTCACCATCCTCACTGTAAAAGACTTCCAACCTAAATCTACCCTCTTTGAGTCTGAAGCCATTTTCCTCTTGTTCTTTTACCACAGATCCTGCGAAAGAGTCAGTCCTCTTCTTTTCTGTAACTGCCCTTTAAGTATTGAAAGGCTGCTATCAGGTCACTTTGAAGCCTTCTCCAGGCTGAGCAGCCCCAGCTCTCTTAGCCCTTCAATGTAGGAGAAGTGTTCCTTCCCTTGGATGATTTTTGTGGCCTTCCTCTGGATGTGATCCAACAGGTCCATGTCTCCTTTACTGAGAACTCCATATCTTGATGCAGTAGTCCAGGTGAGAGCCAGTGCAGAGCAGACGGACAGGATCACCTCCCTTGACCTGCTGGCCATGCTCCTTTTGATGCAGCCCAAGATACAGTTGGCTTTTTGGGCTGCATGAGCACATTGCTGGTTCATGACCAGCTTTCCAACAACTAGTTGTCAAAGGTCTTTCTCAGCAGGGCTGTGCTCAGTTCTTTCATCCCCCAGTTTATATTGGTAATGGAGGTTGCCTCAACCCTGGTGAAAGAACTCGCATTTTGATTTCTTGAACCTCATGAGCTTCACCTGGGCCCACTGCACAAGGCAGTCCCTCTGAATAGCACCCTGTCCCTCTGATGTGTCAACTGCACCCCACAGCTTGGTGTCTCATCAGCAAACTTGCTGAGAGTTCACTCAACCCCACTGTCAGTGTCACTGTGGAAAATATTAAAGAGTATTAGTCCCAGCATTGAACTCTGTGGGACACTACTCATCACTGATCTTCATCCAGACACTGAGCCGCTGACCTCCACTCTCTGGGCTTGATCCTGCAGCCAGTTCTTTCTCACCTTGAACTGTGCACTCATTAAATTTAGATCTTTCCAATTTGGAGAAAAGGATGTTGTGGGGTGCCATGTCAAAGGCCTTAATGAAGTCAAGGTAGATGACATCAATGGTTCTTCCCTTTTCAATAGATGCAGTTACATAATCAATGAAGGCCATTAGTTTGGCCCTTGGTGAAACCATGCTTGTCCTCCTGTATCACCTGCCTGCCTTCCATGTGCCTTAGCATAGCTTCCAAGAGGGTGTGCTCCATGATCTTTCCCAGAACAGAGGTGAGATGAGAGTTTGCTAGTTCCCAGGATAACCCTTTTTACCCTTCTTAAAAATGAGTGTGATTATGCTTTTTTTTTTATCAGTCACCAGGGACTTCAACTGATTGCCATGACTTTTCAGTATCACTGAGAATGACTTGGCAACTACATCAGCTAATTTCCTCAGGACTCTGGGATACATCTCACCAGTCCCATGGACTTGTGGATGTTCATGTTACTCAGATGGTCACAAACCTGATCTTCACTTACAGTGGGAGGGATGTTGCTTCCCCAGTCCCCTCCTACCAAACCAAATGTTTGAGGGCTGTGTGGTGAGCAGTTATCAGAGAAGACCAAGGAAAAATGTTGTTAAGTACCTCAGCCTTCTTGTCTGTATTTACCAGCTTGCCTGTGTCACTCACTGGGAAGTGGGGGGTGGTCAATCCTCCCTGGACTTTGCTTTTCTGGTTAAGGTACCTGTAGAAGCTTTTCTTGTTCATGGCATTCCTTGCCAAGTTTTGTTCAAGCTGGGCCTTGGCTTTCCTGACCCCATCCCTATGCAGCCTAACAGCTTTCCTATAGTCTTCCCATGGTACACGCCCATTTCCACTGCCTGTTCATTTTTATCTTGCTCTTCAGTTTGATCAGCAGCTCTTGGTTCAGTGACACTGGTTTCTCACCTTCCTTTCCTGACTTGCTACATCTTGTGATGGAGACCTCTTTTGTGCTATGGAAACTTCCTTAAAGATCTGCCAGTTCTGCTCCACACCCCTGCTCATGCAATCAGTTTCTGAGGGTGTTTTGTTGATGAACTTCCTGAAGAGATGGAAGTTAGCCTGAAATTTAGCATCCTAATTTTACTCTTTGCCTGCCTCATATCCCTCCAGATAAAATAATTATTTCTACATTCAGAGTTGAACATAATCCACCATTATATGGTACCCAATAGATCAGGCATGTTTTTAGGAAGAATGGATGGTAATAAAATATGTTTATATTTAATAATATAATATTATAATATATTTAGAAGCTCCCATGCTTCTAAATTTCACTCTTTTTCTGCTTTGTTTTTAATATCTAGTTTGTAAGGTTCTCTTTGTCCTTTTCATTTTCTAGAAAATTTATTTGTATTAATTTGTCCTTTCACTATTTCATCTTAAGTGGTACCTGAAAGTTCAGTAAATAATATAAATGTAGGAACTCATGCATACACCTCACAAAAATATTTACTTAGTAAAAATTACATTTCCTTATATTATTTGTTGCATTGTATGAGTTATTTTGTTATTGCTGGGTTGTTTGGTTTTCTTTGGGGTAAAGGAAGGGTGGTGTTAACATGAATCCTTGAGTTAGTCAGATTTTCAACAAGGTATCTGAGACATAATTGTCTAAGGAGTTTTTTTTCTGTACTGAAGCAATTCTGAAAAAAAGTTTCTAGCATGTTAAAATAGCTTGTTCTCATCTGTTTACATCCAAACAATTAGAAAACAAAATAATGTGGCTTGCCTCAAGACTTATAAATTATTTTTTTAAACTATCAGGTAAGTTTTGTAATAAAAATCTTCTACCTTCACAACCCATAATAATGTAACTAGACCATTAATTAAAATCTTGTATGCTACTTATTCAAGCACTTTCTCATTTACAAAGCAATAATAGTACAGAACAAAACAGCAGCAGTCAAGAATAATGCATTAGTTGATTAAAAATGACCTTTTTAAAAATTCATTTAAGCTGAGCCTTTGGAATTTGTTTCAAGTGTTTTTTAACTTATTTTTTTTAATGAAGTTTATATCTATTAAAATACGGAGTGAAATATGTTAAAATAGTAATGCATTTGAAAATCAAGTTCTTCAGTGATATCAGTTCATTTTAATGTTTAAAAATATAAGGCTAGTTTTTTTAGTGTTGTTTTTTTTTTTGTCTTTTTAGACTGATATATATATTTTTAATTTAAAACTTTTAAAACAAAACTTTGTACAATATTTAAGGAAGTAAAATAATTGTGTAGTTTTTCAATTAAAAGTTAAAATTATAAGACGAGGTATGTGATAAGCATTCTAATTAAAATTTCAATGAGTAAATATTTTTTCTAAGCATATGCTGCACAAATCTAATGCTCACCTTAGAGTCTCCTCTTATAGCAATTAGTCTTTCCATAGACTATATTGAAAGTCCAGCAAAATTGGACGTGTTCCATCAGATTATAGAAGTTGTTGCTCATGTCCTCAATAACAAAACAAACAAGAAAATAAGACAGCTTTTGGTTTTCTTTTGCATAAAAGAAAAAAAAAAGAAAAATGTAAAAGTTGTGTCTTCAGTTTTGCACCTCAGTCTATTAATTGAGATGGAAAACAAGCAGTTTATTTGTTTCTAATTGCAACTGTTTTTACTTTAAACTGATTTTAAACTGATTTTTAAACTTTAACTGATTTTACTTTAAATTTGTGAATGTATTAAAAAAAATCAATGTTTTTTTTTTCCTAATGATGGTCTTTGTGATATCCACTATGACTTTCAGTTTTAGTAGTTCATGATTCTATGATTCTGTGGGTCTTGATGTATTGATGAGTAGTAGAAAGAAACAATAGAAAAGAATAGAATATGGTGCAGAAATCCCCTTAACATTCTCATATTTTTATTGGTTTAATGAGTTGTGCACATTAGGAATTTAAAGAGCGATCTGCAGGAGATTACTGAATTTAATTCCTCTGAAATGGAGTTAGCAAACTGGAAAAAAAGACAGTTTGAAAAAATAAACTAATTGGTAACTGACAATATGGAAGCTACAGGTGAGAGTCAGTCTGTTGATAATGAGAGAGAAGTGTTTGTGCTCTGGGAGGAGCCTTTAATATGCAAAAAGTTGAAGAACTAGTCTGCAATATCAGGAAATACTCTCTTGAAATATTTTCCTCAGATATCTGACAAGGAAAATGAGATACTTTATTCACAGATGAGATCTCACTTGGCAGTAGGTTGCATTTTCCAGCTAAAGTGCAGGACTTCATGATGAAATCATGGCTCTTTGGTAGTCAGTAGCTAGATAAGAAGAGACAAGGAGTGAGAAAGTGTTGTGCTCACTTTCTTTAGTCTTCTAATACATATTCAGAAACAATAAAACCAGAAACATACAGATACCAAAGATATTCAAAAGTTACTCTAAAAAGGTGGTGAGGTGAGATTACTATTTTGCAAAGAATTAATGTGAAAACATGTGAAATAAGTCAGAACTTTCATGCTTTTGATATAGTCTTATATTTATTATCAGAACAGTATAGAAACTAAAGAAACTAAAAAACTGTCCTGATTATTTAGACATCTGATTATCTATAACTCTCTTGAGAAACTGGATTATCAATTTTTCTTTTTATTTTATTTTATTTTATTTTATTTTATTTTATTTTATTTTATTTTATTTTATTTTATTTTATTTTATTTTATTTATTTTAATTTTTTCCCACAGCCTGACCTTAAGCTGAGTTTCAAAATGTTTATCTAAGCCTTTATATATATATATATATATATATATATATATGTTTATCTAAGCCTTTATATATATATATATATTTATATATATATTTATATAAAATAAATGTATTATATATAATACATTTATCTTATATCTTCGTATCTTTATATAGATATATACATCTCTTTTATTTATTTATTTATTTATTTTCATTAAGCAGATTTCAGATGAATGAGCAGATACCTTAAGTGGCATTTTGAAGAGGCAATTGTTGAATCAAATTAGCTTAAAGTGTCTATCCAGGTCTACTTTCCTCATAGGTATTTCAAGAATAGCGTCCTGTCTACCTTGAAAGCTTAATCTAAAATGATGAACAAACTGCAGAGCTTGGAGCTATCTTCTTTTAAATATGACTTGTCAGGCTCTGTCCCAGAAGTCAGGCAAAATTTTAGATGTAGATGCAGAGTTCAGTTATGCTTTTGACAAGTATTTTTGTGTGTGTTTCAACTTGACCTCAAGCTGACATTGAATTTTCACAGGTGAAGAGAACATTATGTGTCTGTGGGCAACTACCACTAACAAATACACTGAAAAGATAACAAGGTATACTATACGAGCATGAAGAAAGCTAGTATAAATAGACAGAAGCTGAATCTGTTGCATAGCTGGAAGAAGTGAATAGCAGAACAATCACAATGTTACTTCAGGGTATCCCCAGTGACTTTGAGATGTTGAGGCAAATATAAGTTTTAGGGTTAATTTAGTTTTATAAATTGCTCCTTTTATCTATCTATCTATCTATCTATCTATCTATCTATCTATCTATCTATCTATCTATCTATCTATCTATCTATCTATTTAATCTATTTCACTGGATATCTATTCCTGTACTCAGTAGAAAGCTCTTACCATATTTTCCTTCATAGGCAAGTCTTGGTGCAGTGTCACCACAAACATGCATGGCAGTGAGTGGACATTTACACATATAACTAGAATGATCTGTTATCAAAACTGATGAAAAATATCCTTTAGCTGCTACTCATAACCCAAGCTGATTAGATGTTAATTTGACATTTTCATATGGATAGTTGGCACTTCTGTAGTGATAGAATTTAATTATTTGAAATCTAAGCTTTAGTTCCAAATGCCCAAGAATAGTGCATTTCTTAGTGTAACCCAAAGTACTGTTATTATTTATAAAACAAAGAAAGTTGGCAGTACCTTTTTTCCCTGATGAATATGCTGCACATTGTCCTTTTTAGACAGTTTTTTTGTTGCTATCAATAAATGTGATGAAAAGAACTGCATCTTTCTCTGCCAACATTTAAAAAGAAAATCAAACGAGAGGAAGACAGTCACTGTGAAATGTTCAGGCTGTTCTAGGAAGTCTGCTAAGGACCTAATTTGAAATGTAACAGTGCTTCTTTTTTTTTTTTTCAGTAGAAAAAGGTGCAATTTTTTTAAAAACTCCTAGTACTTGGAAATTATTTTCATGTTCTTTTACACTCCTGCCGTCTCACATGTGTCCTTTTTATATGACAGAGTTATGCAACCTTGGAGAAGAAAGGAAAAGCTCTTAACTTGGGCGAATAGTAGGTAAGAATTAAGTGTTTGATACTGAATTGAAGGATGAGACAATGCAAGGTAGGAAGAAGTGAGTAAGAGGTTTATAGCAACAGTATAGCATAAACCCTGCAGGTACTTAAGATTCACGTATAGCTTTCCTTCCTCAATTTTTTTCTTTCATGGTAACAAAATTTCCTCCAAAAAGAGGAAAGGGCAATGGCATATTCAGGAAAGCTTTGAGCCTGACTTAAATGAAGACTTTTAAGGCCATTTATTCTCATCCATATTTTCTAAAAACTTGTATTTAATTAACCTTTCTGATTATATTTTAAAAATGAATGTCAGTTTATTTTAATTCAGCTTATCTAATTCTGTAAATAATATTAGATGATCCAATATTAATAAATTGTTGTTCATATAAATTTGTCCCTTTCCAGATTCATGAAATGAATTGTTTTGTTATTATTTTTTCTCTCTTTTATTTTAATCACTGATTTCCCTCTCACATTCAGAGCTAACAATATTAAAGTAGTGCATTTCTCTGAGTTTTATTTACTGTCTCTCGTCCATCAGATATGTATATCAGTTCATAATGTCCTTCAAGCAGTACGCTCAATAGCATGAATCATATTTACTCTTCTATAATCCATAAAATAGGTCCTTTTAGGTCAGAACACTTGACCATCTAACACAATATTCTGTGACAATATATCTCAGTGAAAAAGGAAGTGGTATGTGGCTGCTTTTGTTTGTTTATTTGCTTGTTTATAAAAAATAAATAAAAAAGGCTTTTATATGAGAACAGTGGCATAAGTTAAAGTGTCTCCTTGTCCCAGAGAAGAACAATTGTTATCAGTTCTGATAACAGCTGTTATCAACTCAGTGTTTTGTTTTTGCTTGGTTTGTTTGATTTATTTGCCATTCACACCCTCACAGCCCAAAGAAAAATATTTACTGTTCAGCTACCATGTGGCTGAAAGAAGAAATATCACAATTTGTTTCTTCCAAGAGATCAATTTCTATACTTTTAACTGAAATCGATACAAATGTTGTAAATACCTTAAATTAGAGGGGGATGCCATCCATAATCTTCTTTAAATAGAGAGCAGAACACAGTAGATACACACCTTCAGCTAAACTCCTCAGCACAGTCACATTGGTCAAACATTGGGAAATATCCGGAAGGAATTAACAGTAAACCACTGAAGAAAAGTCAAGAGCTAAGAAAAATTAATTAAAATTAAAACTAATACTAAACCATACATAGGCATAGATGTCATTTTTAACTCAGCAAGATGAAACCAAGAGGGGGAAAAAACATTTCCTGTATCTGTTGAAAGAACAAACATCTTCCAACACTCATACAGAAGTGGGAACCTATGTTATTTACATAGAAAATCTGTCCTTCCTTATTCTTTCTCCTTCACCTTATGTGATATTTCTTTTTTCCTAACAGTATGAGATCTATTCAGAGATTTCTATTTTTTTTCATTCAGCTGAATTAATTATTTAGCCATCATCAGCTATTGTCCATGAATTGTTGAAAGCAGCAGGGAAGCACTAGAGCAGAAGCAGTGATTACTTTCTAAAATTGCAGATGTCTACTCAGTTCAGCAGTCATTACCACATAAGGTCAGTTAGTGATGAAGTATACAGAAGAGTGGGCTGAAAAAATGTAGGTTGAAGAGCATAATTTTCTCTAAATCATCTCTCAAAAACCTGATATTTCAGGGTGCTGAGAACCCCCCAAGAGGCATCCAGTGAAGTACAGAAGTTTTGCATAGAAATTATAATAGAACTTCTATTAAAATAATAATAATAATAAAAAAAAAACAACCATGATTTAAGTACTGCTGAGGATACAATCTGAGCCTCCCAGGAACAGCTTTATTCAGACTTTATTTTGCATCATTGGAAGTATGGTTTCATTGTTTGCTAATCTAAGGTACAATATTTTTCAAAAGGTTTCATTGTGCAAAAGAACTTAATTATATCAAAGAAAATTGTATCGTTCCAGTTGAAATTCATTATTCTGCCTCAGTAGTTAACATGGCTGCAAAGCAACAAAAAGTTTGGCATTGTTCAGTATCTCTCACATTGGGATCTTCCTCTGAACAGTGTTCTGTTTACTAAAATGCAAAGCCCAGCATTAGCAACCAACCTGTCAGTGATGACACAACAGGAGGTGGATGAAAAAAAAACACTAAAAGGCTGAGTGGCCTGGATCAGTTCAGCCTAGGAAAAAAAGACTAAGAAGGGATCTGATTAATATTTATAAATATCTATAGGGAGGTGGGAGGCAAATAGATGGTGTGTAGTGATAGGACAAGGAGCAATGGCCCAAAACTTGAACATATGAATTTCCATACTAACATGCAGAAGATCTTTACATTAAAGGTGTCAGAGCACTAGAACCCAGAGCTGCTGTGGAGTCTCCTATGGATATATTCAAGACCTGCCTGGACATTCATCTGTGAGAGCTACTGTTGCCAGGGGGTTGGACTTGGTCTCTTGAAGTCTTTTTCAACCCTTGTGTTTCTGTGATTCTGCTATTCTGTGAAATTCAATATCTATCTTTTTAAAGACATGTTACAAAAGCAAAGTACAGAGATATTAATTCATTTGAGACTGGCAGTATTTAATCTTAAAGATAAAAATTAAAAAAATAAAAATAAATAATAAAAAAATAATCGAATGAAGAATTTCTAGATTCACCATTCATGTTGACTTAGTATGAATCTGGATTATTCTGTTAGCATTTCATTGGCAGCTATTTATTTACTATACAGCATAATCCTGTAGAAACAATCTGCACATTAAAAAAAAATCACTTCTGAAAGACAAGATGTATCTCTGTGACTGAGATTTTATTTTTCTTAGTGTAATGAGAGTAACTGCTGACTACTGCTGCTTGAATCTTGAGTATAAGAACAGTGTCTTTGGGCAACAGTCTTAGATGCGCTTTTATTTACTTAACCTTGTGCTGTCAAATAAATACTGTTGCAAAAACCAGATTGCTAGTAAAGATGAATACTTCATACAAGTAATTTTCCTTTTTTTTTTTTTTTCTCTATCAGAAGCTCTCGAGTGTAGGAGCATCAAATAAACAAAGGAAATCAACTCACAGTGTGCTATCTTTTCCATTATTTCAAGGTATGGCTATATTGTAAATTATTGGTCTTACAACAAAAGTTGGAAATATCCATTCAAACTATATTTTTGTAAATACATATATATATTTAAAATTCAGGGACCAAGACAATCTTAATCAGAGAGGATGTATGTTGCTGGAAAAAAAAAAGGTCTTTTCTTTTACAAAGTGTTAGTTTTTTTTAAATTCTCAGTAACTAAACTCTATGCAGTTTATGAAGCTGTTAAATATTTAAAATACATTTTTTATTCCTCGTGGGTCAGAATAGCTAAGTTTCCTCTGACTATAAATTCATTGTACAGCCTTTTACATAGTAACATTTCTTGCTGTTGAGATACTTTTACGGCTTATTAATAAATAAATAAATTAGCTAATGCAATAGAAATTTTTAAAAAGTTTTGTTAGTGAATAAACTGACAGAAAAGTCTTCTGCCATGTTTCCAGTGACCTGAGTTAAGTATCTTAGTAGAGAATTTTCATTTTCAGTACAGAAAATAAATTTGATGTAAATGTAAAATGACTAGAAATATCTTCCCCTGGAGATTCTCAGCATTTCTTGACATGCATTTTGTTGACTTCTCCCAACATAACATAACATTCTGTAGGAAGATTTTTTTTCTTTAAATTAATTCTTCAAAAATGAAATTCCAACTAAGACATCTATAATTTAATTCTCAGCATTTAACATATTGTTTATTAGCAATGACCTTGATTACAGGGTTTTGTTACATCAAAATAATACAAGAGAAAAATTTTAGTAATAATAAAGTATCTGTTGTGTTAGCCATTGAAATTTGAATGTAAGGCATTTTTTTGGATTGCATATTTGAAACATAGACAAAATATTTATTCATATAAAAATCCTATTAATTTTTTTGGTAGTGGAGTATAGTGAATGTATGAACTCAACCGTCAGTTCCCAGAAACTGGTTCTTCATTCTTTATACTTTTCTTCAGAACAGAGGAGAAAGGGATATGCATGTTCAGAGAGAAATAAACTGGCTCTGGTACTCTCCAGTGAAGATTACAATGGTAGAGTGAAGATTTCCTATCATGGAGACAGCAGGGAGACTTCAGTTAAGACCAGATTTTTCAACAATGGATTTTGACTCTTGTCACTGCCTCATGCAAGGGGAAAAAAGAACTGGAAAGAAGAAGTTTATGGTCCTCTATTTATTTGTTTGTTTGTTTGTTTGTTTATTCTCCCATTAGTTTTTAAAGACAGATTTTCAAATCGAAGAGGAAATAAAAAATGAGGTTCTTCTGATATATTTTATGATTCATATTTCACTTGCTCTTTTTTGTAAAATAGCTGTATCCATGATCTGATTATATGATGATTGTGAAAGCCAAATTGCATGAATAACATTTTGTATTGTAAACTATTCATAGTGGAAAAAAATGCAATTTGGAAGGCATGTACAGAAAACAAAGAAAATCTTGTGTCAGCTCAAATAAGCAGGAGTGTTATGTGCTTGAGGCAAAAACAGCACAGAAAACATACTAATGCTGTAAAGGCTATAGAAATAATAAGTTGGTGACAGTGATGCAGTAAAAACAGCAATGACTTAGTCATAGCCATCTTAATGTATATCTTCATAATTTTTTTGGTCTGAATAGAGTTTTCTTAGTAACTTTATTTTAAAAATCTAAAATGCACAATCAAATCATGCCAAAGTTCACATGCTAATTGATATTTACGTATTTGATAAATATATTTAATAGTATATTTTACAGTTCATTTGACTTATGAACTACATAGGTTTTATGCCCTTGAATCTACTATTTTTACAGTCAAAAAGGGAGATTAGCCTCTCACTGTCAAGAAAACTGACACATGATAAGTTTTTTCTTTTTTTTTCTTTTTTTTTATATAGATATTCTTTTAAATGTTAAAGGAAATGAAGAAACAAGAAAGGTATAAAGCCTTTACTGGACATACTCTGAACAAAATCTTCTAAATTTAAAATGCAATCATTCCATGTGGAATCAAATAGTCAGTTGTTTTATGTTTAAATATTACAACATCTCAAAGTATGTATTAATATTGTACTTTTGCCTTTTAGTGGTTTTGGCCCTAGATCTACTTACTAAGCAGATGAAAAAATCTTTTATACATCAGGCATTGTTCTCTACTGGAGTCAAAGAGCTATTAGTGAATAGTGTAAATACAAATAAACATCTGTTTCTTTTGTCTCTGTGCAAGTAATTAACTAAAAATCAGGAAGCAGATTTCTCACAGGAGAGATTCTTCCAACCTTCTTACAAATGAAATTTGCATTCTGACATTGGATAGGTTTTTCATTTTTAACTTCCAGATAGAAAAACATTGTAGAAAACAGTATTAAAATATCCTCAGATAGGCTCAGAGGATACTCTAACTGTTGTCTGCCATCTTTCTAGAAACTCTCCAAAATATTTTTTACAATAGAGCCATTTCAGAATTTGAGCTTAGTATCAGAGTCATGTAAGTTAATTCTTTTCTGTTCCCATTTCAGTTTTCTTCCTTGTATTGGTTCAATGATATTCAGCACCTCCTTTAAAATGGTTTTTGTCATCCCAGAAGAAATCTTGCTTGATCTGGTGCAATACACATAGTAGGATGAAAAAAGATTTACCGACATCTGTATTAAATTACAGATGTGGATGTCCATGTTTCCTTTTTATTCACTCATTTAATTATATCTCACATATCTTGTTTATCATAGCTAAATGTATTTTAGAAAGAAGTAACCTAATCAGATCCAAATTAAATAAATAGAGAAAAAATAATACAAAATTCAGATATAAATGAATAAGTCTCACTCCAACACACACTGATTGCTTGACCAGCATGCTTCCTGGCATTTTTGCCTTTTTCCTGTCACCACCTCTGCTCTCTCACCTCACTTCAGCACCCTATGTCTTGCAGACAGTAACTCTGCTTTATTGTGATTTAGCTTCTGGCTCAGTTTCCTTGCTGGAGCAAGGAGATGGTGCTCTCTGACAGTAATCTTCTGCACCCATCCTGAAGGGATTGTGAATTAACGGGGTTTGGTTTCAAAGATCACTGAGCTTCTCTGTTCAAAGCATCAATTCCTATTTATGCTAATTCTGTGCAGTTGGATTGTTATGTCTTTGAATGTTGTTCGTTGGTCTTGTACATCCTTTCAAAAGACTAGCAAAGGTGTTATTAGAACACTAAGATACTGATAAAGATGTTAGTGTGAATTGCAGAGAGGTGTTTAAGAAGGGAGGTGTGAGAATAAAGGTGAGAAAGTAAAGGGTTGGGTTAGTTAGAATGATGTAAGTGCCTATAAAAATTGATTAGGTGGGAACAAAGAAAGAGGGAGGAATTACTTAAGATTATTAAAGGTGATAAAAAAAGAGTAATAGCCTGAAATTCAAACAGGAAATATTAATTTACATATTAATACAAAAACTTATGACAGTAAGGTCAATTAGAAAAAGGAATAATTTCCTGGAGAAAATAGTTCTATTAAAATGGCCTAAGGTGTCAGTGAGACTAATACAACCCATCTCTGCATTACCCTCTTATTTATGTTTGCTTAGTTGCTCTTGGAAATCCAATTCTACCATTTATTATTGAATGTGTATTTTGATGCTTATTTATCATGTCGTCACTCCAGAAAAACTAAAAGAAGAGAGCCTACTGATTTCAGTAAAAGTATATACGTGAACATTTTTATGAGGAACTGATGATAAACATGTAGTCTGGCAATAGCAATTTACTTTATAACTCCTACATTCAAGTAAACAGAAACAGAAAAGACCTATCTAGTAACAAGGGGCTTATTTATTGTTATACTTCTGAATTGTTTAAGAACTGGATTTGGCAAATCAGATGCCTCAGCTCAGTGTAACATCAGTGGGAACCAGTTCAGGCTATCCCCTCCTTTAAGGTTGGAAATGTACAGAAAAAATGACTATTAGCTTTAATCTCATTACCACCAGAGATGTCAACCATTTCTTGGAAATTCTGCCCATGTCCTTGGAATGTAACAAATATATATGTGCTATGCTTTTAAATATGTAGTCATTTCTCAATTTGGTGCGCTTGTTTGGTGAGCAATCCCCATGCATCCACCACTGTAATAAAAGCAATACCTGCTTGACAAAACTCACTGGCATGTCAAATTACTTTATTGGTTTTCTCAGCTTCATCTCAAAGGACAAAATTTCTTCTGATTCTAGTATCAAAGATTGCTGTGTCAGTGCTATGATGAAAGGAACAGTTAGGAATTTTGTTATTGCTGTTCTTTGTAGGTGTTTGTGAAAGAAAGTACTAATTGTTCAATTTTTGTACTTTGCTCATTTTCATAGAATCGTAGAATCAAGGTTGGAAAAGACCTCCAAGTTCACCGATTCCAATGGTTCACCTCCCACCAGTTTTCCTCACAAAACCATATCCACCTATGCCACCTATAGTACCACATATAAACATTTCTTGAACACCTCCAGGGATGGTGACTCCACCACCTCCATGGACAGCATATTCTGGCACTTAATCACTCCAGTCCTATCACTAGTTATGTAGGAGAAGAGACCAACATCCACCTCACCGCGACTTCCCTTTTAGGAGTTGTAGAGAATAATAAGTTGTCCTCTGAGCATCCTCCTCCAGGTTAGACAATCCTTGCTCCCTCAGCCAATCCTTGTAAGACTTGTACTCCAGACCCCTCACACAATCTAGGGCCTCAATGTCTTTCTTGTAGTGAGGGGCTCAAAACTAGACTCAAGGTGTGGCCTCACCTGAGCTGAGTACAGGAGGATGATCACCTCCCTAGTCCTGTTGACTACACTTTATTATACAAGCCAAGATGCTATTGCTCTTCTTGACCACCTGGGCATACTGCTGGGCTCATTTTTGACTGATGGACCAGCACCCCCAGGTCCCCTTTTTTCACACAGTCTTTCAGCCTCTCTGCCCCAAGCCTGTAGCCTGATGTTGTTGTGGCCAAAGTGCAGGACCTGGCACATTGTTTTGTTGAACCTCATCCCACTGGCCTCAGCTCAGTGATCCATCCTGTCCAGATCCCTCTGTAGGGCCTCGCTAGCCCCAGGAAGATCAATATTTCCCTCCCAACTTGGTGTCATCTGCAAATGTACTGAGGGTGCACTCAGTATCATAGTCCAAGTCATCAATAAAGGTATTAAACAGGACAGCTCTCAATACCAACCTGTGGAGAACACCACTCATGACCGTTAGCCAGCAGATTTACCTCCATTCACTGCTGCTCCCTGTGCCTGGCCCTCCATCCAGTTCTTTATCCAGCAAAGAGTGTACCTGTCTAAGCCACAGGCTGCCAGCTTCTCCAGAGAGGCAGCATTGCTGAAGTATAGGGAGAGTATGTCAACAGCCTTTCCCTCATCCACCAAGTAGACCATTCTGCTGGTCTAGCAGAACCTGCCTTTCATGAATCCATGCTTGCTGGGTCTGTTTCCCCCATTGTCCTGCACATGCTGTGTGATTTCACTCAGGATGAATGTCTGACTTTCCTTTTCTTTAGATCTTTTTAAATAATTATTTTATTTTTTTTCTACTACTACTTCACACCAAAGTAAAGAAAATACTTAAAATAAGAATAAAGGAAATTGCAACTCAGATTTACCTTTTCTCTCACTTGCATTGTCTTTCACTTTTTTAAAATTCATTTAGCCTTCAAAGTGAATATTCTCTTTCAATACTTAATTCTCCTCCTTTCAGTTCATGTAAGACTTCGCCTTGCAATACTGATATTGATGGAAATCAAACTGACAGGAATGTACACCAAATGCTTCGATTGTTTGCTATCAACTATTTGCAGTGAGATTTTAATTTGAAAACTTCTGACAAAATTTGTAAGTCATGGTTGAATGTATGCAATTTTTTTAAGGGCTCACTAATGAATACTGCTTGCCAAGCAAGTCCAAGGCGTTTCTGACAAATTTCTCCTAAAACTCATAAAAATGATTTCTTGGTTATACTTTTAATATCAATGAAGTCAGTAACAGTCTACATGTATTTCAGTAGAGGCAAAGTCACACACTAAAACATTTAACATTTGCACACAACTTTCTTAGCCAAATTGCATAATGTAGGTGATAACCAGCATACCACTGCCCACAGGTCCATTAATTTGATCTCAACTGGATTATGACTTGCTTGTTTTTTGTTTTTTGTTTGTTTGCTTTTCTCTATTGTTCTTGCTACTAATACTCTATATGAAAAGGTGATAATGGAGAGACTTTTTCTCTACATGTATGCATAATATATCTAAACTCTTTGTATTTGCTAGTGGCCTCAGTGTAATTTCATGAAACTGGAACTAATAATAAGTTTTATGAAGCTTAATAATTCTTTCTTTTATTTTTTCCTAAAATACTATGTTTAATTATTAGCATTTCTCATAATAATTATGTTGAATATGCTGTTTCATATTAAAATGTTCTCCTTTTAATGTACAAGTAAAATCTATGACAATTTTAATGAAGGTTAACATGGAAATAAGATTTGTTAAGAGTTAAATTTAATGGTTTATAAGCATCCATTTACTTCTGAACAATGTTGCTCTGTTTAGTCACTATATGTATGTTTTCCTGAAATATTACTTAAATTAAGATGTTAAATTCTTCCAATAAGTCATTGCAGTAATCTTTCTCCAAAGAGATGCAGCAGATAATAATAATAAAGATAATAAGCAATGATTTCAGTTATAAAAATTAGCACATCTTGAGTTGTCATTTTCAATAACAAGAAGGTACAAATTTCCCCCTCACGTGATCCCATGAGAGCAGATTATTATGTAGTAAGACAATAAGATTCAGAGGACTTCTTGTATACCCATGTAAGTAATAAGGATGAATGAACTGGGAGACTTGTGCAGCATATAAAAAAATATATCTTGGAAGCCAGAGATACAGGGATGAGTTGTGCTGTAAAAAAGTTCAAGGTCATATATTTGAAATGACTAATAAGAATTCTGGATAGAACTATGATCTAATCCCTTAGGATTAAAAGAGTGGAAGAAATAAAATAAATTAATGAAATACAAAAGAAAAATAAGTGAATTATGAAAGGGATCATCACATCCATCAGTGAGGTAAATAAGATCACAAAGTGCAAGAGACAAATAATTACCATTAGAAACAATACTGCTTTGGAAAGGTGTTTTTAGTTTTGTTTCAATAAAAGGAAGATTCATGGAACTTTTTTTTCTAAAATGAAACTTCTATCATTACTGTAATGCATTTCGGAAAAAGGCTTTATCAAAGTGACATAATAGGGCTAGAAATGTAACAGAAAATATATAACATAGACATGTCTTGACTTGGAATACAGGGACACAGTAATCATTAATTCCACTTCACTTCCTAAGATGTAGAAAAACATTTCCAGTGAACTTAGATTTGCAAGGTGTTAAGCACTCAACTATAGTCATTGTAGAGCAGTTAGTATTCCAGAACAGGTCTACATAGGCATGATAGCAAAGTTCTGATTTTACGTAGTCATTTTTCTGTTCTTTCACATCAATTTTTAGCTTTTACTTTCACAACTGTATGAAACTTGTAAGATTAAGCCAAAATAATTATCAAATGTAAGAAGTTGTCTACCTTAAAAAAATATTTCTTCCTAACCTCATTTTTCTTGAGTGCTATAAAATCATCTTTTCTGTCATTAATATAGAATTCATAAAGGGAAAAGAGCTATTAAAGAGCAAATCATCCAGATTCTGAAATAACATAAATTATCATTTGAGACAGATGTGTTTGAATATCTCATTTCAATTTGTTTAAACTGCACTGCCAGTAAATGAATGATTAAATCCATGAGCAAATAAAATAATGAGTGAATTTTTCTCAGTAAGATCAAAATCAGTAGGTATGAAATGAAGACTATTACTCCTTTTAATACAAATTTTATACCTCAGTAGTATTTACGTATAAAATTCCAATTACAATGGAATCCATATTTTATATTTTGTTGTAGATGTCAAAAAACTTTATAAAATAAGATTATAAAATCCTTTGAAGTCATATGTTATTTTTGGTAGGATTCAAGTGTTCTGTGAGCCAGAAAGCAGAGAGAATACGTAGTTTGCCTTCACTGCAAAATAAATGTCTTCCTGAATACAAAAAAGTTTTGTTCAGTTTGATATAACAGCAAACAGCTTTGAAAGTCTGCCAATTGCCAAATTGATTATAATTACTGTAATTGGATATTTTAAACTCTAGAAAGCAAAATGTCATTTAAGCTTGTGTTTGTGTGACTGCAGAAAGCCAGATCCAGATTTCACTTTTTGCCAAATTACTTAGGAAATAGAAATATTGAAAAATGAATGTGTACTGCCAGAAGTTTTTCAGTTTGCTTAGGTAGGTATAGACCAAACCTTAACACGTTTATTTTTTAAAGTCTTAAAGTGAGAGAATTGTGTGCTGGTTTGTGGCAGAAACTAATCATGTTTGGAAGTTATTGGAGACGTTGGAAGGCAGTGGGAACAATGGTTCTTTGAATTATCAAAGTAGAGAAAGTATTACATTTTTGTACACGTAACAAGCCTTAAGTGGCCTTTAGTCAAAAGAGAAAAGCAAACTAAAGATAGCTTATTCATACTCAAATACATGAAGTTTATGTCAGAAAAACATACTGATATCTACTGTTAACTCATAATAGAGATCTTCTGTGTTCATCAGTTATGTGTTTTGTATGTTCAGATGTGGTTTTCTGCTGATGTTAGGACAAAGGAGTGTATGGAAAAAAAATCAGGTTAATGAGCTTCCATTAAGATGAAATATACTTCACAATTCTTGATTCTTTTAACTAAAGAAGAGCTGAACAAAAGGCAGAGAATATAATCACATTTGTATTACAAATTTTTACTCACAATTAAAGTGTTATATTTTTGTATTCTGCTCCCAAGACCTCTGACTGGTCATGAAAATGTAGACCCACTTAAAAACATCTAAAACCCTGTGTAGCTGTTTCAATGCAATGCCTAGTTATGAAGTTAGATTGTTAACTTTTGGTCCTCAGGAATGGAAATATTGGTGTCCACACCAATACATACAAGTTCTGTAAGTGAGCATAGTTTTACAGGTCTCCCAGACTGCTTGATATTTATAAGAAAAGTATTAGTACAAAATGTCTTTCAAAATCATGTCTTATAGTTCAGTACTATCTTCTTTTATCATGACAAGCCAATTTTCATGTCTGTATTCAATCATAAGAATAAATATTTTACTGAAGAAATTGAAAGTACATTTATTGTATTTTCATCTGTTAAAGAAATGGAAAAATGGAGACATTAACTAGGCAAAAATCAGATGCCATATGTAACAGAAAGAGTTTTGAAATGCACTGAAATTCATCTTAGAATGTAAAGTTTTATGTAATTTTCTCTGGAAAAAAATTCTATAGGTACATCAACATTCCAAAGTCTGACATGATTATAAAGATTGCAGAGGTAACATAGTGCAATATTATTAATAAATTGATAATAAAGCAAAAAAATGTTTATGTACAGACAGCTCCTTAGTGAGAAATTCTACTCTTCACAGTTCCTTTAATCGGCAGGAGATTCAACCTTTCTAATAGCAGAAGATTCACTGTTTCTTGTGAGGTCTGAGATTCAAAAAGTAAGACATATTTAAGCAAGTCGTATAAAAATATAAAACAATTAAAAGGAAACAAAATTATTCCAGAGCTTTTCTGTAGTTCTGGCAACCAGATTCCACTGCATTTCATTTAGATGAATAAATCTGACAGCTAATACAAATGAGATTTAACATATTTTTTATTATTATTTTCTGAGCATTTTTTACTGGGAAAAATGTTACATATACATAAATTATTGGTAGTATTACTGATTGACTAAGAGGTAACTATTCCACCAGAAGTAGTGTTTTCCATATTTTCATGTTCAATTTTATTTCCTACATAAGAAGTCAAAATAATTTTATTATTTTTTTTTAGTTTGCCTTTTACTTACACAGAAAAAATGGTCTGGGGCTTCATTCTTGTGAAACCATGTAAACCTGTGTTTTACTGGCTTATCTTCTCTATCTCAAAATTTTCTAACTTCTTATGTAACGTGTAAACAAATGTTTTATGTATAGCAAAAGTCCAGAGAGGCCAAAAATCAAGATATGAGTACACAAATTTGTGAATGATCTGCGATATCAGGGCTCTTTAGGTGCTGCTCAGTGCCAGTTTATGCCAATATAGTTAAGCATCCCACTTATTCACATCATTTTCCTGTGATGATACTGATTCCTGTCTGATGCCATGATGAGATTAACCCCTGCTAGATATAAATCCAGCAGAAAACTTAAAAATGAGAAAAGAAGAAAAAGGAGTAGTCTGTGTCATTTAAAAATTCTGAGATTGCATCAGGTACATACCAATGCTGAGTCAAAGAAAAAGCAGAGATACTTTGGCTTTGTTTATAATGCCAAATTTAAAATATTTGAAAAACTGGAATACTTTGGCCCAGATCTTAAAAAGCATTTAAGAATTTAAGGTGTCTAATTTCAGTATTTCAATCTGTGGAGATGGATCCCTGTAAATACTTTAAGAGTGAAAACCTAATTTAATTATCTGAATTATCTGAAAATGTGAACTTTAGAGTTCATTAAAGATTTTTATTCTCTGCATTTTGAAAATTTTTGTTCCCATTATTTCAGTTAAATCTCTAACATGTTCCAAGGCATGAAAAACATCAAAACTTTTGTCTCGAACTCAAATTGAAAGAAAAAAATATATTTTAAATACACAAAGTACACTGAAGAGCAGTACATGTGCATTACTGTTTTAAAACCACTGAGATACTTACAAAAATATGTTTATGTTGTAACTCTGAAAATCCTCATGGGATCATTAGCAAACATCAAAATTAAAAAAAAAAAAAAAGAATGTTTACTTGAAAGTGAATTTAAATTCTGAAACTCACTCTGTGCCCTACAGCAGTAATTAAATTAGACTTCAGAATTCCAGGTATGCTTATTGTGTAGCTGTGCCATACAGTTATCTGCAGTTTATATTAAAATTCTATTCAGATGATAAAACACAAAATTCAGAACAGAAAAACACTTCCATATTATTTCCCTCCCCTCCCCTATTTCTAAGAAAGAGCATTACCTCCAACTATATAAAAGTCAGCTTTGAGGAATGATACTTCTTTTGATTTATTTTCAAAGTATGAAAATGAAAGTATGAAAATATATAGAAGATTAAGAATTAATTCCACATTTATTATGATGTCAAATATGATTTTCTTTGGCTTTGTTATTAAAGAGTAAGAAAGACATATCTACATAGTTCTTACCAAAATGTTTTTATATGAGAAAATAAATAGCAAATAATCCAAAAGCAGATAAAGATGTATTATGTAAAGATGTGTTATATAAAGGAATTCTAAAACAATATCTTTTTCTTGAAGAAACAGCCATTATACACCATTTTATTAGGATTGTTTTACTAACATTTCAAGCAGTTATTGTATTAGAAGTCATATTAAAAATGAAACACATCCTTGTAAAGCTGTGTGTATGATACAGCTATGTAGACAGCTTTATAAGAGTAGTCCTTAAAATGAATTTATTTATTTTTTATTGTACATGGATCTACTGTTAAAATTTCAATATCATAATATAATCATTTGCTTTCCACTGTACTGGGTTTCTTGCTATTTCTTTAAGAAATCAAGATTTCGAGAGTTTTTTTTGTTGTTGTTGTTGATTTGAGGAAGAATGATAAAACAGTAAGAATAAATATAGAAAGACATTGAAATAATTTTTATCAGTTCACAAACACTTCACTTTTAAATGACACTAAGTTTATAACTAATTACATTTGTTGACATTTAAGGAAATATGAAAATTCAAGGAAAAAATATTCAAAATATTTACACTGCTTTTTCTCCAGAACATTTTCTTATGTATGTCACGCTCCAATATAAAGGAGGGAGACAAGTCATGGCGGTTATCCTGCTGACTATGCTAATAAAAATGTCATGCTCCAATATAAAGGAGTGAGACATGGTTCTTTGATTATGTGTATACCTGGCGTGAGATTAAGACACAACGGGTCAAATGTTAGGCCAACCAGTTTATTACAAATCCTAGCTGCGTAGGGATATGGGGAAGGGAAGGCAGGTGATAGAAAAGAGATGAAAAAGCATGGAGTAGAAAGCAAGAGAGGGAGAGAGCATCACCACCATGGAGTCCAGTGAAGTCTATCGGTTGATCCCAGGAACTCCCTGGTCACTGCGGGTGGTGGTAGAGGCAGCCAGGAAGCTTTGCAACAAGCAGGCCCTGGGGGGGTTCTTCCAGTGAGGTTTTCCCCTCAGGGAGTTCTTCTCCAGGAGTTCTTCTCCTTTCCCCCTTTCTCCTCTCTGCGTGCAAAGTACGTGCGCTTGTGTGTAGTGCCTTGGGTATGCTTGCGTCTTGTGCACTCGTGCGTAAATTCTTAACAAAGTTATATCTTATTTTATAAGACCAAGGTGGTCGAGACAGCTCTTTTTGGAGAGTCAACTCCTGGCTTTTTCGGATCTCCACAGGAACTCTTTTTGTTCCCATTTTCTGGGCCTTACCAGCAGACAAGACTGGGGTAGGGAATTGTCAAATTGTATCTTGCCTTCACAGGATACAATCGTGTAATTCCACATTTAACACCCAACTAGATAATTTGCAGTTGTCAGTTAAAGTCTTATCACCACAGAGGCCTTACAAAACAAGCTTGAGACAAAGAAAAACAGATTCTGTCCTTCACAATGTACAAGCAACGTGTATGTATATATATATATATATGTATATATATATGTAGAGAGAGAGAGAGAGATAAAGCCTCTTCGACTCAGAAAAAATCCAGTAAAGTTCTCACATTTTTAAATAAAGATGCATTTTTTTTTCACTGTAGTACCCTAGAACAAAATTATTTATTTTATATTTACTTTTTAAATTTTACAATTATTTACTTTTATATACTTTTCATTTAATTTCACTGGTCTAATACTAGGAAAAACATTTGTTCCAGTCTCCTAATTGTTGAAATATATACTAAGTAATGAGAAGAAAAACCAAGTTTCCATGGCAATAGTTCAGTGCTGCAAAAAGATTATAATGGTCAGAAACAAAGTTTTTCTGAATTTAACTGAATAATAACTGAATTTATTACTCAGTCATTACCACTTTTTATATCATATATTAGATTATCTGGAACTCTGAGAGAAATGTTTATTTAATGATGTAGTGCTTCTTCCAAGAACTTCTGAATTATTGAAATTCTGTCCATAATATTCTCTGTGGACTTGTTCATTTTCTAGCAGATTTAGACTGTATTATTATTTTGAAGATGGTATTTTCTTATTTTAGCTTCTTTCCCCGATTTTAGCTTCTTTCCCTGATTACCTGATTTCTGTAGGTAATACATTTAGAGAAACAGACAAACAAACAAACAAACAAACAAACAAAAAAACACCCAAAAAAGAGTATGTTCATGTATAGATATGTTGTAAAAATGTTTAAATATGATTTAAATATCAACATGAACACTTAATTACAAACATATTTAACTCAGTTGTTAATTATATAACTGTAGGTTTGAATTCAGCTCAAATAACAGTCTCAGAATCAGAACTGTTATCAAGATAATTTTGTGGGAGTATTTTGAACTTTTTTTGGAATTCTTGTTCTCCAACCTGGAATGTTATAAACATTCCTCTAACATTTAGATAGAAATAATAACAAATATTTGAATGGAGAGGAGAGAGAGGAGAGGAGAGGAGAGGAGAGGAGAGGAGAGGAGAGGAGAGGAGAGGAGAGGAGAGGAGAGGAGAGGAGAGGAGAGGAGAGGAGAGGAGAGGAGAGGAGAGGAGAGGAGAGGAGAGGAGAGGAGAGGAGAGGAGAGGAGAGGAGAGGAGAGGAGAGGAGAGGAGAGGAGAGGAGAGGAGAGGAGAGGAGAGGAGAGGAGAGGAGAGGAGAGGAGAGGAGAGGAGAGGAGAGGAGAGGAGAGGAGAGGAGAGGAGAGGAGAGAGGGAGTTCATTTGGAAGGGCTTTCAAAGATGATCTAATCCAAACGCCTGACCTCTTCATGGATAACTGAAAGAATATTGATGATGGTCTTACTCGAATTCCCTTGTATACTGGAAGAAATGGGGCATCTATCTAAGAAGCCTGTTAAAAAGGACAAGGAGTTTATTCAACAGGATACTTCTTGTCAGTTGAGTTTGTTAGTTTTAATCCAAATAGAGTAGATGTGTAGCCCGAGATGAGATAAAGCCCTAAACTTTGAACATTTCAATAGGAACTGTCAGATACAGTTACAAATATATAACAATCTGCTATAGAATTGTCCATACTAGTAATAATTGTTTCTTGTGATCAAAGCAACTGTGTGCCAAATATATGCATGAAAGCACAATCTGATAACACGTTAGCTTGAAACAGAATATATGAGAATAGAAAATCTCAGTTTTTAAGTCAGTAATTTAAAGAGTGATTTTTATTTTGATTTTTTTTAATGAGTACATACTATAGTGAGTTTTCAAGGAAAAATTTTTGAGGAAATTATGTTCTCACTTGCCCAATTGTAACTCTGGTCAAGTGTGGCACATAAATATAAATGCAAAATAATTCAAATATAAACTAGAACAAACCATCAAAGAGATAAACTGCTCACAAACTAAAATTTGTAATTGAATGACCAGGATTCAACTGTATTAATTTTGGAACAGTAAATTAAAATCTGTTATGTGAAAGACTTCACAGTGCCTAAAAAAAGTATTGCAATATTAGAATACTGTTAATACTCTCTAGCTAGAGAGAAACAGAAGAATGTGAGATGTACAAATAGAATCTGAATCTTACAGATTTGGAATAATACAGTATGCAGAAGCCATCTGGGACTGAGAATCTTGCTCTTGCTGTCTTAAATGTCAAGTACCAAAAAGTCTTCATTTCAACACCAGGAATATATTCTATAGGGCATAATTCTTGTGAGATCACGTGCCATTGGACAGACATTTTTATAAAAAAAATCCTGTCAGAAAGCAATAGAGATAAATGAAAATAAGAAACACACTACTTGTTATAATCTTTGCTGAATTCAAGTCTGGCATGTGGACAATAAATGAGATGCTTGCCTAGAAAAACAGGCTGTCCTGAGGACAACCAGTGACATGAGAAAGGAGAGACGCATTCTCAACTTCTTTTTTGGGCCTCCTGAAGTCCAAACTTGGCTTTGCCTGTGGGAAAAAAATAAAGGAATTTCTGCTAAATCATTAGGAGAAAATAAGGTGACATTGTATATCACACCTCAAGAAATGCTTTAGATTTTATTGGTTCATACCTTCTAGTTTGTCTAGGCACACAAGGGAGATTGTGAACCCCTGAAGTTCTGAACAAGTCTTGTAAGCATGGCAATCTTGACTTATAGGCAGGAATTTTTATGGATATTCTAAACTTTCCAGTCTCTTATCTAGTTTTGTTATTAACTATTGCCTGGGAATGAATACAGAGGAAAAATGGGCATTTTGAAATTTGAATACCCATGAATGACAAATGCAAAATGTGAATACATGCAAAATAAATAAATAATAATTATATTAAATTAAATTAAATTAAAAAAAAAAGAAAGAAAATGGTTTACAAATAATGACTAGAAAACCTAATATGCTGGGAAATAAAAATCCTTAAAGCACAAAGTACTTGTCAAAATTTACATTTTTTTTAAGGATTTTCTATTTTTAAGAAAATATGGTATATGAATATATGAATTCTAAACAAAGAATGAGCTTTCAAAGCTTTTGGATGTCCCACTAGGATATGGAACATACCATGTGAAGCTATTGTTAGAAGAAAGGTCAGCCTCTAGGAGACTGTACAAAATCATGTTAATCTAGCAAGGCCTCTAGGGGTAATGACTATCCTAAAAACCAACAATTTCTGTAAGATTTTCCTTTATGAAATAGCTGGAAGTTTAAAACCTAGTAAAACCTATGTTTGTAGATAATCAAATTAATGAGCTTTTCTATATCTCTAGCGGTTGTTCAGTTGGCATCTTTAGTTTGTGGCATGTTTAAAAATCAACAGACATTCAATATCTTTTACTTAGTAAAAGCAGCTCTGGAGATATATTTAAGCTGTTATTTAATACATATTTACTTTCACAATCATTGCCTCGCCAATGTGTAACTCAGATTGTGAAAGGCTCTAAGATACCTTCAATATAAAAGCGCTGGTGGAAGTTGAAGAGGTTTTTATTTTATTTTGACAGATTTGGTGCATATATGCTTTCCAGAGGTGACTGGATTCTTTCAGAAGGTTAACACCAAACTTAAACTTTGAACAGCAAATGAAATGAGATCCACACTCAAAGTAGAAAAGAGGAAGCAGAAATACTTTATTGCAGTATTTAGTATGCAGAAATTATTGTCACTGTAAATCCTGGAATACAAATAAATATAGTTTTAATTAATTATATTCAGGGGGCATCTAGCCCTCTGTACTGCACATAGCTGACACATACATTCATAGTTTAAATCTGAAGAAAGACGGGGTTGGAGAAGGGAAGCCAAGGCAACAGTACTGATTGGGAATGTTTTCCACTTCTGTTCTAATGTTCAGAACAAAATGTATTCACATGTTGATTAATTACCTTAACCTTCCTTATCCATTGGTAGTACCCACACTTGTTAAACCACAACACCTCACATGTGCTTTTTTGCCTTCATGCCCTATACTTTTATCAGTAAAACCTGGCTGCAGCAAAGCTAAAAAGAGCACTCTCTCCCATGCATGAAAACTGGTACTCTCAGAGAAATTCTTCAGGGCACTGAGAAAAGCAAAATATGTGTACTGCTTCAGGAATATATTCCTTGCTTGTAAAATTTAAAAGCAAGATTTCTAATCTGTAAATGCCAAAACAGATTCACACTGAGTTCAAATTCAAGATCATCTCTCTGAGAACCTGGAAATGCAAATGCCTTTTCTTTTAGAACTTGTATAAAATCTAAGACACACAATATTACATAAAATCATGAATCTTTCAGAGCTGTGTCCTTCTTTCATTTCTCTCCTCTCCCTCAGATTAGCTGAACTCCCTCAGGAGCTCCAGCAGTCTAGCAAGTACATGTAATGTTGTTTGCTTTATGGCAATCTGTGAATATCATGGTGTTATACAAAATCATTTAGAACAATTTACAGCTCAGAGTTCATTCCTGCCATATGACATAAACAGGTAAAAGACAATAGAGTTATCAGCTGACTGGAAGACACAGACAAGTTTGGAAATTGAAACTAGTTTTAGAACTATGTTGTTCTCCCTTGAAATATGGCAAGATAACTAACTATATTTCTCCAGTCATGAACATCACAAGTCACCTACAGGAGGAAGACATAACCCCATTAGTGGAATAGAAACACAAAGTAGAAATTGTTAAGAATGACTGTTAGAAGTTTCTAGATGATTTCCACTGATAAATTTGAACCTTGGACATCTTGCCATGTGTCCAAGCTAATGCTTAAATGTATCATAACTCTTTGGAAATAAATAAGACAAGAATTAATTATTAAAAATTGACAGTGGAACTTTGAGATACACTGCTCATCTAGAATATGAGTAACATAATAGATGTATTCACTCATAATTACTGTCATAAATTACTACAATTTTAATGAATAAATCACAGGTGATTGCACCAGGAAAGGTTGACAGCATGTAGCATGATCACATAGTGATGTATATTACAATAATGTAAAGTCTATCATTCGTAGACTGTATCTGAATCATTAGTCCCTTGATGCTGGCTTTTAGCAAAGTAGTTCAGAATTTGGTGACTCAGTTATTCCCAACCTGTCTAGTTTTCCTATATACTCTGTTCTTAATTAAAATATTCACATCACTTATGCATAATTAGTTTTACATCTATTCATGTACAATTATGTATACTTGTAGTGCTTTTCTATTAGAACTTGGCTGAAATAAATTTAACAATATGTTATTATGTTTTCTTATTATCAATTGTTGTTTGGAAAAGCAACCATATCACCTAGGCAGCATATTACAGATTTATTCATGGACTACTCTAACTGAAAAGCTCCACTGAAAGCTAGAAAGTCCAGATTTTATTTCTTTTATAATGTTAAAATATACAGAAGCTACAATGAGAAGTCTACCGACAGATTTCTAATTGTGGCTTCAAGAAGTTAAATCGTTACTTTTGTCTTCTTCAAATCAAAGATTTACTCAAGATTGTTGTCATTTGTCATACACCCTGCAAAGACAGTGTTAATTCAGTACTGAGAATAAGTGCCTAGAAGCATTCAGTCTTAGGGATTTATTTTAACAGACCCACAAAATACATTATTTATCTTCCAATGTATAATAGACATTCAGTAATTATGGATCAAAAATTACTACTGATGGAAGCTGGCATACCTTCAAGCCCTTTGATGAAGATCAGTCTTTAAAACATGAAGATCTTGTCCCCAGTTAGCAATGTGCTGATGTAGATGCATTTGCATGCATTTGGGCATGTTTAGAATGAAGAGTAGTTTGGCAGGAAATCTTAACATCAGTATTCTCCCATTCAAACCCTCCCCTGGTTTACACCCACCTCTTAAATGGAAAAGATTCACTGTGTGCAATAAAGGCATCATTTCATCATAACAATTGAACAAAATTATCAAACTTACAATGTGGAGAATGGTTAATTTATAAGAAATAGTATGACATGACTATTAGGATACATATAAAGATGAATGTATCAATACCAGTCACAAGATTAGCTGCTACAACTAGCAAGAGTCTATTTAAGGAGGTATTACTTCAACATCTTTAATAAAATTAGGTTAACTGTTCATGGTAAATAGAGCAGTCTGGCTCTGTATAGAAGTAAATATCATTTCTGGCACTTCTAGTAAAAGGCCATAGACTCTGTATTGAACTGACAGTGCAGGATATTTTCTGGGATTGTCTAGACCCAAGATGATTTATCTGTTTGAAAAATAGTCAAGTGACAATTACCTAAACTTGTTTATGTTAAGCTTTGTGCATCCCCCTCTGCAGTTTAGGTGTGATGCGCTTCAGCAGTCCTTTTGTAAAAACAAATTCTTTTGCTCAGAGAGTAAGAGAAGATTCTTTTGCTCAGAGACTGAAGAATGCTGTCACACAACTTACAAACTTTGGCTGGCAATCAGTGTGAAAGAAGCAGACTGTTATGGGAATATATAAAAGTGGCCCCAAGCTTACCTCAAAAACAAGGAAAGAGAAATGCTCACCAAGAACATGACCTCTTGTCAGAAAATGCCTAAGTGTGTGATGAGGTGTGTGGTTATTCTGCTAAAGAAGAATAAAACTGGCAGCTGTAGGACCCTGAGAATACAGGTAGGGTCAGTGTAACACCACAGTCAAGACATAGGAACATGGAACAATTAAAAAATTCTTCTTTCTGTCTGTATGATGTGTTACATAGTGCTCACAGCAAGACTATAAATGCAGCAGCTCCTACCAATCTCTGTTTATTATTTCTTCCAGATGCTGGACATCCTAAAGATATGCTCAATTTGAAGCCTGATAGGGAATAGATGATTGAGAAATCCTAAAGGAGATTTATTTGCAAACTTGTAGCTCTGAGTTCTCTAAGTAAAGCAGTGTTCATTAAGAGATGTGGAAGAAGTAGTCTGATGGGAGTTTAGAATGAATTCTTCCTATTTGAATGTATTTCCATGACACTGAAAACATGAGTATATATGCTGTCAGTGTGTAATGGTTTCTTCTAGTCTTGAAGAAACATCTTCAGTCTTCCTGCTCTAATCCCATGGGTGGCCATGTTATATAAATGTAGAAGGATGCTTAGGATTTGAATATCCCAAGGATGTTCAAAATTCTCAAGAGCTACTGTAACTACCATGCATGCTACTTAGCCAAATAGCATTGTCTAGTCATTATAATTACTCTTTGATGCTCTGCAGTGGTTCATGACATATCTCCCTACAAGATTTCACTGTTAGTGCATTGAAATTTCAAGTGATGAAAAAAAAAAAAGGAAAAACAAACAAACAAAAAAAACCAACACAATACCTGGAACATTTCCAAACCAATTCATTATGCATCCAGATTTCATTACAAAAGTTTTTAAAACACACTTTCAGAAATTCAGCTTCAAAATATTCATTCTTATTCTATTGTGGTTTAACCTTGGATGACTTCCAGGTGTCCACCAAGCTTCTCTCTCACTCTGCCTGACTCAGGACAGGAGGAGAAAATATGATGAAATAACAGATAAGAACAGGGAGAACACTCACCAATTGTCATCATGGACAAGGAAGATTTGACTGAAGGAAGATTACTTTCATTTATTGCCAGTTAATTACAGAGTAGTATAGTGAAAATTAAAAAAAAAAAAAGAAAATAAGAAAAAACAGAAAACAACAACAGCAATAACCCATCCCAACCCCTTCCCCACCCCTCCCCCCAAAACATACAGAGTAAAACACCTTCTTCCCTCTCCCCTCCTCCCAAGCTCAACTTCAATCTCAATTCTACTTCCTTCTTTCCTTGAGGGGCACGTTTAATGGGGGTTATGGTTCATAATAGTTTGCCTCTGCTTTCATTTCCCCTGCTTGATTGAATGTGTGGTCCCTTCCAGAGGATACAGTCCTTCACAAACTGATAGAACATGAGCCTTTCCCATGGGCTGCAGTTCTTCGAAGTATTCTTCATAGTATTTTATGCTATTTTAGAAATGTGTTTGCAGAGATGCAACCAGTATCACTCATTGTCACAGTTTTGACCAGCAGCACGTCCCTCTTAGAATTGGACAGTGATTAATATCTGGAGATGAGAACATCTTGTCTTCTATCATTATGACCACCCTTGCAGTACTGTCAGTACTAAAATGATGTCAGATAAACCCAGTGTATATTCACATCTCCATTTTTTAATATTCTAAAGAAATTTAGACATTTCCAAATCTAAAGAAGTATTTTATTTTTCAAAATACAGATGTTTCTTAGTGATAGGAGTGATATAACCTTGTTATTTATTTCTTATCCTTATTTAGTGCGTTGGTTCTTTACTTGCTTATTTATTTCATCTTCAGTTCCCTTTTTTTAATGATCCAATTGAGTAACACCTGTCAACATTTGCAAACAAGACTAAAAAGCCCACTTCCTTTTACCAAAAGTCAGGATACGTAGCTGTATTGTAACACAGTCTTATTCCAGAGACTTATACAGATTGAACCTAGTTTTGAGGCTGCATTTGAATAGATTTTTAAGCTTACATTGAGAAAAGAATGTCTTCCAATTCATAATGCTAAAGCAATTCACCTTACCCTATGCCTTCTCCTTGTTAGTACGCATTAAATTGTGTTTTTACAATGTTATTCTTAAAATCTTGTTTACGAGCAAGGAGAGAAACACCTTGAACATAAAAACAAGAATTTATTAATCTAATTGGAATCTTGGCATTTTCAGTCAAGAATAATTGTTTTTCTAGGTTTAATTATTATAGAAAATATACTTCCACTTTGTATTTAAACCTTAATTATGTTAATAATACAAATAAAATTATACCACACACACTTGGTTTCCATTATTTTCCTAATATTGCACTTACAATTCCATAGCTGTTTCTGAATTTCAGACTGCTGAGGTGAGAGTTAGAGCAAATCATCAGCCTCTGTAATCCTTTGCTGAGGAAAAAGAAGATATTAATGTTGGCAGTTTCTTCTCCTCTAATACCTACAGATTCTGACACCTTTGTTTTTTTCTTCAGCGGTCTTCTGTCCCATACTGTATACAATGTTTTCTACTTCCTTGCACTCCTTGTTACATCTAAAACAAATTTTGTCTTGTACTTTCTAAATTGACCACTGATGAATTGCTTCATACCTTGAGCTCTTCTGCAATAAGCTCCTGTCCTTTATTTTGTCATGCCTTGCCTGAAATCTGCATCCTGTGCCCTTATTTCTCAATGCCCTGCTATTGTACCACGACTGTATTGCCCCATGCTACGTCATTTTATTAGAGTCACAAATCTCTACTTTCACCTAGGAGAGCTGTTCTTTACTAATGCCTTCATAAAACTATACTAGTACTGGGCAAAGATGAACACCAAAAACTAATTATTCTTAGCCACTTTGTCAATTTACTTACTTGTCTTATAGTTACAGAGAAACCAGGTAAAACAAAGCTGCAAACAGATCATGAATAGCTCAGACAGAGAAAGCCTGACTAGGTAAGTCCTGAGGTCTTGCAAACTCAATATAATGTTTCTGATCAATGGCAATGACATTACTGGAGTTCACAGTTACAGCTGTCTTCAAATGTCTGGCTCCATTCTGAATTGCTTCCATCGGACATTTTTCCAGACATTCCTGAATATTTTGTAAAGCCACAATTTTAAGATAAGAGAGCAAAATTGAGCTGACATGAATAAAAATTATGGATACCAGCGGTCTTTTACATCTGAGATCCCTGTTGTCTCCTGAGCTGTATTTACAGATATTTGAAGATTTTGCCACATCTGCAAACTCCAGCCAAGTGTCCTGGTTAATTGGTGTATCTGAAATAGAATTATGTACCTATGTTTAAAAAATTAAAGGAAGTCATACCTCTCTACTTGTTTACTTCTGAGTCACCTATTATACATAGCAGATGTTGATGAATCAGTGCTTTCACAGTAAAGGATGCTGAGGGTCAGCAGCACAGACCTACAGATTCATCAGCTACCCTGAGGTATGCTAAACATCTATATCATGCGTATATACTTCAAGTGTCTGCAGTCTGAAGCTGGATCCTGTACTGTCTTCCACACTTCCTCATGCTCCTTAGAGTCTGAGGGGCATAATGAAGACAGAGAACACATCTGACATCCTTTGCTTACTAGAATGTGTTATTATATACAAACTCATTCCACTTGCTGCACTCATCCACTATATTTTGCTAGTTCCAATGCAGGTGTTCTAAGCACTAAATGTTTCATTTTATTAGAAAAAATCATTCTTTCACGAGATGCTGATATTGCATGAAAGTTGTGGTGATATTTTTCATTTTCTTTCTTAGGAATTTCCAAGTATTAGCTGCAGTTGTCATTTCCATGTAAGCACATGTCTGATCTTGTGGTTATCAGTTAGTTTACACTCTCAAAAATATGCTTATATTAAAAGCTGCTTTTAGTGCTATGCCAGCTCTTCTTTACTGCTTTGCCTCTGATTTGTAAGACAGTGCATAATGTATGCAACTTCCTGACAGCAGAACAGACAGCAGCAACAGATAAGGACTGAAATACACTGGTTAAAAGTTCAGTAAGTTTATTAGATGAGAGATAACACCAAGTAACTTAATGTAAATGATAAATTATAATATGCCTACTTGCTATTAGCACTTATTTACCTGAACTAGATTTGTTCTTTAGATATACTTACATGTATATATGATTACGCTTTTAACTGTTACTTATTTATATGTTATTTTTTTCAACATACTTACTTTGGAACAGCAATTTCTTGTAAATTTATTCACAGCTAAAAAAAAAATCAAACTATGTATTTCAGGTGGCTTTAATGTATCAGTGGTACATGATCTCAGATCACATGAATATTTGTGATATGCAGATCCTTTGAAGCTCTCTAGTGATACCTACTAATTTCAAAGGATTTATGATATGTTTCTGTCTGTATATATTAGTAGTATAACTTCTGTATCGAAGAAAACTGGTGTCCATATATTGGTCTTTGAAATTTTTAGTAGCTAAGCTGTTCTGCTTTGGGAATTTTCATTTGCCTGTCAAATTTTCTTTTTGCTATTTTTCGTGTTGGTAGGAAACTTCTGCTGGCCAAAAACTTTGTTTAGCCTGTGCATGTAGAAAATACTTTGAAGTAAGCAAATTTAACATCACAGTGAAGCTTCAGCTTATTGTTTCATCTCAGCTTCTCCACCAAATGATCCACCAAACAATGAAGTTAAAAACTCAGTGAAGTCAGCAAATACAGGATACCATTAACTGTATTTGAACAGAATGACCAGCTCCAAACTACCAAAATTAGGCATAATTTACATTTATGTGGATAAAATTTTGTCTGTCAATTTTGTAATGCACTAAGAGTCTGTTTCTTTCATGATTTGCCTTCCTCTTCTGTCTTCCACACTGAAAAATGAAAGGAAGTCTTGGTTAAAAAGATCAGCAGCAATCATAGTACTCAAACAAGAATTGTACCATAAATGTACAGAAAGAACAAATTTAATTAATCCTGGGAAGTTACAGTACATTTAAACAAAGAAATTTTCTTAAAATCATTAAACACTGTAATAAATTAGAGATTAGTTTCTACATTTTCTTTCCTTATGGGGTTAAAAACTGTTTTATTAGTTTTCATTAGAATTAATATTCAGCACTTAGCATGACTATAAATGAAACCACACAGACAGATAATTATGCAGGCCATCTTCACTTAATTAATCTGGAGTTGTTCTATTTTACAGTTAAACAGTGATAGATTATACATAATTCGCCTTCCTTTATATATTGCTGATTACTTTGAATTTATCTCAAAACATCACTTACAGTTTGGAATTTGTGATTCCATCCAATCTGTAACACTAACAACTACAAAAAATGACCTCTTACTCTCTTCTTATAGTTTGTGTTGTAGGAGTTTGTAGTTCATTGTAGCTAACAGATATTCTTTCATTAAAAATGAATTGACAAGGGGCTTGTATTATATCTGATGAAAAAAACAATGTTAGAACTGCAGACCAACCTGAAAACACTCTGCTTGACTTTCTGTATACTTTGCAACTTCCTTATTCCATGTAACTTTTCTGGTGCTCCTAACATCAGCATCTTACATGTATTACGGGTTTCTTGCTAATAATTTGCCATTTGTATTCCTTCCTGCTTCATCTTCCACTTTCTCTCTTTTTCTTGTCTATTACACAGCTTGTTTCCTTTATTTCTTCTAAGTACAAAACAACTTCCACTTATCAACCAATTTTAGCAAAATGATGGGAAACTACAAAGAGTAGTATGGTTGAGTAGCTGAGGCTGGGTAATTTCTGTGTGGAGTTTTGACCTTTATAGTCAGATTCCAGCTTACCATAGCAAGTTTACTGTGCAGAAATAAAACAATCTGTTACTTCAGACAACAGCAATCATTCAGAAGCACAGAAGGGTTACAACTGTCTTTTCATTACTTCAGCTTCTGTATATCACCATGTTTTCCAATTACATAGAGAGTTTGTGAGATTTCTGCTCCATACAGAGTGAAGCTGAGATGTTGCTGCATTTCATCACCAAAATAATTGCTAAAACTATGGAAATAAACCAAGGAAAACTGAATTCCTATGAAAGAGATACAGAATTCCTAGGGGTAGGATTTTCTTCTTTCTTTCCTTCCTTCCTTCCTGTCTCTGTCTGTCTTCCTCTTCCTTTCTTTGGACCAAAACACTCACATACAGAGTGTTGTCAACTTTTTTGGTTGCTTTGGTTTATTTCATATTTAATAAAAATATATTTTATTCCAAATTTACTGTGCAATTAAAATTTTCAGTTTAAAAATATTTTTTTCTCCATAGCCCATTAAAGTCATAATAGACTAGAAAAATATAATCAATCTGTGGTGCAACTTAGTTGGCTAGAGGGCTATTATCAAAAGGATGAAATTGGTCAGATATTTTCAGCAGATGATTCAGGTAGTTTTCATACAATGTAAACAGGCACTGAATGTCACTTTGGAATACTGGGTGTAGCATTTGATTCAGCAGCAATTTTCTGCTCTCTCAGAAAATGCAAATACTGCTAAAAGCAAAGTGTTGGACTTTAGTAAGTGAAATTATAGTTTCCTTGATCTTTCAAAGCTACTGAGATTATTTTTTTTTAATATTTAATGTTATTAACCCCCAAATCTGTGGCATTTACATGCTGTCCTATTGAATATGCTATATTAATATATCTACAGAGCGGAGACATAAAGTTTTGCCTTGGTATCCGACTAATCAAAAACATACTTTTACAGTTTCTCTTAAGGTTAATTTTTTTTTTTATACAGAAATAATTTGGAAATTGATGTCTCTATCTATCTGCCTCATTCCTTTCTCTGAATATGTGAGATAAGTAATTTCATTAACTGAACCTTCTTAGAAATCGCCTAAGGATAATATTTCTTGAGCTAATTTAAACTTATGAAATATTGGAAATTTAGTGGCACAGAAAAATCTGAACTGGCTTCATAGGTACAAATCTTTAAGAAGTTAATTACAGACAGGTGGATGAGAACTAAAGATTAAAAAAAATTAGAATACCTTATACATTTTATCTAACAAGAGAAAATTAATTAAGCATTATTAATAATAAACATAGAATAGTGTATATACTTTTATTTAGAGCATCAGGATGATAAATGTTCATAAGAACTGAACTAAGAAATCAAGAAAAAAATCCCATCACAGAAACAAAATAATGTTGGCAGACCCTGCTAGTGATTACATTAAAACAGATCTATTGTTTCTAATGGTAGGAAATGAAAAACTATCTTTGCATGTAATATGTATTTCATATATACAGAATAATATGTACTAAGTTAAAAAAGCATGATATGTGAGCATATTTTTTTCATAATCATACCCTCAGATGTAATAAAATCATTCAGCATTTAATTAAAAAAATCAAGTAATAGAGATCAAACAGTGCTCCTACAGTGTGGAGATCAGACCTAATTTATTGTTTGTTACTTTCTTTAGAAGCAATATTTCTAGATTTTTTTTTTATTTTATTTATCTAGGCAATCTAATCAAGTACATTTTACTGTGATGTTAAAAGACAAAAGAATTAAAGATTTCTGGTTTGATATTGTAAAGTTGAGGCCAGTATATCAGATTTCCCATTTGTTATCAGAGTAATGTTCTTTTTGCACATGAAGTGTAAATGTATACTTGGAGAGGAAGATCTGTAGACTCTATTTAATTTCTACCTCTGCTTTAGTTGACTGATTCCTCTTTCACTATTTTGTAGATTTAGACAAGAAATTGCTATCAACTAAGGGACTTTAACATTGTGGTTTAATTAAATAAGCATTTATAAGATAATCCTTAAGTCTCACACATGAACTGAAAACAGCAGAGGATGAGAAATCCATTATAAATAGTAAGAAAGAAGTCAGACAACACTCAGTGGTAATACCTTGCATATACACCTCTAATGAATAAATCTGAAACATCACACCAGGAGTCCAACACTCAGGCAGGAAGATCATATTTAATGCACTTTATTTAATCAGTTCCATCACTGATGGCCTTTGTGTGTGATCCCCACAGGTTCCCAAATGAATCACATCACAGTATTAACATTATGTAGTTGTTTAATTCCAGCATTGTTGCAGCTTTGATATTCTTATATTTATGTTTATCCACAGTACTTTTTCCACATGCAGAGTTGTGTGTGGCCTATATTTTTTATTTATGATCTTCTATGCTATGCTGTTTTGCAGCTTGTGACAGATATATTTCAAATAATAAAGTCATGACACCAACTTCAATTTATTGCAATAAACATTTAATTATGCAGCTAAAAAAGTTTGGACTGGTTGAAGATTTAACCAAATTTTTTAAAAGGATAAAATGTAATAATTCATAAAAAGCTAAAAAGTGATACTCTAGGTCAAAATAGTAAATTAATAAGAAAATGAAATAAAAGTAGAACTTGTTCTATAATGCATGATAACATAAAATGATAAAATATACATATCTTTTTGAATTTTATAGGATATTAATCCAAAGAAGAGATTGTTTTATATAATCAGATGAGGTAGAATAATTTAGGTCAGAAAATACTTTTGAGATCAAATCTAACTTTCACCTTACAGTATCATGTCCCTAACTTACATATCCACCACATCTCTTAAATACCTCTAGAGATGTTGTTTTGGTCTTATGATTTTTGTTGTATTATTGATATTCCACATCATAACATCATGTGGTGCATTGGGAGTTAAAGAACTCCAGCTGCATGCTGGGTATTCTTGTCCGGGAATCGAACCCAGGTCGCGACAGTAGGAACCCCAGCTCCTAACCACTAGCCCAGGAGCATTAGCTCTTTAACTTTTAAATTTTTTTTTTAACTCACAATACACCACAGTGGTCAATGGGGAACATTACTTGCAATTGAGTGACAACAGTAGTGTACATATCCAAGCCATGAGCAGCAAACTCTCTGGGAGAAGACCATTGGAATTACTACTAAATGCCTTGCTGAAATCCAAGTAAACATTCACAAGCTTTCCAAAATCCACTAAACATGTTCTCTTGTTGTAGGAGATCAGGTTAACCAAGCAGGACTTCTCCTCCACAAATATTTGCTGACTGCATCTGATCATCCAGTTGTCCTGTATTTGATGTGTTTTGCCTCTCAAAATGGTCTACTCCATGACCTTTCCTGGCACTTATGTTAGACTGACAGGCTTATTATTCACTGTATTTTCCTTTCTGCCCTTCTTTAGAACTGTCTCACAAGAAACTGTGTCAACCAGGTCCCTAAACAGGGTAAAATCAGACCTATGAAATCCCAAAAGTATTTGTTCTGCTGACTGCCCTCTTTGCTTCTGCAAGGATCAAGAGCTCTAACACCTGCAAGACTTTCCCACATAACAACAGATAAAGTGGTGCAAATTAACACCTAGATTCCTAATCACTTGAGTCAGGCCATTATCCTCCACACATTCCAGAAATTCTTCTAGTTTTCTTCTCTGCTGTTTTGTATTTCCAGAACATGTCTGGAAAAATTAAAGAAGAATGAGTGCTAGCAAGTGTGATGCTTCTCTAGAGGCTTATGAAATATTTGGTCTGCTTCTTCATTCTGGTTGGGTGGTCTATAACAAGTTCCTACCACAATATTTCTCTTGTTGGCCTTTTCCCATATACTCACACAGAGACACTCAACTCTTTTATCAACACAGATAACCTTCATACAGTCCAGACCTCCTCTAACAAAGACAGCTACCCCTCCTCTTCCATGCCTGACTCTTCTGAAGAGCCTATATCTATCCATCTCAGCATTCTAGTCATGTGAGCCATCTCACCACATCTCACTTAGGTCTATGATATCATAGGCATGTTCCCCCTTCATATAAGTATTGACTATAAATATGTTCCCCATTCATATAGGCATCTCTCCTGCTGATCCCTGTACTTTCCAGTATCTCTGGGCAGCCATTGCTAACACTGGCACCAGTGTTCAAAATATTCTTCACCATGTTTATATTCAAAATATTATGACAGTTGAACACCTGATGATACATCCTATCAGTAGAACATAAAATTTTCCTGCATGTAATTTCTTCTTCATGTAAATTTAAAATAAAACAAAATAAAATGCAGTAATACAGATACAAAGTATTTTTTCTTTTGGCAGCCTTTTAAAGTCCCTTCTGCATATCATGGTTTGCTTAATCAAAACTATCATTTAAACAATTCTCAATGAACAAATAAGAAGACAAAGGCTTTGAGATGACATTGATTTTCTTTAAAATCAACAATTCTTTTTTGGTATAGTAATGTAATTCAAGTTTTATTTACATTACACTGTTATTTAATAGACAGTCAACACAATAATGGACTAACCTTATGATATAGTAAGCAAGACAAACTGGCACAAATGAATTTTAAGAATTTGTATTTCAGAATGATTATCAAGACAGAGATCAAAACATTGTGAAAGCCTGTCCAATGAATATATTTTATTACAATTATTAATTTTTTTTCTATAATTAATTTTTGGTGGAACCTGAAATAGTGCAGTGAAAATATCTACTCACTCAAAAATATGCAAATATACATAGAGAAATTTATATTTCTATGTATGCATGTGCAAGTATGTTTATATTAACACACACACACATATATATATATATATATATATATACACATGTGTAAATACATATACAGTCACACAAATATGTGCATATCTTATATGTACCTATACCAACCCTCTTGCAAGTGTGCGGACAGATGCTGGACCTTCTATTGTCTACTTCTTTTCCATGGAAAAAACTTTGCCATGGAAAGCTGTGAGGAAACTGCAGCATCGATCCGTGCCACTATACATTCTGGGATGCAAGCAGACCGTATGTTTGGCACAAGCTCTCTATCATTTCAGTTAATATTTTTGTTAGTAGATGTTTCTGCTTTCCTGCTAGTTTTAAACACTGAAAAAATCTTCCCTTGTTCCTTTCTGTTACTGAAATTAAACTGGTCATGTGCATTATGTATGCTTTGTTGCCTCAACATCTTCTAGCATCTTTTTGCTGCATGAAATATAAAAGAGATTTCAGAAGTTTTTCTCTGCATAAATTGTATTTCTAGTGTAGTGGTTTACATTACCCATTTGAAATGTGCATGAATTTTAAATAATACACTATTACCTTGCTGCCATTCCCTTCATGTCTAAACTAATAGGATTCGCTGTACATACATTAAAATTGCTTGATGCTTTTGGATAGAGAAGCTCGTAAAGATTTTCATATCAATATAAATGGAGAAGTCGTATAATAAACATACTTTCAACTGTAACAATCTGTAAGATTGCATAGGCTTGGTACTGTGAAAAAAATATTTTAATTTTTAGCTTTTGTAGATTTTAAAGTAGTTTAGAGCAGTTTAGAGGACTACATTCTTCAAGAATTATTTTCTCTATCTCTAAAAGACTAATTCAATACTTCAAAGTATTGCATTTAATATATAAGACAAATTTAACATGTGCTAGTCTCTCACTAACAATGATTAATGATAGAACATAAAAAAGTGGATCAAATAGCTTTCTTGTTCTTTAGTTTCATCTTTATTCATAGAAAATGCTGTTTAACTGCTTAAAGGTTTGCATTTAATATTCGTTTTTATAATTATAAATCTGTAAAAGGAAAGCTTAATTGTTGTAGATTGTTAACCTGCTTCCATTAAATTAAGAAATGGAAATTTTGATATTTGCAATTGAACCTTAGTACCTACATTACATATGCCTGCAGTAAATACTAAATATAATCGTTCCACTTTTATTAAAACATTAATTTTTTTTATGATCATCATCATTTCAATTTAGGAGCAGTCAAACTCCTATTTAAGAAAATTCAGGGTTGCATTGTAAAAGGAAAAATATGTAAAGAAAAGGCAGTGTAGGGTCATATATCAGAGATGAGATAAAGAAGACAAATTTGATCATTAGGGAATATAACTTAGCTCTGAGTCTAAGTCATACCAAATAAGTTTTTGCTGTTTTTAAGACAAACAGTAAGCTGAATGAAAGAAACAAGAAACAACAACAAATGCTCAGAAAAAAAAAAAAAAAAAAAGGAGAAAGGGGAAGAAGGAAGGGGGAGAGAAAAAGTGGGAAAGGGAAAGGGGAGAGGGGGAAGAGGGAAGAGAGGAGGGAGAAGGGGGAAGGAGGAAGAAACAGCAACAGCAAAACTTGAGTACTAGGAAATGTGTACATCAGTACTAGGATGGAGTACAGACTTCTGGGTATGACAAAAGCCCTGACATTAATCATACAGCTAATGGTGTTGAATATATTGAAAACCAGTGTTTTATATATGAGAATTTGCTTTATCAGAGTTACTGTGCTCATTGCATCTGTAGTAGTTTCCATGCAAATAAATAGGAGGCATTTCTTTCAGAGGGGCCCACTTAGATGAGGTCTAAGACAATTCCTCTTCACTCAGTGTGATCCAGACAAGCCAAAAGGTTGGATACCCATGCAACATAGAGAGTAACATTCAAATATTGTATATTGATAGGAAAACAAAAACAAACAAACAAACAAACAAACAAAAAACAGGGAAAGAAAAAACCACAAAAAGAAAACAGGGAAAAATCTGTCAACAGATGGACTGAATGCTTGGAAGAAAAAAAGGAGCTTTCTTATAGAGTTTTTGAAATTGTTGCATTTCTTGTGGAGCGTTTCTCGATGTTTATTCATTTCAAAATACAAAAAAAATATGTCAACATGATTCCTGGTCAAACTACTACCTTAGGTAATTATATTAGTCTAAAATTCCAACCTATCGTTCTAATCCAATTCTAATCTAATTCTGTTTACAATATACTTTTCATTTTTCGTCATGATTATTGTGTATAGAATAGAGATTTCTGACAAGATTTCTGACTCATCAACCTCCAGCTTGTTTCATTTCGAAACCCTAGGATACAAAGCCATAGAAGGCAAATATAATAACATGAATTACAATATTATTTACAGGATTTTTAATTGAACTATGATGCACATTAACTCACATGCTGGTATTGATTCTACATGAAAGTGGATATATCTCACAGAAACTAGCATCCAGCTGCTATGCAAGTGAGCACCCAATCACATGCAGGAGACCCCTGACAGTGTATGAGCTATTATCTGCTATTGCTTTCTTTGAATGATAATCCAACTTCAGGTATCATTCTGATGACCTGAAAAGTTAATGAGTGCATTTTTAGACTACCCTATAAAGAAGTCATTTAAACACGCTCTGTGTGAACAGTCTTGGGAAGCATTCATTTCACCTAAAGTGAAATGTTGGCCACGTATACCTCTCCATGCCTAGCCATTTTCATTTGCCTTCACAGAAACTGCAGGAAAAATAAAGAATTTTTAGAGCACAACTCTGCTGATCTATTTGAGCTACTATTACTATACACAGATTCATATTTTACTAAAGGCTGCTTATCTCTAAAGATCATAAAGGATGGTTTGGTAGCTAATTCAGATATCTGAAAAAAGTCAATTTCATCTCTGTGCTCCACTTTATAATCCAGTTTAGATACTGTTGATTTTTATTCACTAAGATAAAAATTACTATTCTCTGTGGAGTATATATTCAGGTCTGGATCTTGGTTGCTATAGTAATATTAATTCATTCAGATTTACGTTCAAGTCTAAAAATATTCTAGAGAAAGGAATAAGAAAACAACTTTATTTATATTTAGAATGCTTTGTTCGTAGAAACATAAATAATTCAATTTCTGTCTTTGCCCTGGGAATTTTTTCATATAGTTTTTCTCACTTTTCCATTTTTGCAGGTTCTGAAATAATACTATTATAAATTTTAAAGCCATGAATAAATGTTTGAAGGAATTTCTATTAGCAACCTTTACATACTGATCTAAACAGCTGTTGCTAGGGCTCCTTTATTTATTTATTTATCAAGTATAATTTTAAACAGTATATTAAGTTTGTCATATTTCAGCTTGAATTCTCAGGTGAAAAAACAAAGCTCCAGAAATTCATTGCTTTTAACCAAGTACTGGGGTTACAAAGAACCCTGTGCTGTCTGATCATGAACACCATCATATGTTGCTTCTAAAGTTTTTGCCTGAATTTAAATAAATACGATTTTGAAATTTATTGAAAACCTGTTCATTTTTCTTCCTTTTTTTTGGGTTGCATACAGCTTCATGTACATGATGTGGCTGCCAGTGGATTCCAATAGCAATTCTGTAAAGGTGATGCTGAGCATTTTCCTATTTCAGATAAGAAATGAGTAGTGCCTTTATTTTGTTTCTAGCTAGGCAGTGTTATAACTTAATTTTTTATGTGATATAAATACTTCGATCTTATGGCGCAACTACTATAATCATTGCACATATTATCTTTCAGTATGTGTGTGTGCTGCATGCAAAAATCAATCATTTTTGAAAAATCTATAAAATTATAGGATCACAGAATCATGGAATTACCAAGGTTGGAAAAGATTTCCAAGATCATCTAGTACAACTGTGCACTAACCACCAATATTTCCCCACTAAAATATGTCCCTTTAGTACCATATTTAAACATTTATTGAACATGTCCAGGGACAGTGACCTTCTTGGGCAGCTCATTCCAGGTCCTGAGCATTCTTTTGGAGAAAAAGTTTTTCCTAATGTCCAAACCGATTCTCCCCTGATGCAACTGAAAGCCAATCCCTTTAGTCCTGTCACTTATTGTGCAGAAGAAAAGGCAAGCCCCCAACTCCCCTTGCCAAAGTGTCCCTTTCAGATTTAGAGAGTGATAAGATCTCCCCTGAGCTATCTCTTCTTCAGAGAAAACAATCTCAATGGCAATCTTCGCTGCCATTCTCTGTACATGCTCCTGGGCATGTTGAGGGGTCCAAAACTGAACACAAGTACTTGAGGTGCAGCCTCACTAATGCTGAGTGCAGAGGGATGATCACTTTCTCCTGGCAACACTGTCTCTGATACAGGCCAGGATGCCATTGGCCCTCTTGGCCTCTTGGGCACATTGCAGGCTCATGTTCAGCTGAACATTGACCAACACCCCTAGGTCTATTTCTTACACACACTCTTCCAGCCACTCTGTCCCAAGCCAGCAAGACTTCTTGAGGTTGTTGTGGCTGAAATGCAGGGTCCAGCAAAGTAGCAGCAGAACTCTTTAGAACTAAACTGCTGCATTGTCTATTCAGCCCAGCACAGACCATTATTTTGTGATTTTACATTTCTAAATATTTTTCAATGGCTAGATTGTTAAAAATAATGTGGAACTATTACAGAAATCCTTTCAGATTGTTCATAACTCAACCTACAGGAGATACAGTAGGCATAATAAAAAAGGTAGTGTTTGTTCTATTGAAATTTTATGTTCCTATTTTCCAGTGGGAAGTAATGATGTCTGACAAATATGTTTTTTGTTGGTTGGCGTGTTTTGTAAGAGTTAGTCTTTATCATGTTTTCCCTTATTCTGCTTTTTTTAAAAGCACATATTTATTTAAATTATCCTGTAAATAATCTCAATTATGAGTTTCTTGCGCTGCCTGAGAACAAATTATCAACTTAGAATGTTGTTCCATAGTTCTGCCTAATATTGCCCATGTGCTTATTTCGGTACAGGGAGAGACAAAGTGGAGAACTATGAAAGAAATCCACAATCATACATCATTAGATTTTTCTAGTGCATGTTTATGAATTCTTAGGGAATCTCTAAGGGAATCTTTCCTTGACTTAACACTAAAAATTCGATGGATGAAAGTCAGAAATCCTACTGTGAGATTCAGATATACACATTGTGAATAGCACACAATGCTGGATTAAGGAAGAATGAAAGCATATTATTATATTACTGTTCTGTATTTCCTAATTTGAAGCTAGTATGGAACTGAAAATTGCATTTATAAATATGCCAGTGACAGCTGATATGCATACCTGCTCTGTCACTGTGCTGTGCCCTGCCACAGCTGGTCATAGCATTTTTATGCAACCATCAGAATTCTAGTGAGAATTTTTTCTTGCTTATGGAGTATTTATGCTGCTTGTGCAGACTTCATTCACAGAGATGATACTGTATAAATTGGCCACCACAATTGAAGCCTGTTTTGGTAAAATAACAAGGTTCTTTGCTTTGGTGCTTCAATTGATCAGCAGAACACTGAAAATGTATTACAAAAGAACAAAAATGCATTATTGGTATTTAACAGTATTTTTGTATTGTCATGTTTCTACTTTTGATATGGTCAGTTTAGAATTATAGAATCTTTTTTTTTTTTTTTTCCAAATACAGCATAACCAACAATTCTAACAGAGAACACATTCCTCCTGATTAAGAAAATATGGTTAATAACTGAATGCGATGGAAACAAGAATTAAATATTTTTACTTCAGAACAATTACTGGAAATAATCCTCTACTTGCTTCCTTCAAATCAGTGCTTTTCATATATCCTTGGAATATACAACACAACAGCTTCTACTCAATGTTTCCTATTATCAACTCTCCACTGCAAGGCAATATGCAAACATCAATTTGATACCACTCCCCATCACTACTTGGTAATCCCTTTTCTTTCTCTTTTCCTCTTGAAGTTATTAACTAATGTAAGGATTATTTTGATTTCTTATAATGTTGCATAGTTTAGCCACACAGCTTAGACAGATATAGTTTTAAGAATGCCAATGCTTTTAAGATAATTGTATTATAGACTTTCACATTAAAAGTGATGATTGTGTTTGGACCATGAATGTCATTTTACCTTAATCTAACTAAGGAGCTTTGCAAATCTGGTCACCCTTCTCCATCTTCTCAGGGAGGATATGACACCTGCCAGAAAATGAATACTAAGATGACTATATATTTAAGACTTTTTCATTTACAAACATCTTAATCTTTCTCATCTAATTTTTAATCAATTTTAAGCACTAAAGATACACAATTTATAGAATATCACTGAATTCTATTGTATTTCTAAATTTGCTTCAGAAGAATTTTCCTGAAGGAGAAATCAGTTTTGTAAATGACTTTGTACCATGGAGGAAAGGTAAGAAGGAGGATCTCTATTGCTAATGGAATACAATTCCATTTTGAATTGCAGAAGTAAAAACTCTGGTTTGTTTGTTTTCTTTTAATGTATTCCACCAGCAAGATATGATTAGTCCAGCAGACTAAATGAATCAACTCTCAGAAGGTGGCTGGACATAAATGAAGACTTAATGTTTTCTAAGGTATTAGCGTTTTTCTGGAAACACATGTTCAAACAGATAACACTTTTGTAGCAGATTTTATCAGGCTTCTCTGATTTTTTTGTAAAGAATATATATATTTTTAATAACAACAAAAGTGAAAGATTTTCTTATATTTTAGATATAAATTGTTCTATATTTCTATTAATAAATATTTCAAGCCAATGATACTGTAAAATTATTTAGGAAATTGGTCTGTGGCCACACAGATATCTTCTGGACTTCTTAAAACTTTTTCAGATCACATCTATAATATGGAATTTTAAACAGACAATACTATAAGAGCAATTACTGCTATACAGATGTTAAGTATTTCTAATGGTAGTTATTAAGGATGATTGTCAGAATACAGACTCTTAGAAGAAACCTCTACATGAATACAAATGAGGATTCCTGGTTGACTGTCTTTATTTTGCCATTCTTGCTAAAATTCTAGAGACTATCAAGACTCTTATTAAAAACTCATTACTTACTGATAAGAAAGTAACCTGCTGAATAATATTTCAGTAAGTTTACTAACATTTTGGAATAGTGAATGAGTAGGAATTGGCTCAGTAATATATATATATGATTTCTAGTGACTTTATTATTTTTTCAGAAGTGATATAGCATGGCTCCTACATCTAGAAAAGCATTTATTTCCATCTCACTAGCTCTGATGAGTAGATTGGGTATAATACTGAACCATCTCAATTCATTAGAAGAATTGTTTCTTTTGCTAGCCTTTATTGGCTACAAGGGTTTGAGGAGTAATAATACCCTTGTCCTAAGACCTGTGATGAAATGTGATTGTGACACTCAGCAATTTGAATTATTTCTCTGTGACAACTTCATTGTCATGATTCTAAACTGCGCCTGAGGCATTTTATCCAGATCATGTGAAATAATTGAACAGTAGGCACTAATAAGACTTACACATTCAGGATGTTGTAAATTTCTTGGATTTCCATTGCTACACTTTATTATGTCTGGGTGATAATGAAGTCTATAATTATAACAGACTTCTTTGCATTAGTGTTTCTGTTCATTTTCTTTTTCATGAGGAAGCAATTGCTGAATTTCATGAGTTTCAGGTGGGAGTTGGGAACCGCCATCACATTTGCATTGCCATGGAAAATTAGATGTATATTTCACCTTCTCTGTCTCCCTTTCCCTCTAAATTTGCGCTGTTTATTTAGCAACATTTTGCTTTTTCTTTTTTCTTTTTATTTCTTGAACTACAATGCAAATATACTTCTTACCAGCATGTTTTTATCACTTTAGCACATCTAATATTATTTCCACATATATTTTGTCTCAAAGGATGGAGATTTTAAAAGATTTGCAATATGTAGCGTATGAGACTTGCCAGATCTTCTGAACTTATATTGAAATTGATCCACAAATAGGAGAATCTCATATTTTGTGCCAAAAAAAAAAAAAAAGGAAAATATGCCTTATTTTGGGACTTGGAAAAAATTATAGACAGCAATGATGCTTTGAGGGAAGAAATCCAGATAATTTTCTTATATAAAGGCAATCATGACTTTTGAATAATACTAAAGCTATTTGAGGATAATAATTTTTAATTGCTGTCCAAAACAATTTACAAATTAGCTCAAAATATGAATATGATCAAATCGTGTGATCTTAAACACTAGCAATAAGATTTTTTTCCTCCCTCTACCGATGTTTTTTTTAATAACAGGAATACTAATGCATCCTATTTAAAGTTTTGAAATGTGAACACTGTATTCATTTATGATATTATCTCTTCTATACTGCCAAGAAGCCAATATGTTTAATGTGTTCAAGTGCAGGCTAATAGCTAAGTGCAGATCACGATTCTAAGCTGCTTTTCGACAGAACAGACCAGGTGTACAGAAATGGTGCAAACTCTGTATTGCAAATTCAGCATCATATCAGGATTCTGAATAACCTGGATTGTTGTGATAGTTGAGGCCATAATAGAATTTCTACTCTGGATGAATTAAATAATAGCTTTTGCCATTCTCTCCTTCTGAAATAGATTAATAAGTTAAACACTGCTGGTGTGATACTTAGATTTTAAACAAACAAACAAAAAAAAAATTGCAGATGGAGGGCCTGACACTTAGTGAGGGAATACTGAGAAGCAAAACAGACTTTAGGAGCAGCTCCTTTTCCCTGTTTTTCATGCTCTTGTGCCAGTACAGTTTGAATTCATAATATTTGCCATGCAAGCTTCACATAATAACCACAACCTCATTACTTCCTCTGGTTGAAAATGTCTTTATTTCTGAGAAGTAAATAGGAAGGCACAGTTTTGTGTTGAATTTGACTTGCAAAAATCATCTGCTCAGGCACATAATTGTAGATCTCAGAAAAACAAAGTTGTCATACATAGAAACAGACACTGTAGCTCTGGATTATATTCAAAATCATCATGTCTTGCCAAAGAGGATTAAACATCAATCTGAATTCATAACAAAATAGGATGATGGGCAGTACAAGTCATCAAAAAAATGGGAATTAAATTATGTAGATAGCAAAGCAAATGGCCAAATATGAGGTTTCACTTACTTAATATTTTTACAAAATATATATTTATCTGAAAAGAGATTAAACTTAGTGTTCTTAAAAGTGTTTGGTTCCTTTCTCATTCTAATTGTCTGTATCATTGTAATTCATCCATTTAAATGATAGGGGTTTTTCCTTGCATTTTATGTCTTTCGACCATGATAAATATCTTTTATATACGTATATGTGTGTGTGTACGTGCCTGTGTGAATGCACACACACATATATAGTGTAAGTTTCTATGTCTTATATATCATGTACAGGCATATATATGTATATGTTTCATAGTGTGTATGTACTTAAAATTTATATATAGATGTATAGCATATTTAAATACATGTTTATATAGAAATCTGTGAGTGTATATGTATCCATATACAAACATATTCACGGTAGCAAAAATTAGAAACGTACATCTTCAAGTATGAAACCTTCTCATTTAGAGCTTTTTCTAGAAAAACTTTTCTATATCTGTTTGGATCAGATTTATATAGAATGTGGGCAATCACATATATGCCTATTCTGATGTAGTTGGTCAGAGATAAATTGCACTCCTACGATGTTTAGTGAAGTACTAATCAATAGAGTTAATAGAGTTTTAGGGAGTGAGTCATCTCAGCCCTGTGAAGATACTTTGGTTCAGATAAATAGCGGCTTTTGTCTCATTTACTCTATTGATTAGACCTCCACCATCTACAGTAGTCACTTAGACAACTCACATCTACACTGTAGGCAACAGATGTTAGGTGAAATGAATTCTCTCTTTGTCTTGCTAAGGTGTGTGGTCTTTCACTCTGGATAGCACAGAAAATGGAAGTCCTATAGATTCCAACTTACACACATAAACATCTATATAGTAAACAGTAATGATCTCCACTGGTAAACAGAATATGTATCTGATGTTCTTTGTGGTTATTTTAAATAACAAAAAGAAACAAAATTCAAGGATCTGTACTAAAGCCAGTGAAATGTGTATCTGAGAACAAAATACTTAGCAGTGTTTCCTTGTTTCATAAATAATTCAAACATTGATCTTGCTCTCCACAAATGGTAATAAATCACAAGTTGAAATTGATTTTACCATGTGAGAAGAAATTCAGGGTCATAAACAGAGAATACAGTGTCTAATATAAAATAAATAACTTTTATAATTTATAATTTGATAAGAACACACTGGAGAAAGTTCAACAAAGGGCTATGAAGATTATCAAGGGTTCAACCAAGGGGTACAAAGATTATCAAGGAACTGGAATATCTTCCACATGAGGGGACCTGAGAGAGCTGAGACTTTTTAACCTGGAGAAAAGGAAGTTTGGGGGGATCTTAGCAAGCTGTGTAAGTACCTGATAGAAATGAATGAGTAAGAGTGAGCCAGACTGTTCTCTGTGGTGCCCACAGAAATAGATTAATAAGGACAAGTTAGAATGAGTACTAACTAAAACAAACAAACAAAAAATCCCAGCAGCAAACAAAGGAAAATACTTTAAAACAGCGAGGGTGGTCAAACACTAGGAAGTTTCTCAGCGAGACGCTGAAGCATGTAGCTGATCACATTTTAAGTAGGGAATCTGGACTAGGTGATCTCAAGATCTCCCTTCCAACCTCAACTATTTTGTGTTTGCCATATTCATTTTACTACTTTATTGAGACAGGGCATAAGCAAGGAGTGAAATTATGCACTCTGCAGAATCACAGAATTATTGGGGTTGGGAGGGACTTTTAGTTATCACTGAGTCCAACCTCTCTGCTAAACAAGGTTCCCTACAGTAGGTCACACAGATAAACATCTGGGAAGGTCTTGAATATCTCCAGGGAAGGAGACTCCACAACCTCTTGGGGTTCTTTCAGTGTTTTGCTACTCTGACAGTGGAAAAGATCTTCCTTGTGTTATTACGGAACTTCCTCTGCTCCAGTTTCTGCCTGTTGCCCCTTGTTCTATTGTTGCTCACCGCCAGAAAGAGTCTGCCCCCATTGACTCTACTCCCACACTTGAGATGTTTATAAAATGATGAGATCTCCTCTCTGCCTTCACTTCTCCAGGTTGAACAGTCACAAGTCTCTCAGCCTTCCCTCATACAGGAGATGCTCCAGGCCTTTAATCATCTTTGTGGTCCTTCATTGGACTATTTCTAGGAGATTCCTGTCTTTTTGAACTGGGGAGCTCAGAACTGAACACAGTATTACAGATGTGGCCTCACCAGGAATCAGTAGAAGGGGAGAATCGTCTCCCTCAACCTGCTGGCCATGCTCTTTTAAACACAACCTAAAATACAATTGGCTTTCTTGGCCACAAGGGAACACTGTTGGCTCATGTCCACCAGGACACACAGGTCCTCTTCTTCAGGGGTCAGCCCCTAACCTGTGTTGTTACATATGGTTATTTGGCCTCTGGTGCAAGACTCTATGCTTGCTCTTGTTGAACCTCATCAGGTTCCTCTTTCCCCAGCTCTCTAGTCTGTTCAAGTCTTGCTGAATGGCAGCACAGCATTCTGTTGTGTCAGCTACTCCTTGCAATTTTGTATAATTTGCGGATTTGAGGTTAGACTCGCTCCCTTCATCCAGGACACTGGTGAAGATGTTGTAGAAGACTGGACCAAGCACCAACCCCTGAGTAGCACTGGTAATTACAGGCTTTCAACTAGATTCTGTGTCACTGATGACAATCCTCTGAGCTCTGCCAGTCAGCCAGTTCTCAACGCACCTCATTGTCCACACATCTATCCCACCCTTGCTAAGATTCTTTAGAAGGATGTTGTGGGAGACAGTGACAAAGGCCTTGCTGAAGTCCAAGTACAAAACACCCACTGCTCTCCCTCTATCTACCCAGCCAGTGATGACATCATGGAAGGCTACCAGGCTGGTGGAGCATGATTATCCCTTGGTGAATCCATGGTTGACTACTTCTGATAACTATTCTCTTCTTCTATTCCTAATGCTTGGCGAGGGCATCCAGCACAAGTTGTTCCATCACGTTTCCAGGGATGGAGATGAGGCTGACTGGCCTGTAGTTGCCCAGATCGTCCTTCTTACCCTTTTTGAAGATTGGTCTGATGTTTGTTATCTTCCCATCTTCAGGGACCTCTCACATTCTCCAAGACCTGTTAAAAATGATAGAGATTTCTTCTGCCAGCTCCTTCATAACACATGTGTGTATATGTAGATTATAGCTAAACACTCTTTGATCAGGTCCACCTCACCAAGGGGAAGTCTTCCATCCTCAAATTCTCTCTCTTATCTCCAAGGTCAAGGATTCCTGAGGGGTGAACTTAGTAGTAAAGACTGAAGCAAAAAAGGCATTCAGTATCTCTATATCTGCCTTGGAGTTCCCTGTTACACCTCATTCAGTAGTGTAACCACAATGCTTAGTCCTCCTTCTACTACTAACTGACTTAAAAAAGCCTTTCTTGTTACCCTTGACTTCTTTTGCCAGATATCCTTCTAGGTGGGCCTTAGCCTTCCTTGTTGCATCCTTGCAGACCCTGACTGTATTTTCCCCAAGTGGACAGGCCTTTTTTCCACATTTCATGAACCTTCTTCTGCAGTACAAGTTTAACTATGAGCTCCTTGCTCATCCATGCAGGTCTCCTGCACTGAGCATTTCAGAGATTTGACAGAAAAAAAAATGTGGCCATGAAATAAAAATCTTGATACTAATATATAAAATGATTAAATTTGGTATTTTCTATGTTTTGAATTCTTGGCCTCAAAAATTAAATGTTCCTTTAGCACTGCAAATGAATGATACCTTGGTTTTGATTGAAGTCTCTCTTCAATTAAAAAACATATATATATATATATAGATATATATATATATAATATTATTCCTAATCAAAGTAAAACTTGCTAATTAAAAAAATTGCTGTAGATGATCTTTGTTTCATTTCATTATGATAACGAAGAATAATAGTATAAGGTTTTGTTTTGTTTTGTTTAGGTGAACTAATGATGTCACAAAACTATTGATATTAGTTTCTTAAAAGAAAGAAAAAGATGAGAAATAATTGGAACTGATTTATGTGGTTTAAGTATTACAGACATATAAAAACAGTTTAATGTGAGATAATTTCCCTTGAGACTAGGAAAATTAGTAATATTATTAAGGAAGGTTGTTTTTTTTCTATCTCCGTCTCTTTTCCTTGTTAAGTCTTTTCTCCCTACTTTACTGTCACAGCATCCTTGGGCTTCACTTTTTTAAGATGATTTTTGAAAAAAAGTTTATTATTTCAGCAATAAAATGAAGTTGTTCACTGAGTCATGCTAGTTTTTACTTTATGTAAGATTTATACATAAATGAAAAACTTGCATGTATATTGTTTTCATGATGATGGTGATAATGATCTCAACATTTCTCAGGATGTCCTGAACTTTCAGGTTTTCTTTCCATAAGTTTCTTGTAGTTAGCCTTATTCAGTTGAAACTAATTGTTTTTTATCATCCAATAGGCATGATTTAATCAAAGAAATCAACATTTATTCATTTGGTCAAATGAATTAAAAATCTGGTGAAATCAAAAGGAAATTATAGAAGCCACTACTTTTAGTCTCTAAAACCAAAACCTTTGTTTACGAGTAGATCTTTAGGGTAACAAACCAGGAAAAGGCAGGCCAAAAACATATATTTGGCTGAACGAATAGGTTTTACTAAGAACTACATTTTAACATGGTATTTCTGATCACTTTTTGTAAAGCTACTCACACAAATCCATGCCATGAAATAACTGCACAGGAACAGCTTACTTTAAACACACATTTAGCAATCAGATCAATGCAACAAAGATCTTCAAACAGTAAGTAGATATAATTTAATACTTAGACATCACATTGATTTGACTCTTATTTTTCAAGGACAATACTTTTTTCCTACAGTTTTAGTAAAAGCTACGTATTGCAAAGTGCTCTGCCACAACACATAAGGCTCAAAATCTCTAAAGCAATAATGCAATTTATCTTGATATAGTATCGTATGCACTGTAAGTGTTTACTGATCAATTTACTTTTTTATTCTAGTTCCCAATTGGCATCTAGTTCCTAATATTTCTTTTGTTTTTTAGGGATTATTTCACTTCAGCAAGAATAGTTTTAAGAACCAGAAGGTGCTGAAAATAGGGCTATATTGTTAAGATAGATGGTGCAGTGCTTCTGCAAGACAGAATGGACTTAAAATAAAAATAAATCTGTGTAGGACAAATTTCACCCAACTGAAAGGAAGATGCTTTGAATATCAAATATTATGAACTATGCTATTGTCATATGAAATCACTTCTATAAACATTCTTTCCTGCTTTTTCAGAATTATTTTTTATAAATTATATATTATTGGATTTGCATAATAGCACAGAATCACAGAATTGTAGGGGTTTGTAGGGACCTCTAGAGAACATCAAGTCCAACCACCCCTGCCAAAGCAGGGCTCCCTACAGCAGGCTTCACAGATAAGCATCCATATGGGTCATGAATATCTGCAGAGAAGGAGATTCCACAATTATATAATATCACAACAATATCATACTGTAAAAACATTTGAAAGATCTTGCAGAGAAGATAAATAATAAGCAGATGTGGTCCAAGTACTCCTACAATTTGCAGTGTTTATTGGGCAGTGTACTATTTGCATACTAATCCTAATAGGATGACTACTATAAATTAATTGTTTCTAATATGTTATAAATCTTTTTTTTCTTTTTTCTTTTTTCTTTTTTTCTTTTCCAATGGGAAGATTCTAACTCAGTCAAACTTGAGTTAGGTCTGTATTTTTACACTTTGCTGACTTTGCATCAAATAAATTCTTACCTAAAGTGATAGTCTACAAATTCTACATAACTATAATGTTAAGCTAAAGTTATAAAGCATTTTTAAAGTTCCATTTCCATAAACCATACATACAAAAAATGCTATAATAAATGTGGTTGCTTATAATGTGAATATATAATAAAATATTCAAATTATTGATATTTATATATAACATTACATTATTAAAATGATTATAACATTTGAACTGCTTTGACATCCTTATTATTATTTATTATTATTATTACTATTTGTTTTCTTATTCATGAATCTTCTCTCTGCAATGACCATGGATTACAGATCTTAAGTATCATACTATAAATACATATAAATATTTTTAATATATTTTATAAGTTCTATTTTCACATAATCAGTGTACTCATATCCACATTTTCTTTGAATATGGCATTATGATACATGAACTGAAGTATTAATATTGTATTTAGGTGGATATGTGCTGGCATAAATATGTGTCAATATATGCACATACGTATACATGCATATGCATATGTAAAGAGCAACATAACGATATAAGTCAGAACAAAACAAATTTTCACTTAGATACTTGTGCAGGTACAGAATATATGTAAGAGAAAAAACAGATTTTGAAATCTGCAATATTTTCTTACATCTGGTCAATTTTTATAATAATTATGGCATAAATGCTGGAGGAGGGCAATTGACTGCTGAGATAGCTTGTTTCTTTTTCATTATACTTAATAAACAGAAATGGCACCTAAATTGTATTTGCCTGATTATGCTCCCCAAGAGATGCTTTATAGAACACAGTTTATATAACAAAAAAATGCACCTGAATACTTCATTAGATGTCTATAGCACAGATATTAAGAACAATGATTTTGTTAAACTCCTCCAAAACAAAGGTGTATATTTTAAAGTAGCCATAAAAGAGGATCCTAGTACTAGCAGATTTCCTTTGAAATATATAACTAAATCTTAGTAAAAATAATTGAACAATGAATTGACAAAAAATTCTGCTTATATTTTTCCTCACTTTTTATTTCTGAACATGCTTGTCTCTGACCATAAACTGTATTTCATCTCACTACCTGAAGAAAATAGAAGTAATATTTATAGAAGATGCTAATAAATTGGTTAGAAAAGCATTTTCTGCCTTGAAAAAACTGGAAAAAAATGAGGTATGCGATTTTATTTTATTTTTATTTTATTACCTTGAATTCTTGAATTAATGTTGTAATGACTGTTAGTTTATACATTAATAGGGTTTTGGTGACAAAGTTTCAAAAAAGCAAGCTAGATTTTTTTGTTCACAAGTGACTAAAGACAACCACAACATTTTTTTCCCCTATCCAGCTCTGTTAACTCAACAGAACTTTATGCCACTGAACTGGCTGTATTTGCTAAAAATTCTGTGACAGAAGGAAAACATATAAATAAAATCCATATGACTATGTATGAAAATTACAACACAGTCTTAAATCACAATACTCAAATAGTAATTAATTTGCTAAATAGCCAGCATTTGTGCATTTATAGTATTTCCAGAATAGTCATTGTTTCATCATGATTACTTATTTTAACATCAGATTTCCTATGGTTTGCAAAAATCTTCACAACTTCTATTATTGTAACATTACAATTGTAAATTTTTCACCTTGCAAAAGAAAACAGTAACAAAAAATATAGAAAAATTGTTTTTCGGTTATTTTTGTTTCTTTAGTGTTTCTTGTTTACCTACAACATCCTTCCCAAATATTCTTCAGTGTTCTTCAGGCCTGTCATCTCTTTCAGTAACAACTTTCCACTACTGGCCTTTATATAATATATTAAAGGTATGTTTGTCTCAAAGGATTTTCTAAATCTTTTAGAACTTTTTTTCAATTTATCTCTGCAAAGAGATATTTCATTTCATAACTGTAAAAAAGGGCAATGGAAGAGCCACTGATGTAATCCACCTGGACTTCAGAAAGGCTTCTTACATGATCCCCCACAACATCCTTCTCTCCAAATAGGAAAGATATGGATTTGACAGGTGGGCTGTTTGATGGACAGGTAACTGTTTCCATGGTCATACTCAGAGAGCAATGGTAAATGGCTTGATGTCTGAATGGAAATTAGTGACAAGTGGTATCCCTCAGGGGTCAGCACTGGGATAAATGCTGTTTAATATCTTCATCAGTGACAAAAACAGTGGGACCAAGAGTTTCCTCGGCAAGTTTGTAGATGACAGCAAGCTGTGGGGAACTGTAGACATGCCTGAGGGATGGGTTGCAATCCAGAGAGATAAAGACAAGCTCAGGTAGTGGACACAGGAGAACCTCATGAGGTTCAACAAATCCAAGTACAAGGTCTTGTACCTTTGTGGAGGCAACCTCCACTATCTATACAAGCTATGGGATGTGGGGGTACTGGTAGATGGTAAACTTTACATGAGCCAGCAATGTTCCCTTGCAGTCCAGAAAGTCGACTGTATCTTGGACTGCATCAAAAGAAGTACAGCCAGCAGTTCAAGGGAGGTGATCCTTCCCCTCTGAGAAGGTGAGAAGTTGCCTGGAGTCCTGCTTCCAGATATGAAGTCCTCAGGACAGAAGGGACATGAATGTGTTGGAGCACATCCAGACGAGGGCCACAAAAATGATGCAAGTGATGGAACACTTCCCCTGTGAGGACTTGCTGAGAGACTTGAGGCTGTTCAGTATGGAGAAGAGAAGGCTCCAGGAAGACTTGATTGTGGCCTTTCATTACCTAAGGATGGGGTATAAGAAAGAAGGGGACAGACTCTTAGCAGAGTCTGTTGTGACAGGATAAGAGGAAATGGTTTCAAATGAAAAGGTGAGATTTAGGTTGGATGTAAGAAAAAAGTTTGTTCCTGTAAGAGTGGTGAAGCACTGGAACTGTTTGCCCAGAGAGGTGATGAATGCCCATCCCTAGTAATATTCAAGGTCAGACTGGACAGGGCTCTGAGCAACATAATCTATATGTAGAAATCCCTGTTAATTGCAGGGAAGTTGTACTGGATGGCTTTGAGTGTCCCTGCCAACTCAAACAGTTCCTCTTGTGCGATCTCACTACATTCAAAAGAAGGTTTACATACTAGATAAGTCTACAGGGCAGCTTCCAAGAACTCCTTCTTAATTCAGTTACTCTTATTAGCAGTAACTGTTGGCCAATGACTTTTGTAGTAGTTATAGTAGTTTCATTATTGATTTAGAATAAAAAAACAATTTTTGTTGGTAAGAATCTCTGAGAGACCCAAGAACCTCATTTTCCAAAGCCAGATGAAGATGCTCAAATTTAACTCAAACCAAGATGAAATTTGAGGATTGCACAATGTGTCTGAACATTTAACAACTAATATAGACTTTTTAAAACCAATTTTAAGGAGAATATACATTGCTGCAACTTGTGATCATTGCTGCTTGTTCTTTTAGGGTGCTCATCTGAAAAAGTGGTGCTATCTTCTCTAGAGCTCTGTATGTAACTTTTCTGTAATTATAGGCTTCAGAAAGCTTTAATTAAGAATCCTACAAACTGCATCTTCTCCAGGCTCTTCATCTTTTGCTTCTGTTCTTAATTTCCAGAACCTGTCCACTCTTGGTAACCCTCTGTTTGATTCTCTCCAGCTTGGCATACTCTAATATTGGGAGCAAAGGTGGAACTGGGTATATATTCTATTTATCATTACTGAGGTAGTCAGTGTAGAAATGTTGACTCATACACCACTTACTGTCGCCAATGACATCCACACTCTACAGTCCAGGACTGCCACCTCGACAGAATCATACATCTGTACTTATGGGCATATGGTTTTCTTCTGAGTACAGAACCTTCCCTTGTTTTTTATTCATTAACACATGGCTTCTGTTGCCTCAATTCCCCAGTTTGTCAACGTATTTGAATAACATTCTGCCATTCACTCTGTCGAACATTCTCCCAAACAAATGCCACCTACAAGCTAGCTGACGATGCCCACTCTTTGGGTAATTAATGAAGGCATCAAATGGTATCAACCCCAGGATCAGTTATTGAGAAGCAGCACTCAAATAGCTGCCATGTAAATTTTGAATTATTCACCACAAACCTTTGAATCCTACAGTTTTTTGTTCACCTTATGGATGTCAAGTCTAGTCTATACTTTCCTGGTTTGATTACCAAGATACTAGAGAAAATAATGTCAATAGCCTTCCTAAGATCAAAATGATGAATGATACTGCCGTGTTCATTGTTCGACATGTCACAGTAGGAGATAAACTTTTAGAACAGTTTGCCATCCAAATCTGAACATGGCCGTTGCACTTATCATTGACTGTTACTCTACTGTGATTGTATTTACTTTCCAAGTCTCCCAACAGTTTTTTCAAGCCTGAAAGACCCAGGTCTCTCAGCCTCTCCTCATAAGGGAGGTGTTCCACATCCTTTATCATCTTTGTACTTCATATGGCATCCTACATAATTTATAAATAATCTCTTTTATTCACACCAGCATGTCTTTTTCATCCAGCTCTTAAATTCTTCAGAGTACTCTGGGGTTTGCTTGTGATATTATTTTGTTGGTGATGATGGCTTTCATGTTTGGTTTCTGTATGAGGTCCACTTGTGTGGAAGTTGTTTTTGGTGTCTTTTTTTTTAACTAAATCTCTTATTATGCAGATCAGATTCATTTTACTTAGATTTTTAGGGCAGCTGATTCAATAATAACGGATCTGAAGAAGTGCAAATACTCCATTTTATGTCTATGTGAATAAGCTTTTACGCTCACTGATAATAACTCTTAGCCTTAACCCACCTATTTTATATCAGAATGAGTACAAAAAACAACCAAACAAACAAACAAAAAAAAGGTATGATCAACATGTGAAACTAAAATGGACAGCCTCTTTTGCTATCTTAAATAAACTAGATTACCAGATAACAGACAATTTTCTGCTCCACATTCAATACAACAGGGCCATTTAAACATTTCAAAGAACTTCTTAACTCAAAGAAGCAACTATGAGAAATGTGTTACATCCTGAATAGAATTCAAAAGATCAGACAGCAGATACAACTACAGTTTAAAAACAATATATATAACATGACTGAGATTATTGGGTATTTCCAGTTTTTATATTTCAGTTCTTCAGATTTGTAAACAGCACAGTGTTGACAGTTTGAGAAGTGGAAACACCTTTTACAGTCCTCAAAAAGTCTTGTAAAGACTGCAAAAGTAAAGGATAGTTTACTGCATAATTTTCCTATATCTAAGGGTCATATCTGACAAATTAAATAGAGAGCCACTGACATTTTAAAGAAAAAAAATCATCCAGGCTGATGCAGTATCTGAGCTCTGAAGTGTTATATTTGGAATCATTTTCATATACAATATTGTGTCTTTCAGTTCTTTAATGATTAGCACACTCAAACACAGGGTATTCAAATTCTCCAAAGTTCTGTTAACATTAATCAGAGAATGGCACTGATGTTAGAAACATTATTCTGTTACATTAATGATTTTGATTAGAAACTGGCTTAGGCCCACAGATGCCTTTACAGACTATTCTTTTTCATCAGAGTATCATCTAGGTTGGAAAAGACCTTCAAGATGAAGTCCAACCTTTTACATAACCTGCCAGCTTCCCTGCTGAATCATGTCCCCTAATGCAATGTCCAGATACCTCTAAACTCCAGGGATGGAGTCTCTGCTACTCTGGGCAACTTGGTCAAGTACATGAGCAATTTTTTCTTTTAAGATATTCTTCCTGATGTCCAGTCTAAACCTCCCCTTGTGCAACATGATTCTGTTCTCTCATGTCGTCACTCGTCAGCTGAGATCATCATCCACTTCTCTCCAACCTTCTTTCAAATACTTGTAATCTGGCCTCCCTTCAGCTTCCTTTTTTTTTCCAGCCTGAAAAAAACCTGTTCCTTCAATCAATCCCAAACTGAACTGAATATTCAAGTTGTAGCTCAGCAGTGCGACATACATAAAGGCACCAGTGTTGGACAAATATAGAATGTTTCTAGACTCAGCTTTTATTTTACTGTCTGCTTATAAAATATGGGGAAAATCCCCAAAATGATATATCTAGTTGACCAAGATAAACCAGTTAATAGGCTTTTGGACTTCTGCAAATATTTTGATACTGTTCTTTTCTGTATTATTCTGGGCATTATGCAAGCATAGAGCTATATATATGCATGATATGATGGGCGAAGAATAGTCTGATGGGTTAGGCTCAAGGGTTATAGTAAATGAGATTATATCAGGTTGGTGGCTAGTCATTAGTGGGGTTCCCCAGGGCTCCATTTTTGGGGAGATCTTGACAAATTCGAGGGCTGAGAAATTGCCAGCTGCGTGAAATTTAACAGGAGTGACTGCTGGATTCTGCATCTGAGTTAGGGCTATGCAAGTTGTATGTATAGCTTGGGAGATCAAAGGCTGGGGAGCAGTCTTAAGTAAAGGGATCTGAGGGATCTATTTGATGGCAAGTAGAACATAAGTCATCAGTGTGACCTGGCAGACAAAAGGGGCAACCATACACTGGGGTGCATCATGTCCAGCACTGTCAGCAGACGAGGGGAGGGGTTGTCTTGCTCTGTTCTCTACTGTGTGGTCCCATCTCAAGCACTGTGTACAGGTTTTTGAGAAGAACAATAAAACTGTTAGAGAGGGACTATGAAGATAAGGTCAACAGAGATACTGAAGGGTCTAGAGGGCAAGATGTATGAGGAACCTTGATGTGACCTGATGTTGGCCCAAAGAGGAGGCTGAGGGAAGGCCTCAGGGTGGATGCAGCTCTCTGAGACAGCAACAGGGCCCAAGGAAACAACAAGGAGCTGTGAGTGTGGAGAGGGGGTGGGGCAGTTGGGGGTTAGGGATAGGTTCTGCACCAGAGGGTGGTGGGCATGGAACAGGCTGCCAAAGTTCCAGGAGATTTTGGACAATGCTCTCAGACATACAGTCTGTTGTTTGGGTAGTCCTTTGTGGAGCCAGGAGCTAGATTCAGTGATCCTTGTAGGTCCCTTCTGACTTGGGATATTCTGTGACATTATGATCATCTCTTCTGCACAGCCATTTTCCACTTCTGGTCGTTGAATGTCCTAACATTTTTCTTTCTTGTGACTGAGAATCTATTTGAGGAGAAAATGGAAAGATTTATGGCAAAATTAGGCTTCAATATATGAATTGAGTTTACTGTGTAGTCTTACAAGCCATGTTTTTTTTCCTATCCTATGATCTATTTGTCATTACTGGTCTGTCACATATCAGACCAACCACATATATGCCTGACATATAGAATGATAGTGAGAGAGGGCAGAGGCAGCACACAGAGCTGAAAAAATGAGTCAGAGGCCTGGCTGCAGCGCTGTTTGAGACAGAACTGGATGTCTGAGTCTGGCTCTCACTGTCTGAGGTTTGACAGCAATGCACACTGCCCTGGGAAATACTAATGGCAGGGTAATGGAGGGACCCAGTATCTGGCTTTGCATAGGTGAGCCAGTCCTTCACAGACAGCTCAAAATACATGCATCAGACTCTGGTGTATCTTCCATCAGTAGCAATCTTGCTGTCAGAGATGTTTCATGCTGCTCAAAGGGCTGCTTGCAGATTAAGGGAAAAAGGATATAACAAAATAGGCTTATTCTTTGCAACCATTGAGAATGGATAGGCAATATAAATCCACTTCTTGTACATATTTTTTTCACCTCTGAGAACACCTTGGTCTTTAAGTTTTTGTTCTTTCTTATGAGTTTGGACAGTCTTATTCACTGGTATTTAGATATGCATGGTCTAACACATAGAGACTACATAGTGGGTTGTTAAAGCTTTGTCCATCAGAACAGAAGCTTTACAGGTGTTTGTCAGATATCTGAATATAAGTAATATTAAATGCTAATTGTGATCTCTTCCTCACACACCATGCTGATGCTGATGATATTGTAATTGTAGTCAGGTCCTGAGAGCTGCCAAGATTATGGTTTTCTAGAAAAGCAGTAAAGGTCAAACTGAGAATACATACATTTATATCCAGAAAGAGATATTCAGAGAGGGACATTAAGTAGTTGTAAACACATTTAGCAATGTCAATAAATAGGCTTTCTCATTTCTTGCCAGTAGGGAAAAAAACAAACAAACAAACAAAAAAACCCTTTATAAAAACAGCTAATAAAATATTTAAGAACCCATATGAAATTTTATTTCAAAATTTCAAAGTAAAAATAAGTGAATGCAAAAACTACCAATACTGGTTTGTTCTTTTTAGTTTATGAGGACAAAGATGTACATTTCATCAACATTTGATCAACATTTCTGTAAAAATTTTATTTTAAAACTTTAAGCTTTTCCTTTTTCATTTATAGCTAGAAAATTTATCTGTGCTAAACTGAACTTAATTCCATTTTCCAAAGGTACACTTTTTCTTAAAAACACAATAATGGAGGTAGATGTATACGAGCTATAAATATATATTTATCTTCTTTCTATCTTTCAGTACTGAATTAATCATGTGTTTTTTTTCTCTTATAAACATGAACATAATTTGAACCATTACTTTTGATACAATAAATATCAATTTAAGTAGTTCAATAAGACTTTACTGTACAAGGAGTCTTTATATCGAATGTTACTCACCTCTAGGTAACTTAGTCCTTTTTAAAATATCAGTTTCATCTCAAAAGTTGTTAAAAGGTTTCATTTTTTCCCAACCTCCATTCATATCTGTATTAACAATGACCAGTTTACTACTTATGACAGTAACTAAACATTAATTCTATTTCAAATCATGGATACAACAGATATAACTTAGATACATTCTGGGACCTGATTTTAATAGATATAAATTGGTGTTTCATTGAAGTGCAGAGTATAAATGAACTGAGAATGTGGCCCATAATCTGTAAATGATTGGAACAGAAACAGAAAAAATGAAGTTCACTAAGTGTTTTCCTTAGTTCTAATAACGGTAGTCACTCCTACACTAGTTTTACTGTGTTGAACAACTATGGTCAGCTACAAAGCATTTGTGTAGATTTTGAGAGATACATTCTTCTGATGGGCTCAGATACCAAGATTACTCTCCAGATACCAAGAGGCAATTTGTGCTGTCAAGCTGCCCTGTCACCAGCCTTGATGCATGTTTGCCAAAGTATGCCTGGATCTCGTTCCCTAGAAGGAGATCCATAGCGTCACAGTCTTATCTGCTACAGTTTGCAGTCAGGTAATCAAAATTCACCTCACTCAGCTGCATAGACTCAGAGATGAGAGAGAAACTGAATAGATGGCTCAGGATTTGCCCAGTATTCATTTACAATTTATGTGTTTCAGTATTAGTAAATTACTAGGTGAGCATTTGTCCATTATCCCTTTCCAGTAGACTGCTTTGTCTATCACTGTGTGAAGAATCAAGGGAGACAGTTGAAGACAAAGCATTCTTCCAGGTTCCTTTCCTTTAAACTGATTTAAAACAGAGTCAATATATCTTTCTTTATTTTATTCTGACATGTAGAGTTCCTCTATCAGGGAAACAGAATACAATAGCAGCCTTGGTATTACTGTTGAGGGAGGTAAAGAGAAAAGAGAATGCAGCTGCCTCTTCCAGCTGCTCATGTCCAGGACAGCAAGTACCCTAGGATCCATGATCTCTGCTCAGGCTAAAATGAGGCTAAAATATAAGATAGGACAGGCTGTGGTGATCAGGCTCAGGGCTTGGACAGAAGTTTTAAATGTGACTGTCTCACTTCTATCATTTTCTACCTATCCTCACTGTTCTTCCTGTTCCCATTTCCTCCTACACTCCTCACCATTTGCAGACCTCTGCAGTTTCAAAAACCTATCAGATGGCCTTCCTCCTTGTTCACAGTCTTATCAGCTGCAAAGTCCAGGTTGATCTTCCTGAAGTGGAAGCTAGAAGTTTTGCTGGTCACTGTTTCCATTTTTGCTTTGTCAGGGCTGTGTCTCCATACTTCGCTTATGGTTCCCACTTCTTTTCCTCTTAATCATCCTCATCCAGGGATCCTCACTCAGACAACTTTGCTTGCATTGACATTCTCATATTCTGTCTCTATCCTGACCAGGTTTATATGCAGTCACTGTCTTCTAGCTTAGAAGTCCTCAATCACATAAAAATGACGAAATAAATATTCTCGCATGCCCTCATGGATTAATGTGACTGAACTGACTTGGCAGTCACTGCTTTCTTATTATCCCTCGTTGCTCTGCAAAGTGTTCTCAACCAGATATCCTTAAAGAAATAGACCTTCTACATACACTTGCAATTACCAAGGAAACAAATCAAAGGAAACAAATAAGCTTGCTTTATTCTCTACACTGAAGTCTAAACCATTACCCTAGAGAAGAGTTTAAATGCTTAAAAAAGATTTTGTAGTTCACTTTGGTAATTGTATGTCCTGCACAAAATCACATACTTGTGATGTGATTGTATGGCAATTGTATGTGCTGCACAAAATCATATACTTTCTATAACTGTGGTAAAAAAAAATCTGTTCCAAAATGATGTTAGGCATGGACTGTTTTGCTTTTCTGAATCAAACAATGTATTGAGCTTTAAGGACCTTCAGCAAAGTCCTGACTTTACTGATGACAGTGGAAGTTTGATCTTAAGAAGCTGAAACAAAATAGACATTTCAGTAGAGGTTCTTTATTTTCAAAATCATGAGGGACATTTTCAGGAAGATAAAAGAAACCGATAGATGCTTACTCTTTGGATTCAGAGATAGTACATACACTGAAGAAAAGAGATGCACATTTTTATATCACTCAGGGATAACTAATTCAAAGAGATTATATTTCCACCTATGCACAAATCTTACTACTTGAAGATATTGGTTACTTTAATGTTCCCACATCTCTGAAACTAAGACTTTTTCTTTCAGGGTTTCATATTAAAAAGGACTTAAAATAAATATTACTCATACTGAAGCAAAAACAGTCGCATGAATGTTGTTTAAAAGCAGACCCAGACTCTGTTTCCATGGGAAAAAACAAAATCAAACAAAAGTATGAACCAAAAAAACCTGTAGATATTTAAGAGATTGTTGTGATGGTATTTGTGTTGAAATACAACACAAAATGTTCTTTAAAATGTATAACACTGTTTCAAACAAACTGTACTGCTTGTTTAAAATAAAATGAATAGTTATTAACTCTCAAGTTCTTATTATGACTTTATCTCTGAGCTGTAGTTTAGCCTTTGGTAAATAATTAATTTATGCATTTGAAAATGACACAGTTTTGGTTTTCTAGTATGTAAAACTTTTAGAAGATATTACTGCTATGTTTTTTGTTTGTTTGTTTGTTTGTTTAATCTAATTTTCTATTTCTCCTAAAACAGTTTATTTTCTTTAGAATTTTTTTATCATCTCCAATTAAAATATTTCATTATGTAGTATTTTCTGTCACCCAGATTTTTCTCCTCATGGAACTCTACTGTTTTATTGCAAAATATGATAGATTGAGGGCTACTTGTAATGTACACAAGTTCACTGTGAATTATATTACCTGCTTCTGTTTCCCATTCTGAAATTAATTTGAGCTTTTCAAACAGAGCAATTCATATACTGAAGAAAGGAAACAGATCTGACGGGAAACTGAAATAACTGGGACACATCAAATATTCTGGCATTGGAGGATTGCTACTTTTATAAAGAAAACTTTGTGTTCCCAGGAGGCAGAATGCACATCAAACTAAGAGATCACTTTCTACCCATGGTGTCATAGATGGAGATATATAGAATATTAGATATTATATAGATATTAGATATATAGAATATTATATATTATAATAGATATTATAGAATCATAGAATTGTCTAAATTGGAAGGGACTTTTAAAGGTCATCTAATCCAACTCCCTGCAATGAATGAAGACACCTACAGTTAGATCAGGATGCTTAGAGCCCTGTCCAGCCTGTCCTTGACTGTCTCCAGGGATGGGGCACCTACCACATCTCTGGGCAATCTCCCCCTGTGTTTCACTGCTCTTTCAGGAACATTGTTCTTACATCTGATCTAGTCTACATCTCCCTTCTTTTCATTTGAAATTACTTCTCCTTGACCTATCACAACAGACTCTGCTAAAGTGTCATTCCCTTTCTTTCTTATGGCTCTCCTTTAGATACTGAAAAACTACTCTCAGTTCTCCCTGAAGCCTTCTCTTCTCCACACTGAACAGCCCCAACTCACTCAGCCCATCCTTGTAGGGGTGGTGTTCCATTCCCTGTATCATTTTTGTGGCCCTCCTATAGACATGCTCTAACAGGTCTATGTCTTTCCTGTACTGAGCATTCCACATCTGGATGCAGTACACCTGGTGAAGTCTCATCAGCTCAGAGCAGAGGGGAAGGGCCTACTGCCCTTGCCTGGCTAACCTCACTTCTTTTGATCAAGCCTAGGACACGGTCTTTCTGAGATGCAAGAACACATTGCTGGTCCATATCGAATGTTTCATCTGCCAATGCCTCCATGTCCTTGCATGCAGGACTACTCTCAACAAACTCATTGTACAGCTTGTTTTCATATTTGGGATTGCCCTCAATGATGTGCAGGACCTGGCTGGCAGTTAGCCATACAGAACTTTGTGAGGCTTGCAAGGGACCACCTCTCAAATCTGTCAAGATCCCTGTGTATGGCACCCCTTCCCTCCTTTGTGTCAACTACTCCACTCAGCTTGGTACCATATGCAAACATGCTGAGAGTGCACTCAGTCCAACTGTCTGTGTCACTCCCAAAGATGTTAAATGATACTCATCCCCATACAGACCTCTGAAGGACACCATCATCACTGATCTCCACCTGGATATTAAGCCATCAACTGCAACAGTTTGAGTTGTACCATCCAGTCATGTCCTTACTTAAAAATGGGTTATCTGTCAAATCTTTATCTCTCTCTTTGAGAGACAAGAATGCTGTGTGGGAGAGTATCAAGTAGTTTGCACAAAGCCAGAAAGGTGACATCAGTTCTTCACTTATCCAGATATGTTCTGTGAGGGTCTGAAAAGCATGCCTCGTGTGCCCTCGTAAAAGCCTATCAACCTGGTAGTTTATGGAGGGAGGAGGCAAACAAGTATTTGCAGTTTTTACAAGTGCATTGTCTTAAGTAGTGCATGCAGGAACCAGAACTCCATATCACTTACCAGCGTGTTAGCCAGAGGATACCAGGCAGGGAACATTGTCTCACTCAAAGTAATCAAGAAAGTAGAAAGAGTCATTCTTAACAGAACTATGGAAAAAAATAGAAAATATGCATATCTCTTCTTTCATTTCAAAGTATTGTTTTCTGTTAACAGTCATCTAATTTTGTATATATTCACTTTATAAATACATACATGCATATATGCATGCATATATATTATATTATTTTATATATTATATTATCTATATATATAAAGTTATTGAGTGGCAAGGGCATTGAAACCTTTTCTTTTAGTGTCTTAAAAGCATAACTTTTTCACTTATAGAAATAATGGTTATTAATGAGTTGGGAAAATGATTAAGGATTCTCAAACTCTGTTCTACTTCAGGCTTGCTCAAAAATTGTATATCCCCATCTGCAATCACAGTGAATATGTCCCAGCTAAGCATTTTCAGTTTGAAAGTTCACAGACATGACGAGATGGAACAGATCTATATGTAGCTAATATACTCTTTGGTGACGCTTTGGAGATGTTTTACTTTCAGTGAGGATATTTTCATTCCTCAATTTCATTCTCTGCCATGCTTATACTTCAATTTCAGAGATTTGGAAACAAACTCTTTGCAGTGGAATGCTGTCTATGTAGAATTCTCAATGTACAGATTTTATCAAATGACTCACACATTCTATGATATTGATTAACAACAAAGCCATTGATAGTATATTTTGAAGAGATTAGAAGTGTTCTAGCTTGGTAAAAAGACTGGCTTGACATAAATTAATAATAAGACTTTACAAAAAGTACATTCAGAAATTAATACTTTTTGATGTACTTTCACAATTTTCCTTTCCCCTTTTTTAGTGTTTTTAGGGGAAAAGTACAGTAGAAGCAAGAAATTCAGAGTATTTCCATCAGATCCTCTAGGAAAAGAGCTTAAGGTGAAGATCTTAAGTCAAAACAAACAAACAAAATAATAAAAATTAAAAAAAAACCTGCTAAAAATGGTCACAGGATAAGTGAAAGAATATAATATAAAAATACTCTAAAGAAATACAGTATAAAAAATGCACTATATTAGTATTATCCTGAAAAAGGGGGATGATTACAGTACTAACTTTTCCTCAATAAATAACAATATATAGTAAACTGATTTTTTTAATTTCATTTTAAAACAGAATTTGTCTGCAGTCTTTCAGCTTACTTTGCTACTATTTCTGAAACAGAATTGCTTCCAAACACTTTTAAAAGTAAATTAATGTTTTTAGCTCTGCACATTTAGCTGAATCAGCACAAATATTGCTGAGCTGATGACAACTTCTAAACCTGGAGGAACTGAAATCCAGTACTTAATAAAGTCCTCCCTAATCTTCCAGCAATTGAAGAAATAGCTAGAAGTTTTCCTAAACTGCTATTGCAGGAAATGGTATACAGATTCATCTATCATGCTAGCCTCATGTTTGTGACGATACAGTTTAAAATGATTGCTATTATTTTTCTTTTCTCAAGCTTTATAAGTCGGCTCAAGACTATTCTTCAGAAATGGAAAATCATTATGAAAGTTTCCAACAGCGCGCAATCTCTCTGTGATATTAAAAAAGATAAAAAGAAAGAAAAAGAAAAAAATAAAAAAAAGAAAGAAAGAAGGAAAAAAGCAGTCTTTTTGAATGATAAAATTGAAGAATTAAAACAGACAAAAATGTTTTGCTATTTCCTGTATTTTTCTATTCAAGAATGTTACCAACAAAGCATCTTCAAACAGGAGTAACTGGGAATAAGAAATATGAGCAGGCTACTCCAAAACTGATGCCTCCTATTTCATTATGTTGGCCCACAACATCAGAAGAGGATGGTGGTGTTATGGCAGTAGAGGTTAAATCTTTCCACCAGTATTCCATTACATCCTGTTGTCATGTGACATATGGCATCAGATGGGCAGTCTAGAAAATGGTGTCTGATATGGAAGTGTGTTTGAAGCAAAGGTATGCGACTGAATTCCTCTATGTGGAAAAAATTGCACCCACTGACATTCATCAATGCTCCCTGAGTGCTTATGAAGACAGAAAAGTGGATGTGAGCACAGTGAAAATCAAGACACATTCTGGATGGCCACACAGATTTTTACAGTCACTGCATGCAGACCCCGTTCATTGATGGAAAAAAAATGCATAGATAATGGTAGTGCTTATGTTGAAAAACACTGTTTTGTAGTTGAGATTTTAACCAGTTTTGTACTCAATGTTCTTGAGCTTATTACAGCTGGCTTTAACTAATGTGACAAACTGTCCAGTGTTTAGGTGAATTACATCTAAATGTACCTTTACGAAATCATCTGATTTTACTTTATAAGAACTATTCCCTGTTCGATAAACTTTTAATAATACTAAATACTAAACTTCAGGGTCAACAAGAAAAGAACAGTCAAACAGAATTGTGAAAAAAAAATTAAAAAATAATCTTGGGTGGATTTATAACCAAAAGAACCTCCCATGATGAACACTGACTGCTTGTCTTGGACCTTTTTTAATTGAGCAGTGGTTGATCTTCAAATCCACTGACATACTGGAAGAAAGCTGAGCAGCAGAAAAAGAGATATATATTAGAATGATTGCATATATCAGTTTTAAGTCCATTAGTATTAGTAATGACCTGTAATTGGATCAGTCAGACAGCAAATGTTAACATCATTTTAACTATCACAATAATGCTTTTGTTTTATTTTTCATTCAAAATTTTTCATTCAAAATTTTGATCCAGCTTTCAGTAGTTTCTCTGTTCTACATGTGTAGTATTTCTTCACAAAAGTAGTGCAGACACTTCTGCAACAGAAATTAAGATATTTGTTGCCATTTAACTCAGCAGGCAGCTAAGTACCACACAGACATTCACTCACTGCTCCTGCCCCAGTGGGATGCAGAAGAGAACTGGAAAAAAAATCAAAGCAGAACTCATGGGTTGAGATAAAAACTAAATCAGAAAAGGAGGAGAAAAGTAATGGAAAAGTTAATAATAATATATACATCTATTTACAAAACAAGTGATGTGCAAGACAATTGCTCACCATCTGCAGACTGATGTCCAGCCAGTTCCTGAGCAGCAGTTGCCCCCGGATACCTCCCCACAGTTTTATGGCTTTTTTGCATGATGTCCCATAGCACAGAATATCCTTTTTTCCAGCTTAGGTCAGCCGTCCTGGTTCTGTCCCCTCCCAGCTCCTTGTACACCCTCTGCCCCTGTCACTGGCAGGACAGAATGAGAAGCTGAAACAAATGTCCTTGTCTCTGTACAGCACTGCTTAGCAGCAACTAAAACATCAATGTGTTAACAGCATTATTTTTCTCCAAAAACCAAAACAGTATCATCACAGACACTATGAAGAAAAAATCAACTTTGTCCCAGCTGAAACCAGGACAATAATTTATCAAGAAAGTAACTGCAACTATCTAAGTAATATCTAAATTCATCTTTATTTCATATAAATTAAAATGACTTTAAAAAGAAAAGAGGAAAAAGCTACATATAACTAACAGACTTTATGAGTGCACTGATTTGTCAAATAATGCTTTCTTTTACTTAGGCCAGATGTAATGTAGGCAGGAAGCTAAAGGCAAACAACCTTGGGTAGGGTTTATGATTATAAAAAAAATGGATTACTATGGCTAATTCAATTTGTGAAAAAGTTTGTATCACTATATAGAAGAAAAGCACAACTGTAGGAGTAGGTTGTATAATGGAGCATCAAGAGGACAAAAAAAAATAAAATCAAATGTATTTTCATGGTCCATATTATCAGTGCTGATTTATTTTCCAGCATACAAGATGAAACTTCCATAGTCTACATACAGAATCACAGAAGTATGAGACATAATACATTTCAAAAATGCAATGTCCATTTATGACAATTGACATTGGCCACAAACATATTTCTATTGACTTGTCTTCTACTATAGGAAGGAGATTATAAAGCAGAGCTCAGAGCAGTGAAATGTAAAAGGTTCCCCTGTGCTTTTATCAGAAGATGATATTACTGAATTAGGATGTATTTTGCATAATCTGGGCAAAATGCCAAGCCAGACATTAAATACATTAGAAGCTAATAGGGATGGAAAATCTAGGGCTAACATGGAAACACAATACCTTCATTCTTAACTCAGGGACTTCTAGATGCTGTTGAGACAAAAGATATTAGATTTTTGATGGGGAAGAAAAATAATTTTCTCAGTTATTTTCATTTTGTAATCTGCATTTAGGCAGTATATCTTTTATACTTCACGCAAATTCTGTAAATGAAGGTGTTTGAGTTGTTGAACAGTGCAAGTGGGTAAAATTGAGTTTTTTCACTGTATGGGTATTCTCTTATCTACTTCCCATGAGAAGCTCTGAAAAATGCCATTCTGAGACATTTTCACAATATATTGGCATTTGAAATGACTTGCTCCCAGCATGTTAATCTGACGCATTGTATCCAAGACTTGCCAGGAGCTGTGGGCACTAAAAATTTCATCTGTAGAAAGTACTGAAATTGTTGTTTCCCATGATCATCATTTTGATTTGACATTTAGCAAAAGAGGAGCCCTCTATGAAAGCAACGTTTCATTCTAAAATACATAAAATTTTGAATATCTGCTTATAAAACTGTAGATGTAACTGCAATATAGAAGTGTAAAACCAGAAAAAGCAGACCTAAAAATATCTGATGTTAATATATTTTACCAATAGTTTAGGATTTAGGGAGGGAGTAATCTCTCACTGACATGAAATTAAGGTACAGTGCATGCTTTCCTTTCTATCATGAAACTCTTGTGGTATGGGCTCCTAATCTTCTAGAGACATTTTTCCTCTGAATTTACACATAGAAATGTTCTGGTTATGACCCACTGCAGAACGGACTTAAATGAATGAGTTTGCTTTCAGGAAACTTAAGAGACTGCACTTTTGATACCATGAATAGTGAATGCTAGCTCTTTTAAATATGAACACCTTTGATGAAGAAAAAGTGACTTTTGAGGGTTGATCCTAGTGCTTGTATTTACACCATGCCCTTAGACTTTCTCCACTAGAAGCAATCAGATCATATACTGAATCAAAGCAGTTGACTGAAAAGACAGAATAAATCAAATGGATATCAAATTGGGAAGAAAGTCAATAAAGCTGCAATTATATATCTACATTGCAAATAACATATAGCACCTAAGCTTTTAGCAGCAATATGATTACTTTATTAACATGATGTAGAGATTACAAATATGTCATTAATGCATGTTTTTAATGCATATCTGTTTCATAGACATTATGTGTGATGTTTCAATAATGCCAACTACAATATTACCACATTTTTGTTTGTTTGTTTGTTTGTTTGTTTTCCTCTTTTTCTAAATTATCTTTCTAATTTAATTTTCACTACTTGGGAATGGTTGCCATCACAAAGGTTAAATGTCCTGGAAATGTCTTACTGAAATCTTACTATAGTCCTAAAAATAGTTATTCTAAAGGGAACTACAAACTACTCTCTGCTGCAGTAAATTAATATTTGCATTAGTTATTCTACTTGGAGTAAGTTTTACTCATTCAAATCTAGCAATAAGGGCCTACGTTAAAAATTGTTTGGTAGACATAACTGGTGGCAGTTTGTTTCTAAAGTTAATTTTTGTATCACGGAACATTTTTCTATGAATAAATGTTTATTAAAGAGTTGAACATTCCCCTGTATTATTAATACTGCTCAGGAAATAGCTGATGCTGAGCCCAATTTTTTTTCACTTTTATCTATATTGATTTATTTCTTTCTTATATTACCAGTATACATATTTTAGGTAATAAAAGTTTGCTAAGTACTATTATAACCTTAAAGAACTTTTTCCACTGTTAACATTTAGATCTATTTCAGCTAGAAGAAAGACTGACACACATGGACTGCTTTTGGAATTAACAAGAGATGTACTGTTTACTTTTTGAAATGAGGCTGGCTGAAATTTTCTGCCATTGTTCAGGTCACTCTGAAAGTAATGCCTCCTATTTATTTCCATGGAGACTACAAAAATACTAAGAGCACAATAACACTATTTGGTAAATTCTCAGCTGCAAAACACAGTTTTTCAGCATAGCCACCACCATTAGCTATGCATTTTATCAGAGATGTACAAGAGTCTGTATTCCAGTCATAAAAATCTGCACCAGCAGAGATGACCCACTGCTTCACAGCTGCTATGACAGCACAGCTTCTAGGAGGATGTTGCCCATGCAGTCCACATATCAGCCCAAACAGATAGAACTCAGAAGGCACCAAATATGGACTATATGGTGGGTGGACAGTCTGGTCAAGATTAGCAGTGTGCTGCCCAGTCTTTAAAGTAGTATGGGCCTGGTATTATCATGTTACAAGATAAATGTCTTCTTTGCCCTGATTCTTGAAGTTTGAGCCCTCAGCTGAGTCAGCATCGCAGTGGTTAGAGTTCATGATCTGCATGTATGCCTGGAAATCCAGAAAGATTAGCCTTTTTATATCCCAAAAGACAGCAGACATCACTTTACCTGCTGAAGGGTGCATATGAAACTATATATATGATGTAGAACTCAGTATGGCTATGGACTACAGTTTTGACTCTGGCTCACAGTGATGTCAACAAGTCTCATCACCAGTAATGATACAACCCAGGAAACTATCACCTTCATCCTCATCTTGGTTTAATAGTTCCTAACACACTAGCATACACTGTTCTTCAAACATAACTCAAATTCCTAAAACTGAGAAAAATTGAAGGGCTCAAGAGTTCTCATTCTATGGAAAGGATATTGCCTCTCACCACTTTTCCCTTCTAGGTGGCATTCTGCTATTTCTTACAGTTTTATATGTGATGGATGCTGTATCTTCTTTATAAAGATGGTAATAAAGTACACTTTAAGGTACACTAAAACACATTAAGGATAGTAATAGGGAGAAATACTTTACTTCATGGATTTCTTTTAATTTATTCGCTAAAAAAAGATCCTGTAAGGAAATCAAATTGCATAAGAAGGTAACATTTTTTCTGAGACATTCCGTCTACTATGATATTTAAATCTATTTCTATGCTTTCTGAAAATCTTAAAATCTAATGCATTTTTCTTTTCTATACCATATTATTCCCTGCTTTGCCTTTCTTATTTCACACTTTCTCCCTCCCATTCCTGGCAAAAAGTGCTTCAGCTGAACTGTCTTGCAGATCTTACTTATGTTTTAACAGCTAGGATATTGACTGTTTTATCTTTGTTTTAACATCAACCTCTCTCTCTCTTTTAAATTCAGGCATCTGAACATCAAAGTTATTAAAAATCTGCCAAGTCTTGAGCATGACAGACTTGAGCAGTGCACCCAGGTGAACCTCATGGAATTCAACAAATCCAAATGTGAATTCTTGCTCCTGAGTCGGGGTAAATTTCATTTATATTAAATACAAGCTGGGGGGTGAAAAGGTCAAGCACAGCTCTGCCAAAAAAGGCCTGTGGGTATTGGTGAATGGGAAGCTGGATATGAGCCAACAAAGTGCCCTTCCAGAAAGCCAGCTGTATCCTGGGCTGCATTGAAAGAAGTGGCCAGCAGGTCAATGGAGGTTATCCTGTCTCTTTGCTCTGCTGAGGCCTCACCTGGAACACTGCATCCAGATGTGGAGTCTTCAGTACAGGAGTGATATAGAACTGTTATAGCATGTCCAGAGGAGGGCCACAAAAATGATCAAAGGGTTTGTCCTATGAGGACAGGATGAAAGTGATGGGGCTGTGAGGTCACCTGATAGTGGCCCTTCAGTATCTAAAAGGGAGCTACAGGAAAGAAAGGGACAGACTCTTTAGCAGGGTCTCTGGTGATAGAACAAGAAGAAATTGTTTCAAGCTTAAAGACGGTAGATTTAGGTTGGATATAAGAAAAAAAGTCTTTTACAATGAGAGTGGTAGGGCACTAGAACAGGTTGCCTAGAAATGTGGTGGATGCCCCATTCAAGGTGAGACATTCAAGGTGAGGCTAGATCAGGCCCTGGGCAATCTGGTCTAGCTGTAGACATCCCTGTTCATTGCAGGGAAGTTGGACAAGATGACCTTTAAAGACCCCTTTCAACTCTAAAGATTCTATGATTCTATGAAGGAGTTATAAGGTTATGTTCTTTTATTGTATTTTCATTCATATCCGCTTAAATGGCAGAAGGCAATATATGTTCAGAATACATTTCCTATTTTTCATTTTCTCCTACTCTTGTCTGGGAGTCCCACCTAGTTAAAACATTCCTCTATAATGTCTTCCTAAATGTTTCCCTTTCCTTACAAATACTTTATTTATTTATTTTCAACTTTTTAAAGTAGTGAATGAGATTTGCATCTTTCAGTCTATATTAGTTTTCTATGCTGCCATGTCTAAATCTAAACTTACGACAGTCTTAGTAAGTTATAATTGACTTATTTCTTGCTTTGCCTCTTTATGTTAGGCTGCTTGTTTCTCTCTAGGTTATCTAATTACACATTCAATTTGATTATTTTTCTAATATGATTAATAGAAGTTGCAATCTAATTTCACAGTAGCAGTTTTGTATCAACATGAACTTCAGAAAATCGTGTCAATTTTACATGTTTTAATATATCTATTCCTATAAATGTAAGCATGCAAAATATTTCCAGCTGTTCTGAAAATCTCAGCAGGGTTTTCAAAAGGCTGACAAAGATCCAAGCTCACACTGAATTCCCAAAGCTATTAAAAAAACTTGAATGATTAATCACATCTGGGAGTAGATAAGGGAGAACCTCAAATAATTATATTTCCTTATACTTTCTCCAAAATTCTGTGTTTGCTTGAACATCAGTTTGAGTTCAAACAAAAACAGACATAAGGGAAAACTCATGTATTTCAAAACCTTATCAATTGACTTAGAGAAATTCTTGTGAGTCAAAATGTTGAACTTTCAGAGATTCATTCTATTCCTTTTCTGTAAAGACAGACAAAAGAAATACAGTAACTTTAGAAAACAGGCACTCCCTTTTCTTTTTGAAGAAAAAAAATAATAAATGTTACTTTACTAAAATTAATAGGCTGTCAGCTGGCAAAATTTTTTTACCTACTTTGTAGCAAAATATGCATTTTTTTCCCCACAGTATTTCTGCACTGACCATTACAAAACAGCAAACCATAAAACATGTTTTTTAACTTGGACTTCTATACTAATTTGCTTATTAAAAAGTTCAAATATGTTGTCAGTTATGTCATATCCACAGCAATTAAGCATAAAGAGAATAACTGAATATTAGACAAGCTTGGAGCAAAAATGACCTACATAAAACTTTTGACATATAGATCACTGCTTGACATAGGAATATATAAAGAGAATATAGGTATATCAGGAATCTAATCCAGTATGACTTCTTAAATGTAGGTCAGAAATCTCAGCACTGCTACAGTATTACAAATTGGTCAATTTCAAGCTATTTGGTAAACCAGGATCTGTGCATGGCAAAGCTAACATTATCCCCAAGGGAGATCAACATTTCTCAACATGTGTTTCTAGTGAGATATATATAAAATTTTGGGAAAAAAATTACATGCATTCAATGTCAGTAATTCAGTAAGTAGTTTTGCCTTGCTTTTCTTGCTTCCACTGTGTAGTATTCATTATTTGAAGCTCATGTATGAGGTTCAACTTGCTAAACTATAGGTTCATAGGTTCATAGGTTCATTAGGTTGGAAAGGACCTACAATATCATCTAGTCCAACCATCCTCCTATCACCATCCCTACCCAACTACTAAATCAAATCCCTTAGCACCTCATCTAAACGCTTCTTGAACAGTGCTAGGGATGGTGCCTCAACCACCTCCCTAGGCAGGCCATTCCAGTGCCTGACCACTCTTTCAGAGAAAATGTTTCCTCAAATCTAATCTAAATCTTCCCCAGCACAACTTCTGTTCATTCCCTCTCGTCCTGTCATTATTTATCAGGGAGAAGAGGCCCACCCCCTCCTCACCACAACCCCCCTTCAGGAAGTGGTAGAGTGCAATAAGGTCTCCTCTGAGCCTCCTCTTCTCCAGACTAAACAATCCCAGCTCCCTCAGCCTCTCCTCAGAAGAAGTGCTCCAGACCCTAAAAAAATGAAAAAAAAAAAAAAAGAAAAAATAATGGAAATCTGACCTATAAAATCAGAAAGGATTTGACTGCCAAAAAGTTTGCTGGAAACTGCAGTATATACATTTGTACTTTATGAAGTAAAATAGTAAGAGTAAACAGAGAATTAGCAAAAAAAAAAAAAAAAAAAGGCAAAATAGAATTATTCTACATATCCTTATGGCATGGTCTTGTAAGAATGTTTGAGTGACTTGAATGTTGTTAGTCTACAGAATATACAAATACAGGTGGAAATTTTTTTTTACTGCTCATGTCAGTGAGGGTCACAGAATGTAGACCCAATACTAAGATCTACCAGGAATTTATTGTAGCAGCAAAGTACAACTACTAACCTTGCTGTCCTTCAGTTCTCTGTACATAAATTGAACACTAAATTCATACCTGCCTGCTTTACAACTTTTTGTCTCTAGTAAGACTATAGTTTCCTAGCAGAATCATCTATTTTTAAGTAAAGGCTTTGATCAGGGTAAAGAAATTATGTATTATACAACTAATCCTATTTCTAGAAAAGATGAACCAACAGTTATTGCTCAAACAATGAATTAAAAATTTCATACTGCTTGCTAATGTTACTCTCATCTACAAAAAGGGTTGTAAGGAGGATCTGGGGAACTACAGACCCATCAACCTGACCTCAGTGCCAGGAAGGGTTATGTAGCAGGTCTCTTGAGGGAGATCACACAGCATGTGCAAGACAAAAAGGGGATGAGGCCCAACCAGCATGGGTTCATGAAAGGCAGGCTGACTCACTTGACCTGCTCAGTGATCTGCCTGGTGGGTGAGGGAAAGGCCGTTGACATAGCCTATCTAGATTAGCAAAGCCTTTGATACTGTTTCCCACAGTATTCTCCTGGAGAAACTGACAGCTCATGGCTTGGACAGATGCACTCCTTGCTGGGTAAAGGGTAGCTGGGTGGCCTCTCCCAGAAAGTGGTGGTGAATGAAGTTAAATCCAGCTGGCAACTAATCATGAGTGGTGTTCCCCAGGGGTCAGTACTGGATCCTGTCATGTTCAATAACTTTATTAATGACCTGAACAAGAGGATTGAGTGCACCCTCAGTAAGTTTGCAGATGACACCAAGCTGGGAGGAAGTGTCAATCTTCCTGAGGGTAGCAAGGCCCTACAGAGGGGTCTGGTCAGGCTGGATCACTGGGCTGAAGACAATGGAATGAGGTTCAACAAGACCAAATGCCAGGTCCTGCAGTTCGGCCACAACAACACCAGACAACACTACAGGCTTGGGGCAGAGTAGCTGGAAGGCTGTGTGGAAGAAACAGACTCTTCGAGGTGTTGACTGATTCTCAGCTGAACATGAGACAAGAAGGCCAATGGCATCCTGGCTTGTATAGGAGAGAGTTTTGCCAACAGGAACAAGGACATGATCATCCCTCTGTACTCAGCACTGGGGAGGCCAAATCTTGAGTACTGCATTCAGTTTTGGGCCCCTCACTAAAATAAATATATCAAGGCCCTAGAGTATATCCAGAGAAGGGCAATGAAGATGAAGAGGTGTCTGAAGCACCAGCCTGATGAGGAGTGGCTGAAGTAAAGGTGATTGTTTAGTCTGGAGAAGTGGAGGCTCAGTGGTGACCTTTCTGCTCTCTACAACTGGAAAGGAGGTTGTGGGTACGTGGGTTTTGGCCTCTTCTCCTGTATAACTAGTGATGAGACTACAGGTGTTGGCCTGAAGTTGCATCAGGGGAAGATTCAGGCTGGAGATTAGGAATAGTTTCTTCTCCCAAAGAGTAGTTAGGCCCTGGAACAGGCTGTCCAACTTTCCCTCTTAGTTATAGAATATAAAAGAAAAATCTTATGATGGAGAAAGTTCTTTGAAACCAGGAGAGATGCTAACAGCAAGTCCCACAGAAATTTGCACTTCCAGAGTCTAAGGTAAGAACATGCTGCATAAGTTCCATTCTGTAAAAGTAACCTTGCATCCCTATTAATGCAGCTACTTTTTTCAGCTTCTAAAGGGGCTTCTGAGTCACAGCATTTTCACTGCTTCACTATGACATTTGCTGCTCTTTTCACAGCTCAAATAGCATATGTTTATGACAGTCATGTGAGTAAACATTATCAATGCAATAATCTGAGCAGGGTACAAAAAGCTGGAAAAAGCAGCATACCTTCATAGGTTCATAAGGTTGGAAAGGACCTACAAGATCATCTAGTCCAACCATCCTCCTATCACTATCCCTACCCAACTACTAAATCAAATCTTTTAGCACCTCATCTAAACGCTTCTTGAACAGTGCTACGGACGGTGCCTCAACCACCTCCCTAGGCAGGCCATTCCAGTGCCTGACCACTCTTTCTGAGAAAAAATGTTTCCTCAGGTCTAATCTAAATCTTCCCCGGTGCAACTTGTGGCCATTCCCTCTCGTCCTGTCATTAACCACCTTCAAAGCGATCACGTTACTGCATAATAGGAATGTAACAACTTGCTGTTTCCATCAGAACAAGATTTTATCAGAGTTCTTGCAGGTTATCAGTTTGTTTAACATTAGTTTTGAGCGTCAATTAAAGGAAACATACTGTGGTATAGTAATTTAAACTAAATTAAGGAGAGGATCAGCTAGAGTCCCAGAAAGACAAAAATATTAATTAATATAAAATTGAATATTAAAAGAATTCAATAATTTTCATGTTGGTTTTTCTTCTATTGGAGAAAAAGCATGAGGTTATTTGTTTTAAAGAAACCTGTATAAATACTTCTCCCTGATCCGGTAACTTTCTTAGATCGCTTTTTTTTTATTATTTTCAGCTGAACTCAGCAGTATTTAATGTATACACACCAAAAAGAGCACCAACAAATGTCAACTATGATATTAGATCACATGGTTTGGCCCATGTACTTCATTGAAATTATGACTTAGGTGCTGTTTCAGCAAGTTTCTCCTGACTTTGCCAAGACACTCTCAGCAAGTCAGTGAAAGAACTCAGGATAGCTTATGGCACCATCCATCAGTTTTACTAGCCAAGTATCTCTGACAAAAGAATGTCACAGAAACTGATTTAATATCTGGGCAAACAAAATGAGGTAAACAACTGTCCTACACAGAAAATAATCCATTCTTTATAAATTATCCAACTACAGTTCCAAAGATTTGCAGCTAGCATGGGTAGAAGCTGTAACAGTAATTGTTATGCTGACGTGTTCCATGAAGAAATAGCTGAATATTGAAAAGATGAAACCGACTAATTCATTACCAAGTAAAAAAAAAAAAGAAAAAAGAAAAAAATGAAACTATCTATGATACCTCTGCAGATCTTGGTTTTTGGAGAATTAGGTTGACTATTCCACGGTGTGAATCTCTGAGGACCAAAGCTATCAGAGATCCACAGGGATAGATATCTCCTAATGAGTTTCTGGTTAAGCTGCAGAGTCAGAATACTGTTCTGGTGTAGGATTGGGACAGATATACATAATTCATTACTAGATGTACAGTGCTAGGATGCATATTCTACATATGAAATTGATTTCAGCTGCTAATTTAAATGATGTCCAGGTCTCTGCAGAAAGGGCTGTGATAAAACTTAAGAAAGGTTATGATGCTTAGGATTAAGTTTTGGAACCAAGAAGTAAAACATACTATTTCCTGGCTTGTCATGATCCATCAATAATAGCAGCTGAGTGTTGGTTGAATGGTTCCTAATTAGCTGGGACCAGAAAAGAATGTCATTGCTATAGTTAGGAGCAAGGTTACAACTGGAGATACAATTGTGAAATGCATAATTTACTGTTAGATTCTCCTTGATCAATGCTGAAAAAATAAGAATAATGCAGTAAACTCCTGATTCAACATACCAAACAGCAAATGATCTTTGTTAACAAGTCCGTTAATAATAATTCAATTTTTGAGCTTTTATATCAATTTTCACAATCATGTATTTATTTGTAAACAAAATTGCATAGCAGATGTTGGCATTTCTTTTTAATTAAATATGTCAGTTCAAAAGAATCTGATTAAATAATCAAAGTCCATGCACATGCAACATCCTTAAAACTAATCACAAACAAAACGGCATGGTTATACTCACATTTCATACTTTCACTAAGTTATAAATATTGACAAGTCATTTATATTATCAGGAATTGCAAGAATTGAATGTGATGATAGCAGGTTGTAATTTTTTTTTTCTCCAATCAAGACATGGGTCATTACCCAGTCTGGGACTTAAAACAAGTAGGTTAAAGAGTTTTATTTCAAGTAGTAAAACATAACTATTTTAGTCTGTCTCAAAAGCAGCAAATTCTATATTTTATGAAATTTTACTTATGTCTTTCATACTTGAGAGCAAAATTTTGAAAAAGATGTTAGGAATTCAGAGCTGAAGCAGCCATATGCCTGTGAATCCCAGTTTATCAATAAGATTCAGGAAAAAAAAAAGTATTTCACCCAAAAAGATTGGTCAATTGCAATTTTTTATTTTCCCTCTTAGAACACCATCAAAATATTTAATAAATCATAGAAAAAATTATTGTCTGTAAATACACTAGAATTTGAGTTACAAGGAATCAAGAATAATATATACCAAAACACTTTTTATATCTTAAAAGTATAACCACTGGAGTTTTGCCTGATTTTCACCAAGGACAACCATTATTGCTAAATACTTTAAGGTGGGGAGGTAAAAAGGAGGAATATTCCCAATAAACTACATTTTATATTTGGGGATTTCTTGTTTCCAGTTTATAATAAGTTGGGTTGGGTTTCTGAGGACTAATGTAAGCCTATCACCATACTAACTGTTGAACTGAAGGCAGAGTTAGAAATAAGACTCAAAATCAAGTCCACTACTAAACCATGTCCCGAAGCACCACATACCCACGCTTCTTAGACACCTTTGCAGATTGGGACTCACTATTTCCATGGGCAGCTTGTTCCAACATCTAACCACTCATGTGAAGAATCACCTCCAGACTCTAATCTATACCTTCACTGGAACTAGGGGCAATTTCCTTGTGTTCTTATCACTTATCACCTGAGAGAAGAGACTGCCACCCATCTCTACTCTGACAGACAAAACAGACTGACATCACAGAAACCTATCACTCTATAACATTAACAGCAAGACCAATTCTAATATTTACTGAAAGGCAGGGAACTCCCTGAGTATAGCTAAGGTTCAGAAGTAGATATTACGTGCTTGTTTCAGAGGAAGATCCTAAAGAGCACTATCACTATGTTTTAGCAGTTGTATTTGTAGGGATTACAGGTTTTTATTCATTTCAAGGTATAAAGGGCATTTGCTCTTATATCTGGGGAAAGTGAGGATCTCTATTAGGGCTAGGAATAGAAAATCAATTTATTGCACTGTTCAATCTCTTGCTGATTGTTAACTTTTTTCTTAGCTTTCAGATTTACAAGATTGATGAAGGACTAACAATCATGACATTGATTTCTCCAGTCCCAGTTGTAATCCACAGCAAACCTCAACTGTATCCATAGCTCAGTGATCTTCATTTTCCTGAGAACTGCATTTAGCCATGTACTACATCTACTTCGACAGCTTTCATTTTCCTCCTAGCTACCTTGTAAAATCTAGAAGAAAGCCTTCTAATATCTTAAACCTCCAAATTATCCTTGACATGAACTATGGTCCATTTATCTCCATCAGACCTCTAAATATTAATAAGAATCACCCCTTTGGGTATCCAAGCAATTCGTTTCCATAGCAGTGATCCACAACCTGAAGAATCTGTTTCTCTCCTTATTCCTAAGAATGAAATAAACAAGCATTAAAATTTCCTTATTACCAAAAGGAGGTTCATATTAGAGCAAAACAAATAGAGCAAACAAATGAACCCTGGCCAGGATGGAACTTGCACTTTGCTTGATGCAGCAACCTGCTGACTGCACTGAGGTTACTTCATCTCAGAAACAATTAATCAGCTGGATATCTGCAGGATACACTGAAAAATCTGTTTAGAGGTTCTGAAAATGACTGTGATTATTTTTCTGAGGAAAATGAATCAGTAAGCTAGAGGAAGCCATCGTGTAGGACAAAAAGGACTTGAAAAGAGCAATGATCCTCCAGTTGATTTTTGTGTGGGAAACATACATGGACAAAGTGAAAAAAGCTGAATATCGATGTGAATTTGGATGTAAGAACCTTAATTGGTCTTTCTTTGGTAGAAGATAGACTTTTACAGGACAGCTTTCTTAGAGATTTTGGTGAAAAAAAAAAACCCAACAGGTTAGATGATTGCGCTTTGTGAGAATGAATTGAAAGCATGGGGCCCAGATTTAAGTAAAGTGCTCACTGGGAAGTCAAGACACGTAAACAGACTAGAAAAGGTAACAATAACAAAGATACTAGCCCCATATCAATCCTGCAGTGATGCAGAAGATAGCAGATGGTGGTCAGTTAAACATCTTGTGGGTCAGAACAGAGAGAAGCTGTTGCTGTACAAGAGTGAGCTACTAGTTTTTAACTCCAGTCATATCTCCTGTTTTTATTATTTTTTTATCACTACTGTGTGCTATCAAGAGTCATCAGTGAAGACTAAAAAGGAAGAGGAGCCATGGTACCTTGAACTGTAAAATACTCCATAACTCTGGTAACCAAAAGCTTCTCATTTTAAGTTTTCTGGAGTCTTTCTACTCAGAGCAGGTCACAGTTATCTCTTCAGTTATATTCTTCAAACTCACTTTGAAGATAAAATATTAATTAATTGTCCCATGTTTAATAGCCATTTTTAACACTTCAATTTTGGAAAATTAATTCAGTATTTGATTATTTTTTAAACGTCTGTTTTTGTTTTGTCTGTTTTGTTTGTTTTTTGATTTATGTATTATCTCCCACTTCAGATATGTTGAACTGGGGAAACACTTGTTAACACTCATTAACAGTATGTTTATCTATTTTAATGCTGCACTAAAGCAGAACTAAAAAGCTGGTTTAGAATTTTCTGACAGAGCATTTGTTTTTGTTTCTTACATTGAGAAATGAAAGAAAACAAAACCAAACAAACCAGTAAAACACTACCACCACTATGGTTAAAAACAACAAATGAGTTCCCAGAGAAATAAATTGTTTTTGGAGGTAAAAAATTTTAGGACATGTGGACATATGTAGAGATAATTTGCCATTCAGGACCGGAATCTTTATTGAAATAAAGAACACAGATGTGAGATATGACAGATGATTCATGTCAATAAGGTAAGGAAGAGGGGGCAGACTGGGCAGACTCAAGGATGATACTCCGCCCTACTGTACTAGAGATAACACAGGCATTATTCATAGACACCTAAACACTCCCTTCTAGGATAGAAAAAAGACAGAATGGAATGTATGTGTGCCCCCCACACCCCACCCCCACAGTAAGCAAGAGATAATTATCAGCATAATTTAACTAAGCCTGAACTTTGAGCAATTAACCTTGTACAACTAACCAAATGTACGTATGCACGGATCCAGAGATGAATAGAAGGCCATTGAGGAAGATAACTTATCTTCCTCCTCACGACTGCCAGAGGGAAGAATATGACACCCTAGCAACAGCCCACAGAAGCGCAGAAGGACAAAGTGATGTGGAATGAAGGAAGGAGGAGACTTTGGGGAAATCGGGTGGAACTATATAAAAAAGAATGGGGGGTCCGTCTTTTTGGTGTGCACCATTGGTGGAGCGGAGATTCCCCCGCACACCCAGCACTGTTTGCTTATTGCTTTCCACCTATTGATTATAATAAAATATCACAAAAATTCTGATCAGACACTGGGCGTGTATTGATTAGACACAAATGTGTCATAAACACAGACAGCCAATACTGATAGGGAAGACTGTAAGAGAACATTCTGACCCTGAAACTGCAGCCCAGTGTCAAACTTGAATGATACGGAGCAAGAACCAAAATATAGATCTTCCATATTCCAGGAGGAAATACTCAACTCTCAGCTGTTGGTTACAGTTCCACTGAATATTTTCAGAAGTCTTACATTTCAATAAAAACTAACACTGTATTCCAGAACTTTGATATCTTTTGCAAAATTGATTTTCTATCTCTAGTTAATCTTTGCGCCACATAACATTCAATTGTGAGCAAAAGCAGAGTATTGGCAAACCAGTTGCTAAGAGGCTGAAATAATCTTCCTGAGAATTTTACTTACAATCCAATCCCACCTTTAAGGGATGGATTTCTTGGTGACACCAAACAAAGTCATATATAGAAAAACTTAAACTCACCCAACTGGTGAAAAAAATCTCCAGTTATACAGCACCCCCTCCAGAAGAGACAGCCTAAACCCAAGAGACATCCTTCTCCCAGTGGCTGGCCCTTATATGAGCACAGAGTGGCTCTACCCTGGCTCCACCCTTTCCGGTCACATAGATAGCACAGGTGCAGTTCATGTTCCCTGGGCCAGTTACCCTCCTTCACCAGTCAGGCCATGACCTAACAGTTCTTCCAAAGGAGACATAACTACATGCACCAGTACAGGCTGAGGGCTGACCTACTGGATAGCAGTCCTCCAAAGAAGGACCCAGGAGTCCTGGTGGATTGCGTGTTGACCATGAACCAGCAATGTGCCCTTATGGTTAAGAAGGCCAATGGAATGCATTAGGAAGGTGTTGCCAGTAGGGAAGGATAACCTCCCTCGACCATCTAGTCAGCTTGGTGAGGCCCCATCTGAAGTACAGTGTTCAGTTCTGTGCTCCCAACTACAAAAAGATATGGAGCTCCTAGAGTAAGTCTAGTAAAGTGTCACTATGATGTTAGGGGCCTGGAGCATCTCCCATGTGAGAAAGGCTGAGTGAACTGGGCCTGTTTAACCCAGAGAAAAGAAGACTGAGTGTGGAACTTATTAATGTATATAAATTCCTTCAGGGTGGATATCAGAAGGATGGTGCCAAGCTGTGTTCTTTGGTGTCTGACAAGAGGACGAGAGACAAAGCGCTCAAACTGAAACACCAAAAGTTCCATCTACACAAGAGAAAAAACTTTACTATGAAGTTATGACAGAGTACTGGAACAAGATGCCAGAGAGGGTGTGGAGTCTCCTCCTAAGGAGATACTTAAAATCCTAACATCCAACCTGAACCTCCACTAACAAAGCTGTAAACCATACCTTCCTATGGTACCTAGGGGAATGAAAATGTATCATTCACCCCAGATTTAATTGCTTACCCAGTTGATTCAAGGGAGGAAACTAATGTAGACTGGCAGCTATATGCCAATTATAGTTTAAAATACTTACGTGAAATGCACATTTCCTCAAAATAACCTTCCTTAATGGATTCCTTAATGGATCTACCTATTGGTCTCACCTGAGTGCCTGAGAAGGTTATGGAACAGTTAGTATCAGGAGCAACCATGAATTAACTAAAAGTCAACCATGGGATCAGTCCCAGTCTGCATGGGTTCATCACTTGTAGTTCGTGTTTAACAAACCTGATTTCATTTTATGACAATGTGACCTGCTCAGTGGATGATGGTAAGGCTGTTGATGTGGTCTACCTGGACTTCAGTGAAGCCTTTGTCTGACCTCCACAACATCCACATGGAGAAGCTGTCCACCTGTGGTTTGGATGGGCATATGCTCTGCTAGGTGAAACACTATCTGGACAGCCAGGCCAAGAGTGTTGTGGTCAGTTGGTGGCCAGACATGAGTGGTGTCCCCCAGGGCTTGGTACTGGGGCCACTCCTATTCAACATCTTTATAAAATGATCTTGATAAGGGGACTGAGTGAACCCTCAGTAAGTTTGAAGGCGACACCATGTTGGGAGGGAGTGTTGATATGGAGAGTAGAAAGGTAAAGGAACCTGTATAGAATGGATTGATAGACCAAGGTAAATAGCATGAGTTTCAATAGGGTCAAGTTTTGGGTCATGCATTTTGGTCACAACAACCTCAGGCAACCTTACAGACTTGAAAAGGGGTGGCTGGAAAGCTGTCTGACAGAAAGGGACCTTGGTGTGCTGATGGACAGTTGGCTGAATATGAGCCAGCAGTGTACCTATGTGGCCAAGAAGGCCAATGGCATCCTGGCTTGTATCAGGAATGGTGTGGTGAGCAGGACTAGGGAAGTAATTCTCCACCTGTACTCAGCACTGGTGAGGCCCCACCTTGAGCACTGTGTACAGTTTTGGCCACCTCAATACAGAAAGGACACAGGTGCTGGAGTAGGTCCACAGAAGGGCAACAAGGCTGATGAAGGGCTTGGAGAGTATGCTTTATGAGGACTGAATGAAGGAACTTGGGCTGTTTAGTCTGGGGAAAAGGAGGCTGAGGGAAGACCTTATTGCTCTTTTCAAATACCTGAAAGGTAATTGCAGAACGGGGTTGGTCTCTTCTCACTGGTGACAGGTGAAAAGACTAGGAGAAATGGCTTCAAGCTGCACCAGGGGAAGTTTTGGCTGCATATAAGTAAAAACTTTACAGAAAGGGTTGTTAAGTACTGGAATAGATTCCTTAGTGAGGTGGTTGAGTCAGCATCCTTTAAATTGTTTAGAAACCATCTGGGTGTGGTGCTCAGGGTCATGACTTAGCGGCGGGTTGTTAGAGTTAGGGTAGTATGGTTAGGTTGAGCTTGGACTTGATGATCTTGAAGGTCTGAGCAATTCTATGATTCTACGATTCTAAAGAATCCAGCAAGGGAATTTAGAATTAAAATTGACATACTAGTTCAGTATTAGTTAAGAAAACCTCTAATTCATACATTTTTAATTACAGACACAGGCACACACATACACACACACATTTTTCATGAAATACAATGAAGCTACAGTTTAGATGTACCTGTAAGTTTGGTCTGCTAATCTATGCTAGTATACGAGGTGAAATAAGTCATTGGGAACATAGTATAGATGTTACTTATTGGGCTATAAAGTTTAGCCTTTTTCTTTCTTAGGCCACCATACAATGAAACTACACCTAAATATATTAAACATAATTTTATAATAATTTTGATTTCTTGTTTGATAATGAAAGCACATTTCTCTTCTGATGGTCAAATTTCTCCTAATATCTAGTTGAACATCTACAGCAGCAAGTTAAATTAAAATACATATACCTTAAAAGCTTGATCAGTACAAATTACTTGGGAATTAGCTGACTGCTGGGCTGGTAAATATGATCCAGACATTAAGGAGTTGACTGTGAGTTGGGATTCCTGACAAGCAGCAAGATTCACTAGTTTCATATTTCCCTGCTTAAAGAGATGTTTGAATTAAAGATGTATGGAGTATCTCTCCACCAAATATTTTTCATAATGCTGCTAGTATTAAGTGTAACCTTATCATAGGCAGTGCTTTCCATGTAAATAATATTTGTTCTATCAAAGAAGCAAAATTAAACCAGAAGAGTTACTGAAAGAAAGGTAGCAAAAGATATGCAAAAATAGAAGCAGAAAGTATTTAAAATATCATTGAAGCAGTTCAGGAAGTGTGTGTCTGCTGAAGTTTGAAACATGAAATTCAAAAATGTACCAATGTAATTGCAACAGAACAAAGCAATATTACAAGTTTTCTGTGTTGATGATGCAAAACCCACCAGCATAAACAGAACACAAGATGGAAACAAGATTAGTACATATATTACTTTATTTCTAGCAGCTCTAGAATTTTGTGTATTTGGTTGTTAATGATTAAATTATGAATAATTCATAGAACATGGAAATTAATCAACAAACTGATTTTAAAGGCCCTGCTGAGGTAAAACAAATTCTTCACATGGCTGAGTTCTGTTAAGTCTCTGACTTTTTATTTATAACCTGGTCCTAGAATTCTATCTGTGATACAAGATGAACAAGTCCTGTTGAAGAAGAAATGTTCCTTTGAATTGTCAGAGTATAAATGCATGTTAAATTATGTATGAATATTAAATATAGTTAAGTTGAAAAAACATTTTTGCCATTTCAATCTAGTTTTGAATCACAATAAATGCTAAATTATTAATTTATAATTGCTAGAAACAGAAAAATAAAATATAAAACTAATATATTTAATACATTTCCTATAAAACTACTTTACAGTATTATTTTTTTTCAGTTATTTCTATTTTTAATTCTGCATATACTGTGCTAATAGTTAGCATAACTAAGATGAGGATTTGAAAGGAAAAGTTCTCTCAGTTCAGTCCTGGCATAGATCAAACATCACAATGTTGTATTTATGTTAATTCTGCAGAATTTTTCCAGCTACTGCATATAGCTTATGATTTTACAGAAAATGGGCCGTGTGAGTTACCAAAGAGAATATACAGGTGCTTTTCTAAATCTGATCTTAGGGTTTTATTTTTAAATGCACTGTTAGCTTTTCAGATTAAAACAGTATTTCTAGCATCTCTGTCACTGCTGTTCAGGAGATGGATAGTGGTAAAGTTAAATCACTGTTTCCAGCTGCTAAAAAAATGTCTAGTGTTAAGCACTTCTCCTGTGAAGGTTGAGAGAACTGGGGTAGTTAGCCCAGGAAGGAGAAGTCTCCGGGGAGAAATTCTAGCAACCTTCCAGAACATAAAGAATATTTACAGGAGAGACGGGAAGGGACTCTATCAGAGAGTACAGTGCTAATGATAGACAAGGGGTAATGGTTTAAAATTAAAGAGTGGAGATTTGTATTAGACATTGGGAAGAAAATCTTTACTTGGAGGGTGGAGTGATAAGGCACTGGATCAGGTTATCCAGGGAAATGTTGGATGCCCCATCCGTGCTAGTGTTCAGAGCCAGTTGGGATGGGACACTCTATATTCTGTTCCAGTTGAAAGTGGCAGAGGGTTGGAAGTGGATGATCATTAAGGTTCCTTCCAATCCAAATGATTCTATGATTCTAATGGTAACTCGGAAGACTAGACTGAATTCTTTAAAATGAATACCTTCAGGAACCACTGACCTTCTTGTACCAGCAGTCATCCTCTTGTGGATGCCATACTGTAGTTTCAATATATTTGCTAATCATCAAATATTACTTTATCACATCATCTGTTATATATCTGCAGTGCAGTTGCTGTATTTTTTGTGCTTTTATTTTTTCAGTGTCTTGTAACCCACTGCAAAACACTGATTTCTTTAGTAAGTCATGTATTGTTAATTATTATTTTGTGTCTGATTTTGTATATAATTCATCTTACTATAGACCTCTTTGTGATCTATGAGGCAATGGTATCACCTGTCAGCTTTCAGTGCCTCACAGATACACTAAATATGAATGCATGGGAAGCTGAGCTCAAGGAGTACTCTTTGTTTTTCTTTTTCCTTGTCTGTCTACCATTCTTCTCTATATACTGGATGCAGCTGTTTCATCTGCTAGCCCAATAAAACAAAACACCCGTATGAAGTATTAGTTTGCTGCTGTGTGATATGTATTGCCAAAAATAAGCATAAGAAAAGTAGATATCCTTCTTACATATAAGTCTCAGAAGAATGATGCTGTACTAAGTATAGCTGAAATACAGAACTCTAAATCTGAGATGTTTAATATGACCACCTTGTTCTTAGTAGCTACAGCTGATAGCTGATTGTGCTTAGTTAGAGAACGAATGGGCTGCTATTTCAGATGTTTTCAGTGATGTGATTGTGTGAGCATTTATATATAGAACAAGGTGAAAATGTTTTTTCTATCACACAAAAATATTTCAAAATTATTCCCCGAATAAGCTTGGAAATATTTTCCAAAGAAAGGAAGACTCTTCTCTAAGGATAGCCAAAAACATAGTGTATAGGACATTAACCTGCAGTGGCAAATGGTACATAAATCCATTTCTCATGGTTCTGTCATTGAAATAACCTAACCATCAACCTTTTCTGGGGTAGGTATACATTCACAGAAAATTTTCATTAATCACTCAAAGCTGTTCTGATTCATAAAGAACATAAAATGTTCATTGAAGTATGCATACAAACTTTGTTTTACCCTCTGAGTGTCATACATCTCCTTTTAACTTCTAGACCAAAGACTTCCTTCTCTGTCTTGCTTGATGTATGTTTTACAGATGGCACAAAAGCAAACACAACACTCTTTTGAGCTGCTTACAACATACCGTATATCCTGATTTAAGTACTTGCTGTAAATAAAATCTTACCCCAATGGCTGTCTAACCACAAGCCACTGATGCTTGTTTTTTTGTTTGTTTGTATTTGCATTTTATACTTCCTCATAGTTTTGAACAATGTTTGTTGAGAAGTTTCATGGTTTTGGCTGGGATAGAGTTAATTGTGGAGGCTCATGTGATGCTGTGTTTTGAATGAAAAGAATGGTGATGACACACTGATATTTTGGTTGTTGCAGAGCAGAGCTTACACAGAACCAAGGACTTTTTAATCTCTCACAATGCCCTGCCAGTGGTAAGCTGGGGGTGCACAAGGAGCTGTGGGGCAAACAGTCAGGGCAACTGGCCTAGTCTGACCAAACAGAGATCCCATACCATGTGATGTCATATTAAACAATAAAAGCTGGGGTAAAGAAAGAGGAAGAGGGGGGATATTTGAAGTTTATAGTGTCCAATAGTGGTGAAATGTCAATAGCAAATAGAAGTTTCTTTCTAAAAGAGTGGCTTTTATGACTAGGTAAACCATAAAAACTGCATTACAGAAATATCAGTTAGCTCCAGTTATAATTTAAATACAATCTGCATTAAACACAAAAACATTTGTGTTTTTACATAATTTAAGACAGATACGGTATATACCAATATATACATTTAAATGTGGTGTGGATTTAAATGAGGTATAAAGGTATAATTCTGATACCATCTAGTGCTTGTTGTTTAAAGGGATGATCAGCCACAGATAAGAAAGTACCCATTCAGTCAGGTGAGCTATATAGATTTGTCTGTGCTCATGCTTCACTGCATTCTTAAGGGTCACAAAGACCTTTCTGCAGACACAATCCTTTGAGCAGTGATTTGCCACAATTGTACAGTAAGTCATGCTTACTAGTTCCACTTGCTTCCCAGCAAAATCCAGAAGTCATTATGTACACTTGAGTACTTAAACACTATTACAATATTCCTTTAATTTGGGCACATAGAGCAGAACAGTCAAATTAAATAATATATTTTTAATGCATTTCTTGTATTTTCTAAAATACCAGTATATATATATCAATATATATATCATATATATATATATATATATATATATGATTTTTTTCCCACGAACTAAAATAAATAAGTGAATTTTCCATGACTTGTATGAAAACAGACCACATTATGTTAATCATAGATTTGAAAGGATGAAAAAAGAACTCTCATCATAAATCTGTTTAGCTCTAATTTGTTAAGAAAAAGAATTGTTAATGTTGCCCTTCTGTTAGTTATCCATAGTGACTTATAACAAGTCTTCATCAACCATGAAGAAAAGCATTTCAAAGATAATTCTTCCCTGCTCTTCTTTCTTTGCCCTCTAAATATATTGATGAAGAGAGAAATTCAATTCCTTGCTCTTGGAAATAAAGAAGATGAGAACTCTGCAATAATACATTTCTTCTGGTGGTAGCAAATTCTGCAGTCACCTTGGCTATGTATCCATTCAGGAGACAAAATAAGCATGAGCCAACAAAGTTTCTGTCTCTTAGGAAGGATGTCACACTGTGTATGGTGATGTGATGAAGTGTAAGTGTAAAGACAATGAGCCACAGATCTCTAGGACACTAGTGATCACTCTTTCAGCTGCTTATGGAACAGTCTCATTTCAGCAAAATGTTTTCCTGGAGACAAAACATTTTTCAGAAACAGTCCAGGAGCATTTATTTTGACAAAATTTTTAGTGGAAAGGCTTTTATCATGAATGACCACTCAGGAGAGAAAGGCTTGCATCAAAAATTCCATTTTGCAATAGCATTTAAAAGGTTTTGCTTTCAAGCAAGAGTGGAATAAAAACAATTCCGGAGCTCGAAAACGGTCAGGAAACTACATCATTATTTTCTAGGAAGTTCAAATCATTGCCTTTACTTAAAATAACATATTTAATTCAGGCTTTACTTCACCTGCTGTAACTTAGCATCATGCAAAATGCAATATTATTAACTCTTTATTATATAGTCATTGTATTATCATGTTAAAATGCACAGGAATTCTTCTCTGAAAAGCTCAGGATTTGACAATCTTACCTGGACAATGTCATTGAACAAATAGTTCTAAGAAAATGAAATGGAGATTTTAAACAGCTTCTATTCAGTATGTATCTATAGTACATATGAATATAGAGAAAACTCTTATATGATGACATGACTTTTCCATATATTTATTTCTCTTGCAGACATTTTCCATCTTTTATGTCATAATTTCATAAGTTATTATCAAATTTCTGAGTAGATATTACAAAAGATGAGAAGCATGAACATAGATTTGGAATTGAGATAGGGGGAGGTTTAGTTCATTTGATGGAAATATTAAATCATTTTAAGATATTGTCTTGAATATATCAATAGTTCTCCAGTCCCTACAGGAACTGGAGAACACTTGTTGTTCCTGGAACAAAAGAACTACGAAACATGAAATGAAACTTCTGGAAAATGAAGTTTAAAGACCAAGCCCAGGCTATGCAACAAAAATGTCCTTTTACTGATCACTCTATGTGCTCAGTATTAAGCTTGACTAAAAAGAATGACAGATATAGACTTTATACAGATTTGGGGTTTATATAAGATCCATCTGTATTTTAATGTGTATAAAATTTAATCCATCAAACCTTTATTGTCAAGATAAATCAAAGAGATTGAGTATGCCATGGGCACAGAGAAACTTCATCCATGCTTATGTGTGGACTATATCCTGAGGTATAAAGATCTGGGCAATGAATGCAAAGACCCAGAACAGATGCAAAAATCTAGTAAAACTCAACAGTCAACAAAAACACAACTTTTGCAAGCCTTGAGTTGAACTGGTAGGGAAGTACATCTCTACTGCTTATAGAGTCCACCTGGTAAATTGGAGGCTGATGCAATGCAAACCAGTTTAAATCTTTTAGTTTCTGTGAGTGAAAGTATGTTACTTTGCTTCAAATGCCAATTTATAGGAAACTAAGTGCCCACACAGTCTTAAGTTGCTTTGGCTATGAGTTAAATATTTTCTGAATTTTCTTTCTCTTGTGACCATTGGCATTTGCAGAATGCTCCAAACTCAAAAATGCATGTGTGCATAGCAGTGTTATAAAGGCAAGACTTTTTATACTGCAACATGGTCACCACCATTAGCTGTATATTTTCAGCAGCAGTGAAAAGGAGCCCGCATTGCTGCTCTTGTAAATATCTGCGCCGGTGCAGGCGACCCACTGTTTCACAGCTGCTATGATGGCATCATTGCTAGGAAATTTCTGCCACACAGACCACCTATCATCAGCCCAAAGTGGAAGAAGTCAGACGGCACAAAATATAGACTGTGCAGTGGGTGTGATAGGACAGTACAGCCAAGATTGTCGACCTGCTCCACAGTCTTTGAACTGGTATGGGGCCTGGTGTTATTATGTTGCAAGAGCAGGTCTGTCTTTTCTGACCTGACTCTCTAAGTTGAGCCTTCAGCTTAGTCAGCGTTGCTATGTGGTTATCAGAGTTGATAGTTTGTCCAGTTTCCATGACATCTAGAAGGATTTTCTATCCCTTTCCTATTCCAAAAGGCAGTGCACATCACTTTACCCACAAATAGCTGCATCTTGAACTTTTTTCTTAGGTGGGGAAATCATGTCACCACTTCATGAACTGCTGTTTTGACTCCGGCTTACAGTGGTGACATCTCTTATCACCAGTAATGGTGTGATCCAGGAAACTGTCACTTTTAGCCTTGCATTGACTCAACAGGTCCTGACAAACTTGTGTATGGTGTTATTTATGTTCTTGTGTGAGAATCTGCGGGACCCACCTGTCACAAACTTTGCAATATCTCAATGTTGTGAACATTGCTTCCAAGGCACTGAAGCTGATATCCTGCTCCATACACTGTTTCCTGATCACAATCTGCCAATTCACGCAGATGAGCTGATTAAGATACTCTTCATTTTGTGATAGCTGTGCATGGCCATCTGGAACGTGGCTTTTATTTCACTGTCACCACTGTTGAAATGCAATGCCCACTGGTCACATTCACCGTTTGGTCTCCATAAGCATTCAGCAAGTGTTAATGAATGTTAAGGGGTGCAATTTTTTTTCCACATGGCAGAATTCAATAATCCCTTCTTTGCTTCATATGCACTTCCATGTCAAATGCCATTTTGTCAGACTGCCCCTCTGCTGCATTAAGCAGAGAAATTTGGAATCTTTTTTTGAAAAATGTAATGACCCAAATCATTGTACTGAATGCACTTTAAAGCTAGAAAATGTTTAATGTAGTAGTTACTTAGTAAAAATATTCCCTACTGCATGGGTTTTTTTTTTTTTTTTTTTGGAGGAAAGCATTTAGACATGTTAGAAAATACTGAATATTTTTTGAAATTGTTGGACAGCAAGCTGAGTCACATTTCCAAGGTATATACATCAATTTGAATTCTCAGTGCATATTCGTGGCTATTTATTTATTCGTATACAGACTACTCAGTGAAAAATTACAGATGTCAATATTAGTCATAACTAGTATGCAGCATCATCCATTGCCACATTTAGGTATCCATAGCAGGGAATATATGATAGAAAGCATGCTTTCCTTATCTTTAATCACTGTTACATAATCTGGTTAATGAATACTTATACTACAAACAAAACATGCCTTTGAAGAGTTAATAAAGCAGATTCAACATATAAATGATGTGTTCATTTTCAAGAAGTGATAAAACAGATTTCAGCAATTTTTTTTTCAGATATTTTCTTCATAAGTGTATTTTCAGGGTGAGTAAACCTTTTTATTTATCTGTGAAGAGTTTACACAATTTAAAACATTTTTGGAAGTCTTGTAAAAATTCCTGCCTTGCAGATTGGTCTTTTAGTTAGTTAGTTTGTTTTCTTTTGTTTTCCTTGTTGTTTTGTTGTTATTTTATGATTGTGGATAGAGAGGCAGTGACACAGACAGTAAGGTTAATACAATACAGAAATAGTTCTCAGTTCAGAGTCTAACATTTCTGTGGACTTTAAGAGAACCTTGAGCTTTCAGAGTAAGTTTATGAAAGTTAAGAAGCTGAATTCAGTATTATAATAATTACTGATTCACAAGCTGCAAATTGTCAGCGTTGTTGTACACTGTCAAAATTAAGAGGACAGCAAGTATATCCCTAATATATCTATATATCTATTTGAAGTAGTCTTTGTTCCTGAAAGATTCAGCAAAGACAAAAATTCAGAAATTGTTGAATAGAAAAGGGACATACTTATGCAGGTGTCAGTGTATTGCAGAATACATTCCTCCCTCTCTTATCTTCTGCTCACTTTCAAACTTTTCCCAAATGCCTAAATCTACCCGAAGAAATTTAAGGCACAGGATAGCTGTTGAATATTAGGCATGATTCTGTAAGGGAATTTGCAGGTTAAAAAATCTGGATAGTAAGAAATTCTGGTTAAAGCAAGAAACAGAAAAAAATATTAAACTGGATTGAAATACAGGAACCTTAAGGAGCAGTAGATTAAGAAGTGCGTACCATCCAGGTGCATCTAAAAACTTTGCTCTCCTGCCTGTGTTCTACTGGTGGTCTATCAGGTCTATCATCTATAACATGAGAGTATTTGTGGTGGGGTTAGATACTCAGACTTATTAGTGGATGAATCTTCAACAAAGAAACAGAGCCACTTCAGATCTGCCTGAAGTTCACTAGATTCAGTTTCTTTTGCTATGCATTACTTATGTTGTCCTTGTAATTGTTAAAATTCTGCTTATGCTTGAGTCTGCATTTCTTTGGGAGATTACTGCACCTCTGCATAGAATCATAGAATCATGGAATCACCAAGGTTGGAAAAGACCTCCAACATCATCTAGTGCAACTGTCCACCTACCTCCACTATATCCCCACTAAACCATGTCCCTCAGTACAACATACAAACATTTCTTGAACTTCTCTAAGGACAGTGACTCCACCACACCCCTGGACAGTTTGGGCCAGTGCCTGACCACTCTTTGGGAGAATAAAGTTTTCTTAATATCCAGCTTGAACCTCCCTGAATAGTGTATATCTACACTGTTTAAGCTGAGGATGATTTTTTCCCCTTTTTTTTCTCCTTTTTTTTCCTCTTTTTCACCTTTTCTTTTTTTTTTCTCCTAACAAAGTGACACATTTCTAGAATTACTGCAATGCTATACATGATACAAAAGTTTTTGGTGGCCTCTTTGCATTTGTTCTGCACTCTCATCCAGGTTTGTATATATTTTCTGTTTACCTTGTCGCCACTCACTGTCATTTTGCTTGCAAAAATGGGACTGTGGAGTTTATTACAAATGTAATCTAGTTTTTTCTCTTTCCCATTACATTGCCACTAATTTAATAACTAAATGCAATATTCAGAGGTGTAAATATTGGGAGAGCTGCTTTAATTTTTCTTCTGTAAATGTGCTGTTGTACAAATGGAAGAGCAGAATTCCTTTCCTGAGCATAATCGATTGAGCATTTTTTGACATGCATGACATGACAAAAGTTTTGTATAAATTCATATATTTATCTGTTCAATATTTTGCTCATGAATAACATCAACCAGTGATGTTTGTGATAACCTGTTTTCCTGTTCCAATTTTCAGCAGGATGTTAGCCCAGTTTTGTTCATTTTACTAATGATTATTAGAGTACAGAAAAAAAATATGGGATTATTGTCTTCTGGGAATAACCAACTGAAGGAAAGGTGACCGTGTATGCAATGTAGGAGATGTCTGTACAGGAGTCACCTCCTGAAATAATCAGAAACTGTAATTTTAATTTTTATGTGCTGTGACTTATCTAGTTTTGCACAAGTTAGTGCTGCTCAGAGTATAACAATTTAACTTCTAATTCTGCATTCTTTTTGGACTCTACAATTTCTTTTTGCACTTGGATTGTTGTGTCTGTTGTATGACTGTCAAAGCTGAGGATATTATGAAAATCTCATCTTTGAAGTTTATTTTGTTGGTGTAATATTTAAATGACAGCTAGAATATTCTTTTTTTAAAGTGTAAAGTACTTTCACTTAAGTTAAAGTTGCTTCTCTATTTAAAATAATAATAATAAAAAATAATTAAAAAATGAGATTTTATTTTTTTCTTCTTTTTTCATTAATCTTTTTCTTCTTGCATTGTCTAGGGTTATGGACTATTTCATTTTCAACATGTACTGGCAAGCCCAATGAAGTCCCAGGTTTGCAGGCAACTTCAAGATATACTGAAATGTATGAGAACACTGGTAGTTCTGAAAGTTTATTCTGCAGTTTTAACTGAAGCAGGTAGAGTAGCACCATGAATGCAGAATCTTAAGTGTACAACTTCCAAACAGCATTCAAAATTTCTAATGCAGAGAATTTTGATAATCCAGACCTTGCTTTCTTCCAGAAAAGGGAACAAAATGTGGAAATTTTACAGCTTCTGGGAAGTATATGCATACACACACATATGTATCTCAAAGCTCAGTATATCTACTCTCCAAAATAAGACAAGCTATCTCTGAAATATTGATACTATATGAATTTTTTGCTGGAGTGAGTCCATCTTTTGGCTGAATATTTCCATTCCAAGGGAATGGTGATTTTATCCGTGAAGAACCCATTATGTCACCATGATTTCTCCTCTGGATGGTGCAGGATATCCATAAGTCAACTGAAGTTAAATGGAATAACCCACATAAAAATATTGTTAGTTTGTTAATGCAAAGCATAGTCATGATGCTCTAAGGAATTTGAAAAAAATGTTAGATTTTTCATATCGAAAATATACTTGTCACCATGCTACGTATGCTTTCAGTATTCTAATTTTGCAGAAACTGCCTTGTCTATTATCTAATTTCTGTAACCATCTGTAAGTAGTGAAGTTACAATAAGGCAGATATGAGATCTACTTTGTCTGTAAAATAAATTATTGTCTTATTTATTAGATTTGAATGCTTTAAGGATGAAATATAGGAGTGATTGCTTTCTAACGTGGCATGGATGAACACTGCATGAGTAACATTCCATAATCGTTTACATCTTATAATCCACACTAAAGCAATTCTAAATTACAGTTCCTACCTACAGAAGCCAATATGAATACAACTGCTTTATGATGTAGAGAATCATAACCTAGATAAGATCATCTAAGTGGATTTGAATCTGAGGGTCATAGGTAGTATTTTCAAGACCATGCAAGTACTTTTGGAGCTTCAGGATGGAAAAAAAAATGGATTTCTATATCATACAGATGTGTTTAAATAAATTAGCTTTTAAAATTTTAAAATAGTAACTATTCAACACATGAATCCTCACACATATTTTGGCCTACTGATATTTAAATTTTGTTTGAACTTTTTTGAATAAGCAATCCATTGGACAGAGAAGCGGGGATTACATTACAACCTGCTTAAGGTTGTAGAAAAATTAGTTAGGGATTTCTTAGCAGTCTCAAAACAGTAGTTTGTGCTGAACTCCATTGAGATTAGTCAAGTGTATTTTGCTAAAGTGTAATAATCTAACCTCAGAAGTTTTTCTGCCGAAGCAGAAGTTGAACTGGCATACCCAAATGTGTTGTTTTGTACATAAATCTGATTTATTACTGAAATTGTACTAAACTACACATTCTACTAATGGCTATTTTGTTCCTCCAATAAATTAACCTGTTGATCTCTCCTCTGTGTAGTAAATCTCTTTATAACTAGGATTAGAAAAAGTTAATTTAATAATATCACTGCAGTATATATTTAATATTGCCAATATGGATGAGCAAGCCAATTTAAAAATACAAAATTCCTTGGTCACACCACAGCATATTGGTGTAACTAGTTATAACAGAGCTGTATATATTTTGTAAATAACAGCACCACTGGATCAATTAAATTCCTTTTGGATTCTCTAATCAGTTTATATATTTAAAGCTGCTTTCCTGAACTAAATAATAATAATAAATAAAAAAACCTGAAAGCCCGTCATAGAACAGTATTTAACCCTGTAGAAGAGAACATAAGCTTATTGTAACACAGAAATATGTTCAACAGGCATTCATAAGAATGTGAGAAGAGTATCCCTGAATTCTTCCCTGAAAGGGTTTTGGAAAATAGTGTTTTTTTGTGTGTGAGATGCTGAAGAATGTATAACAATTTGGTTCCTTAGGCAGTGCATATATTTGATAGCAAGAAGATGAGAATCAAAACTAAAGTAGGAATGCAAATCTATGATGTTTATTTAGAGTATTTTAATTTCATTTAAAAAAAAAGAATCCAAAGTAGTGAAAAATTAAAACAATAGCAACAATGCAGAACAGAATTTTCATGGATTTAAGAACAGGTTTCAATTATACTCAATATCTCTTTCTTCTGTAGGACAGTAAATTAAACTTAATTCAGGTAACTCTATTCTATCTATTTTGCCTATAGCAGCTGACTATTTTAACAGAATAAGATGGGTAAAATGGATTGTGACAGAATAATAATTAAAAAAAAAAAGATATATTTTTTTACCTCCAGTACACAGCTGGCCTCAGAATTTTTGAAGATGTTATTCAATTAACTCTGATAGATGCATGGTTATCACAGTTTCTCCTACTATTGCAGTTTTTCCTGATTCTTTCAAATCCACATTTGCATCTGGAAAGCAAACACACGCTAGCACCTGGGAATAAATGCAAGTTGCTACACATGGGTACAAACGACAAACCAAAAGATTTTCAACTTCTATCTTTCCTTTCATTGGTTGTAGAATTTATTTATGAATGTTCTTATTTCAGCTGAGGTTTTCCTTCATGGATTTTATATTGGAAAGATATATCAAATAATCATTTACTGTCATTTTTCAGTCCCATTCTGAAACACAGCTTAAATTAAGTTTGAAATTTTAGTTATTACTTCCAGATATGACTAAAAAGCAGGATGTGATCCCTTGTGTGCTCTGAACTTTTCTTTCTTAGGGTAATTTCTTGAGAGTTAGGAGAGATCCTCACCAGAAATTAAGATAAACATAAGAAATGTAAGAACTTAAGAGGATAAGCATGTTCTTTGCCATTCACAAACCACACAGTTTTTCTAATGTTCTCTTCCATATTTGTTATGAATTTTCTTCTAGACATTAGGAAGAATGACTCTTCTTTGTCACAGTTCTGCAACTTTAATATAAGATCATACATTGATTTGTTTAAAATTTATTTAACAGATATAATATAAATTGTAATATATATGTATCTACCAAAATGGAATAAATAGTTGAATGTAGTTAGGGATGTATTTTATGTTGTTATTTCTGTATCTAAATAAAAGGAAAAAGTAGAAAAATTAATTATGTGGAAATATTTCAATGTGTTATTCAAATATAGATTTATATTTATTTTACTAAACCCTTATTAGATTTTTCTTAAAGTTCTAGATGAGAAATGTTCAGTTCATTGATCCTTTATCCTAACAATGCAAGTATAAAATATGAATACTTAAGTTTTAATACTATTATCATGAGACTGAATGATATTGGATTTTTTTTTATTAGAATATTTGCATGCCATTGATAGCACATTGCTAGAAATTTACTAAGCAGTATCTAAATTAAATTGAATTGTTCTCTTTAAAATAAACTGTATGTGAAAGGTTAATTAAATCACTCCTTCTTAAGGTTATATTACCCACTTCCCAAATCTGCCCTGGCTGTATAAGACAATTAAAATGACAAAGTTAAGATTTTTGTCCCAGAAGTTCACTTCTGCACAGCTTAGCATTTAAGCATGCCTAATGTAAAATATGTGCATGAGTTAACAGTGTATTTAATGTTGAGATACAGTCAGGTTAATGTTAACCTATCTGACAACAAATGGAGTCCAGCATATGATTAAATGCTCTTCTGGAATTTGGAAGGATTATGGAAATAATCTCCTTCCCCTGAGTCATTCAAAATTGTTTCATAAGACTTCTTCTTTTTTTTTTTTTTTTCTAACTCATAAGAAAAGAAATAAAGTTGGTAAATTTTATTCTCTGATATTATAATATTTGGATAATTATGTTTTAAATCTATAACATCGATTAACAAGAAAAATATTATTTTAATTTCTTTAAATCCACAAGGTCTAACTCCTGCAAAAGCCAGACAACATGCAGTACAACCTTCATAATTATGAAAAAATTTGGGCCATTTTAGACTGCTAAATGAAACAGGTTTTATTTCTTTGTTTAAAAAAAAAAAATTCTATCAAAGAGGGAGCGCTGGAGCAGTCCAAAATATTCATAAATTCCGGTTTATAAAATTAGTTTGAGTGAAAATGTGATGGAAGTGAATACATATAGTTATTGGCTTTTCCCAAGTTTTCAAGCATCCCAGTATCTGGGGTGGATAGGAATTTGGAAGTTTCAGAAGTTAAGATTAAATTCCCAAAGTAGCTTTCAAGAAAGGGAGCCAACTGTCCTGCGTGCTGGCATAGAAACAGAATTGCATAAGACAAAACAGCATGTTGTTAGGCTTTGAGATGAACAGTTTCCTGCACACCCACATGGAGAGACAAAAGCAACTTTAAGAAGGGAGCTAATGTTGGGTAACTTCCAGGCCCATCAAAGGTGGCATCAAACAAACTAATGCCCACTTTCACACTTCCACAAGCCCAGGGAGAAGAGCACAGTTGCACAGTAGCAGGCAGACATCCAGTCTTTCAGGACTCTCTAAGGTCCTGATCTTTATTGATGATCTGGATGGAAAGATTGAGTGCACTTTCAGTAAGTTTTCAGATGTCATCAAGTTGGAATGAAGAGTTGATATGAGGGTAGGAAGGCATTAAAAGAGGGATCTGTACATGTCACTGCAGCTTTGGAGGTTCATATATCCAGGTGGAACAAGCAGAGAGGAGATCTAAGACACCTAATTGGCAGGCTAAGTTGAAACTAAAGGGATCTCCCCTTTCTGTATGTTTAGTACATATGCGTATTTATATATGTATGTACTCACAATGTGAGATCTCCATCTCATACAGGCAAGGGCAGGAGCAGGACGAGGTATTGTCTGTGTTCCTGTGAGCGTTCTGAGTAGTCACCTGTGATTTATGTAGCCATATATATATATATATATGTGTGTGTGTGTGTGTGTGTACGTATGGATATAGGTGCAAATATGTGATCTGTGTGAATGTATCTTCTGAGAATAGGTCTTGAGTATTGCTACTGGCAGGAGGCATGGATGTGGAACTAAAATGGCAGCAACAGCCTCTCTCAGTCTGATGGATCACACATAATATATTTTCCTCAGTTTTATGTATACCTGTATTCCAAAACCAAATGTTTTATTTGGCCCAAAAATATTTGGATGATAATTGAATTAAAAAAAAAGAAAAAGAAAAATGTCAGTTGAATGCAATTTTAGCTCTTCTGCCTAGTCAAATAAATTAGTGTTGTGACCCTACTTTTAATTTCTAGCACTCATAAAATGATAGATCCCTAATGCAAGTTCTAGAAGCTTTACCAGTTGTTTGCAGTGCTTACAATATTTTCTTCCATCAAGAAACAAATCAATTTATGGAACAGAGTTCGTCAGCTGTGTGCAAAGTCATCATAGTTTAGCAAATGAGGAAATTGGCCTACTTGAGCTCTGAAGACAAAGATTGCAGGTAAGCACTGCAGATAAACAGTACGTTCACTGCATAATTGATTACTGAAATGTCTTTACTCCCATACAACTACAATACCACAGACTACTTATCAAAGTAATATTAAGGTAAGTGAGGGATAAGAGTATTTTCTTAGCAGTTCAAATGGTTTTCCAGGTCTTTTCAGATGTTTTCAAGTAAATAGAGACAAAATTTTCATCAGTAGCTAACTACATTTTTTGTGATTTTTTTTTTCAGATATTGCTGTGAATTCTTTTGTAGGAGTCTAGCACTGAAATTACACCTGAATTTGCTTCCTCATTAAAAGCATAAGTTTTGAAAAATATATGATTTTACAAATAATTATTTGTAAAGAAAAAACATTAACAGAGAAAATTGTTTTTCCCAAAAGGAAGGATTTTCTTTTTGTCTTGAATGTGATGAAATTCTTTTATCATATTTGATCCACACTAGCATGAAATATGGTTCTGACATCTTTTAATTCCAGAGGGAAAGCACTAATTCCTTTATGGAATATAACTCCAGAATATTACTTCTTCTGGTGTTTTGTCAAAACACTGATGTGTGCAGTTAACTATTTAGGTTAGTGTGTAACTATCAAATGTCTATTCATGATAGTTGCTTAAAATTCTGGAAATGTTTAAATATTTCCTGAATTTTAAGCAATTCACATGAATGGAGATTTGATATCTTTATTAACCTGGACGAGGGCAGTAAGTGCACCCTCAGTAAATATGCAGATGACACCATGTTGGCTGGAAGTGTCAATCTGCTGGGCTAGCAAGGCCCTGGATCACTAGCAAGGGATCTGGACAGGAGGGATCACTGGGCTGAAGCCAGTGCGATGAGGTTCAACAATATCAAGTGCCAGGTCCTGCGCTTTAGCCACAACAACCCCGGGCAACACTATGGGTTTGGGGCAGAGCGGTTGGAAGACTGTGTAGAGGAAATGGACTTGCGGGTATTGGTCAATGCTTGGTTGAACATGAGACAGCAGTGTGCCCAGGAGGCCAAAAAGGCCAACAGTATCCTGGCTTGTTTCAGAAATAGTGTTGCCAGCGGGAGCAGGGAAGTAATTGTCCCGCTGTACTCAGCATTGTGAGGCCCCATCCTGAGTACTATGTTCAGTTTTGGGCCCTTTTCACTGCAAGAAAGACATCAGAGTCCTGGAGTGTGTTTAGAGAAGGGCAAAGAAGCTGGTGTGCAGTCTGGAGCACAGGCCTTATGAGGAAAGGCTGAGGGAGCTGGGATTATTCAGTCTGGAAAAGAGGAGGCTCAGGGGAGGCCTTGTTGCTCTCTGGAACTACTTGAAGGGAGGTTGCAATGAGCTGGGGGTTGGCCTCTTCATTCTTGTAACTAGTGACAGGACTAGAGGGAATGGCTTCAAGCTGTGCCAGGGGAGATTCAGACTGGATGCTAGGAAATAGTTCTTCAAAAGAGTGGTCAGGCACTGGAATGTGCTGCCCAGGGAGGTAGTGGAATCACTGACCCTGGGGGTATTTAAGAAACATTTAGATGTTGTGTTGAGGGACATGGTTTAGAGAGAACTATTGGTGATGAGTGGATGGTTGGACTGGATGATCTTGTAGGTCTTTTCCAACACTGGTGATTCTATGATTGTGAAGCATTTTCATTTTAGTTGTGTACTTCACCTGTGGGGTGTCCTCTAGGGAGAAAAATGCAGTGTGTGACTGAGTGTGGTTCTAACCTGTGGGTTACCTGTTGGCAGTGATATTTCCACACAGCCCATTGACCAAGGAAGACTACAAGGAGATTGGAGCCAGAGTGAAATATTTTATGGTTGCAAAATAACTGAATTTAGTCTTTCAGGTTATCTCATTAAATTCTTAAAGATGCAAAGAAAATACAGTGTTTGATGGAGCACGTGTATCTTTTAGGAATGGATGAATTTAAAGCCTAACATGAATGAAAAACTATGAATGACGGAGACAAATAAGTGAACTATAGACTTTGAATACACCATCAGACATAAGAGAGTTGAAATTTAGGGAAAAGAAACAGTTTTGATTTCTGAATTGAAAAGCTTACAAGAGAGAAATCTACTGTCAAAACTGAAGACTGGGCAGAACATGAGACTTTGCATTTCAGATTGGTAAGACCAAACATAAAAGAATCTCAGTTATACCTTATAATCTAACCTCCTTTGTTCATTTTTCTTCAGATAAGGTGAAAAAATGCTCTGTCTGACTTTTCTTCAAATGTTACTTTTTTTCTTACTTCTTTCCTTTTCTGCTACTGTCCAGTCTGAAGAAAAGTACAGTTCCCCTTGAGTAAGGTTATCCATAATCCTTTGAAGACAGAATCTCTTATGCAACCAATTTGCAAAGATGATTTCACATAGCATTATAGTATAATAATGTAAGCCATCAGAGAACGGAGGATTGCATATTCCTGCAGCTCTGAGTTGATTATCATTATCATGAAAACTACTTTCAAAAGTCTTTAAAATGAGAGTTAATAAAAAGGAAAAGTATCATGTTTCATCCTTTTCACCGTGCCTACTGTACATACTGTATAAGCAAATAACAGTTGACAAATATAGTTTTTCACTCTTTAATTACATGTATTTTCATGAACAGGGAATGTCTGATTGTAGCATACCCTTATTATGATTCAAGCCTGAAAACAAGTGCTTAATATTTTGTCATCAGAAGAGCTTAAATGACCCCTAAAATACAAGACCTGTTGAAATTTGATTATGTATAATTCTATTGGCTATTTAATTTTTACTCATTCCTCTGCATATGAAGTCTAGGGAATTTATTTATTTATTTATTTTTGTTAACTGAGTCTCTTAATTAATGAAAAAATAAAATGTTTAGATGTTTAGTGTACAGGCTTTATATCAAATACTCAAAACTTCACTTACTCAGCAGCACTAGAATCAGTGTTACCAAACTGATCATGATACAAGAAATAATAAATCAAGTGGATTTATTCCCTTGTTCAAAATACTTAACAAAAGAAGGTTATCATATAGAAACATTTATTAGCCATTATGATTAGGCAGCTTTTGGTACTTAAAGATAGTGTTTCAGAAATGTCTCTCCACACTGAATTGTGCAGCATAAATATATTCATAAGTATAATTTTTTTTTAAATATACAAATGTGAAAGCAATTGAGTATGGACCAAACTAAATCAGACAATATGCAGAAACTCCTCAAGTCAGTGTTCTTAATTTGCATTAAACAGAGATAGTAAAGAGAAGAAATGTGTTATTTTTCTGTTGAGGCATGAGTCATTTCTAATTAAGTCACGATCACCTTTATGACCTTATTCATGTGAATTTTTCCTCCAAAGCCTGTATAGAAACATTTTATTAATATCCATGAAACCATCACCTTAAAAATAAATGGAAGCAATCTTGTCTGAAATGTAAAAATCTAAAGTAAAGTGACATTAGTCACTTGAAGTGATTAATCACTTCAGAAGTTGCTGAACTCTGAGGTGAATAAATACAGCCTAGGAGATCAACCTTGGAATCCTTGGATAAATTCCCTGCTGATGTCAACTTTACTAATGTGAACTATCATAAGCTTTCCAGAAGCAGTGAATATTTTACTACAGGAGAATTAACAATTGTTTGAAAAATGAAATTTCCTTCTAGTTTTTTAACACAAAAAGGCCTGAGCAGTGTAATTACTATTTATAATGTTGTCACATTGGTTGTAATATCTTTCAAGGTCCATTCATGTGTCATAAAGTGTTACTTATTACTAAAAAATTCAATTTAGTTTTCTTTTGTAGTAGAAGTCCCAGATCTGACTGTTGTCACGGTATTATGACAAATTTAAATGTTAGTAAAATACCTTCTCAATTCACTTCAGAATCAGGGATATTGAAGACATTAGGGCATAAAATTACCAGGCTGACAATGGCCTTACCCTCATTTTATTTTTTGTATGGAGCAAGGTAACTTCAGTGTTATTGAAGTGTAAATTCTGTTCCATTCCATTCTGTTCCATTCTACTCTATTCTAATCTACTCTACTCTACGCTAGGGCTGAAGTCGCCCAGAGAGTGGAAACCTTATTGTTTGGGATGTTCTGGGATGAACAGGTGCACATTGCTTTGACCTGTTCCTGTAATATATGTGTATCTATGTATACCAAAATCTATTTTAGCATATGTCCTGGCACCTAGCACTTTTACAATTCCTTTGTCTTCAAGATAATTCACCATAATTTTCTCTCTTCTCCATTTTTCTCATCTTGCATTTATCACTGTTGTCAGTCTTTCCCAACATTATATTCACTGTCTGCAGGTGATCTACTTCTGAGAAATGTCTTATGAATCCTGCCTGCTTTCATGACTCATTACAATTTATGTCTCCCTGCAACACCTGGTCAGCAGTGAAATGTGAAAATCTTGTGTCACACTGAAGAGGAGAGTAATGTGTTTTCTTTTTTATTCAGTTAAAGTTAAAGGTATTCAGTAAAGGGAAGTAGGAATCCTGTACATTAGAGCTGGTTATTGTGTAACTGTTTATCAGTTACGCACACTAGAAATAATTTCAGGAGTTCCTCAGTAATTTACATTATAGATTCAAATGAAGAAAATAGATGAGGAACACTAAGTCCTTTATTTTAGTGATAATTATTCAATACTTTTTGTTACAGCAGTTCCTCAACAAAATAAAACAAATTTCCATCTAAATCAGTGTATTTTGTCTGACTTAATCTTGTTATCAAGTGTTTAAAATAACCATAAAAGCAAGGCAAGATGTAATTTAACACTTCCCTTGTTAACCTACTAACAACTTGAATGAATGGTTAAGAAAATATATTTTCCCAGTATATTTGTATTGGACATAGAATTTAATTTTTAGGCTGTTCTAAAACAACTAAAAGATGCAACAGAACAGAAAAATAACTTAAGGTCCCTCTGAACTCGTGCTCTTTCTAACTTGTGCCCAGAAGACATGGCTATGAGTCTGATCTCAGTAAACTAATCCAAAATCTTGTAAGAGTTAATGAAATCTGTGAGGTGCATATTATTTTACTGTTTTTCAGAATGTGATATGTAATTATTATAATTAAGATTTGCATGAAATAAATCCTGTCAAGGGTAGTCCAAATAGTTTCCTTTTGACAAATTTGCCAATTACTTGCATTTTTTCAACTTATCTTATATACTGAAGAATATTTAATTCTTTAATGCACTATTTTTTTTACAAGACATAATGAGTTGTTCTGATTGTGCACTTCATATACTTAATAGCAATATTTCAATTCGTCTGTTCTTTGCTGCTCTGGAGTGTTTTTTAATGACATTTAAAGATGATGTTACATTCTCTTTCAACGGGGCTGTATAGCACAGAGGGAAAATGTGTGTTGTTTTTAATGGACATAGATATAGTCTGGGAACCTTCAGAGCAGAGTGGGGGGCTGATGAAGGAACCAAGAACCTGTTCAGATCTGTACTGACTTCTCTTTTTGATGGTGAAGTCCCTAAAAGCAAAACCCACAATTCCATGGACAAATAAATGTTTGTTTCTCAAAACTCTAAAGAGCAAAAAAAATCTTTAGCCTTTTACAATTAATGCTGCTGCTCTATTGTCTTTATTTCTGACTGCTTCAGTTTGCATTCTCCATGATGAAACCTAAATCTAGACTGGGATATTTTTATAATGGATTGCTTCCAGTCAGCATAGGAATGAGACAGATTTGGCTCTCTCTATTTAACATATCAGACTTTCCACATTCAAATATTCCAACTATTTTCCTGTCGTTCTACTGAACAAATTACAAGTACTATAATTTCATGCTATAGAAACTGCAATGCAAATTTTACATTGCTTCAAATAATTTGAGCAGAGGAAAATATGCCTAAATTACATGTGAGAATCACAGAGAAGACCCCAGACACTTCCTCTGTTGTGTGGATTTAGCCAGTCCACTAAAAAGTAACCAAACGCTAATTGGTGTGGCTGTAAGCCAGTCAGCACCATTTGGTCTAGGGCCAAGATCACTCCATACTTCTCTCATGTTTAGCACACAAGTTTTACTACTGAATTTATGTTTATGTTTTATGTGCCTGCTTGTATAATTTTAATCAAGCTTTGAGTCACAATTGTTTATTTTCAGTATCCAATTTAATTAAAAGGCAAAAGCAAATCTCTGTCACTGAGTTATTTTTGTGCATAAGGCGAAAATTGTATTTCCAACTGCAGAAATAAGACAACTTACTTTGTTCTTGAGGGCTATCTCGCAAAGTGAGAATGTCTTTATTGCAATGAAAAATTTGGATTACCTATATTTGAATATGTTTATAACCTTTTTTATCCTTGATATAATTGTCAATATTGACCTCACCTGATCGATTTAAACTTTCACACTGAGAAGTCATGGGATTTTTTTGTAGTTTATTTATGAGAGGAATAATATGAAGTAACACTCATCCAAAACTGTGGATATTATGAATATGGTTGTTTTTTCTCTCAGAAAATAAGATATGTATTTGTAGTCCTCTATTTACATTTATTATACATTTTATTAGAAGAAAAGTGTTTAGGCTAACACAATGGAAGTATAAAATATTCCTGATAGTAAATAATAAAAAAGTAGGTGGCTATCTGTGTATTAATAACTATTAGCAGAGGTGCATTATTAGAGGATGAGATTTATCTTACTATCTGGCTCTTCAAAAATTGGTTTAATTTTGGTTAGTGATTTAGTCTCTCTTTAAAGACAAGAGAAGAACACACATTTCCAGAAAAGTAATTCTGTCTGAGGATAGTGAATTCTTTGACTGTGCCTGGACGTTCTCTCCATTGAGCTGACACTTAAAGTCAACCAACTGAGACTGTCTGACTAAGTTTTAGATAGTTGAAGTTATTTCAGATTAACCATAGTATTTAAAATACACATATTTTCTTTCTTACTCTTTTTCTCCTAAAAAAAAAAAAAACAACAAAACAAGGCCCTACCTCAAACCCAGGCAAAATGATAGCATTAACTGCTATTCACTTCAGACCGTAATCAGACAGTGGCAAAATTCTTAATCACTTAACAGTGAAGTAGTTACCCTTTTCCATAGTGAAAGATCAAGGTGAAAAAATATGCTCATATCAGTTTGTCTATTCCAGTCCAGACATAGAAATCATCCGCAGAATGCATTTATTTAAAGAATAAACACTCCTGAATGACAGCCAATTTAACAGAACCATAGAATGATAAAGTAGTTTGAAAGGGACATTGGAGATCATCCAGTCCAACCCTTCTGACACAAACAGGAACACCTTTCACTACATTAGGCTGCTCAAAGCTTTGAACAACCTTCCCTATATATTAAAAGGCTGGATGAAGGTTTCCACAGAGCCTTCTCTTGTCCTCTCCTAAGCTTTCTTCAGAGGAGAGGTGCTCCAGCACTTTGATCATTTTTGTGTCCCTTCTGTGGACTCACTCCAACATCTCCATGTACTCCTTGTACCAGGGAATCTGCAAATGGATACAGTACTCCAAGGGGGACCTTATGAAGGCACAGTGGAGGGACACCTCCCTAGACCTGCTGGTTCTGTTTCTTATTATGCAGCACAAGATACAATTGACTTTCTGGGCTATGAGCACACAATGACAGCACTTGTCAATTTTTTCATCCAGCGGTTTCCCCACGTCCCTCTCTGAAGGGATTCTTTCAAACAATTCATTATGCAGTCTATCTCTATGATATTGTATTGCCATGACCCAGGTGCAGGACCTCATACTTGACCTTTCTGAACCTCATTAGGTTATTGAAGGCACACACTTCTCAAACTTGACTGCCATAACTTTTCAAATGTAGTGAACAGTGATCTAGCAACTACATCTGACAATTCCCAGAGGTCTTTGGTACGGCTTATGTATGTTTACAATCCTCAGGTGATCTTGAATATCGTCTTTTACAGTGTGACAGACATGGTTCCCTACCTTGTGGTTCAGGGCCTTTTCTTTATTCTTCCTTTTCTTACCAAGTCCATATCCCTTCAGACTTTGAATCCCAGCAGGACATGACCACTGTAACAGAGGTTCATATTATTCATCTTTATTTAAAGACAAATTGCTTATTAAATGTGGATAGTTTGCTATGTTCAGGCAGGATATAACATCTGAGCTGAAAAGGTATTTTTGCTCAAAAATTAAACTGACATGAGAATATGAAATTCATGAAGATTCCAGTAAAGACAGTCCAACTACTTGGTAGAACAATAATATTTCCAAGTAACCATCATCAAAGTCTGTTGCAGCAGTCATTGGAGCTATCAGGTGCTTGTTCACCTTTATCACAGTTTAGCACTTGATCTGAGCATCCAGGCCAGACTTTTCCTTCCACTGGAATACTTAGACTGAAAGAGAGGACAGCAGCCTTCAGCCTTCAATAAGAGAGTCTATGTAAATGACAATCATTTTAATTATTTTTCTTCTGAGTTATTGAGTCTATTGTTTTAGCTTTTGATCACAGTAATTCACTCATTTAAATAATTCTTTTTAACCACTGAAGTTACTCTTCTACATTTTTTACGATGGTATGGAGTCTGTACTCCACTGAGTATGCACAGGAAGTAAAAGATATGCCTTTTCTTTTACTAGAGATATAAATTATTCCAATTAATCTCAAAGTGTGTAAGAAGAAAAAACTCAAGTAACACTTGTTAAAACAATGCTAGTATACTTTATGATGTACATTTGTCATGTCACTCATTCGTTTCAATTATTTGTGGCATATTAATCAGAACAAAGCAGCACTTACAGATGAAAAAATCAACTTGTGACAAGTTACTAGCAACTACAGTTTTTTTTTTTCTTGAAATAAGTTGAAATGCATGAGGGAAAGACATGAGTTAATTCTTTCATTGCTTTGATTTATTTAATTGTATTTATTTATTTGCTTGTTTATTTTTCATTCAATCTTGCCATGAGCATTAGCCCATGGAAATATTTGTTACATGTAGGTCACATTCTAAAAATAAGATAAAAATGTAATTAGTATCCCCTCTCATCTCCCATCCTCTCCTACTGTGTTCCTTCCCTTTCCCTCTCTCCCTTCCTTTCCAGTGTTTATTTTCTTTTGCAATACCTGTAATGTTTGCTTTGGACAGTAACAGTTTATTTTAGAACCTGTCTCTTACTGTAATGATTATAACATTATTGAATGTCCACAAAAGAAATGTGACCTTCCACTAACAACTTTTATCCATTATTTCAGTGAGATTCATAAAGTTAACTTAAGCCTCTGAATACCACTTGAAATTGAAGAAATGTCAGCATCTGTAGGGTTTTGAGATAAGTGAGCTCTTGTTAATGCTCATTGGCTTATATTCACTCTAATTTTTCTTGCCCTTATACTATGGTATGCCAAAGGAAAAAGGAAGGAAAAGGATATAGCTTTGGCAAACACAGGCTCTGATTTGCTATTATAAATTACTAGAGAATGGGAGTAGACTTGATTTTTGTTTTTGTTTTTGTTTCTAATTTATGAGTTATAAAGTACTAGGTGAAATAACATCATCAGTACATTTTAAGAGCCATCCAAATGTCAGGGTTCACTGTGTGTTAAATATTTCATAAATAAAATAAAAAATAAAATAACAACAACAACAACAACAACAACAATAATAATAATAATAAGTCAATAATAAAGTTGCTTTTATTCCAGTGATATTGTATTAGAATATTTTCACATTTTCATACCAGATTTGGCAGTTTCCATGAATTCAATCACTATTTCATTAAATTCAAAAGTATCCTGTAACAGCTGTATAGTAACCTTTTTTTTTTTTTTTTTAATAAGATAGAAGTTCTTTCATATTAAAGTGAGAAGAAATAGTATGAAAATAAATACCTTCTGGAACTTACTTCCAATTAATAAAATATATATTTTTCTAATCTTAAAAGACAAATTCATTTAATCTTCATTTATTTATTAATTAATTTTGTCTTAATTGACAAATCATATTTGTCAAGATGTTGAGAAAGATATTAGTAGAATTACTGAACAATTTATATGCCACATATATTTTTTCATTTTTAGTTTTGGTGCATGAAATCTTACACTGAAAAATAAATGCTAATAGTGGGATATGAGCTTACGATTTATTTCCATCAGCTAATATAATAATAATGGAAAATTAAGGAACTCTTAGCAACAATGAAGCCCTGATGGTTTCCTCTAAAATAATCACAAGTGATTTATTTTTAATCAGAAAGAAAAAAATGTACTTTGTGGACTGAGGCTATTTCTGAAAATCGCTCTTGATGGGGAGGCACCTTCAGTGTCCCAAATATTCTACACATAAATAGAAGGCAGATAGATCTTGTACTACTGAAGTCCATAAAACTATGAATACAACTTAATGAGATGTTGGAAAAGAGATGAAAAACCTTTTTCCTACTGGCAAAATACTGAGAATTTGAAATTGTTACTATTGGAAAAACCACTAAAATTTTTTCACATAGAAGACTAGGAAAGTGTGTGCAGAGAAGCATACGGGTGAGGAGGGAGAGGCAGAGACAGTGGGTGCATAGAAGACAGAAGGGAAAGTTCAACCCAGGTTATGTAGCTGATAAAGGAAGGAGTTAGGCAAGTAAGATACTGACACTGAAATACTTGCCCACCTAAATGACTCCCTGGTCATCAGTGTTCAGGATGTACTGGGTAACAAATACATATGTTGGTATCATAATTTTCTTGATCTGTTTGGCTGTGATTTCACAAACTGTCACCTTCAAAACCAAGAATTTGACCTTCCAGTCACTTGCAATGTAAATCATAGTGTGTACTGAATAAAAATAAAAAACTTCAGAACATTGACAATTTTCTGTTATTTTCCCAGATTATTCTTATTCCATTATCTGCAGGTTGAGGGAAAGATGGTATTGCCAGAGGTGCTGCACAGAGAGCTACAAATGGAACAAAGAAAGGGAAAGGAGTTAGCACTGACTAGCAAGTAGCTATGTTTTCCATTTTCTTGGAATGTGCTATGATAGTGGTTCCTGTGAGAGCTTTTTCATTGCACCTTAAGAATTTGACAACTCAAGCAAAAAAGGAGCTATTTCATAATTTGTTTCCTTGATAACCATGTTAACAACTTTCATATCATTTGTTAACTCTTGCTAATCCAGACTTTGATGTTAGATGACCTTGTAGATGGGAGAATCTGAGATGCCATAGGAGGTGAGAGGAGTACAGCTCAAAGTGGAGCAGAAGCAGAATGCATCATATTTCAGTGACTCCATTAAAATGCACTGCATTATTTACAATACTTTACTAATGTAATTTAGCTTGGAACATAATCAACATTAAATGGTATGTTTTATAGAAAAACTTTGTTGTTGATCATGTTCCAAGCAAAATTACTTCAGTAGGGTGCTGCAAATACTGCAGAGAATTTTAAATGAGGCACTAAAACATGACGGATGTTGCTTCTGCCCCTCTCTTTACTTTAGATCATCGGAACTTCTATAGTATGCACAATTTGGTCTGAAACTGCATAATTCAGGACATCAACTTGAACTTCAAAGGAGCATTCCGGCAAGTGTCATAAAAATGATGCAAACAATGATGAGAGAGTAAAGAAGACCAGTGTGTCAATGTGATGCTGTCAGTCCTCACTAGGCTGAATTCTCAGTACGCTGGGAGAGCCACACTATAGGAAATGCATGAATTTAGACATCTGTTTTGAAATTCTCTTGTGTGTTTTAACAAAATCAGTCCTTTCTTTACCACACGAATTTTTGTAATTTTAAACTTGAGGAGATGCAAAAGCAGAGGTCTATTAGACTGAACAGGGTTTCTTCATCAGTGTTTCTTAACTGACTTCAAAATACCAACCTTACTGAGAGGAAGCACATTCTGTTTGTGTGACATTTAAGGCTATACAATGTAACTATGGAATATCTATGATTATATGAAGAAACAAATTGATTTACCAAAGTCAACTTAAATAGGTAATAATAATGATCTTTAATTTGTATTTCCATCTTTTGAGCTCGTATATGTCATGCTTTATATTAACTACTCTACTCATGAATTAAAAATACTTCTTTTGTTTTAATTCTGGTGACTGTGTATTTCTAGTCCTGCCATATAGAATTATCTGCATTGCAGATGTGATGCCTACAAAAGTGGGATGATTCACTCGAGCTACTTTTTAAAAATATAGCTTGAACATAGTTACTGGGGGGGTGGGAGTGGGAAGGAAAACAATCCACATGGGTCAAAAAAGTGTTAACTCTTTGCTTTATAAACATAAAACTAATCAGCAATCAGTTAACTATAAATCCGGGATCAATATCAGCATTGAAATGGGCATGCCACACTCTTAGTTGCAAAATGTGACAGTTGCATAAAGATCAGCATGAAACTTCTCCAAGATATCCAAGGAAGTACTGAAGATCTTTTGTAAGGTATTGCGTCAGAAACATATTAATACAATAATTTTTAATTTCACAGTCACTTGAGGGTTATTGTTATTTACCGAAGTAATTCAGTTTGCAGTTAAATATAAAACTTCAGGCTCTACTGTAACACAACTAACTATAATACATAAGAAGACAGATCATACAAAGATTTTACCATGTCTGTAATGGCACATACATGCAAGAAATGGGGTAAGGATAAGATTTTGCTTTTGAATGCCTTGATTTTGTTTTTGAATGGTAGTTGCATTTTCCACCTTTCGTGATTAACTGTAGGCCTTTATTACAATACTGATTTCATCACCAATCCTATGTTGATGCACATGCAGACAAAGCACAAAGCCATATTTACCTGCCTAACTTTATAAACTCACCATAAATGTATATAGTCTTCAGCAGCAGTAAGTGTGCAAAGGACATTTATAATAATTAAATAAACAAATAAATAACTAAGAAAGTATGAAACACGGCATATTAAACCTAAGATCTATTCGTCATACGAATCAGGAAATACTTTTTCATTCACAAATAGAAAGCAGGTCAAATTCAGCTTTGGTAAAGAATTGATCAAGTCTTATTTCACATTGAAATTTGTTACAACAAAGTCTGATTTTGTAATCAGGCAGCTTGTTATTGGTAGGCTGTGTACTACAAACAGCATAGGAATACCAGAATAATCTGTTCAAAAAGGAAAAATATACTCAAGAATTCATTTCAAATAAACAAAATGCCCATTGTAAATGAATAGAAAAAATCCTTTTGGGTTTGAGTATCTAGAATGCCAGCATTCTGTAGCTGTTTATGTAGATAAAGACAACTGGAATAAATCACACGATAAAACCAATAGACTCACGTGGAAGAAAAGTATTGTATAAAATGCATATGAATAAGAAAATATTCTTTTTTTCTTTAGTTTTGGCTATTTTTTGTTTGTTTGTTTGTTTTTCCAAATGTTTTTCCTGATGTACTCTGCCACAATACTGTGTAAACATCATATTCTACTAGACAATGCTTCAAATTTTGGATTAATCAATTATTATGGTGCAGCTTTACTAGGTTTTTTGCTCTCTAATGCATTTGGGATTACAGAATCACAGAATTGCAGGGGCTGGAAGGGACCTCCAGAGATCATGGAGTCCAACCCCCTGCCAAAGCAGCTCCCTAGCCCAGGTTGCACAGGTAGGCGTCCAGGCGGGTCTGGAACGTCTCCAGAGAAGGAGACTCCACCACCTCTCTGTGCAGCTGTGCCACTGCTCCGTCACTGCACTGGGAAGAAGTTCCCACACACATTTGTGTGGAACTTCCTATGCCTCAGTTTGTGCCCATTTCCCCTTGTCCTATCACCACACACTGCTGAGAAGAGTTCAGCCTCATCTCTTTGCCTCCCATTCCTTAGATATTTATAGAGGTGGATCAAATCCCCTCTGAGTGTTCTTTTCTCAAGGCTGAACAGACCCATGTCTCTCAGCCTTTCCTCATAATAGAGGTGTTCCACATCCTCTGTCATTTTTGTAGCCCTCTACTGAACTCTTTCAAGGAGATCCCTGTCTTTTTTGTACCAGGGAGCCCAGAGCTGGACACAATACTCCAGGTGAGGCCTCACTAGGGCAGAGTAGATGGGGAGGGTCGCCTCCCTCGAGCTGCTGGCCTTTTCAATGCACGCCATTGGCCTTGTCCACCAGGGGACACTGCTGGCTTATAACCAGCCTGCTCTCCACCAGACGTCCGAGACCCTCTCCTGGATTCTGTCAGAAACGCATTGTTGAGCTGTAAACAGTAGATGATCTGAAGCAAACATCAGAACCAAAATCTGTATTTTAACTATTTACAGAAAATGTATTTGAGGCAGGCTTAGTAACATACTAAATTTAACGATAAAATATGCCTGTTTCACAAATGGTGAGATCTTAAATAAATTAAATCAAGCCATATAGCTAATCAGAAGTAAATAGCAGTATAATTTAAATTCCTCATGTGTTCCCCCTGTGTTTTCTTGGCTGATTTACATAGGATTTAGGCTCACTCTTAGGTCTTAGCCCTTGACAAGAAGATAGTCATATTCAGTTTTCTAGCTCTGAAAGTTTTGCCATTAATTTCCTGCTGCTGGTGAAAATTTCAGCCGCAATATAACCATCTAACTCAGCTTTCAATTTGTTTTAAAAAGCTTTGCAGCTGGATATACGTAGGGAATTAGAGAACACTGCAGGAGTATTTAAAAAAATGTTAAATGAAGTTAGTTCAAAACTTTAGCCCCGCATTTTTTTAAATTGATGCTCATTAACAGTATACATTATTAGTGGATAGTTCTTGCACATTATCAGTCATTATCACTGCATAGTGACAAACTGTTCCTCAACAATCTTATGCTACATAATCTGTAAGTTTAGGATAAACCTAAGTAACAACACTGTATAACTGGTACTGTATAGTACTAACACCTATTGTCTGATGTTTTTAGCCAAGATTAAGGTGCCCAGTTTCAAGAGCTATTCCATGAGGAAAGATGAAACCCATGAGTGTCTTCCTTCTTTCTCATACTTCCTCTCTGATTACCCACTCCCAGAAGGGAGGAATTACTATATTTCCATTTGTATTGTTTATTGTTCATATAGTTTAGGAATCAGGGACATTTCTTCTCTTGCAAGTCAACTTTCTCAAGTATTCTATGGGTTATTTCAGTCTCTTTGGAGATATTCCATTCTCATTTTAAATCCTTTTTTTTAATTTTATTTTACACATCTGTATGCAGTTTGCACATTTACCTGTACTTTGCTTGTACAACTTTAACACAAATGTCAATTTACCCTTTTGCAGGTACATATAATATGAAATACATCATATCACTCATTATGTTATCATATCAATTATTGTATTATGTTTCTGTGTTTGATGCAGGAGCCCAAAGTGATTTATCACTAAAGCAGTTCACTTGCTAGTGCTGATGGAAATAAGTGGATAGATAATCAAAGAGCCCTGATTATAGTGGGAATGTAGCAGAAAAGCCTGGCCAACAACTGGGAGATGGAATACATAACAGAGTCAATAGCTCTCCTTGAGAAACTGGACCAAAGGCAATATAAAATTTCTTTAATTTCAAGATGATTACTGGGTTGCTGGTACAGCTAATAAAATTGAGTTTTTGGTCTGACATAAATACAGAGGTGGTTCTAGGGAAAATTACTGGTTTCCCAAGGTTGCATGAATCTGCAGAAACCCATCAGCAGGGATAGGACTTCTCAAAGGCACAATCTGGGGTCATTAACATGAGCCTGTGATGAACTGCAGTAAGACATATGCTACCAAGGTATACTACTAGAATCGTTAGACAAATATTGCCAAATGATGCCAGGAAAATTCTCTTATTGATACTACTAATTAAAGTATCAGAAAGTTGAGTTCTGGCGTGGTCATCTGGAAAGAGAGGAACTAGGAAAGAAGGTCCTCTAATATGGTCAAATAATCATAGCAACACTAAAAGATTTTCAAGCTCTGTAGAGAAATCTTCAGATCTTAGCCCTCAGAGAGAATGATAAAAGACCTCTGTTGAATGGCTAGTCTCCATAAAACTCAGACCTCTGGCATTGATTGTTTGGAAATTCCAGTAGTCAGTTTTTCCAAAAGAAGAAAAATACTATCAAGAGAACAAGAGCAACCTCTAGCTTTCTCACACTGACAGTTAATAATTCTCATCTTTATAAATCATCTTTGAATTTCTTAGAGCCTATAAAGAGATCAAAAAGCAGAAACATTCTACAGCTGCAGGAGTGCACTCTGTAGCTAGAGATGAGGAAGGAGACTATTGTTCTCCCAGGCCCTGATAACTCATAGATAACTCATCCCAGGCCCTGATAACTGATAGAGATGAGGAAGGAGACTATTGTTCTCCCAGACCCTGATAACCCCACCAGCAGATATTGGAGAACTTTGTTAAGAGGGCAGTCTACATGACACAACAAAAAAAGTAAAGAAGCACCTTATAACATGAACCAGCCTTGTGAGGTCATGAAATCTTCTAATTCTCTCCAACAATTTTTCTGAGTGCCTTTGTAATACCTTGGTGACAGAAGAAGATTAAAGGATTGTCTCTTAATGAGGCATAGTAGTTATTGCATATTAATTTAATACATTTTGTTTTACACTTCAATGGTTTATAAGAAAATACTTATAAAAAAATATGGGGAAGAGTTTGATTTACTGTAGTATTTCTCATATGCTTACAGAATGTCTATATGTGACTGTATGAAGAACCATTCACAGCATCTGAACTGATAATACTTTCCTTCAATAGCAGAGGTCAGCAAGTGAACAGACAAAGAACTTATTGGACAAAAGGCTATACTCATGGCCAAATTTCCTAAAAAACAAATGCATAATCAAGAAAATTATAGTGCAAGTGAGAAGTTTCCAGTCTATAGTGAAGTATGTGAAAAGGGAATTCACTGATATTTCAGGGAACATCTACTTGGCTTGATGCCTGAGATACATAAGATGAAGTTAAGATGGAAGAAGGAGCTGCCTGCCAGTGTTTCTCATTGCCAATGTGGTATTGGTAAGGACTAGGATTATGGCAGGATTACACACCCCAAAAGGCAGGGAACAGTGGCAATTTCATTGTGCATCATTAGCACCGTACCATTCTGAGCAAAGGAGGAAGAATATTTTTCTGGCAAACTCTCTATTTCCCTAACCCATGGCTGCAAGAAGTTTTGCACATCCCCAGTCTTTACAGAAAAGGCTGCTGATTCCAAGAGATGATGTACAGGATTTTGGCTACTGAGTGGGGACAATCACAACATCAGTCACAGACAGCTAATCTCTTGGACATTTCTGAATTTGGAGACTATTTCAGATAAGGGGAGGCTTGTTTGCTGTCCTCAGGCTCCTCAGGTTCTGAGAAACAAGCCACATGCTACAGACCTTAAAAAATCACGGACATACTTCAACAACAATAAGTAGTGTTTAACTAAATGTTAATTGGAAAATTTTGGTTTCCACTTCAGTTTGCATCTTTTATAGTGGATGATGGCTACTTTCTTTACCAAAAGTCATTCTTTCATTCACTAATTTTTTTAACACTGCATGCTGCTGGACAGTTGCAGCTATATGGGCAACCCAGCAATTCTGCATCCGATTTTGACATTTATCTTTTAAATGGAATCCTGTTGCTTGCTCTGCCAAAATCTGTAGCAGAGTATATTTTCCAAGAGCATCATATTACAAAGCCTTGAGTGATAAGAGCATCTTCTTAAATTTCCATCTGACAAGCAAAACAGAAAGTGGCTGGGGAAGGATTGAATTGAAAAAGATATTAAGAAGGCTTTAGATTGCAATCTCTGATTGATTGGAATACTATCTATTTATGAGCCTTTTTCTTCTGAAGAAATTTGGTGTTTTTTCCTGGGAAAAAGAGACTTTTTTTTTTTTTTTTTTGTGCGTGTCAATTAGAAAACATAAATCTATCCTTTTCAGAGAAAAACATATTTTCTTCAATTGAATTTTGAATCACATTTCCAGCAACTAGCTCTGACAAAATATAGAGTCACACCAGAGGGCTATTAATTTCAGCTTGGATTTGAAGCTTTACTTTGTTTCTAGCTGAGTATGTCCAACCAACATTTTCTTTTTGACAGCAGCTGCAATACTGTTAATTTAAAAGACCATAATCAAGACAGAGGTATATATTTTAGCATGTCCTTACTTGCATTACTCACAGCAAATCAGGGAAATAAAAATAAAAACAAGAGTTAAAGAGATAATTTATATTTCATTATTGATTCAACATTTCATCCACCTTGGACAGCAAAGCTCTGCTGGTCGATTTTGCCTTGCACAGTAATAATCTTCCTTTTGCCCAGGGTTTATGCTCTGTCCTATCACAGCAGTCAGGAATTGAGTGAACCACATGTTGTTTTATTTATTTTTAAATAAAGCATTTCAGTGATTTTCAGAATGTCTGACAAAGAAAGTAAAATTGATAACGTCTTTGTATAATGGCACTACAAAACTTTGAAGGAAACCTCTTGATGCTTTTGGGAGTTTTCTTCCAGGACCTAAGATACCAAAACTTCAGTCCTGTTTGAAGAATGTTCTGAGTAAATTACATTGCTATGGTATGAATCCTAATCCCATTGACTTAGTTTTCAAAAATTTCAGCATCAACCTAAACCTCCTCTTGTTAAGATATTCTAAAACCAGTATCATATTTTGCAATGGGAATCTCCAGGACATTGATAACATACTAAAAAAAAAAAAAAAAAAGTAAAAAATAATATGGTTTTGCATATGCTTATACATATGTCTAAAAATACATGTGAAATTTTGGAATTGATTGCTTTTGAATGAAATCACACCCTTTGAAACGCAAACTTTTTCCAGGAGCAGAATTCTGAATATAGAATGAAAGGAGGAAACATTATAAGATTGCAGGAAAAAAAAATAAAATAAAAAGATTGCAGACTGCTCCCTCTTTTACCACTCCCTTTTCATAAGAGGAAAAATGTGCTAACTGTGTTCATTCCAGTACTGTAAAAAAAAGAATAAAAAAAGAATAAAATGTAAAATGTAGCTTTTTAGAATTGTACCATTTTAATAAACTGAGGGATTTCAGGAGCTAACTAGGTGATCCTGTGCAAAATACTATTATATTTATATACTTTGTTCTGAAACTGAAGAGAACATATATGTAATAAAGACTGGCAGATTGGAATGTTATTTTGATTGAATTAGAAAATATTATGAGGCTTGCTTGTGGTCATTTTCCTGTGTGCTGATTTACCTTATCATTTAATTTTATCTAGAACAGTCCATCCCAACTTGGCACATTCTCACAGCTGTTTTAATGAAGGAGTTTGCAATATAGTGAAACACAAGACACGGTTATCTTAAATTTATCTTTGTATTTGCAAATGACTTTTCTTCCAAATGAATTGTGATGTTTTATAAAATTTCTGGTAGAAACTAGCTCAGTTGTTCAGCTAACTTTATTTTGCAATTCTACTTGCTGTCTAATTTTCAAAATCAGACAAATTGGAAAAACTGTAAAACTGAGCGCCAGAACAAGTTCTTTAATAAATGAAATCAAGCATATCTGAGGTCTCACAAATAAATTATGCTATTATATTTGTTTTAATCTCGGATATTTTTTTTTACATTGTCCCAGTCTTATTGAGACAGCAGTATTTTCAATAAATTATGGACACGTATATTTTCAATAGCTAATTTATTATTGCTTGTAAGCTTCAAAAATTACTGAATGAAAATTTTAAGGCAACTCCTCATAGACAAACTCGTGTTTTATATCCTATTGTCTTAAAATAGGAATAAACTGAGGGTGAGAAGTGGATGTCATTCTGTCTGTACAAATAATAATTAATTCAATCTTCATGAAAAAAAGGTATATAGATTTATCATCCCCAGTTAAGGGAAACATTTACAGCTTCTTATATTGCACAGCTTGTGTATATTTGAACAAAAACAACGTCTTATTTTCATGAGGGAAAGCTGCTGCCTTTGATTAACGTTACACTCTATTACTGAGTATGTGTCTATACATAGTAGAGATATGTACCTCCTTCTCTGTTTCCTTTAACATGTAACTACATACATAAACAGGTTGCACTAGTAGAAAATTGAACAAATCCTATGAATTCAATCCTTAAAATTCAGGGCAAATACTGCTATTTTTACAATTAGTAAATAAAAACTGGATTTTATTTCTCTTTCTAACATGGGCCCTTGACCCAATCCAGAAAACTACGTCGGGTGTATAACTTCTGCATCTGTTTCAACACAATTTTCTTTTCAGCAGTAGAAAACAAACATAATTCCTAGGTAAATTCTTGTATTACTATTTAAACTGTTTAAATATTGAGGTTCAATTTTAAATTAGATATCCTTGTAATTTATCTGGATGGATTATTGGAAATAACTTACTTTAAAGGAAATTCTATCGATGGTCAAATTACATTTTCTCTCCCCTGACAACTAAACTTGCAGAACTGCCCTGTACCTTTATGATTAAACCACTGGTGTTGCTAGTAACTGAGCAAAAGAAGCATTAACATCAAAGGTTTTGTGGGCATGCTTCTGTTTGCTGTGGGACATCTGCTGCAGCAGGCCATGCTCTGCCAGCTAGAGGAGCTAAACTCCTTTCTTCTATCAACATTATTTGAGAGCAAATGGAGTTCTATGTAGTAAAAATATCAATTTTATATCACAGCTAACAGCTGTGGATAACCATGGATGGTTTACACCCTTGGACTTTCACAGAGGTGGAGGCCACTGTTACCCTCCTCATTTTGTAGTGATTCTGCTTCAACTGGTAGAAGCCAACCCACCCCCTGCCCCTGCTCCTTCTATTTTTGCACACTATGTCAGCACACGACATGACTATAGAAGAAGTTATGCTGACATGCAATGAACCAGGTCCAAGAACAGATCTGGCTACAAAATATCCTGGGCACTCAGTGCTATGCCATGGATCCTACAAAATAGCAAAAGGCTTTACAAATGGGCACTACAGTGTTGATCCCAAATCTTCTGTGCTATTCTTACAGCTATTCTACATTCTAATCAACTTTTCTTCCTCAGTGCATCACTGCAGCTTCACTTCATGTAAACATTCATACTCTGTGGATGTTGGCTAGCTTTAGCAAAGGGTAGTAATATATTACAACTGAGGTGCTGTTGCAATCTGTTGCGCTGTGCTTTGCGCGTTGTCTAGCGGATGCTGACAGTATCTTGGTGGTGGCTGTATTTCCCACTCAGCTCGGTGTGACAGAGCCTGCTGATCCATCACAACCTGTCAGTGCTCCCACAGCATGCCTAATGAGGGGGTCTGTGATAATGTGGAAGATAAGCTATTCCCTTTCCATCAGTTGAACGTTGCACTTCTAGGTGATTTGTCTTTGATGCTTCTTGCAACATTTTACAAAGCTGCAGGCTAAAAAGCCAACAGATTTTTCTTCCTTAACTTATAGGATGCCTGGAGTCATATACAAAGACAAATATAACAATAGATGGTGTGTACTCAGAAATCATGCATTGTACACTAACCAAAGGAGACAAAGCTTAATGTATCTCTGCCAGGGTTTCCCTTTCCTTTCTTTTACAATAATGACACATTTTATGAGAAATTGTTATGAAGTATAAATAAAAGAATTGGTGATGTCAAAATAATGAGCAAGACGTTGCATATGCCTGTGAATACTACACTTTACACACCTGAGTTTGGAACTTTCACTATGGGTTCCAAGTAAAAAAATCAAACAAAAAAAAACTTTGCTTGATTTGCTCCTCCTTCTCAAAATCCAGTGATTCCCAGGCATTAGCAACCTTCAAGAGAAATGAAATATCATAAATATCATAGTTTTTTTTTCCTCTTCTAAAGCTATTACATGTTTTGGTGATAAACTGAACTGGAAAAATGAGAAGAGTGAGAAAAATGAGTAGCTAGTTTCCTTGTCTGTTTTCCTCAATACTTATTCTCAACATCTAGCACATAATTTATTTAAGAAAATGCAAAAAATGGCTCTGCATGGTTTTACCTTATATTATAAAACTGATGCTTCTTATTCCTGTGAAGAGATGCTGTCTCTATTTCAGCAGTTGTCTCCAGCACCTCAGCTGCTGCCAGTCCTGGGTGACAGGAATGGTTCATCAGTCTAGACTTTACAACAGCACTAATAGATGGTGTCAGCCTGTTCCACTGATATCAGAACCCACTACTCAGAGTCAATTTTGTGATGCTGTTGGGTTCTCTTTTGGAATGGCATATCTAATGTGAGGTCAGATGTCTCATCAGGAAACCAAGAAGAAAGCAAAGAATCTAGATGCAGGTTTTCTTGTTTTCTAACAAGAATCTTTGCTGAATTAAGTACTGTGCAATATTCATTGGCAGTTCAATAGCTATTAGTTCTATATGATCTGCTTTAATAAGCTTCAAAAGGGAAATATTTTAATTGTTAAAAGCAGGAAACATTGATTATTCTTTTTGCCTCGCTACATTCCATGAGACGTGCCACAGTGGGTCTTTTGCCTAGACTGTCAAGTTTTAATTTCTAATCCTTGCAGCTGTTATATCTTTTCCTGCTCTTGCACTATTTGTGCTTTTTTTGTCACCTAACTCTTGTTACAAACTCCAGCTATAAATATAAACTGGAAAATTTTCTATATATATCTCTCTATATATATATATTTGTAGAGAAACATCTGCAACAAGATTGGATGTTTCTCTACAAATATAAAGAATCTAAAAACAGAAGTTGCAATAAAAGATTAATGAAGGATGTGTCAACAATCAAAATTCAACCTTGCCTTTATTCATGACTTACAAAAAAAAGTTTAATTCCAGTTATATATTTGTTCCAACTTTCAGAAATACGTTACATTTACAATATATGATTATATTCTGTTCTAGAAAATACATGGAAATATTTACAATAGAATAGTAAAACACTGTATAAGGTTTTACTACTACAAAATAAAGATCTAATATAATTACATCTATAAAATTTTATCTACACCTTTATATCCCTAGTGCTCCTATTTCTTGTCTTTTTTTTTTTTTTTTTTTGATGGGCAGCCATTATTATTTGAGCTATGTCCCATTAAATTGACAAATCCAAAGTGTACCTTCCAATAATTAGAGGCTATGGTCTACAAACTAGAATACTATAAATAGTTGATTACAGACTAATATTGATTATGTATGAAGAATGGTAAGACTTGGTAGGAAAAATAATGATTAGTTCATTGAGCTAAAAAAATACGTAGTGATATGACAGCTATAAAAAGACCTTTTGTCCAGTAACTAGGGTGATATTCTTTGGATAGAAATAGCACGTCAGTTTGATTTAAACAGGTTTTGTCAGCTCAGTTTTTGAAAACTAGGTGTATATAGCCTCTAAACTGCCTGTAGTGTGCATTTATGAATACAAACAATCAAATACTGAAGAGAAAGTAGACAGTCAGGAAAACATTTTTTTTTTCCTCCTAAGAGCAACATTACCTTGAGCTTTCTTGTCCTGGAACTTCTCAAAATGCTATTTTTTATGACCGATATCAAGACACCATGAACTTATAATGGACCTTTATAGTCAAAGTGTTTTTCTAACTATAAAATGTGTTGTTTTTCTGTAACTTTTAAAAATCACATTACTTTCAACTTTTGCTTGAAATATATATTTTTTTGGCCAGACTGCATAAAGGATGTTCTTTGGGTATACAAATATGATATTTCCTTACGTAACAGCTTCCTTTCTAAGAAAACCCAAATAATTTTATATTTTTACGACTATCACATATTATAGTGTAATTTGACAGACTATTTTAAAGCTACACATGCATCATAAATAACAGCATAGTAATATAACCTGTTTTACAATGATGACATATTTTAAAACTATAACATTTATTTCAATTTTTATATTTTAATCTACATGCCAAAGATTTAACTCAGATCTATATTTCTGTATGATCTTTTTATTCTGCTTTCAGAAACTAAACCATGAGTTAGTTCAAATCCAGAGGTAAGACATGTTTTAACAAGTTTTCCTGCAAAATGCAAGGAAAAGTGGCTTTCATCACTTTCTACAGCATTCAGTTTGAGAAGCCTTCTCCCATCTTACTCCCTGATTTTGGTCATACCACTCTGTGTCTCTCAGACTTGTGCATGATAAAGATCATAAAACATTTACTTACTGTTCTTACCTCCCAATGGGCTTTATGTGGGTTAAATAGTTAATGTTTGTACAGCACTTTGAAAATGTAAAGTGTTATATTAGCATCAAGAATAATTAATATGAAGCCTATTAAAAACACAATGCATGATCAGTTAGTTCAGATCGAAGGACATGCAATTGCAAAAGAGCTAATTAAAAGTTGATAAACAGAATTATGGAAAGCAGACAAAAATTTTTGCCACCTCACACTTAAATGGCACACAGACTTATTAGTGATTACCATGCCTTGTATTCCTCATGTCAGAGTCTGAGCAGCTAGATGTTTAAAAAAGCCAATATTTTCATAATTCGTTTAAGAGGTCATTAAGCTGAATACAAAGCCTTCTACAACATCTGAAGGTCTTTCATTAAAGTGCTATAAGAATGGGGCTAAACACATTTATGAGTAACAATTATTAGTTTAGTTAATCAGGATACCAAATCATTTTCTCTAAGCCTAAATTTCCTGATTTGGAAATTTCCTGTTAGAGATTTTTAGCAACAATAGAAGCTTTATGTGAGAATGTTGAGTTTAGAATAATATTGTGAGTAAATTTTGAACATCTAAATCAGGCCATACTTTTTTTTTTTTTTCATGGTAGCTACAACAGATACAAACAGCATAGATGGCATTATTTGACAGAGCAATGTGTCAAGTACAAAACACTATTTTTCAATGTAGTAGCCATTAGCTAAATCACATAGATGAGCTTATCAAGATACACTTCATTTTGTGGTGTGGTAGCTGAACATGGCTCACCAGAACATGGCTAGTAGCACCCACCAGTTCACTGTGCTCACATCCACTATTGACCTCCTTAAATGTTCAGCAAGCACCACTGACTGTCAGTGCAATTTTTTCCACATGGAGGAATTTAATTCCACACTTCTGCTTCATATGCACTTCCATGTCAGACACCATTTGGGCTGTTCAGGAGAAACAAGATGAATCTGTATTTTACCCTGCTATATATCAAATCATTCCAAACTTTATATCCTCAGTTTTCCCATCACTTCTCCCGTTTCTTATACCCTTCAAACCTGATATCCCTTAAGATACCACACAGTTTTTTCTTTAGACTTTGTGAAGCATTATGAACTATGTTCTATATGATATTTGACATAAAATATAATCAGTGGGTCACTATTTCCTTCCTTGATTATTATTGATTATAACCGTATTATTCTTCCAGTAAAATTTAACCTCCTGTTTGCCCCCTTCATTGCATCGGTATATTAAATTAAACTGAAAACTTTATGTGTTTATTTGTTGTCCATTTTGTTGTTGTTGTTGTTGTTAAATACACCTAATCTTTTCTGGTAATCATGTTGAGTTCTCAGAGTTTAACCCCTACTTTTCTGATTGCATCAGTTTAATTTGTTCCATTCCACTTATATATTTCTTGAATAATATTTATCATTTGTTAGTCAAGATATTTAAGCTGTCCAATGAGATGTTTCATTGCACATATACTTTTTGCTTTTTGATATCTACATTATAAAAGTGTATTGTTCTTGGCACAAAAAACAAACATTTAAAATTACAAAAGAAATCCACAAAAACACAGGCTCAAAGTTCCTTTATTCTCTATGAGTTATATAGCTCTTATACATTGTCATAATTTTGTAAGAAAAGTTCTATTATCCCCTTGGTTGAGATTCTAAATATTCTTCTTACACAGTATTTTTATATATTATTTTTTAATAGATTAACATTTAAAATCAGAGGTCTTGGAAAGGCCTGGCTGATTACTGAGGTACATCAACTTCTTCAGTTCTCTATTTTTTTTCTTTTGCATGCAGCTTGCTCTGAAAGTAATGACACCTATTTATTTCCATGGGAACTTCAACAGTTACAATGATCATAATAACACTATATGAAAAAGCAAATTCTTGGTCACAGTCCACTATATCTTTAACATAGTCACCACCATCTGCTATGTCTTTTCACCAGTGATGAACGAGAGCCTGCATGCCATGCTCCAGGAAAGGTCAGCACCAGGAAAGCTTCCCCCTATCACTGTCATCACTGCTGAAAAATACCACCCATTGCCTCACTGCACTGACATTCACTGTTTGGTTTCTATAAGTGTTCAGCAAGCATCACTTCAATTTCAATTTGAAATAACCATAACAAATTTAAATAACCATACTTAAACCACCTGATACACTATGCTACCCATTTCATGTTTTCTTGTCTCATTTAGTCAACTTTTAAACAGCTCAGGTAAGCGTCCTGCAGTGATTCTATTTGAAAGTCTGTTGAGATATAACACTTGTAAGGATTTTTGCTGCTTCTCTCCCCAAATATTTACAAATAATATTCATTGTTAGCTTGGCATGTGTGACCTCTTCAGAAACTTCTGTAAGAATCCTTATCTTTGGTAGCAAGCATGTTTCTTCTAAAAGAACAGTATTAACAACCAGAATACTTCAGAAACTAGTTGCTTGTTTGCTTTATTAAGATAGATTTCTTCAGAGCAAATATGTGGGTTTTCATGTGTTGACATTCTCTGTGAACTCTGGGTGCTTTCAAAATAAAACAAGTCAGAATTCTAAAGCTTGCAGCAACAACATCATTCCAACTAATTCATCATCAGGCAACTGAAAGTTATGTACACTATAGTCAGATGTTAAGGAGAACAGAAGAGGACAATAAAAAAAATCTTAATTAAAACTTTCTTTTTCTCCTTACTTTTTTTTTTCTTTTGCTTGCAATAGCAGTTAGAAGTTTTGCAAGAACTCAACTTATTGCCTAGAACATGCACATGAAAACACATAACAATTTATTGAAGAAATTGCACAAGATTTTATCTAATAAATATTTCTTTTAAGTATCGAATATTTACTGTTCAATTTTTGTGGACTTTTTTTTTTTTTTACAACACATTCATTATCTGATTTTTGTTTGGGCTCCTCTGCTTCTCAGTTAAAATCATTTTCACTTTTCACAACCAAAAAAATGAATGTTGTTTGAGTGAGGAAAAAAATCTGCATAATTCAACATTTCTCTTTTTTAATTCAGGTACATTCATACAGAATGATAAAGAGAATTCATTCAAAGATGTTTGATATTCAATTAAACTATAACCCAAGGCACCTGTAACTGGGATCAAATTTCAAAAAAAGTTTAATCAATAATGAAATGTAAGGAAAAAGAACACATAATAAGATGGTTCCTGTTTAGATTAGTGCTAAATCATGTACAGCTACAACTTTTTAAACTTTAAAATTGTCAAGCTATGATTTGCCACTACCTTTATATATGATACTAGATGAATTGAATTCTTAATATCCAGTCATCTAAATTGTGGATCTGCTCCAAAGGCTCAGGCTCATGATAATAACTCTGGAGGTGTTTTTTTTTTTTTTTCAGTAATAAATAAATAAATAATCAAAGTTTCCAATTTTATTTCAATAATACCGTAGATAACTGCTGAAGATTTAAAGCCTTTCCTTTCTTTAATAAGAAAAAAGAAAATTTATCCTGTAAATTTGATGTGAGCATGAAAAATTGGCAATAGCAGATGAAGAATGTTGACTGTGTAAGAAAATTCTTTGATATTGACTTTATTCATGACATCTCATTTCTTTACACTATTTTTCCCAAGACTGTGCTCTTTGTTTATTCCTCAAATGCAAATGGCAAAAATTATCAAAGAATAACTTAGACCCTTGTTTGAATTCTTCACTTAATTTTTTAATTTTTCATTGCCGCTTATGGACAAAATTTTCATCAGATGGAGCACAAAGAAAATATGTTCAACATCAAATAGTTTCTCTTACCCCAAAAATAATAATAAACAGAATTGCCAAAATACAATTCACATAGCTACGCAGGGATCTGAGCAAATTTTAAGGCCCTCTGCCCAAATGAAGGACATGGAAAATCCCTGCTTAGCTACCGCAGAACTGGTGGCATCTCAACACTGTTGAGGTCATTATCTCTGCTGGGATGTGTATATATCCTCAGTCTCACTGGTAACAAGAATGTTGTCATAAGAACATCAACATGAAATGTTTCCTGCTTCATCTAATTCATACTAATTAAATAAATGTTGTCAGAGAATTCCAAATTGTTTCAAATATTGCTATTGAAATTTGAAGACTACAGATTGGATTGTAATTAAAACATTTGTACCAGCACAGAAAAACAGTTTTTGTATATAAGAGACATCGTGCTCCCTGCAGCTACATCTGTCACAAATGAACAATACGAGGAGTTGTAGGATAGCCTCATTGAAAGATGAAAAAAAAGAAACCTCTTGCCATTTTAATTTTTTTTCTTGAAGTTGTGTTTCTTTGAAGTTGATAGAGTGACTGATGATGTCCAGTGACTCAACAGGGCACAAGTAATCAAAATCTCATGTCCAAGATAGCTGTATATTTTACTCAGTAACTAATTGATGAATTATGAATGCATTGTTTCTTTCTGCTGAATAACTTGCTGCATTATTTTTTTTACCTCATCTGCTTTTTTTTTTTAATACTTATGGTTTTTAATCATTCACTTACTCATGCAGCCAGTAAAATCCAATCCCTACTGGCATCTGCTACACGCAGTCTTGTACACTGAACTAAGCAGCATTCCCATAGATGGGAATAAAAAACCGATTACCTACTGCTGCTGCTGTTGCTACTGCTCTAAAAAACTCATGAAACGAGATTCCCAACCAGCTATGAATGAGATCCTGTCTCTTTCGAAAGCTTAGAAATAGAATGAAGAGTTAAAAGGAAAAAAAGTAAAATATGCTGGTGTTAAATACTCTGCCTTAATTCACCATATAAATGGGAAAATTTCATACGGTAAACTGAACAAAATGTACTGCTCATAAAAACAGGCATATTTTTAAGTCTACATCTCCAGTGTACAATGTCATGCAGATTTTATCAGCGTTGGAAAACATTAAAGGGGATGAAAAAATGACAATTGAAATATTGAGATGTATGAATATGAACTTCTGCTTTATAGTCAGAAATCCCAACTTCATTTTATTTTAAACAGTAGTCGTTGTAGAGGAAATACTTTAAGCAGTGCTAAATTTCTCCATACACACAATGAATAAGAAGCCTATACCATGCAGTAGCAGACATTAAACTGTATACAGCACATCTGGATACCCATTAAGTTACAGAATCAGGGCTTTAGGCAAGCTGATATCACTACTCTGCTTTGTTACAGATTGATAGAATACTCTAATAGCTTATTAGCAACAAATAGAAATGACTAATTTATTTTTCCTATAATTTTAGTATCTATTTAAAACATTAAAAATATGTACTTAATACAGTTTGATGTTCTGACTGAAAGCAAGTCTGTATTCTGTCAAGTACTAATTACTAGTTTTTGGAATTATTAGCCAGAGATAAATAAGGAAAAAGCCTAGGCATTTTTCTTTATTTTATTTTATTTTATTTTATTTTGCTCCTCACTTTGTTGCAGGTTTCATCATGAATAAACTTATCTTCTACTTCCATGTTCAAGCTAAATTTAGGTAATATCAGTTCTGTATTTACAGTCAGATTGATCCTGAAGAAAACTTATAGTGAGTTTTATGAGAAGGTACAATTGTCCAAACTTTTACATACAATTTAGTCTCACTATAGAGAAAAAGAGAAAAACATGTGTTTTAGCAATATTTATCACATCTTTCAGGCTTAAAACTAAAAGGCACTTCCCCATATTTTAGAACACTTTATTTTTGTAAACTCTAATTTGCTACTTCTCTTCTATGCTGTATTATGCAGGAAATGTTAATCTCAAGAAAGCTTACATTTGCTGTTTCATGTGTTCTATCCACCCTTTAATAATGTATCATTAATATTTTTCACGATACACCTCTGCAGAAATGCACCTCTCTATGAGGAGAACTGAAATCTTTAAGCAGTCTCTGAAAATTTATTTCAGGAAATCCTTGAGAATGATGAGGTCTCCCATTAGCCTCCACTTCTCCAGGCCCCAGTGCCCACAGCAGTTCCTAATAAGTCTTGTTTTCTAGTCCCTTCACCAGCTTCATTGTTCTCTGCACATGCTCAACTTAACAACCTTCTTGTAGAGAGGAGCCCAAAACTAAACACAGTACTTGAGGGGTGGTCTCACCAATTCCACCTGCAAGAGGAAAATTACATCCCTAGTGCTGCTGGCAACATCACTTCTGATGCAGGTCAGGAGGCCATGGGCCTTCTTGAACACCTGAGCACGCTGCTGGCACGTTAGCAGCCAGATCTCAACCAGCACCCCCAGGTCCTTTTCTGCCAGGCTACCTTCCAGTCATTTTTTTCCAAGCCTGTACCACTGCATAGGGTTGTTATTATCCCAAATTTAGATGTTTGATTGTATATACATCTAATATCAACAGAATGATTCAATCTGATTTTAAAAACACATACTAACTGGACAGCGGGGCAAGCAGAACAACTAACAAATTCAGAAGAGTTTCATCTTCTTCCCAGCTATGAGGACAGGTGGTTCACACCAGTCCTTGCAAATCATTTTAGGAGACTGAACAATTTTCAATACATCTGTATTGAAAATTCTATTATTAGAAGCATAGCTTTCCATTGGCTTTTTTTCTTCTTGTTGTAAGTTTAATTTATAGGCTTACTTCCCTAATGAAAATCCTTGGCTTTAAAGGAAGACAAATGAAATAGTTTAAGTGCTCCTAGCTTTTTATTTCTTGGACACAATTTTTCACAGCTCAGTTTAAGTGAGAAAAGTTAATTCACATTTCTATGGGTTTCTGTACAGAACTTCTTCCCCAGAGACAAAAAGCAAACTTAGAATTACATCCATGACATATTTAGTTCCAAAATAAAACCTATAGAAAATACGTAGCAACAATTCATGGCAAAGCATGGTACAGAAGTTTGCCCTGTTGAGTAACATAAAATTAAATTCAGAGGTCACTATTAAGTTGCTGAGATGTGTATTAGTTCCCTCACAAAAGCCCTCACACTTATTTCATTCCTGCTATGAGAGTGTTCCAGTCGGGACTGGACACTTCCAGTAATTGCAACAAAAGTGTGAAAGTGTACTCAGGAGGCTCTGGCCATAGAAGTGAGGGAGAGTCTTCCAAGAAATGAGGATAACACCTAGGACTGCACCTGAGCATTAGAAACACATCCCGCTTCACTGTCAATTGCTTTTACATTTGAAAGTACAAAAATTGAAGACATTTGTTCCTACCAAGTCCCTAGTGGATGTGGCTTTGGATGACCAGACCCCTTGTATCTTTTCCTTCAGACCTCCACTTCACAGTTAGCATTAAGTTTAAGTTATCTTTAACTAGTTGCATTCACTATCTTTTCTGAGAAGGAAAACTCAAAACAATTTTGAAAATTATTTGCAAAATTTAATTCCAAAACACAGCATTGTAGACACAATACCACAACCTATGACATTTTTTGTGCTTCCAGAATAATTTTTCTGGATTTCCTCTCTAAGCAGCCATTGGCAAAGATGATTTCAAGATATCATTTCTAAAACATCAGCGTCTAGAACTGCTGTTCTGCCAGATCTTGATATTTTACCATTTACTATTTCTTTCATTATGCTGTCTTTCTGCCTGGATCATATTTTGAAACGTTGCTAAAGCAATGTAATTTCTTTGTGTATAAAGGCTTCAGCCCACAGAAAATTCTGGTGAATACAGACAACTGCAGAAACATGGGCTTCTCATAGCACATCAGTTCTATCTTTTTTTTTCTTCTCTGCACTGGATTCCCAGGAATTTGACAAGTTTCATCCTGAAAGCTGGGGTAAAACAGTACTTATATCCTCTACTCCATACACGTCAAGGAGTTAAAAGTAATCTGAGGACTGGACTAAGACTCATGAGAAGTATCAAAAAAACCTACACATGATCACAAACCTTACTGCCTTTTATGTTAGTGAAAAATGCCTATTTGACCTTAATATCCTTAAATAATTGTATAGTCAAATTTGTTTTAAAGAGATGGGAAAGACGTTATAAGAATATAATATGATACAATTCACTGAGAACAAGAAATACAGAATTTTACTTATTGATCATTCTGCTTAAAGCATTACAGGAAGATGCTTGAAGAATCAAATGATAAAGTGATGACCATAGTTTAAGAGTTGTAATAAAACAAAGTAGGATTTCAGAAAAATGTATTTATGGTGGTTGCTGGAAATCTTGAATGTGTATAGATTCAGGGATCTCTCAGACTGTCTTTATCCACTGTAGCTATAGTATTGTTTTCTTCTATACTGTATGCAACAGTTTATTATTACCTGTTCTGCTTGTAAAATTTATATAGCACTGAAACAAACATGCAGTAATACATGTTTTCAATAAAGTTTTTCATTTTAACTATTTAATGCTTGAAACTTAAGGCCAATCATACTGAAGCAAAAAGCTCCTTTCTATATAAGTCCTCAATAAAGACAGTATTTTCTGAAGCCATCAAATCCTGACATACAGTTAATCACAGTAAATTCCCTTAGTGTCTCATAAGAGCCTCATTCATACGAAATACCTTCAGAAATGTGTTTCTGGGTGTTTTTCAGCAGAGTTTAATTTCTATATTAGAGTTTAGTCACTGAAAGGACAGGCAAATATTACAGGTATTCTGATTTTTCTTTCTTTATCGTCTCAAAGATGTTCAAGAGACAGTATTTTATCATCTAAAGTGATCGATTTGCAGCTTAAGGCCTTTCTGCCATTTAAGAGATTTCCATTTTTCCAGATTAATTATTTTGTCTGTGCCTGGACTTCACTTGGTCACACACCAGTCTTCATTCTAAATGAAATCCGGATGTATTGGCAGTGTTATAGTATGCAAATCAGCCTTTGTATTAGAATCAATTAATCGAGTCTCAATATCTCTGTGAGAAATTAGTATTTGATTTCAAATAATGTTAATATGAAAGAGTAGATAATGAACTAAGTTAAATACTTTTGCATTCTGTATAAGTATATGGTTGAAAAAAAAAACCCTCTCTGTATATACATATATACACACATTGCTTTAATTCAGGAAAAAAAATAAAAAACAATGAAGGCTGTCATGTAATGAGCAATCATGTCAACAAGAAATAAATTTCCAAATAACTTGTATGATGTGGTACTATAGATTGTACAAGCAGGATCAGTAATTGGCAATAAAATATCAAGCCACAGTTCTCCAGTCTCACTGGCCAAAATAAACATACATACATGACAGTAAACTAAAAAGTTAAGTTCTAATATTTAGTAAGTTAGCTTGTAAGAGAAGAAAAAACATAAGATGCATGAGAATTAGTACAATTCAAAAAGACAGAAAACCCTGTCCCAGGCTGCATTACGGGCCAGGATTTCAAGAGAGGTAATTCTCCTGCTATATTTAGCCTTGACACAGCCTCAACAACATAGACAGTGGGACTGAAATTATCCTCACAAAATTTGTGAATGATGCCAAACTGGATGGTGCTGTTGACACAATAAGAGGAAGGGATGCCATCTAAAGGAACCTGAACAAGCTTCAAAAGTGGGTTCATGTGAACCAGATGAGGTTTAACAAGGACAAGTGCAAGGTTCAGAAAGCCAACTATATCCTGGGCTGCATCAAAAGAAAGGTGGCCAGCAGGGCAGGGGAAGAGATTGTTCTCCTACCCTGCTCTGCCTTTCTAAGGTCTCATATAAAGTACTGCATCCTAGCCTGGGACCTCTAGCACAAAACAGCCACACAGCTGTTAGAATGGGTCTAGAGGAGGGCCACAAAGATGGTCAAAGGACTGGAACATCTCTCTTGTGAAGAAAGGTTGAGAGAACTGGACTTGTCCAGCCTATAGAAGAGAAGATTTTGGGGATACTTCGTTGAAGCCTTCCAATACCTCAAGGTAGTTTATAAGCAGGAGGAAGACCAAATTTTTACATGGCCTGATAGTGATAGGAGAAGGGGGAACATCCTTAAACTAAAAGGGTTAGATGTCAAGTTAGACTTCAGGAAGAAATTCTTTACTGAGAGAGTGGTGAAGCACTGGAATAGGTTGCCCACAGAAGCTCTGCCAGCCCTATGCCCTATCCCTGTAGACATGGCCTGATCTAGTGACTAACAAACCTGCCTACAGTTGGGAGGTTGAAACCAGATGATCTTAAATGTCCCTTCCAACCTAAGCCATTCCATGACTCTGTGATCATGTGCAGTTTTGAGCTTCAAAACAGAAAAAGGAGATTAAGGTATTTAAAAGGGCTCTAAGAAGGACAACAAAACTAGTAAGGGCTAAACAACATGACCTGTGAGGAGAAACTGAGGGCATTTGGCTTGTCCAGTTTGCAGAACAAGAGGTTGAGAGATGACTCTGCAACTCCCTAAGGCCAGGAAGCACAGAGGGAAGTGCTGGGCTCTTCCGCCTGGGAACAGATGACAGGACACATGGGAAGAGCATGAAGCTGCACCATAGGAGTTTCATACAGGACACTAGGAAAAATTTATTTATCATGACAATGGTCAAACACTGTAACAGGCTTCCTAATGAAATGATGGATGCCCATGGCTGTCAGTGTTCAAGAGACATTTGGACAATAAACCCATTAATGTTCTTCTTTTTAGCCTTGAAGTGATCAGGCAGTTGGACTAGATGATCTTTGTAATTCACTTCAAAGTGAACTACTCTATTCTAAAATTCCAGAAAAACTAGAAATCATTAAAAATTAAAAAGATTTTTAAGTGGGATGCTGATAAGTTTTTAGTACAATTTCAGAATTACAAGGATATCCCTTGTAGTTTACTACTAAGGAGTTTCATAGATTTCTCCTACAGTCTGTCAGGCTCAGGCAAAAGTATTAATAAAATGGTGTTGAAAATGATAGTAGATAGTTTTGTTCCTGCAGTCCCTTACTGTTCCAGAACATTACTTCTGAGCACCTCCAGAGAAGCAAAGATGCACAACTGAAGAGCAGGAAGGAAAGCATAAATGAAAAATGAAATAAACTGATCTTCATCCTTATTTCCTTTAAGGTGGAAAATCTTTTATAAATTAGTATTGCATTTTCTTCTTTTACACACTTATATTACTTAAAACGAGTTCCCTAAACTACCTTTCTCAAGAGTTGTGTAGAAGATGGAAAGGTATCACATTTAGAAAGTAAGGGACAGATCAAAATCACTGAATCTTACTTTTGAATGCCAGTGTTTTTAAGAGGAGTAGACAGGAGAGTGTTGAGTCTAATGAAAATGCTTGCAGTTAGAAATTATAACAGTTTCAATGAAAATCTGATTTTTTTTTTCCCATGAGTTTTCTCAGGAGTCATTTTTCTTTAGCTTCCCAGATGGACAATTATTAACAAAAGAAATACAAAATATATCATGACTATTAGAAAAATAAATGCAAGGAATAGATTGTAGACTGCCAAAGGAGGCAAAGTCTGCCTTAAAATTACTGCCCAATATAAAAACTCCAACAATAAGACTAATACATCAGATTTTCACAAGTAGATTTACTTTTCCAATTGTAAATTTTTTCAAAGTAAAATTTAAAGGCTGGGGGAAAGAAGGGTAGTTTAAGCTGTCAGAGAATACCAGATGCTTGTGTCAGAGCTATCTAAGTAATTCTGACTAAGCTGTCATACTTTTGGAAACTGTGTTGTACACAGTGCTGAAAAGCAGAGTACAAGTGCAAAAATGTTGACACTTCCTGAAAACATCCAATTTTTTTTCCACATGTTGATTTAGACAGCAAATTTTTGTTTGACAGCAAATATTAAATTTCTAGGAAATATCAAACTTGGCAAATTCATCACAGTTTGTTGTACTACTTAATGGCAAAAAACAAATAAGGCATACTTCCCAATTAAGCTGGGATTATGGGAAATGGGGTTAACAAGCTTAGAGATCATTAACTCTCCTCTATCTGCCTATGCTGCAAAAACTTTTCTCATGAGAAAAGGCTACTCTCTGTAGTTCTCAAATACAGGTAACTTTGCACACTGGTTTGTTTGTTTGCAGGGTTGGTTTTCTTAAGAAAAGCTTTCGAGTTTCCGACCTCTGTAACATACATTGAAGGCAGAAGACCAAGCCAGCTAGTAGAAACACAGCAGTAGCACAGCAGTAGCACAGCACAGCAAGGGCACAAAGCATCTTTACTGATGACTGCATGCTGAAGATCTCAACATAAAGCACAGCATATTCTCCATCATTGACTGGCCTGTGGAACAGGATGCCTCTGGCAGAATCATGTGGTGATTAAGACACAGACTCTGATAACAACCAAAGACCCTTTATTTAGCTACAGCACAGCTTATATAGCCCAGCAAGTGCAGCTTGGAATTTTTCACTTCTCAAACCTTACGCCTTGCGGCTCCCCCACACATGATTATCAGCTTGCACAATCAGCCACACACAAAGTCAGCATGTACTTCTTGTTGCTACAGTGCTGCTTCCATATTCTTTGATCTCTCTACTTTTTCACTGCTCCCACAGCTTTCTGATGACCAAGGCCAAGAGATCACTGCTGCTGCCTCCTGGTATACTGTCAATGGATCCCACAAGATCACTATTTCCAGATCTGGGACCAGCAAGAAGGCTGGTTACTTCTCAGGGTCTGGAACAGCCCTGAGTAACATGACAAACTGCAGGAGTAAGTGAGCAACAGCAGAGGCTCCTGATAAGAGCAAGAAGGAACATATTTCATCTTTAAGAAGGGCAAAAAGTACAATCCAATTAACTACAGACAGACAGATTTCAGTCCCTAGGAAGTGCAAATCCTCTTATAAGTTATTTCATAGGGTAAATACCCTGAATGAATAGTAACCACACAATATAATGAATATAGACACTAAATTTTAGACAGAATATCCAGATAAACCCAAGGGTGCTGAGGGAGCTGGCAGAGGTGATTGCCAAGCCATTTTCTGCCATCTATCAGCATTCCTGGTTATCTGGAGAGGTCCCACAAGATTGGAGGCTTGCCAGTGTGACTTCCATCTACAAGAAAGGCCGTAAGGAAGACCCAGGGAACTACAGGCCTGTCAGCCTGACCTCGGTATCAGGGAAAGTTATGGTGCAGATGATCTTGAGGGAGATCACACGACACGTGCATGGCAATCAGGGGATCAGACCCAGCCAGCACGGGTTCACAAAGGGCAGGTCGTGCTTGTCCAACCTCATCTCCTTCTATGACTGGGTGATCAGACTGGTAGATGAGGGAAAGGCTGTTGACATAGTCTACCTGGACTTCAGCAAGGCCTTCAACACAGTCTCCCACAGTATTCTCCTGGGAAAACTGGCAGCCCGTGGTGTGGACAGGTTCACTCTTCTCTGGGTGGAGAACTGGCTGGAGGGCCGTGCCCAGAGGGTAGTGGTTAATGGAGTTAAGTCCAGCTGGCGTCCTGTTACGAGTGGTGTCCCCCAAGGGTCAGTTTTGGGGCCCATCTTGTTTAATATCTTTATTGATGACCTAGACGAGGGAATTGAGTGTACCCTCAGTAAGTTTGCAGATGACACCAAGTTGGGAGGATGTGTCAAACTGCCTGAGGGTAGGGAGGCCCTTCAGAGGGATTTGGATAGGCTGAACAGCTGGGCTGAGCTCAATGGGATGAGGTTCAATAAGACCAAGTGCCGGGTCCTGCACTTTGGCCACAATAACCCCATGCAATGCTATAGGCTTGGGGCAGAATGGCTTGTAGAATGTAGAGAGGAAAGGGACCTGGGGGTGTTGGTTGATGCTCGGCTTAACATGAGCCGGCAGTGTGCCCAGGTGGCCAAGAAAGCCAACAGCATCCTGGCCTGTATTAGAAATAGCGTAGCCAGCAGGAGCAGGGAGGTGATCATCACCCTGTACTCAGCTCTGGTGCGGCTGCACCTCGAGTACTGTGTTCAGTTTGGGGCCCCTCACTACAAGAAGGACATTGAGGCCCTGGAGCGTGTTCAGAGAAGGGCAACAAAACTGGTGAGGGGTCTGGAGCACAAGTCTTATGAGGAGCGGCTGAGGGAGCTGGGATTGTTTAGTCTGGAGAAGAGGAGGCTCAGAGGAGACCTTATTGCACTCTGCCTCTTCCTGAAGGTGGGTTGTGGTGAGGAGGGGGTGGGCCTCTTCTCCCTGATAAATAATGACAGGACGAGAGGGAACGGACAGAAGTTGCGCCGGGGAAGATTTAGATTAGATTTGAGGAAACATTTTTTCTCTGAAAGAGTGGTCAGGCACTGGAATGGCCTGCCTAGGGAGGTGGTTGAGGCACCATCCCTAGCGCTGTTCAAGAAGCGTTTAGATGAGGTGCTAAGGGATTTGATTTAGTAGTTCAGTGGGTAGGGATAGTGATAGGAGGATGGTTGGACCAGACGATCTTGTAGGTCCTTCCCAACCTAATGAACCTATAGCATAATAGGTTCCTTAAATTAACCTGTAGCATATAGGTTCCTAATGAACCTATAGCATAATAACCCAATAAATTAGGAAGGACTCACCTATTACCAAAGGCCAAGGCTCACCTGGAACTACACACAGGAGAGACCTCCAACAAGAAATCCTTCCCTAGTGCTGGTCAGCCTTCAAATGTGGACTGGGAGAGGTGGAGCCAGACTCCACACCTTCTGGTCACATAGGTGAATTGCCTTCACCTGTGCTCCTTTGGCTGACTCAGTGCTTGCCTCAGGTGATCAATCAGTGGTTCAGGCTGTGATTCAACAGTTTCCATACATATTTCTATACACATGAAAGATAAGATGATTAAGAATAGTTGATTTAATTCTAGCAGAAACAAACTTGGTCAATCTCTATGATGAGGTGACTGACTGTGTACAAGCAAAGGGAAATAGATTTTGAATATCTTGACTTTAACAAGATATTTTACACAGCTTTTCATAGGCTCCTTATCAATGAATTGGTGAGATTCTGACTAGATGACGAAGATGGGCTGAAAAACAGGCTTGACTTCAGGGCTTAAAGTGCTGTGATAAGTGGTACAACAGCCAGCTGGCAACCAGTAATTAGAAGAATCCCTCTGAGATCAATACTAGGGCCAATACTGTTTGATGTCCACATTAACAATTCAGGATGAAGGGCAGTTTCAGCAAGTTTGCAGATGACAGCAAGGGATGGGGAACAATCAGTATGAAGAAAAAGGCAGCTATTCATAAAGGCCAGAGAGGACTGAAGTCATAGGCTGACAAGAACCTTGTAAAGTTCAACAAAAGCAAACAGGAAGTTTTGCACTTGTACTGTAATACACACATTCACCAGTACAGTCTGGGGACTGGAAAACAGATCTGTAGAAAATAACCTGAGTTCCTGATGGACAGTAAGCTGAATGAGAGCTAGCAATGTGCAATTGCATCAAAGAAAGCCAACAGTAACATTGGCTGCATTTGTCAGGATGAAGTCAACATCTCAAGGGAAGTTAAAAGGAGGACAACCTCAGGTGCTCAAGGATGGAACAAACACAAGACCTTTGAAACAGGGGGAATATGTTTGTTCAGAGGCTCAGGAAAGAACTTATTAATCTTCACAACTGAATAGAAAATAGAGAGAAAATGAGGCCAGACTCTTCATGAAAAGACATGGGAGTAGAATGGGAGGCAATGAATGCAAGCTGGAACAGAGTTAGAAGTATAGGCTTAGAAGTAAAAGTGAAAATATTGCTTTTGCTAAAGGAAAAGGTGTTGGGAAGTTCAAGTTCCTTCAACCTTTACCCTTTCACCTAAAATTCTTTCAATGATTATATTGATTATATTGATTATATTGATTATATATAAAAATCCTAATAAACCACTCATGCAATGTTTAACTAAGAAGTCATGGTAAACCAAAACACAAAGCAATAAAAATTTGAATTTCCTTTTATATTCATTTTATATCTGTTTAACAGTAAAGCCTAGGAGCATTTCAGTTACAACTGGAAGAATCCTTTCAAATTCGTGATAGTTCAAACTCTGTTATTCAAAGGCTGAAAGGACTCCAAGACTTTCTAAGAGTAGCCAACTTATTCAACAAATACTAGAAAATTGAGACTGGATATTACTGGCATTTATTTCTTTATGTATTTAAGAACCAAGGGTAACCGTTTTCTACAAAATATAAGATTTTCAGATTGTTTCTAGAGCAGAAGAAAAGTGTATATTCTGTATATCACTTTTAAGAAAGTGATTGTTCCTACTCAGATTAGTAAAAGAAAAGAAGTACAACAAAAGCAGTTCTTTTGTAAGCAAAAATGATCTATCACTACAGACCCTCAAAGCCAGTTGGCAGACATATTTTGTTATACAAGGTGTGAAAATGAGTACTGACAAGTAAAATTTGAGTTTTGAATTCCCCTTGTCCTGAATATTGTGTACTAAATAAGATACTAGGTATGATAATTATAGATAATCATATTGGACTAAGTATAGAAGTGTTTATTTATTTATTTTTTCATATTTATCATTTCTATCATTTGGCTAGGGCTACAACCAAGCAGACTAAAAGGAATGGTAGCCTAAAAATGTAATTTAGAAGAAAAGAAATGAAAATAGCATGATTGATAGAGAATATATACAGAGCAGAACAAATGCTGGCTGATCTATTGAATTCCCTAAGGCATGGGACACTGTGAAAGTAAAATTACAGTCCCAATTCCAATTTTAGGTCCTGAATATGAAAACAATGCATTAGAGGCATTGGAAAACAAATAACTTGCCCAGCCATTCTTAATAAATGAAGCAGATATCAGTGTAGTTTATTCCTAGAAGTTGTTGTTTCAGCAAGATACCATGCTTGCAACACTGATAGATACATTCTTAGGTCAACACTGAGAAATGCTCTAAAGTCCTATGGTAAAAAGATACTGATTGCATTCTCTATGCTCAGTTGATTTCTATTTACCCTGACAAATTCCACAGAACACAAACTTATCATAAATAATCATTATTTTTTTTAATATTATGAAAATGCAACTCCTTAAAAATCTGACACATCTCAGAAACAAAGAATAATAATCACTTTCACTGCATTACATTGATAATGAGCTCCCTTAAGTCAATGCCTTTACCATATACCTGTTGCTCTATATAGCCAAAGGAGAGCATAGTTTATATAGCACATGGTGGAGACATATTTGAAGCCCTAAAATCTCTAGTGATGTTGGAGATACTGGTGAAAGATAAAGTAACATTTTGTCATCTCGAGTTAAAAAACTTCTCACTGAGGAGATAGAAATATCTATAGAATAAAACTGCTACAGAAATAGAGGTAGATTATTTTGTTTGTTTGTTTATTTGTCAATTCAGATCCCCAAGAATAACTTGGAAATACGCATTAAAGTAATTAAAGTAATCTACTTAAAGTAATTCAATATCCAGTTTGAAAAGCATTGCAAAGAAGTTTACATGACAAATTTTTAATTGCAGAATGTTACTAAAAGTTAATAATAAACGGGTAACAAAGGTAATAAAGAAGTGTAAAGGTGTTTTCAGTAGGTATCAAATATGCAGTGAATGAATAACAACCAGAATCATTTGTTAGGTTGAGTCACCTATATAATGGAGGTTACACGTGAGGAATGGAAGTCTGATATAAATGCAAGAGCACTATTTGATTGAAAGATCAAGGACACATGTTCTTAATATTATGTATAAGAAAATGGAAAACAAAAAAGAGTAGCTCCTACTTTCACCATTATTACCCCAATAGAATGACTATGTTTGAAATACCATTAGCATAAAATTAATGATGTAAAAGCGATACTCTGGCTTCAAAGTATACACTCATTGAGAGAACCTCTAACACTAATGAACCCAATAACTCCAACTCCTCCTATTTTCCAGGAGACTCAGTTTTTATTTCCTACATTTATTCAGAGTCTTATCTTCCTGGCTGTTGTCAAATAGATGTCTGTACAGTACCAGCTTCTGTCATCACTTCAGACAGCATTGCCAAAAGAAAAGAAGCTTGTGTTGTTGCAATATGATTTTTGAAATCTCTGGTATACAATGCACAATGACCTTTACGTTTCAGACTGAGAATGCCCACTGGCAAATTTGTAAAAAATAATCTTTGCTTTTATGTGAGCGTAATAGATCTGATGTGGTAACTACTAAGAACCAGCATATACAGAGCACAAGAGAATTGTAAGCAAGCAATAATATATTGAGCATAGTCCATGCAAAACCTTGTCCCAAAAGAAAGACTTTTAAAGGAAATAAAACTACTGAAAAACTGTGAACAGCTCTGAATCTATTCTTACATAGTCACATATTAAGTATTTACAGCTGTTATAAATTTAGACTATGACCTTGATAATGCACATGCTTCCCCTGTAGTGTGCTATGAGACGTGCATTTCAATAATGATGTTTATAGAATATTTATAGAATATTTCATTACATATACTAAAACTTGTAACAACTATTTGTGTAGAATACATGTACAAAAATAATATAATGTGAGATAGCAGTGCAAATATATACTGAAAAGCCATTAATAAGAGGAATTGGTTATCTATTTAAGCTGGTGGCAAAGGTTTATATACAACACTTAACAAGAAGAGCTAAACTACCGGCTTCATCTGTTGCTTTAGTAACCTTTTGTAAAATGAATTTCATTACCTTATGGGCTAGCAGCTTGCAAAACACTTATTTACGGCACCATAATCCCCAGTCCTAATGCTATTAATGAAATTATTGATTTGAATGTAAATTTCAGTCTAAGCAGTACAGGATTCAGTGGTAACAAACTAGGAGAATTAATACATTAACCCATGGAGATGGCTTTATCATTACACCTGCAAAATTAAATTTCTTAGTAAAAACTGAAAAAATATGATGTATAAATAGAATTTAAATTTGAAACTCTGATCCTATAAGATGATCTGGAGTACAAAATTTTATATTGCTTCAGAATTTATTAACAGAATTACCATTGCACAATGAAAAAATAACAAGAGCAAGTGTAGAGTCTTGCACCTAAGGAGGAATAACTGCATGTATCGTACAGACTATAGGACAAGCTGCTGGAGATGAGCTCTGCAGAGGACCTCAGGTTCCTAGCATAAAACAGGTAGGCCATGAGCCAGCAGCGTGCTCTTGTGGCTGAGAAGGCCAATGGTATCCTGGGGTACACTAAAAAGAGTGCAGCCAGCAGGTGGAGAGGTGTTCCTCTCCTTCTACTAACCCCTGGTCACTCCACATTTAGAATACTGTGTCTCTTTCTAGGCTCCCCCATTCAAAAAAGAGATCTCCAAGAAGGAGTCCAGTAGAGAGCCACAGAGATGACAAAGGGCCTGGAGCATCTCCTGTATGAGAAAAGCTGAGTAATCTGGGCCTTATCAGATTAGGGACAAGAAGTCTGAGGCGGGATCTGATAAAAGTTTATAAATATATAAATGGTGGTGGGAGGGTGGGTGTCAAATGGATGAGGCCAGGCACTCCTCAGTGGTGAGCAGTGACAGGACAAAGAGCAATGGCCTAAAACTTGCACATAGAAAGTTCCATACAAACCTGTGGAAGACCTTTATGATAAGGGTGATGGAGCACTGGAACAGGCTGACCAGAGAGGTTATGGAATCTCCATTTATGGAGATATACAAGACCTGTCTGAACACCTACCTGTGTGATCTACTGTAGCCTGCCTTCCTTGGCAGGTTATTTGGGCTCAGTGACCTCTTGAGTTCCCTTCCAATACCTGCAATTCTGTGATTTTGTGATACTGTGAAAATACAGTGTTTTAAGGTATGTAGTGTGAAATATACTAGATTCTCCACAACAATAGAAGATACCGAAGAATAAGGCACTGTCACTGTAAATAATTACAACACCCAAGGCTCTTTTTCTCCTTAGTTCATAAAACTTTTACTAAAAGTGACAAAAGTGCTGGCTAGTGATCAGTGTGTGGCTTATTTCCTTCATGAACCCTTAATGCTGTAATAGCTCCTCACATCACTCTGAAAGGAACATGACACTCCTTAATGTCTTTGATGTATCTCACATATCTGTCATACCTTTCTCTCATGTCTTACTAAGAACAGAAACAAAACAGCAATTGCCTGTTTTTTCTGAAATGTTATCTATATACCTGTGCTACTGCAGTCAAAGGTAGTTGTGGATGCTTAACATTTCAGAAAAATTAGATTCCATTTCAGTTTAGCCTTCTTAGAAAGAAAGTACTTATAAAAGAAAGTTAAGGTAAAAGAAGAAAAAGTTCTTAGTAAATAAAAGACAGCTTGGGTGCTCCTTACATTTTAGTAAATTAAAGCTGTCCCAAAGGATAGTCATGATTATACTATAGTATCTTTGTTAACAGCTCATAGGGATCCACCATTATAAAAAACAGACATTATTTTCCTTCTTGTCCCACTCAATAAATCTGTCCACTCCCCAGAAAATGTGCCTTAGCAGCAGTGCAATCCAGTGAGTCACTAACAAGATGATACACCTGAGGTCAACCAAATCACTCCTTAATACAATAATTGCATCTCAACTTGGCAGTCAATCACCTATCATTCCCCCCAAATGAATAAACAAAACTGCAGGAGAAGATAATCCTTGGCACCAGCTTTCTCTAAAATGGTGGCAACAGCTGGTCCAGCAGATGCTCCTCAAGTGACTCAACACCTGTGCATTTGCATTTCTGCAAAAAGCCATATTAATAGATATTTCTTTCCTCTTTTCAAAATCTTGCAATGTTCATAGCTAAAATCTATGGATTTTAAGGTATCTAAATCTATGGATTTAGGAGAACCTTATAACGCCTTTAAGCTTCTAGTGATATAATCCCTGTACTGCACAATTAACATTTGTTATAGACTTGATATTACCTTAATATCCCTGATATCCTGTAGGACTGTAACTTCTGGCAAAGAAATGCAATTAACCAATAAGACCAAGTTATTATGAATAGATGAGATACCTGTACATGCATGCACTTTTTTGCTAATTAAAACTCTCAAGAGCTTTTAAATTGGCAAACACATACCTTGTTATTAGTATATATGACTTTTTACTTCATGAATAGAACAGTGTTTGGTTATCTGGTGATATTTTAGTATATTCTAGTATATACTATTCTATATACTAGAATATATATAGTATATTCTAGTATATACTAGAATATACTATCTAGTATATACTAGTATACTAGAATATACTATCTAGTATATACTAGTATATACTATATATACTATTCTAGTAGGGGTTTTGTAAAACTGTCTGACTAGACAAATACAAAAAGACTGTGCACATTAAAAAATCTTTTGTCCTTAGATATTCTTGCAAATCCTATCAGTGCAAGGAAACAATCATTCACAACTAAAAAATCCACCCATACAGAAATATAGTAATTTCAAAATATAAATCTCATGTACTCAAGCCTATAAAAATTATGAAAAATACCTACTTCATACTTTTCTGATCATCAGAAATATGTTCCAGTTGGGATTCTAGGACACAATGATAATGTTGTTTAACTTCACTCATCTGTATTGGAACTGCCCATTTTCCTACTAATATCTCTATTACAGATGAGTACTTTTGCTCCTACTGTTTTCATACCTGTGTATCTCACCATTATTATTATTATGGAAAATACCTACCAGAGGATTTCTTAAGATTTAAAACAAATTAGGCCAAGAGAAGGTCACGAAGAAGATCATGAAGAGGCAGTCTCTAAATTCTTCATTTCTTAGAATTGAAATCTTCTTACTTTCTACTTACTTTCTACTTTCTTTCCTCGGGGGAGGAGGGGGGGGGGGTGGGAGGAGTAGGGGTTGGTTTTGTTTTGTGGGTTTTTTGTAGGGTGTTGGGTTTTTTTATGTTCATTTGTTTGTTATTGTTCTTATTATTTATTTATTTATTTATTTATTACTATAAGATTTTGAAATCCCTGGAAAATACTTAATCTCTGTGTTAGCAAAACATAGTAGCTATTTTCTGTGCTTGTAAATAGTGCCTGAACTCAGTTGCTCTCCAAAATGCTCAATCAGTATTGCAATAAGCTGCGACCTGATAGCCACAACAATTTAGTTCTTATTTGTCATTTTCAGTATTTAAAGTTAAACATGAGAATGTAAATTTGAAGCTATGCTTTGAACTTTGATTTCTTATTACTTTATATCTAATTTCTGGGATAAATTTCAAATTATTTCACTTAATGAATAGAACCCACTGAACTATATAAAATAAGACTATATAAATATGGTTTTCTTTGTGTAGGTAAATAATAATTAAAATTATTAGTAATAGCAAAATTACTTTTTAAAAACAGTGTAATATATAAAGAACTCAATTAACTATTTCCTATAATACTCTCACAAAGAAGCCATCTCTGACAGGTGATACTTCTGAAAAGAGATAAATGTATATTTAAAATGAAAAAGAAACAAAATTGAATGTTTGAGGACAGAAATATCTTGACACAGAGGGAAATGAAATGTCTTTCTTGAGTTCTTAATGTTAACTTCCACCTTACTATGAGAATGCAGGACATCACAAATGAAAAATGGAGCTAAGGTGCCTGGAATCCTACAGGGTACTTCTAAAAGCAATGAGGCCCTTAACCCTATTAAGATTGTCCATTATTCATTTAAGGACTTCTGCTTTGAAAATATATGAACTCAATCTGTGACAGAAGCTCTGTCCCAAATATTTCCTTCCTATCTGTTCGCTGACAGAGACACAGTGATTGTTAGCCAGTATCTAGACTTTCAATGACCTCTCTGTTCATGAAAGAACAGCGTCTTGTTAGTTCTCACACTTCTTGCTGATATTGTTAAAATAGGTAAAGAAACAATTGAAACAGTTAGCCATGAAAAGATAAGTATGTCAAAGGAGACAAGGCCAGCTCAGTGATGTGGCTAAAGCACATTCCAGCATTTAGACAAAGTAAGAATAGCAGAGTTAAGGAAGGAAAATAGCTACAAAGCACTCAGTGTGAAATGCTTCTCTGTAAAAATTAAACATTTATACAATATATTATAATGTTATGAATCAGCTTTGGCAATGTTTATCATATTCTGTCAGAAAATATATTTTCTTATCTTTAGGAGTAGCAGTAGTCATTCTTTCCTTTGTAGCAGTGTATCTCATGTTGACTGTCAGTTAAATAGTTAATTAAACAATTTACAGTATCAGTCTGAAATTATAACAATGGTGGGAAAATCTAAACCAGGAAATGATTATATTTTGATGTTCATATAGCAGTTATTCCAAAAATGAAAATTAAGTTTATGAGAAAAAAATTCATTCCCTATGTATTTTTTTCCCTTATGAAAATGTAAGTTTTATAGTAAAATTTTAAACACTAGAAGCAACCCTATTCCTCATCTCCAATTGGAACCATACTTAATCATCAAAAGATTCATTAGCTCCCACAAGAACTTTCAAAAGTGTTCAAGGAGGTGCCAGATGCTTAATGAATTTTATTTATAATATCACTTAGTACCTGTATAGATCTTTAATACTTTCATTAAGCATGACTCTAAGTCTCATACTCTCAGGGCACTTGAGCATCTAATTCAGTGGAATTCCTATATTATTTGAATACTTTGAAAATGTTTTTCCTAAACTTTCATTAGTTTTTAGTGATACTGGAAAGTCAAGGTAACTTAAAAAGAGTCTAAATTTGAACATTTTCTGAAAATGAAAGCAGTACAATTGTCTGCAAAGCCTGAGAAATCGAATCATTTTGGATTCTTGCAGAACTAGCCCTGCGTTTTTTTTTTTTTTTTTACTATTATTATTATTTGTCATTCCTTTGTTTGTTTTATTTTATATTTCAAGAATTACTATTAAAAGCGGGTTGTTATCAGAGTATATACAGGAGGCAAACTTTTCTAATTTATTTCCTGCACACGGAATGAAAACATGAACCTTAGACAATTTGTTCAGTTCTTCATCTTTGCCTCCTCAGAACATATATAAGTAACTCATTTTAAATTATTTGTGAAGGGAATAGAATTTATGCTTGATTTTTAGTCAACAAGGAGCAAATCATTTCCTTCACATTCATGAGATAAGTAAAAAAGAATATTAATGTTTCCTCGGAATGTGATGAAAGTCACTTCAACTGAGAACACAAGAAAAATCCCCATTAACTATTTAAGACCTTCAGTGGTTAAGTAATAAGAAAAAAGAAAAGGCAAATATTTTAATCTTGAGATACTCTATCTAAATAGCAGCCACTAAGCTTGCCTAAGTAGTGGTTTCAAAAGCATATCTACTCATCATCACAGTGATCTGGTGCTGGACCTTACTGTTCTTAGATTAGGCATGTTTTCAGTGTAGTTTCTCACCTGTTGAGAGGTGAATAATAGGGTATATCTATACAACAAGTGCATTTTGAAAAACTGTTCACGTGGTACATAAATTCTGTCTCTCACTAAGCATGACCAATTAACTCTGAAAATTTCTGTATGATTCCACCCTTGAATGCAGATATCAAGGATCAAACTTGGATCTATAAAGATTAATGAAGCAAAAATACTTCCCAATCATGAACATTATCAAATAACATACACCACTTAGAAACAATTTAGATGAGAACAGTTAGAATGATTAGAGTTTTAGAGAACATTTTTAGGGGACCAGATTACTTTAAAAATCCTAAAAAGACAGAAAGAATTGAGCCAACAGTGCAGGAAGAAAATTGCTGCAGCCTACAAATACATGACTATACTTAATTTCATCTGTATGTCCACAGTGTACTGTGAAGTACAGAATGAGAAATAATAGCCACAGGTAGTAAAACCAGAATCAAGCCTGAAATCCAGTTTGGAAAATAATGGTGAAAATAAATTAGACTGAAATGATTTCTCAGGAATCTCCATTTTACCAGTTTAAAAATTTGAACTATGCAGAAAAGACTTCATTCTGTTAGTTTAAGATTCTTGAAATACTTTAAAAAGCAAACAAACAAACAAACAAAACGAAGTGAAAAGATGGGGTGATGCATCCTCCACAATTTGGCAGAAGCTGCTATTGGCTTTCACACACAGACAGCATGTATTTGGGTAGGCCTTTCTACTGTTTTTTTTTTCATTTGTAATTGATCTTCAGATAGCTTCAGAGAAGATCCATCCACCAATATTTGGATGAATTCAAGTGACTGTATTCCTGTAACATTTTCATTTCATGAGCACAGGCTTGTCTTTTGATCTTTTCTGGATTTTTATTACAGGTACCACTATTTCATTAATCTCTTGTATTCATAGTGCTAAGTACCCTGTTCCATTATTCCAGCTATTCTACTACTGGGATCTGGCAGATTTAGAAAAGAGTGGGACCCTGGAAAAACTGCTATATCTTTCACAACTCTGCAGAAAAAGGCAGTAGGCAAAATTCACTAAACTACTTCAAAGATGAAATACTACATTCTATAACAACTACATCTTGGGAGTGTGGTCAATTTAGAGAACTGTGCATATCTAAATTCTTTCTATCTGAGTAGGTGAGGCTGAGCAGCCTCAGCATGGGATCCACAACAAGCAACTGGCAGAACAGGAAGCACCAGTTCATTAAGAGGAAGTACTGTACTGCCCAGAAACTCATTTACAAAAACAGAACACCTCAGGAGCTTCCAACATAAGACTCCATTTCACTGAATAACAATGCCTTCAGTTTACAATAGGGCAACACACCGAAGAGTTTTTCTTTATCTTAGAGAAATTCTCATGCAGCTGCCCTGCTTGACTCATTTGTAGGTCTTTACAATTTCTATCAACTATTAGGAACACGAGTACACATCAATTTAGTGGAATGATTAACTAAATTAGAGGTGGATACTAATTTAATTTCTACTGAAGCTGCAAGGAAAAAAAAGGGGGGGTAAGAGAAAAAGCTTTTATTATTTTCCTGCGCACCGTCATTAACATTTCCTTTCCTTCTCATGAACCTCAGAATTACAGATATAGCCTGCCCTAAGTTTTGAGTAGGCAGAGTACTCTTGAAAAAAGTCCTGTGTGTTCTAAGGGTGGCATTGAGGATATGGAACTGAGCCAGAAGATTAATAAAAAAAAACCTCCTAACCCTGATCTCTCAAGTGACAGTCAGCTAGGACTCTGGAAACTTATTTCAGTGTGTGAACTTCCAGAGTAAAGTCCCGATTTCACTCTGTTTTTGAGAAGGGAAAATGTAATACCTACTGCCTTCAACTTTTCATGATGCTGCCCACTATTCTAACATGATTTTTTTTGGTGAAATTTTCATTGAGTGCTTTTAAAGCAAAGTGATTTTTTTTTAATCTGGAACAGTACTTTTATGAAGCAGCTGCATTAAGATCTTTAGGTTCCAGAAACTTAAGATTCAGTAAATACATCCAGCCATTTAAACCACGTCAGTTTTTGCACAAGAGAAATTGGAACAACTTTGGCCACTAGGTTTCCATTAAAGTACAGAAGTGACACTGATAAGATTACCCTTGCATCAGAAAGGCATTCAATTAAAAAACAAAAATAAATTAGCCTCAATTTTCTTAGAAAATGTACCTGATTATAATTATCTAATCTGTGACCTTTAGGGACTCCAGTGCTTGTGTAGTCACCAAAGCCCTCCAGACTATATAAAATACATGTAAAGGATGTCTACCATGAACTTAAATGAACTTACATCTCTGTATGTGAAAGAAGCTTGAAGATGCCCTTTCTAATAAAATCATTTATGTAGAGACTTGTGAACAGACGCCCTTGTTCATAAGTTGTTGTGCAGAAGCTTGTACATTCCTTTCCACTCAGCCTGTATACTCACTCTCACTGAAAAAGTTTTAAGTTACAAAGGTCTAAAGATAACTTGAACTTAAGAACTTTGGACTAACTGCACAAGCCTAATAGGTCACATACAAAGGGGAACAATTAATAGGTAGACCAGGAAGTAGGTAACCTCTGAGTACTTCAGGCAATGAGGAAAGTAGGAAGGGATGGTGTGTTTGGGAAGTTAGGATAAAAGGGAATCTGCAAAGTGCAATACAAGCCTATTTGAGCAAAATTTTCCCAATAGTATTTTAAAAGTACTTTAGGATCGTGATCTCCAAAATGAAATGCAGCTTCTGTCCCGTGTAAGTGCTTTTCTGAAATATAAAATGCATAGATTTTAAGATTTCCAGGCCAAGAAAAGGAGTCTTCATTCCTGGTCAAAGCATTTCAACAGTGAGGCTAATAGGCAACTTCTTTTTATCCTACAGGAGCAGATTTATGGAAGGAATCTACATCAACCTGTGTGTGCTAGGTATATTTTTAATATGCCATCTAGACTCGCAAAAGAAACATTAAAATCTGAGATATATGCAGACCTTGTCACAGAACCATGACCATCATAGGGCACTGAAATAATAAAACTTATTGTGCTTGGATGCTTTCTGATATAGCTGCACACGCTTAGACCATATATTAACAAATTCTGGCTACCTTTCCTGCTTATTACTCTTCACATAGCCATTGCTATGCCAGCATAATGGCAACAAATGTATATTTACAAGAAAATGACTTCCCTAAACAGCACTGTGATTTACTTTTGCTGTTCATGACTTGAATTGGCAGACTGATAAGTAATTAAAATGTGCAGAATGCTGTCACTCTCTATGAAAAACTACTAGCTTTTACCATTACCCAGTAATGAATTTTGTATCAAATACTCAGATTAACTGAGAATTAAACAAAACAAACAAGAACTAAAGTTAATGCCTTTAGAATTACAAACTGGCATGGGGTGGAGTTGTTTTTATTTTGCTTTTTATTTTGTTTTTAAACAATGAGCCTATTGCTTATAGAAAAAATATATAGGGAAAAGTGCAGGTTATCTTATGATAGGGATTGCCAATAAATTACTTCAAAATAAGATGCACTGATGGCAAGGAAATCAACATACTGGTTGTCACTATAAAGTAATACTGAGATATTAAAGTGTAACTGAAGTTACATGCAGGTATACACACGGATGTCTACATACAGTATTAAACTTTGGCTGAGCTATGTGCAAATCTGCACTGTTCTGTTTATGGAAATTTAGCATCACTCAAAACTTAACAGTCAGCTGAAATTTGATAGGCAACTTAGAACTTACTACTTTCCCTTAGTAATTCCTCTGTTTTAAAGCCAAACCTCTTTCTTACACTTCCAGTGCTCATAAAGTTTTGGTTGTTTTTTTTTTTTTGTTTGCTTTTGGAATGTGTTTAGAAAGGCAACTGTATGACTGTAATGAACATGATTATGTCTATCTAGTAAAAATACACACTTTTCAGAAGATAATTGAACTAATTTTAAAAAATAGAGTTACAATCATGACAGAAGAGGCTTCTTCCTGAATTTCTGAGCACTGAACAACCGAACACTAATTCATGATGCTGCTTTTAATTCTAGAGGACTGGAGTTAGAATTATAGAATTAGATTGGAGTAGGCCTTCAAGATCATCAAGTCCAAACATCAATCTGACCTACCAAATCCTTTCACTAAGCTATTTAGCCTATCCAGATACCTCTGCAAAGCCTTAAGCAGATCTATGGTCCAGCCCAACCTGGTGTTGTAAGCAAATCTTTGGAGTCTTATCTCTATCCTCTCATCCAGACAATTGATAAAAATGTTAAACAAAACTGGCCTCGTCATTGAGCCCTGGGAAACAGCACTGGTGACAGGCTGCCAACTCTACTGAACTCCTTTCTATGACTTTTAGATCCCAGCTGTGATGAAATGACATACTTCACTTCCAGAAGCATATTAGAAAAAGAGAAATCTTGGCATTCACTCTGCTAATCACTGTTAATTTTCTCTATGAAAAAATGTTGGATCCTTATGTAAAAGATCCTGAAATAAAGGTAAGTGATGAAAGAGAGAACCACTAGAATACAGAAACAGAAAGCTTGAGACAAAAGCCAAAAGCAGGACCAAAATATCAAAATGATTAAGTAGCAGAAATCTATTGTTCTGTTAGAGTATGGAGCAGTTTGCATAAATTAAATGAGCAAGAAAGAAAAATACACGAGTGCTGTAAGTATGTCTGTGACCACAAAGACAAATAGGAATTTGATCTGGGTGAGAAAGTTCATAAGAAATGCAGAAACCTGTTGTGGCACTTTCTCCCCACAAACAAATCCTTATTGATAAGGATGTTCATAATAATAATGAAAAGCATTGTACTTACAACCACACCATGCATAAATTTTTATAAGTTTACAGAAACTAAAAACAGCATAAATAATAAGAAATGATTCTTTCGCACATCAGATAATCAAATCTACCACTTGTGGTATAGCTCGGCTATTTCATTTTATAAGATCCAAAACTCTTCAAGTAATTAACCTTTAAAAAATTATAACTGGCATGAGTCTTTGTAGATTGTATTTTAGCTGAAGTAAATATCTGAGGATAAACTGCAACTTTCAAATGGCACTGGGAGAACTGTTAGATCCTTATAAATGTCATGATACTTCAGTCCTGTGGAAGTCTTCTGTGTTTGTCTTACTTCATCATTTCTATCCTCACAATATTTATAGAAAGATGGCAGGTGAATTTAGAGATTAATCCATTAGACTGTACATGCTTCGATTTCAAAGTTTGTTAATTTTCTTTCTCCTTTGTCAGTTTTAATTTGTCACTTAAACCAAAATGAAATAATTGCACTAATGTCTATGTTCTGTTGCACAGTCCAGGTTTTAGAGGAGGTATAAAATTGTTTTTTTTTATTCAAATGACATCAGTTAAATGATTACATAGTAACACATATTGAGACAGGGCTCCTGACAAGTCAAATTAAATCAAAATCAAAGTTAGTTCAACTACAATTTAGTGTTTACACACACTGGTAACATCTGTTGTAAAATACCTGTCAGGCTACCATTTGTAAATTACTACAGTTGTAAAATACTACAGTTGTATGTTATCATTGCCTTTGAAACCAATGACAAGAAATTATAAGCAGTGAAACTCTTTAAAATTTTTGTGATGCCTTTTCCTTCTAGTAAGTCACTACCACTCTTAAAGAAATAAGGGCTTTACAAAGCAACTGTTTTTCACATTAATATTCTATGCCATGATTAGGCGCAAAACTATCAAAGTCATTCTAACCTTTCACAACTCTCTTTGGCTGTTTTCCCACATTAGTCATAAAAACAGTACAGAGACTACTTCTATTCATTCTTGTACAGTTATAAAAACAAATTATAACACTTAATTCACACTCAACAACCTTAGAGAAGAGACTGCAAGCAAAGGCATTCTTACAGCTTTTGTAATATAGAATTCAGAATTTGGAATTCAGATTGAATTCCATAGCTAACTCACATGGATAATAAAAATAAAATCTTCCTTTCTGAAAACAGCTATGAAAAAAAAAGAACCAAATATTAATAAGAGTATCTCAAAATAAATGACAGAACTCTGATACTGAGTTGTATCATTGCAAGTTTTACTGTTGCAGACAGAGGGAGGCTTTCAAATCCATTTAAAAATGAAGATAAGCAGATAGAACCATAAGATCTTTTATTGAGATATCTAACCTTGACAGAAAATAGACACTTTAATCATGCTACCTGGAGCTCTTACATACTCAGTGATCACACTGGTATTAATATGTTTACTTTCATGAGTTATGCATAAAATTAAGAGTAGTTGAAATGACACTGATTTCTAATGTGATTTTCGCGAATATCAGTTAAACCTGTGATAAAATTTCTATTGCCTTTAGTAGAATCAAAGCTGAATCTAGAAGTGACTCTCTAAAAGAGGCAACTGATATTTTCATGATTAAAAATATTTGTGTTACTTGCGAACTGAACAAATTAAGCTAAATGAATTGTCTCTGCTGACTTAGGCTCCCTGGGTCCTCTTCAATTCATGCATCTGGATATGCTGTGTAACAGTGTTGTTTAGGGAGAAAACGTTGTCACAGAACATCACAATTCAGCTTGTGATACTCTCCATAGTAGCTGAACTGGTCTTGTCAGTTGCAGTTCATCCATTGATTTCACCAGGAGCCAAGAATTAAAGAAAAATAGATATTTGTTCTCGCTGCTCTGGAATAATGGACCATTCTGTGTTCAAATCCAGAAGAAAGAATAAATAATCTCTATTTTTGAGATTATTTAATGTTCTGTGAGATACCAAACTCATTCCAAAAAGCAAGGATACCATGGAGTAAAGACTTGAAGTGACTGGTTCAATTATCCAATATTTGTATCCTGGGACACACACACAGCACTCACACTCATCTTTTCTGCACACCACATCCTCAGATCCCCCTGTACGTATGAGCATGGATGCCCTGCCTACTTCAATATGCCAGGTCTGTTCTGAGGCTCTCACTACTTGTCTTCTAATCCAGCTTAAAGTTTGCCAGCAAATACACTCATATGCCCCATACACTCCAGTTTTGGGGAAGATTCTGACACTTGCTTCCCCCCAGCAGCTGACACCAACTACGTGGGCTGTGACTTGCAGCTCCAGTTGAGCCACAGTTGCAGAGCCGACATTCACCTCACACACACTCTCTTCTCAGTAGCTGGTTTAGGAAGCATGCAGCTCTCCCTCTGCAGTGGCAGGGAGTAGAAGAACCTCACTCCAAGAGCCAGAACCATGGACTGTGTTCATCTACATTCCTCATTTGGTTCCAGTAGCTGGAACCCAGTTCATTCACATCAGTCCCCCAGGAGCTGGCACAAAGTCTATAGGACTGTTTCAGATCAGAAAGCTATATCCCCCACCCCAACTGCTGGCACCAGGACTCTCATTCACTTCAGGAACTGTCATTACAGTCCACAGAGGCCTACACCCGCTATCTGACTCTAGTATCTGGCTAGAGATTCCACTCACACACACACAGGTATCACATGTAGCTGGCATGCAGTGCCTGCAGCATGTATTACACATGGGGGAAAGAGTGCAAAAACACACAGAAGGAGGTGAGAAAAGACTTAATGAAAAAGGATAAACAAAAATATGACAGACTGCAGCGATCAGGCATGGGGCTTGGCCACACAGGTGCACTGACACCAGATCACAACTACACACGGCCAACCCTTGTATACCCTTTCCTGCCTGCCCTCCCCTTTGTTCCTGCTCCCCCTGCACATTCCATGGATCTTCAGCGACCTGCAGTTTCCTGCACCCTCTCAGACCTAGCACCACCCTGATTCACAGTCTTATCAGCTGCAAAGTCCTGGTTATTCTTCTGCTTGTAGTTTGATACCCATCAGCTAGTGTAACTAGGAGGTTTGTTTTTGTTATTCTCTCCATTTTGCTTTGGCAAGCTTGTGTGTCAGCATTTTGCTTTACAGTTCCCCCTTCTTCTCTTCATCCCAATTCAAGTGTCCTCACTCAGACAACCTTGCTTAAATCAATTTTCCTAAATTTAGTCTCTTTCCTTATCAATTACTACAACTGACCAGATTTATACCTAGTCATTGTCTCCCAGTTCAGAAGTCTTCAATCAGACAACCCTGGTGGGATAAACATTTCCACATTTTCACATGCCTTCATGCATTATTGTGACAGACCATACTTGGTTCCCATCATTGCCTGCTTTCTTATTATCCCTTTTTCCATTGCAGAAGGTCCTTAACAAGACACTGTAGAGGAGCAAAAACTCTCCTTCTACATGCCTTTAGACATCTTAGTTTTACACCAGGAAGATTTCCTCATATACATCATATTTAATACAACAATTATATAAATAATTACAGGATTAAAGTAATGCTATTCTTTAATGATAATGGTTGGCTTTGAATACTATTATTTCCTCTTTAGTATATAGATACTATCTGCTAGTGTCTGGTTGGAGAGGAATTTTTTTTTATTTATCACATTATATTCATCGTAGGTAAGTTTCCCAACCATGGGATAATTACATGTAAGTTAAACAAATACAATGAACCATAATGAAGATCAAGAAAGGATGACAATGGATCCCTAAATAATTGGTGGTCATCAGCTCCTAGTTGTGTTTGTTTTTTTTTTTGTTCAGTCCCATCAGATTCACTTTATAATGAACATATATATTTGATTAATTACATTGCATGGCTCTGTGATTTGACAGAATTTTTATCTTTCTCCTGCACATACATAGTATCTCTCCATTATATTCAAGAGGGGATACAGAGTCTTGAACTCAGCTAGATACATCTCTGAGTCACAAAGCAAAGTACAGAATTTATGTGCATTCCAAATAAAAATGCTCAGTTAAGGGCTATTATTCCAAAAATAAATACATAGATAAATAAAATCGACTTTTCAACATACTGTGTTTATTTTGCTAGTGAACAACAAGATTAATCTCTACAAGACCATTCTTTATGAAAAACATTACTTAAAAACAAAAAACAAAAAAACCCTCTCTTTAAAAAGGCATATATTAATTTCACAGGGATAAGAAAAGATGCGGTGGGCGTTTATATCACAGTTCCATATATTGTAGCCTTTTATTTTCAGGAATTAAACTCAAAATTTGCCTATCTCCTCTAATTCATGTTTGAAAGCAGTGACTATTTCCTACATCAAGGTTATCACAGTGTGTTATACTTCAGCTTCCCTTCACTTGTCATCCATCTGTCTCTGAAACTTCCTCTTAGCAACTGAGATATGATTTCTGTGTGGCTGTTCATACCAGTGTGCAACAGCTGAGCTGAAAATTTCCCTCTGCTATAGGTAGCTCCTCAGCAGCTGAAGTAGGTGATTTATCCAACTGCAAGGCCTTAAAAGGATCTTTTGAAAGATTATGTTTTAACTATCTAGACGAGCTCAATGCACTTATATAGGACTTATGGCATTTAAATTTACATAAATCACACAACTTCTCTCTACGGTATGTAGTTTACCTATCAAAATTTAAATTTGGTAAAGCAATCAGCATAAAAGTAATATATCAACTTCAAAGTGGTGAGATAGAAGCTAAATCTAAGTGTACACACCTAAGGATGAAAAATAGAATTTAACAGTCACTCAATCCAAGTATCTTTCAGTAGTAGAAGTTTCAGTGGGACAGGTGATTCAGACATTCAAGCAGAGTACCTAGTTTGTAAGAGTCAGTGTTCCTGGGTCAAGAAAACTTCAAAGATCCACTTTTCAGAGACAACAGTGAAAGAAAGAAAATGGCTCTGGTTATATAGGGAAGGGATTTTTATTTCTGTATCTCTTCTTGATATATAAGTAGATGTAAATATAACCACCAGAATCAAGGACCTCCACAGATCTCCATTAGAAAAATGAACATTTTAATAGTTGAACAGAGCACTGTAACACTGAGGCTTTTTCTAGGTAGACTGTATTAAAAATGAAGATTTTTCCACAATGTTTTTCTTCTCTGGACAATCTGAGGTTAATCAGTGAGAGATAGGTGCCAAGGTAGCTTTAGATTATGTGGCTCTGATCCACAAACTCCTCCTTTCTCTGCCTAGGAGAACTTTCTATTTTCTTTTGTAACTACCAAAACTCTGAAGGGAGATCTATGCAGTTCAGTGAAATTACTTTTAATTTCTTTTCAGAACAGTATTAGATTCTTTCTTTATAAGTATGCCTGGGTATGCCACCAGCAAAAAAACAACCAACCAACCAAAGAAAACAGCCAACCAACCAATCAACCAAAGAAACCAGCAGCAGTAGCAAATTACAGCTACTGTAAGTAAGTAACCATAAGCAATCTTGCCTAATACTATGAATGTAAACTCAGTTGTGAAGCACGATTGCACAATAACACTGGGCAGATTTCTTAGTAGGTGCCCGTTAAGAAGGAATGCAGTTTTATGAGGCTGCAAAGTCCAAGTTTCAGAGGTAGCAGCACATACTGCCTGACACCTGTCCAGGATCAGAGTGTGGATGTCGACAGAATCTTCATTTGTATTCCTTAGGAGGCACTGAGTTCACATATGAGTACCCATCATTAGGATGAGGGACGTTATGACATTATTCTAATTCAACATCCATTCAACATCCTTCCACAATAATCAGCTAAAAATTTTTAAATTAAGTTCTTGATCCACATATTTTATCTCAGTTTGCATTTATGGTGTATTGGGCTTACTAACATTTGTTGTTCATTGCAGAATGTTCTTTTGATCTTCTGTAGTGAGCTGGTGAATAAGTTCCCAGCTTCTGTTTTTCTGATCAAATAGAACCTCTCAAAAAGAGTCTTTTCAAATTAGTCTGCAAGTACAGTAGGGAGTATAATAAGATTGAGAGAGGTGTTTCATTTTTATTTTGGTTTGGTTATTACACAAATAAATGCTTTTGTAATTCAGCCTACTTTGGGTTCATGAAACTGACAGCGTGGCTTCAACCAGGGTTTCTGGCTCTCCTTTGAGATGGGGATCTGACTTTTAGGGAGTACTGTCACTCCTTAGCTTTCAGCCGTGGGCTCAGCATCTCAGAGTGATGGAGGCTGATGTGTTCTTCTGAGCCTCCTGTTCAGTACATGCCACAGGAAAATGCTGAGGAGTCTGCTAGGGAGGCACAGACTCAGAGGCCATGGGATGGCCTTGCCAGAAAGCTGCAGGCTGCCTCAGAGAGGGGACTATGACTCCATTCCAAATCTCAGACTTGAAGAATTCTGGTAAGGCTCTGTGAAAGCCTGAGAGGCTACATATGAAATATATTGCAGCCAATAAACTGCAATTTTCTTACAAATATCTATTTCACCGAAATCACATCCTATTATTTCTACTTGTTAAAGATGAAACAAAATTAAAGCATATTAAAGCAATCTGTGACTTCCCTCATTCTGAAGTAACATGACCTCTCCTTACTGTAGCTGAAGGAGGATTAAGATAAAGTGACCCAAGACCACTCAGCATCTGAATTAGAACTTCTATACAAAGCTTTAATACCTCTTTAGCTGGTGTGAGATGGTTAATTTAAGTTCTCCTCAATGTTCTATGCCTTTTTGATGTTAATGGGCTTGTTCTCCCATTACAAATCTCCTAATAAACTGCCATGATTTACCAAGGTACTTAAATGTGTGGTTAATTTAAAGTACATAAGTAAGTCCATTTGTTCCAATGACACTTCACTTGCCCTTTAAGTTAAACATATGCTTTCTGAATAGTAGCCTGAAAGCAAGCAAGGGAAGATTCTGGGATATCTTTGTTCCCAGTTATGCAAAGTGCTGATCCCTACTATCACAAGTGTGATAGTAGACACTTAATATTTCTTTAAAGTTCTCAGCACCCTGAAGGAACAAATCTACACTCTATCAGTCAGCAAAATCAAGGCTTGATTTACATCTGTCTTCCTGCCTTCACAGTTTGAGGCAATTTTGTGCTCACAAATCACTGACCTGAATTCATTTGCCTTGAATTGAATGTGAACACAAATATTAGCGATTATCTAATCACCTAAAGAATATTTGCACCTGTTATGAATTATGCACACTGAAATTCAAGCTCAGTTATTTGTATATGCAAAGTTATATGCACAAAAAGACCATTCTTAAAATCTAGGACAAGATGTTAAACACAGTGTATTTTATAAAAGAAGTACTGACTTGTCAGAGCATTAAATATTTTATGTCTGGGTAAGAGAATATGCTTAAAAGTAGTAAAATATGGATTAATACAAGATTTGACACAGTAGGACAGGATAATGTTTCTTGCAGGAATTCAGAACATTTTGAATCTATTTGGTAAACATACTCAAAGAAGACAACAGTCTCTCTCATTGAAGAGGATAAATTCTTATGATTCTGCATGCAAATTACTATGTTTATATAAAAGATCTTGAAAATGTCAGCCCAATCTAGGCATAAGAAGAGTCAGAAATTCTTGAGAAAGTAAAATGATGAAAATCAGCATAAAAATTTGGAGAAGTAACAAAAATTTCCAGTAGAAAGAACATTTACAAACATAAGCTGTGGCTTTCTGTCTGCTTTCCATTGGTTTATCTGTTAATACAAATGGCCAGTTGCAACAGTATGGAACATATTTTTCATCAGTTCTTTATTAAGGGTGATTGCTAAGGTGGTCAGTCAGAATAAGACTTATTACTAGTTAAGGCAAAGTAAAAGTACTAACTAGGACCTCAGGACTCATGTTTTGTCAGTTAACAAAGACAGATCAAGTGAGAGAAAGAACTGAATGAGCTGAATGATAAGGAGGTGAAGAGCTACCAGGAATACTACATGACCCTAAGGAAGTTATGCTAAGGGTAAAAAAATATTCAAACAGGGATTTCACAACATTTCTTGAGCTGCATAGATGAAATCCTGATGTCCTGAATCCTATTAATCTCCCTGATACAAGCTTACAGTAAAAGCCTGTTAATATCAATGATGTGATGTAATTTTAATAGTGAGTATGAATCTGTCCATTCATTTTCAGTTAATGACTAAGAAGTGAAGAACAATCTCAAGATTTAATAACTCCTTTATATTTAGTCTGAAAGTAAGGTTTTGACTTCAGACATGTGAAAGGCATAGCTGAGCAAACATGACCCAGATTCACACTGCTCTGTGCTATGGATTTTCTTTTTCTTGATGCACAGTAAGCAGTCCAAGCATTTTAAAAGACCTAGATACAGTGACTCAAAATTTAAAGTTGAAAATATTCCTACTTTTTTGTCTGTTTTGTTTTATAAATGCCTATCAGGAAAAAAAAATGGCATTATTTTAAATTTTAAACTAGCATGGACTCTAAAACTATGAAAACAATTTTTTGCATATTCTCAGATTTCTTTTCTGTCTACTTATGTAAGAATTATCTACATACTTCAAGTAAAACAGGAGAGGAAGAATTTAGTCTGTTCTATTTTAGGTTCAGAGAAATCTTTAGGGAAAGCAAAACACCCTAGTAATCACCATAGATGAAACAGAGGTACTTCAAAGAAGAAAGTTTGCAATTTTCAGTCTATTTTTCATTTAAGAAAATGTCCTGGAAGTCCTTGATTTTGACAGTCTTGTACCAACTAGCTGCCTGCAGCAATCCCATGGGTCTGCTTTTCAGATACCCTCAGGTTGGGATCTATAGTAACACAACTTCATATCATGAACACAAACAGCTTTTCTTGCATATTTATCTCATTGCTATCATGGAAACAGTACGCATAGCACAATAGCTTTTCAAATATTGAGGAAACAATAAATTGTTATGTTATCTCCCTTTTAACACTCCCTCCAAAAGCAGTATAAACATATTCAGCTTTTGCTGATACGTACTGGTTTCTTACAGCATAAATTCAAAACTGAAATAACATCCGAATTAAAAATAATGCCCAAGATTTAAATTTTACAAACCTCTAAAATATATAGGCCAAAATTTCAAAGGCAGTGACTGTATTGCTACATATATTATTATAATTAGATGTAGATTTTCCAGGCTACATCCACAGGAAATTCATCTCTTAAATCACATGTCCAGTACATCATGTTTCTTCTCAACATCGTTGACAGATTTTTCCTACATATCCATTTGTTTAGACATATGTTCCCTCTTGATAATTCTTATAGATATATAACATTGGGTCCAGTATTTGATAATCATAGAATCATAGAGTCATGGAATGGCTTGGGTTGAAAAGGGACCTCAAAGATCATTGAGTTTCAACCTCCCTGCCATGGGCAGAGTTGCCAATCACTAGCCCAGGCTGCCCAGAGCCACATCCAGCCTTGCCTTGAATTTCTCCAGTGATGGGGCATCCACAAACTCTCTGGGCAGCCTGCTCCAGTGTGTCACCACCCTGAGTGAAAAACTTCCTCATAACTTCTAGCCTAAATCTCCCGTCTTAGTTTAAAACCATTTCCCCTTGTCCTATCTATATCAACCTGCATAAGCAATTGTTCCCTCTCCTGTTTATACTCTCCCTTCAAGTACTGGAAGGCCACAATGAGGTCTTCCTGCAGTCTTCACTTCTTAAAGCTGAACAAGCCCAATTCCCTCAACCTTTCCTCATAGGAGAGGTGTTTCAGAACTCTGATCATTTTAGTGGCCCCCTCTAGACCCTTTCCAAGAGCTCTGAATTTTTCTTGTGCTGGGAGCCCCAGTCCTGGACACAGTATGCCAGATGGAGCTTCACAAGGGCTGAGTAGAGAAGGACAATCACCTCCCTTTTCCTGCTGACCACTCCTTTTTTAATGCAGACCAGGATATAGGTAGCCCTCCAGGCTGCAAGCGCACATTACTGACTCATGTCCAGCTTCTCACCCACCAAGTTCTTCTCTACAGGGCTGCTGTCCAGAAGTTCTTTCTCCGGTCAGTATAAATACCTGGGATTGATCCATCCCAAGTGCAATACCTTGCACTTGGCCTTGTTGAACCTCATTAGGTTTAAAAGGCCCACTTCTCCCACCTGTCCAGGTCCCTCTGGATGGCTTCCCTCTAGTGTATTGACTGCACTGCTCAGTTTGGTGTCATCTGCAAGCTTGCTGAGGGTGCACTTGATTCCATCAACTATGTCATTGATGTTGAAGAGCACCAGTCCCAAGATTGATCCTTGGGGACACCACTTGTGACTGGCCTCCATCCAGACATAGAACTGTTGATCACAACCCTTTGGCTGTGACTGTTCATCAAACAGTCTATCCTTCAAATTCTTACCTCTCCACTTTGGAGAGAAGGATGTGGTAAGGGACCATGTCAAAAGCTTTGCAGAAGTCTAGGTAGATTACATCCATCACCCTTCCCCTGTCCAACAATCCCATCACTCCATCTAGAATGCCATTAGATTGTTCAGGCAAGATCTGCCTTTGATGAAGGCAGGCTGGCTGTCTCAGATCACATCTTGGTTTCATGTGCGTTAACATGGTGTCCAGGATGACCTGCTCCATGATCTTCCCAAGCACAGAGGTGAGGTTCATTAAGCTATAGTTAACCCAGTCATCCTTTCTCCCTTTCTTAAAAAGGGGAGTGATGTTTCCCTTTTTTCCAGTCACTGGGGGTTTCACGACAGACATGATTTTTCAAATTTGATGGAGAGCAGTTCGGCAACCGTATCAGCCATCTCTCTCAGAAACCTGAGATGCATATCATCTGGCCCCATGCAAATCATATTCATTCAGTTTCATGAGGAGGTCTTGGACTTGTTCCACTGTTACAGTGGGACAGAATCCACTCCTCTCACCCACACCCAGAGGACCAGGATCCTGGCAGACACAGGGAGCCTGGCCACCAGTGAAGACTGAGGCAAAGCACTTTTTGAGCACCTCAGCTTTTTCCATGTCTGAGGAAGCCAATTCTCCACCCTCATTAATCAGAGGGGGAACATTTTCCTTGGTCTGCCTCCTCCTGCCCATGTACCTGTAGAACCCCTTCATGTTATTTTTCACATCCTTTGCCAAGTTCAGCTCCACCTGTGCCTTGGCTTTCCTGATCTTATCTCTGCACATGAGGACAACAACCCTGCTTCCACTTCCTGTATCTCTCTCCCTTTTTTCTCAGTTTAAGCCGCAGGTCCTTGCAAGCTGGGATTCTAGATACTCACATATAAAGTATGCAAGTATCCACAATAGGATTCATGCCCACTGAAGAGGATAATCTAGAAATCCATGCATACTTTGATGCCAAGATTTTATTAATACTTATAATTTTAGCATGTCTTTCAAGCTCTGTTTTCCTTGCTTATTCCAAACTGTATCACTCTTGGACATATTTCAGGATGAAGCTTGATTTATTAAATATTAAAATATGCAAAGCTTTGAGAGACTAGTCTCCCTGTTACAGAATTATAGTTCTCATTGTTGGGCAGCAAGTCATGAAGTTTATGGATTTGCAAAACACGCTGTATTGAGTCAGCTATGCCACTGTCTTGGAAAAGTAACAACTATAAATTAGAACCTTAAAATGTTGATTATTTTCTGATTATTATCTTAAACAGGATGAATTTTACTCTGCAACTAACCATTTTTATTGAAGTATTCAATGAATGGATAACTCCATTTCAGTTAATTTCCCCAAGGATGATTAGGGGTGTTGAGTTAACTCTAGATGGCAGCCAAGTCCCCAACCAGCCACATGTTCGTTTCCCACTCACCAACCAGAATGGGAGAACATAAGAAGAACAAGAACAAGAAAACGTATGTGTTAAAAAAAAGAAAGACAGGAAAATAATGCAGAAATTACTATTGTGGCAACAGTCTCAATTTGGGGAAATTAACTTAGAAACTTTTAACTGTTTATTTGGGTATTGGGAAACAAATGACATATGTTCAAAAGCTTTGAGAAAACTCTTCCTTTCTATTTTCCTGAGTTCGCTTCACACCAGGCTTCCTCTCCCACCTTGTTACTCCACAGGTTACACTCAGTCCTTGTGACAGTTCGTGGAGGAGGAGGTCAGTAAGTAGCAGTTTGTCCTGATGCTCCTCACTCATTACTCTGTCAACACTCCTCCCTTCATCCTTGTTTCCTTTCTTCTGGCAGGGGTTCTCTTGGGGCATGGAGCATCTCTTTCCTTCTTCCTCTCTCTTTCTGTATTTCCTGTCCTTTCTTGAACACATTTTCCCTTGGCTGCCAGGCTTATCTGTGACCAGGTTTTGGGGCCATTGGAGCTGGCTGAAAGCAGCTGCATCTGGTACAGTGCAGGCCTGGAATCTCCTTGAAGAATCTGACTTGCATTCCCCCTGCTGCCACTCCTGGACATTTATACAGTGAAAATTATCTAATCTGCAATAAGTCACCCTTTAGAGGGTAAAAGAGACAATGGCATTTAGTTCCCTGGGGTGCTCAATCCCCTGATCCAGCTTGCACCATAAGGCTCCTCGTCTGCCTCTTGGGGAATAGCTGATCCCAACAGCAGCAGCAATTGCTGTCTCAAGATTAAATGTGGTGAAAGCTACAAACAAAATACCCACGACAGTTTCTTGAAGGTTTTTTTTTTTTTTCTGATGTTCAGTTTATAATCTGTTTATACGTCTGGCTTCAATTCAAAATGAATTCATTGTTTAGAAGGACACTCCTGAGGTGTCCGCTGAACTTTCACTGAAAAGCTGAGAGGTAGAGCACCTATTGTGTCACCTGATCCACCTTGGTGGTAATCATTGCTAAGAACATAAGCAAACTAGTCAGGAATGATTGTGATCCTGTCCAGTAGCAACTCTTAATTGGACTTCTCATGTATCCCTTCCACTTTAGTCTCAAATTTTTAAACACTTTTCTAGTCTTGTCCTACTTCATAATTGTGCTGTCTCTCTCCCAGTAAGTCTACTAACCAATTTAGCAACAGGAATATATTCATCTGGAACAGTTGGGCTGAAACAGATATGTTATAGGTGTCATCCATGCTTAAACATTTCCCTTAGTGTTGCTTTACATTGAGTACTGGGAATTGGTCTTTTGAATGTAAGCACACTGAGTTACAGAACTCCAACGAACAGAAAAAAGAACTTCACAATTAGAAACAAACCTCAGAAATGTTAATGGCGTCTGTAAGTTTGGAGTAAATACAGAAAGCTAAGTTACAGAATATATTTTTTCCCAGTGCTTGTTGCATTCATTAGAGAGATGACAAGGACGTTCCTCACACAGTCCTCTATACCAGTTATCATCTCCCTGTTAATACATCAGAGCAGAACTGTGTATACTTTCTTCTATTTCTTTGACAACTTGCAAAAAATACATAAGAGGCAACTGGTTAGTATCTGTCATCTATGAAATTTCTTCTGCTAGAAAATATATACAAAGCATAGATGTGATCCATCTACTAAGTTTTCCAGCAATTTGCCTTGACACGTTCCAGATGAAATTTTTGCTGTTCTTGTTGTAGCAAATACATGTGGGAATGGTTTGAATGGATTGAGTAGGCTCAAAATTCATTAATATACCAAGACTTTTGTGAGGCAGAAAATTAGAGTGAACTCCAACAGGTGGAAAGTTGGCAGAGATAAGATTACAGGAAATGCAATTGCAAGCATAATATCAAGAGTCTAATGTTTTCATTTAAAAATCAAGTATTATTCTAATATTCTGAAGAATATGTAAGAATATGTTATGAAGAATAAGTTGTTTTTTTCTGTTGTTGGTATGTTTTTCAAGTTTTGTTTGTTTTTGGCAGGGCTAGAGTAGGGAATATACATTATTTTAATAAAATGTAATGAAATGGGGAAAAAAGTCTTATATGAGAGGAAAATATCACATAACTTTCCAAGCTGGAAACTGTTGTAAGTGCAGAATTATCCAGTAGTTACTGTTTGTTCGTTTGATTATTTGCATTGCAAGATTTATTAGATTGCTCACGTACCATGTGCATGTAACTCCTGTGTAAAGGTATAAGGCTATTTACTCAACCACGCATATATTAAAGTATAGGTATATTTTATTCTTAGTTGCATATGTAATTCTGATTTCTTGCTTTTTCAAGCAAGAAGCATAACAACAGCATCATTAAGCTTGTTTTAGTTTGTCATGTTCTTCCATTGTTGCTCTCAGAGTCCAATTGTTTCAGAGCTGAGAGGGCAAGAACTTAGGCATGTTAAGCAGTGAAACAAAAAATCCTATTTGTCATTAAAACAAAACCATCCTGAAAAACAATTATTTTTATAGTAGATGTTTGTTTCCTTACATGATGTTCACACGCATCAAGCTATTTTTAATCTGGGTGTTACACTGTTACAGAAGCACAATGAATATATATAGCTTTTAACAAAGCACAGAGCACACTGATTCTCCATGAGAGTTTGTACAAAGGGGAAGGATTGTCAATTCTTCTATGATAATTACTGAACTTATTACATTATTAATTTCGCTGTAGGGAAACTGCTCCATTTCTTCTGCAAACTCAAAGTTGTGACTTGCATTATGTAGTCTTTTCTCTAGGTTTAGGATTTCAGTAGAGCTGTAAATATTTTCTAAATTTGTGCCATCTTTTTTGTTCAAAAACTAGTATTTCAGTTCTCCCTCAGAACTGTTAAAATATTTATAAAATGAAAGCAAAGCATCCATTAAAAAAAGCTGAATCTAGCTGTTCACTTGCTTTCAGAATGTAAAGGTCAGCCATAACTACTGACATTTGTTGTTCACGAACCCTAAATCATAGGGAGATAGAAAAAAAAATAGCAAGATTTGTTATTTCTTTTCTGTATTAGCAGACATGTAATTTATTTGAGTAAATATAACAATTGCATAGAAAGTATCGAGATATAACAGCACTGTCTCATTGCCACATGTGACATTTATATTATGTTTCAGTGTGTAAAAGCACTTGCAATGGTATCAGCACTTGCTGGCTGCTCACAGGGACCTCCGCTGGCAAACAGGCCAAGACAGCAGCCAGCAAGACAGGAATATGCCTGTAAGAATATGAGGAGTGGGATGCCCAAAGTGTCTGACTAAGTATTTTCCCCAGATTGAATCTGGCAAAGAGGGATGCAAACGTGATTTGAATTAAACTGCAACCGAGTTATTAATATGAGATTTTTGGTTAATACCAAACCAAATCAAACAAAACGAATCAAGTAAATAGCTGTGTAACAAGTATGAAGTAGGCAGAAGAGGGGAGCAGGGCAGCACTGACCAGACATGGTCCCATGGCACTGGGGTCTCTGCCCAGATCTGTGGTACAGACACCTCTTGGGCACTCTGATTCCAGCTTGCCCAAAGCCAACAAGGGTCAACCTGGGACCCATACGCTGTGGTTGTAAGGCCAGCTTCTGAGATCTTCAGCTGCCCCTGGATCAGTGTTGGAGTGGCTGAGGCAGGCATCTCTCTCTCAAACATGCCCCAGTAAGTGAGGCCTACATCCCTCATGACCTCAGGAGGGGTGCTTGTGCACATAGCACTGTGTTGGGCTAGATTAAAATTGATTAAAGCCATAGAAAATATTCTGAAGATGTGTTGCTGCTTATTCAAATTTTTCAATTGTAGTTCATTTGTTATATTGCTCACATAGATTCTGAATATATATTTTACTGATTATTGCTTAATGATGCTTCATTAATAAATCAGAAAAATCAGTTCAATCCTGACTTGGTTTAAACTGTGAGGACTGAGCAAGTTTTCCATGTAAGATAGGCTTGAGTTACTAATGAATTTCCTCTAAGCTTTGATTGAATAGTTTTGAAAAGAATACTTGATAGGACAAGAGGGAAGATGGGAGATTCAGGTTAGATGTTAGGAGGAAGTTTTTCACTCAGAGGCTGGTGACACACTGGAACAGGTTGACCAGAGAGGTTGTGGATGTTCCACTCCTAGAGACATTCAAGGCAAGGCTGAATGTGGCTCTGGGCTTTTGTGTTGCTTTTTTTTTTTTTAATTTCTTGCTCATTTTTTCTCGTTTCTTTTCATTGCTTCTTTTCTTTTTTTCTTTTTAATTTTTTTTTAATTTTATAGGGCTTTTGCTTTTGTTTTGTTTACTTTGCTTACTTGTTTACATCACATTATTATTCTAAGCCAGATTAAAATGATATTTGGTGAATTTTGAAAGATATAGAAGAGTAGATTTCTACTATTTCAAAAATTCAGCCTGTTCGTGTTTGCTTGTTTGTTATTAATTAATGAAAATATATTTACCTTAATTTTTTTAATTTACACTTTTATTTACCTAATATAAACTGAATGTGTAGCTCGAATATTTATTTTACCTTCAACGATACCAAACTGATATTTTTTACCAGAATATCCCTTCAGATATTTGAAATTCTTTCTCATAACTTATGTCAATCTAAGTATGCAAGTTCAAGTAAATTCTATGTGATAACTTTCTATAATTTATTATTTTATAATTTTTAGGGCAGTGACTATTTGAGATGAAAAATTACAAATGGTGTAGTATTAAACTGAAGTTACTGTGTAAGTACTTTATTCAGAGAAGATTAATATGCCATCCTTATTTTGAATGGCAAGCTGCCCAGTACTATTGAATTGAAATATAATTTAACTATTATCTATACTGGAATAAGTTTGACCTATTAATTTTCCAGTGATTACATTAAATATAGCCAGACTAGTCCTAATAGTGTTGTCAGCTTTCCAAATCAGGAGATCTGGTCTTTAACTTCTTGTACAAATCTGAAGAAGTAAACATGTAGAAGTGAGGTTGCCTGGTACAAGAGCATAATGGGAGTGATATGACTCTTTTTTAGGATCTTTTTTTGGACTCTTTGCTTATTATAAAATATATCCTAGGAAAGTGAGAGAAAGATCAGTATCAGATGCTTCAAAACCAGGAAAAAATCACTATGTAACACTTCTGAAATAGCTGTTGTTTAATTTGGCAGGCAGCTCAGCACCACACAGCTGTTCAGTCACTCTTCCCTCAATGTGCTATGGAAAAGAATTACTGAAAGGTAACACTCATAGGCTGAGATAGAGGCAGTTTAGTAGGTCAGAAAAGGGAGGAAAAATTATGTGTAATTAAATAAATAAACAAATAAATAAAACAAGTGATGCACAATGCAATTGCTTGCAAGCTGCTGTCCAATGCCTAGCCAGCCTCCAAGCAGCAGCCTCCTCCCCCCAGTCAAATTCCCCAGTTTTGTTGTCCATGACTCCATATGATATGGGATATCCCTTTGGCCAGTTTGGGTTAGCTGTCCTGGTCTGCCTCCTCTTGGCATCTTGTACCTCCCAGTCTTCTCAATGGCAGAACAATATAAGAAGTCCTTGTCTTAGTATAAGCACTGCTCAGCAATAACTAAAACACTGGTGCATTATCAACGTTATTGTAATCCTAAACCACACAGGGAAGAAAATTAACTCTATCTCAAATGGAACCACAATACATATTAAATGGAACTTTTTTTTTTTTTTGGAACTTAATTGTTTTTCTTCGTTAATTTTGGCAACGCAACAGACATATATTCCCATTATACTCTACAATATCTATTATGTTTGTGCATACTTGTGTTTTTCATTTTTATTAATCCTATTAATCTCAGGATTAGATTATATCTTATAGCAATTAGCTACATATGCTAATTATGTATTCTGTAAATTAGATCTCCAAGTTCAAAATTACTTCACAATTAAATTGATTGGCCTATCTTTTCTATTTAAAACCACGATAATGTCTCTATCGTTAAATTACTTTCCATGTTCTTTATCTGTAGATGTATATTTTCCCACTTGTTATTAATCTATTCCTTGAATGTTCCTAATCCTTAGAATATGTCCCTTTGTTGAAGTTCTACTATGTGCCTAATCATTCAGGTCCTGATTCAGATTCTGAAGGAAACAATGTGAAATAGTAATCATGTGAAGTTCAATACTCTGCTGCTTTTTAAGAGAAGAGTGACCATACAAAAGAGCTTCAAGGTATGAATTCTAAGAAGATCGAGACATTTTTTAACATATACTTACCATTTTTTTCACATGTATTCAATTATAACACAATCTTGGAAGTGTTGAGGTTGGATGGCACCTCTAATCCAGTCCCCACTAAAAGGAAGTTCAATTAAAACAAGCCATGTCTGTTTGGATTTCAAATATCTCCATGATTCTACCTGTTCCAGCATCCAACCACTCTCATAGGAAAAAGAAAATTCTTATATTTGAATGGATTTTCCTTTATTTACTTCTTACTCATTGCCTCTTGCCCTGCCAATGGGCACCAACAGTATCCAGCTCTATCTTCTTTATCCACTCAGTCATCTTTATAGATGCTGAAAATACCTTCTGAGCCTTGTCTTCTCCAGGCTGAATATTCCCAGATTCCCCAGTTAATTCTCATATATTAAGTGCCCCAAGCCCTTACAACAGGACGAGAGGGAATGGCCACAAGTTGCGCCGGGGAAGATTTAGATTAGACCTGAGGAAGCATTTCTTTTCTGAAAGAGTGGTCAGGCACTGGAATGGCCTGCCTAGGGAGGTGGTTGAGGCACCATCCCTAGCGCTGTTCAAGAAGCGCTTAGATGAGGTGCTAAAGGACTTAATTTAGTAGTTGGATAGAGATAGTGATAGGAGGATGGTTGGACTAGATGATCTTATAGGTCCTTTCCAACCTTATGAACTTATGAACTTAATGATTTTCATGACCCCTCACTGGGCTGACTCAAATATATTCATGTCCTTTTATATTGGGAATCCAAGAACTGGACAAAGTGCTTAGATGTATGTCATTAGGGTTTAGCAGTGGGGAAGGATTGGCTGACAATGCCCTGCCTAAAACAGTTAACGTTGACTGTCTTTACTACAAGAGTAAATTTCTGGATTATATTCACCCGCACGTGCACCAGAACACCCAAAGCATCTTATGAAAAACTACTTCCTAGCTAGTCAGCAACACCATGTACTGGTTCATGAGATTTTTCTTCCTTAAGTGCAAGACTTTGCTGAACTTCATGAAGTTCCTGTCAGCCTACACTACCAGTCTGTAAATGTCCTAACCTAACATATAGGTCATGTCAACAAATAGCTTTTTTTTTCTTGCGTGCTGATACACATCAACCAACATCTGGCTGATCTGTCCTTGAATCTGACCAAAGTAACCAACACAGAATTTAAACTCTGATATTTTATTCATACAATTTCATGTCTTCTCCTAATTGGCTGAAGTTTTGTGGAAACTTAGCATAAAGACCAGTTTATTTGCTATTTTCAAATATAAACACATCATTTGTAATGAGTTGCTTTTATAAACCAGAACGTGTACAGAAGTCAGACAAAGAGTTGTGCCCATGTTGTAAAGGCAGTGATTTTAAATATGTTCAAATCTTTGCTCATCAAAACCCAGATGAAAATTATTATCTTCTTTGTTGCTTATAGGACACAGGGTTTCTATCTTTTCTGTATACATCTGAAGGCAATGGACAGCCTGAAATTGTTTCTGAATAAGAAAATGTTACTTTACACACCAACTAGACAATGTGTTCAAAAAAGTTGACCCATGTTATGAATCCTCAGGGGCTAGAATCTCACTCTCGTGTACTTTGTGGTCTTCATTTTATCTGTTCATAACTACTTTTCATAACTGCTGCTACAGTTCATCCTAGCCTATTATTTGGCTTCAAACTCAAAAACAATTTCATGATTACTCTGCAAGCCATTTTTATTAACAAAATTGTACATAATGATCATTGGTACATTATGTATTAAATATACTTGAAGTAATATCAGATCTTACTGTTCTTGTGATACTTATTAAGATTGTTGTGTGCTATCTGAAGGAATATGAAAGCTTTCTTTTCCATTTGTCAGCTTAGTATATGGTTAGTGGTGGGATCTTGAAAGTGCTCAGTGTTAGTTTAAATCTACTCACTTTTAATTCAGTGGGAGTCTTATTGTTGGCTTCCATGTAAGCACAATAAAGCCTGCATGCAGACTGCTTTTGAAAATCCCATCTAGTAGCAAATGCTATTTATTTGTTATTTTGTTTCATAAGCCTCTGTATTTTCTGATTCATTGATGTATTTTTATCTTTTCATATTCCCTGTACTGTGGGTTTAAGAGTTTTTTCTACTTTTTTTTTTTGATCCACTTGTTCCATTCCACTGAACTTAAGCTGAACATTTAATGTATCTGCTATTTTGCTATTTAGATTTCTATTGTTTCATTAAATTTGGCATATTTTGAAAGACATTCATGAGAGAAAGAAATTGAAATGTATACCTTCACTGAACTGTTTTAAGAAAATTTTTGGAAAATCTTGTTAAACTTTCCAAGGAGACACTCTATGAAATATTTTATGACTGGTTCATATATTTCTGTACCCATTTAAGTTTTTAAACAATTCTGGAGAGTGGTTAAATCAGCATTCTTTGTGAGGAATAAAGAAACCGAGCTCTTCTGAATATACCTGCAGGAGCTTAGGGCTGAATTTGTTTCCTTCAACAGCAATGATGTTCTGAACAATTCCTATTTGCAAAACACAGTTAAATTAAAAGAGTTCTAGCTAGTGCATTCTTATTACTTTCAGTAGCTACAGATGTAATTTCAGTAGAAACAGTTAACTATATCACTAAATTTGTCATTTTGGCCCAAAGCATAACAATCAAAGTGAATGTCTTTCTATCATTTATCATCAGTTCTGGTCAACCAAGGTCTCAGATGACAGGAGACCTGTGATGCCCATCTACAAGAGGATCTGGGGAACTACAGGCCTGTCATCCTGATCTTGTTATCACAGAAGGTCACAAAGCAGATCATATTGGGTGCGATTACATAGCACATGTAGGACAACCAAGGGATCAGGCCCAATCAGCATGGGTTCATAAAAGGCAAGTCCTGCTTGACCAACCTCTTCTCCTGTGACCCACCTGGTGACCCACCTGGTGGATGAAGGAAAGACTGTGGATGTAACCTACCTGAACTTTAGTACTGTTTCCCATAGTAGACTCCTAGAGAATTAGGCAGCCCAAGGCTTGGACAGATGTACACTTTGCTCTATAGAAAACTGGCTGGAGTGCCAGGCCCATAGAGTAGTGGAGAATGGAGGTAAATCCAGATGGCAAAGGGTCATGAGTGGTGACCTAGGGGTTAGTTTGTGCCCACGTGACCAAGAACAACAGCATCCTGGCTTGTATCAGAAATAGTGTAGTTAGCAGAACTAGGGAGACAATTTTCCCCATGTATTCAGCACTGGTAAAGCCACATCTTGAGTACTGTGATCAGTCTGGGACACCCTGACCACAGGAAAGACATTGAGGCCCTGGAGCATGTCCAGAGAAGGACAAAGAAGCTGGAGAGAGGTCCGGAGCACAGGCCTTATGAGGAATGGCTGAGGGAACTGGAATTGTTCAGTCTGTAAAAGAGAAGGCTTGGGGGAGACCTTATTGCTCTCTACCTGAAGGGAAGTTGTAGCAAGCTAGGCATCAGAATTTTCGTTCTTGTAACTAGCGATAGGGTGAGAGGGAATGGCTTCAAGTAGTGCCAGGGGAGATTCAGACTGGATGTTAGGAAATACTTCTCCAGAAGACTGGTCAAGCACTGGAATGGGCTGACTGGGGAGGTGGTGGAGTCAGCAACCCTGGAGGTATTTAAATAGACGTTGCGTTGAGGGACATGGTTTAGTGAGAACTATTGGTGATAGGTTGATGGTTGGACTGGATGATCTTGTAGGTCTTTTCCAACCTTGGGGATTGTATGATCCTATGATTAACCAAGGATTTTTCTCTTAATGATTTTATTGGTTTTCTTTCCTGTACCCATTTGCATTTTTAAGGTTCTTCTACATTAAAAAACTATCCATTTACATTATCACTTGTGTCATTTTTTCATATTTGTTTGTTGATTTCTTTTTTTTTTTTCCTTTTTGTTTTAGGTTAAAGTTCCCTTATAATAATAAATAAATTAAGGTAAAAGTATTCATAGCTAGACAAGGAAAATAGCGATATCTGTTTCTCATGTTCAGCTTGTCTCTGGAGAACCAGAAAAGAGATTTTGTTAGTGGTTTCTCAGTATAACCTACTAGAAAAGCAGGGCTTAAATTGAATTTGTATTAGTGTGTCTCAAGGTGAAAGAAAGTCCTTGTCAGATTGTAGTAGTGGGTGAGGAAGATGGGAGATTGCATGATTAATAGTCATGGGGATAGTTCAAATAGCCTTGATGCCAACTAAGGAAAGAATAATGTGTTTGAACCCCACATTGATCAAACAATTGCATACTTTTGAAACTCTTGTGACTTAATTGTACGTGTTTTAATTCAAGTTGTTTTTTTTATTTTAAGTTGTTCAAATTTTCCACTCAGAAAAAAATCTTTAGTTTTACATATGTCTCTACTTGTTTTACTATTGCAAATATACAAAAGTTACCTATAAAATATATTCTTATACATCTGAGAATACAAGAGTGAAATATGCTGATTATACCTCTAAGTCATTCTACTTAGGCTCCTGAAAAGGTCGCAGAGACTAGTGTGTGGGATGCCAGACTCCTCAGCAGAAAGGTCACACTGCCACTTGGAAAAGAGGAATGGCAGGTCTAACAGAGGCCAGTTCTGATAAAGGAAGTTAAAATCACAAGACAATAGCACAAGCTGTCTAATTTTCAAATAGTAACAGCTCATCCAAAATACAATGCCCTTTTCCTTCTTCTCAGCTCTTGTAAGGAGCATTCCACCATACAGAAAGATTATTTCTGGTCAGTAGGCAAAAAGAAATGAGACTCTTCTAACAGAGCACACAAGTGAAGAAAGCATTAATAAATGTCAAAATGGCAGTGAGATATTTAAAGTGAACTTGGTTCTCAGCTGACTCATACGCTACCATGATTTCCTTACCTGAAGAATGTCCCATTTTACTACGTTCTATCCCACATCAGGGGAAAGCCAAGCACACAGGCTATAGTGATTCAAATCAGGAGTCACTACTCTCTCCTCATCCACAGCTGTAGGCATTTTGCCTTTATTAATTTATACTTTGTTTGCAGAACAGCTGCACGAAAAAAAGTGCAAGTCAATACTTGAACAAGACATGTTGTGCTTTAAATTGTTGATGCAAGCAGAAAATCATATTTGAATAAGCTAGTGGTTCCAAAGAGCTTAAAAAATCTTAAGAGAACATATTTTGAGATTTTAGGACAACTTTACAGACCAGCTCCCTGAACAGCTTGCTTCATACTTGTGTTGCCCATTCTAGAGAAGACAGAAAAATGCAACAGAGGGAAAAATAAAGGGAGGGCAATGTGGGTACATTACATATAAATTCAAATCACTTATAACTGTTGTGGATTGAAATGCTCAAGCTTTAACTTACTTGGGAGAATGAGCTGATGGGTCAGTGAAACAGATCTGGCTTTGCTGCAGAGACCAGGTACAAGAGACTTGGACAGCTCAGTGCTGGTAGACATACTGCTTGTTTGATCCCACACAATCTCATTTTCCAAGCTTCCAAATGTCTCAGTGGTAGCAGGAATGGCTCTCAAGGACTCTTCTGCCTTTCCACCCACTTGCTTACTTTCATATACAGTGTGAAGTAGTACAAAATTAATCCTGAAATGTTCCCGCTTCTGGATTGGAGAACAATGTCACAACTGCAATTTGGGTCAGTCTGGGGACTTCCTGCGTTTAGACACTAAATCTCTCCTATAACATTGTAGTATTAAATCTCTCTCAAGTCAGAGGGAGTCAATTAAGGGCTATATGTATGTCTGTGTGTAATTCTGTATGCAATACCATATGTGATAAACTGTGCTTGGGTAACTTGTTTCACCTTGTCTTGGGTGAGGTAAACAAAAGTTTGTTCCTCATATTTGTTTTATTGAGGGAACTGGAGTTATAGAAACATGAATTATAGAAGTTGGTATTGGGAGAATTGGGCCCTGTTTCTCCTTTGAGACCCATTTCATTCTGCTGTCTGTTTATTCCTTTTCTAAGTTTAACTGTACTTTTGAGGAATTCTTCATCATGGCTTTTTATAAGAAGATATATTTTTAGCTTTTTTTCCTTGTTATGTATAGTTGGAAAGCTTTAAGACAATTTGGATCATCCAGATTCCTCAGATAACCAGCTTCAAAAACAGAAGAAAACAAGAATTTACTTCTCTTAAGTGCTCACATTATCATGTTTCTACCCACATTCTTTGTACTATCTAAAGCTATCAAAACATAAGTTTATTCATACATATTTTTCATTTTTACTTCACTCTTTTAGGCAATTGAAATGCAATGTGTTCAGCTAATGGCTTCATCAGCAAAACCTTCTACCTGCAGTGCTAATCTCCCATTTCAAATTCAAAATAAAATATACTTTATTTGTTGGGGGGATGGGTGTGCTCTGGTTTTGCGATTGGAAAATATAACTAAATTCTTTTATGACAGCATTCTTTAATATCTATTTCATTTCCTTCAGACCATCTTAAATCATTTTGCATAGCAGTCTCATTTAATATAAAGACAGAGTGTACTGCAGAAGGGCTCCTAGCAAGTGAGAACAGAGGATACCAGGATGGGACTGTGAACAAAGCTTGTCTGTTGATTGTTATGTCATACTTGGCTTAATTTATACTAACCATTTCCTGAACATATTAACTGGCTGGCTGGCAGATTCTGCACCATGACTTTTGTTCTCAGATATGCTGATGAGTTTAAAATTGTATTATCTTACCTTTAGTAGACCTAAGAAGCAAACATTGTTTGGACATGCTGATTTAAATGCTGAGAAATTCAAGACTCTTGAAATACAATGTTCCTGTGGAATAGAAATGGGAAAAAGAATAATAAAAAAAAAAAAAACACCGAACGCCTGTGTACTGTCAGAAGCAGCAGCTATTTACAAGGTCAGAGAGATGCAATATTGCCAGTAGAGCTGTGACCTGTAGGTTCTATCAGATGTGATTCATTGTGAGAATGTTTGTTCTCCCAACTCATTACTATCTTCACCAATATTAACTATTCTTGACTGCGCAATATGAGTGCATCAGCAGAAGAATCATGGAAATCAGTAAGGCTGGGAAGATCAATAAGAACATACAGTCCAATCCATGCCAGTGTCCACTCTAGACCATGTGACACTCAGTGCCACATCTACCCTTCTCTTGAATGCCTCCAGGGATCATGACTCCACCACCTCCCTGAGCAGCCTCAATACCTCACTGCTCTTTCTGAGAAGAAATTTTTTCTGATATCCAACCTGAACCTCCCCTGGCTGTTTCTGCTAATAAAATACATATGAGTATTATCACATTTTCAAGGATTTGGTCATTCAATTGCACTCATGACTATGAACATGTAAAGCAGATTTTATTTTATTTAGATTTGTTTTCAGTAAAAGCAACTGAACTCATGTGAGTATTCTGTGAAAGTAGAAACAACTTTCTTTTCAAAAATACAAAAATAGTTTTTCTCATTCAAATAGAGGTTTCAGCTGTGTCAATGCCCAATAGCTAATGTGAAAGCAGATGATCCATAACTTCAAGTCAGTTTAACATTTCTCTAAAAGTCTGTAAAAATTCATTCAATTTGTTCTTTTTTATCTTCTATGTCAATGTTGCCTTTATTTTTGTTTTCTGAAATAAATGTTCAAATTGATGGAAGAACTTATCAACGATTCTTTTTCTATTTCATAGGTCCAACAAATTCACTTATTTCTGTTTTGCTTTGATGAGATACATTTGTGGGAAGTTTTTATTTCAAATAAAGAAACAAAAAGCTATAAGAAACAAAAACTGTAAATCCTAGTTGATAAAAGTAAAATGCTTATGGCATCGATTTGTCTGAAGTTGTTTTACAGGGTTGGAGCAGTATAGCTCCTCCATGTAAACTATCAGAACCTTTAGGATATCACAATGGAAACACACAAAATTTGACTGTTTTTTTTTTGAGTTATTTTAACTGCTGAATGTAGAACAAATACATCTTACAGTAAATATGTTGTCTTTATCAAAAGAGAACAACAAAAATACACTATCACAAGTCAGAAATAAAAAAAAATCTCACACCCCCCCAAGTACAAATAAAAACAAACTGCAAAATCATAAGCCTCCATTCTAAAGGCAACTTTTTTTTGTATGTAATTATCATGTAGAAATTTATATAAAAACATTTACCAAACACAAGACTTTCACTGTACTAAGCAACACTTTACTTGTTAAAGTTAAAAACTTCAGACGCAGAAGATTTGAGTATTGAATGAATAGCGAGAAGAAAGACCACTCAGGTAATAAGCTTAGCAGAATTAAAATGATTTTGCCACAAAAACTTATATCTGAGACTATTTTGTTTTTCTTAACATGCCGTGTCTTTGTATTTCTAATGTTGTCTACCCTTTATGCTGAGTAAAAGAGTTTCTTACTTTACCCAGGTCAATGGACATGATTTGGTATAAAAAGCATGTAGTTTGGACCTGTCTTTAGCCTTCCCTGCCCTCATAGTTCAGTTCCTAAAAGAGCTTCAGGGCTCTCTTAGCTCCTTCAGGCATCTTTTTATGTATCTTATATGGTCTTCTCTGCAGAGAAAAAAAATAATAACGTAAGGAAACTTGCTTAAAGAGGAGAGGCAAAGACAGCAAGGAGAAGGAAGATTTGAAGATCAGCGTTGCAAAATAAAAAGTAAATAGCTTACATTAACACAGGGGGTAACTGCATTAAAAAGATGCCAGAATCTGTTACTATCAAGGGCACATGTCTCTTTCTTAACGGCAAGTGTAACAGTAAGGCTAACCTGTACTGGAACATATATGATTACAGGAAAATTCTTTCCTTACTTTTGAAGAAAACAGGATTTTGGAATCAGGCATTCCAGAGAAATGGAAGTAAGACAAATTGATGCATTATAGGCTCAGAATGTGGTTCTGCTATGGTCCATCTCCAAATCCCTTCTTCCTTCTTTATGTCACAACCAGCATATATCTAACCCTTTCATGAGTGAGCTCAGATTACAGAGCCTGAAGGAAGCCACACACCTGTGCTGTAGCTGGATTAGTATTCTCCTAGCTCTCACCATCTCCTACATGACTCATAGTTTCACAAAGCAGTCAAATAAATCACTCAGGACCACACAGTTAGAGATGAAACTGCAAGGCCAGGAAGAAAGCTGATTACAATAGTCTCAGCTTAAATCAGTATGAGCCCAGAGTGCACAGGCCTGGGAAATCAGGCTGGATAGGGACAGCTACACTGAGGACTCCGAATAATGCTTACCTCCCAGTCCATTGCATTTATGTTAACACATCAAAGGTAATTTCATGAATGAGTGCATATTCACTGTCTTCTAAACACAGGATGTGACCTGTAATTGATGCAAAGTAGCATACCTGTGCTGCCTTTAATAAATGCATATTACTCTAGGTCAGCTGCAGCCCTCCTCTGCGTGATTAGCACATGGAGTCTGACTTAAGAGGATGAAATAGAGAGTGAACCAAACAACAGATAAACGTGGAACAGATCAAAAACAAAATAAACAAAAAATCAAAAACAAAAATGAAGATTTACTAAATAGTTAAATAATTTACTTTAAACAATCAAACAAACAAAATACACTGCAGGGGGTCTGCTTTCTGCATAAATCATCTTAGATTCTCAACAACTGTTGAGATGCTTCAGCATCCCAAATTTAGTACACTTGTAATTATCATTTGATTTTTTTTATGAATGAATATTTTAAAACTCTGCAGACACAGGACATTGTTGAACTTTCTTCTTGTTTTCTTTGGAGATCTGAGAATCAAATTAAATCAGGAATCAAATTAATTGTTTCTTGAATTAAACACAGACCTGACAATTTATCATATAGACATGCAGATTTATGAGCTTTTTCCTATTTCTAACAATGGCACTATTTCTAACAATAACCACTAAATTCTGACTTAATTTTTCTGTCGCTTCCAGAATGTACCAGAGTTTGCAGTGTGTAGCTCCTTATTCATTTCTGTAGGTTGCTTTGCTGCTTGCCCAATTTACAACAGCCAATACAGGTGAGGTCTTAAGAATGGCAGAACCCTCTCGTGTTCACTGCTCATGGCTGAAATTACTGGTGTCCAAGTAAATGAGCCCATCTCTACTCTGGGATTTTCTAATTATTAAATAAATCATTCAGGTTTTTTGTACTGCAGACCACGATAAATAAATAAATAAAGAACAAAACCAAAGATGATAAAAAGTCTTAATGAGACTGTTTCCAGAGTAGAGAGGGATTAATGAGGAGGACATTAACAAACTCACTGTAACACCTGGAGCTTCTTTAAGATGCAAAGGGGGGGAACAATTCAGCCAGCTGTAAGCACCTACCTACTAAGGGATCATGGGCAGGCTGGACCACAAGGAACACAGATAAGCCAGCTGATTGCTTAGAGCATCAGAATAAAGTTTTGCTCTAATTCTAAAACTTGTTTCTAGAGGCTTGATTCAAAAACTGACACCATGACTAGAGGACTCATAGTCTTGTGTGTATATTTTTTGAAACTCAGGAACGTATATTTCATGTAACAGATTGCACTTCAAAATAACTCTCAAAGGAATGGAGAACTGATGAGAATTTTTTGGGTAGCAGAGTGACAAGCAGAAAGTTATTTTTTAAATGAGTAGCATACGGACAAGTGACTGAAGCTCATAGAAACTGATCTATATGAATGACTTTAAAGGAGATTAGATTAAATGTTAAGCATCCACTGTATTGTTGACACATTGCACATTTGATGGTTTTATTCAACAATAAGTAAGTTCACAGACTGTTGTAAATTAACATTTCACAGTTTTTCCTGCAGACGAATAAATCAAGTAGCATGCATCAACAAAAATGTCTATTTGTTTCTTTTACTTAGATTTTGAAATAATGGATCCACTACAATATAGGATAACACATATAAGAATAAAATAAAATGGAATGCTTCTCTAAAAAGAGATGCAGACACTAGTGAAATTAACAGATAGCCTTTATAAGTCTCCTGGCCTGAATGACAAGAGTTTTTTAATCTAAAGATTCTCGTGACTCTTGCACCACAGCTCCATGTTCTAATATATATTAGACTCTTCTGTGCTTTAATGACATTAATCAAAGTATATCTATATCTGAACAAATTTGCTATTGAAAGTTTACAGTGATGTGCTATTATGAAAACAGACAGTACAACAAGCAGCTCGTGTGGCCCTGCTTGAGCAAGGGGACTGGACAAGATCATCACCAGAGGTGCTGTTGAACATCAACCAGTCTGTAATTGTGTGACTCTGTGAAAGCAAAAGCATTTTCTGTATACACAAATGAACGTGTACATACATTCATATCTATCTATCTATATATATACATATCTTTGTGTATAAAAAAGGCTGCATGAAGTCTCATATATGTCAATGAAATATTCTTATTCTTCAAAAAATCTATGAAATTTGTTACGTAGATTTGGTTTCAGATCTGCATTCTTTCTTTATGTCTGTCACACAAAAACGTTTTATTCATAGATTATAATGTGAAAATTTAAGGTTTAATTTCTTACGACTTCTCAACAGTTGATGCTTTATGGATGAATGTTTCAAACTGTTAAATCACATTAAATGCTCACTTCATCAAAAGGAAATTTCAAAAATTTCAGTATGTGAATAGTTAAGAGCTGTCATTTATCACACCTGGCTTAGTTTTGAGTTCTCACTCTGAAATAAGGGTGGGCAATTTTATGCCTCTCAATCCTGTAATTTTAGCACATACTATATTTCTTTTACTGGGTTTCTGACTGTTTCACTGTTCAAAAGACTCACAAACATAACTTTAAAAATTACCTCAGGAGCAGTAGCCTGTTGCAAGATGTAGCTCCTACAATAATTTTCACAGCTGTGACACCATGATTGTTCACAATGGATTATTCACTGTTCAAATAAGCATATGGTCAGTTACTCTGTATACTTTTTGATCCTTGTCTCTCCACCTATTATCATCAATCAGTTTTTTCTGCTTCTTGCATAATATTCTCTTATTTCTTCATTTTTTTTTAAAGAGAAGAGAAAACATAGTTATTTAGAAACACAGTCATTATAGATTTTTATGTTCTTACTGCATTTTCCTAGAGTTTTTGACTTTTCCATCTTCCAGATCATTAATGAAGGCATTGAACCAGATTGGATCAGATACTGACCACTGGTGCACACTGCTAATTACTAGCCTCCAACTAGACTTCATATACACATTCTATGCCCACACTCTGGCACACACTCTGGCAAATCAGCCAGTTTTTTTTCCACTTCACTGTCTGCCCATCCAGCCTATACATCAACCCCTTCTCTATAAGTCAAATACCTTACTGAAGTCCAGGAAGGCAATTATCACTGTTCTTCCATACAGGTCAAGCATGACTTTCTCTTAGTGAATCCATGCTGACTTCTCATGATTTTCTTATCCTTTGTGAGCCTAGAAATGATTTCCATAATTAGCAGTTCCACCACTTTCCCAGGGATAAAGGGAAGACTAACTGGTTTGTAGTGACCTGGGTCCTCCCTCTTGCCCTTCTTCAAGACAGGAGTGATATTTCCTTTCCTCCAGTCTTCAGGCACTTCTTTCAGTCACCAATGATCAATGATTTTGCAATATACGAGGCCAGTCTTGCTAACAAAAACTAAGGCAAAGAATGCATTTGGCCCTTCAGCCTTCCCCACATCCTGTGTCCGGATCCTCTACATCATTCAGCAGTGTTTCCACATTTTCCCCAATCTTCTTTTTGTCACAGATGTACTTGTAGAATCCCTTCCTGTTGCCTTGACATCCTGACCATATTCAATTCTGTTAGAGCTTTAGTTTTCCCAGGTTCAACCCTGGATGCTCAGACAATGTTTCAGTATTTCTTCTGCCATCCCTGCTTTGACCCTCTGACCATTTCGATATACTTATCTGACTTCGTATACTTTGGGATGAACATCTCTTGAGCTTTGTAGAGATTAACCTTGAATACAAACCAGCTTTTGTGAGCCTCTCTTATCTACTGGACTATATCCACAGGACCTGCTTTGGCTGTATCTAGCCAAAGTCTGCTCTCCCAAAATCTAGGGAGGGGAGTCATTGCTTTTCTCCCTCCTCCCTGACTTCCTAAACTGCACTGTTTCATGGTCACAGCAGCCAAAGTTGCTCTCACTCCAGTTATAGGAAGGAGAGGAGATTCTTTTAATATATGTATACCCCCTTCGGAGAGTAAGACACAATGTGTCAAATGTTAGCCTGACCAGTTTATTACAAATCCTAGTTGATTAGGGAGATGGAGAAGGGAAGATGGCCAATAGAAGAGAGATAGGAAGTAAAAGAAAGGAATCTTTGTAGAAAGCAAGAGAGAGATAGTCACCACTGGGATTTCAGCAGTGCTTGTAGTTCAGACACTGATCATCAGTAACAATGGGTCATCGGAGTTTGTGTTGCTCGGTTGATGACAGCTAACAATGATAGTACAAACATAAATAAGTACAAAGTGGTCAAGTCAGCCCTCTTTGGAGAGTCACCTTATCGTTTTTGGACCTCAGCAGGAAGTCCTTTGTTCCCAGCTTCCAAGCCTCGCCAGCAGATAAGAGCGGACAGGGAGGTGCCCTCTTGTATCATGTCTTCACAGGATACAATGGTATCATCCCCTAGTCTCCCCTACCAAGCTGGAGTTATTTGGTCACAGGCCAAGTCTTCTGCTAATTAACACTCCTGGTCACTACTTTCTGAAAGCAAACATCTCCAAAGAAATACTTTCAGATGTAAAACCGTTCACTAAGTGATGTTATTGCCACAGGGGGACACCCACACCACTCACCTCCTAGGTAAGTCAGAGTCTTATCCCAAAAACTGCCTGAGAGTGAGCTTTAAGCCAAGCAAAAGGAGGGGTTTAGCCAGTTGCCTTTTACCTTCATATTCCCAATATACCTGTCATTGTTGCTGAGTACTTCATCCAGCAGAGCACTTCTCCTAATTGCCTCCTCCTTATTGGAGGAGCAAATTATCTTCAGCGCATTCCAGGGACATCCTGGATTGCTTACCTATTCTCACATTTCTGTAATTCCAAAAAAAAATAATAATCATAAATCACATCACTTAAATCTCATTTTGGTGATAGTGTGATCCCTTCCTGTCATGTCACCCTCTAGCCTTTAGGTCAGTGACCCCATCTGCAACTCCTTCAGGGCTAATGGTTACTCTGTACCTCTCCCCAGTTTGGTCTCTGTGAAGGTTTGCATGACATCAGCAGATGCTAGGAAACCTCTGATTATACTCTTCAGAAGTTGTTTAGAAGGAAGATGAATCAAACCACAAGTATCTGAACCTCTAAACTAAATACCTCCCAACTAGAAAATTTAATTCCCCTTCACATCAGTAACTTTTCTCTTGGTGGTCATGCTGAATGTTTTATTGGTGTTTTTCCAGAGTATGATCTTACCTTCATTTGAAAGTAGTATTTTATTATTTTTAAATGAAGTGTGGTAAAATTAGCACCGATTCCCTAATAACCTATTCATTCTTTTGTCTATGCAAGTATTTGCAACACACCCAGAAACTTAACTAAGTTCCTCACTGAATTATACATCCTTTTTCTATGTCTACAACAAAATAACACTTCAGCCTACCCTATTTTTGCATTTATTCACACTTCAGTTTCAGTTGTCAAGCTTACTCACCTTTTATTTTGTATTATATGCTTATTTTCAATTTATAATAAAAAATAATACTTCATTGTAGTCAGCCAGCCAGCTCGCTCTAAGTCAAAAGGTAAGAGTTTGTTGTCAGAGATTTTGAAATTAAATAGTCTTAATCTGTGAAATTTCACTTTTTGTTTTAAACATATTAAATAAAAATCAGATAAATGAATTTACTGAGGAGAAAATTATATTTTATTTGTAATCATCCTCAATATTACTTTTCTTTTTAGCTTACAAGTGGAAATGACTTGAAAAAATAATTTAGAACAAATTATACTCAGTTTTCATTACAAGCTTGTAAATTAACCTCTAATTTACAGATCAAATGGTTTGAGCTTTCACAAGGGCTGCTCCAAAAGTAATGCATTCTGTCTTTTTCTGTTGGCCCACAACATCAGAGACAGAAGTTGATGGTATGGCAAGAGTCTGAGTCTTCCTACCAATACTCCATTACATTTTGTTGCTGTGTGACAAATGGCAGCAGAGGGGCATTCTGACAAAATGGTGTCTGACATGGAAGTGTGTCTGAAGCAAAGGTGTGTCAATAAATTCCTCCATGCAGAGGCACTCATGAATGCTTGCCGAAGGCTTAAGGAGACCAAACAGTGGATGTGAGCATAGTGAGGTTGTGTGTGGTGCCTTTCAGCAGGAGCAACAGTGATGTGAAAGATAAGCCATGTTCTGAATGGCCATACAGATTTTTACAAGCACAGCATGCAGGCTCTTGTTCATCACTGCTGAAAATATATTGCTAATGGTGGTTATACGCTGAAAAATAATGTTTTGCATCTGAGAATTTGCTCTGTCATACAGTGTTATTGTGCTGTTTGTATTTTTGGAAATAAATAAGAGGCATTACTTTCAGAGTGACCTACGTACATTACTCTTCAATAGAATCTAAGTAATGCATCTATATTCCAGCCATTATGTAGCTGTGATTGAGAGAATTTTAGTATCTTCAAAAGCAGCAGTAGAGGCTGCTTTTGCAAATAGAAAATTTATACTGTGACAATATAGACCTGCCTTGGTTTTCTGAAGGAATTTAGGATTTGACTCTGCATGGAAATTAAATGTAATAGAATGATTCTGGAAACTGTTAAACTTGTGCATGTGTGTATATGCAGACAGACAGACACACACACACACACACACCATGCATAGAACAGACTAAATAAATAAGATACAGTGGTTTTATATAATCTTATTTCTAACTCAAAGCACTCATTTGGTGGAAGTGATAGAGTTAATCCAACTAACTTACAGACTCTATCATCTTCCTCTGCTTTGTAGTAATGCTGCATATCATCCCCATGCAGACTACTAGGAAGCTGGCCAGTTTTTCTTTATATGAAACAAACAAAGAAACAAGTAAAACCAGCATTCGTAAATTCAGCCTGTTTTCATTAATTCAGTGCTTTAGCAAATGTGTCAAAAGAACAAGAAATTTAGATTTTTAGATGTGTTTTCTTGCATCAGCTGTAGATCGTGATAAACCACAGGTTATTCGATATCATACCAGCACATCAAAGGAATAAAATGTCACTTAGTCAGGAAATGGCATTTTCTGAGCAACAATGAAGTTTCTTCTGGTTTACTGGCTGACAGTCACTATTTTGAACATACTGGGTTTCAAATTCCTGTAGGCAGGAATTTTCTAACCAGAAAAACATTTTTTATATTTTTTTCAAGTAGTTTATTTTATAAAAATATAATAGAAATTGAAGATATTTAAAGTTCTCCCTTCAGAATCTAAAAAAAAAAAAAACAAAAAACCCCAAACTCTTTAACAGTGAGTGTGGTGAGGCACTGAAACAGGTTGCGCAGAGATGTGGTGGAGACTTTCAAGTTAAGGCTGGATCAGGCACTGGGCAACCTGTGCATATCCCTGTTCATTACAGGGGAGTTGGACTACATGCATAAACAGTGGAATAAATGATGATAATGCAATGATCTACCATTCCATGTTATATTTTTTGTATCTTTCTTTCATGTATTAGTACTGCAAGATGAAGAACAGGAGATCATTAAGCACAGGAAATTCTAGTCTGTACATTCATGTTTTCCCTTTACTGCCAAACATATCAGTATATGAATACAAGCTGAATCTTACTGCCTATCTTACGTGCTTTTTAGAAGTGTAAAAATGAACATTTTAAGGTATGTTTTACTTCATTGTTCTAGCTCATTTTGCAAGCAAATGAATCAATGCCACATATTTGAATTTTTTCACGTCTTCCACAAAAGAAGATAAATTAAAACAAAATGCGTAATTCCTGTTGTGTATGTGACCATCTGACAAGAAAAATATTCTGAACATTTGTCCCTCAAATAATGAAGGTTATTTCAATTTTTAATTCATGAATATATTTATTTTAGTCACACTAAGCCAGCTCAGCTCTCTGAAGCTTACTAGGCTCTCTGTAATGGTTAATTTAGCTGCAGGATAAATTTATCCTCTTGAGGACCTGTGCTATATTACTGCACATTTTCATATGCCTGTTCTGTACTGGCAACTGAAATTCTACTTGTAGATAACAAAGGTTCTATGAGTCAGGATTTCAGTAAACCTTCTGTTAAATCTATATATTTGCCCACAGCAGCTGACCTCTTTCTGAATAACCATAGCTTCATTTCCAAGAATGCTCAAGCTTTGAAACCTTATTGGTAAATAAAATGACTGCCTCTGCTGGACAATGTTATAGAGATGGTGATTTTTTGATACTGATTAGGACATGCCAGTCTTCCAGTCATTGAAAAGCTTTTACTGTATCTTTGGTACTGTAATTAATTAAGGGCTATTTGAAGCAAAATAACTAGAAAAATACAGCAATGTGATAACCAAAAAAGCAACAACTTTATTTGCAATTACTGGTTTGAAAATGAATTAGTTGTGTGGAAGAAATGATTATTTCACCTTTCAATTCACATGTAATGAATTTTCTAACAATTTTTCTAAAGACATTTCCCACAGATACCCACAGCTTCTTTTGAGGTTATTCAGAATCATACAAACAGATAATTTAGACATCACTTAATCTAAATTAGAAGTCTCCATTATAATAAAATTTAATATGGAATAGGAAGGATCAAAACCATAGACTGTTAGGTCTTCAAAGTAAAGACTAGTCTTTGTCTTTTATTTTTACAGGCTTTAGTACAAAGGAGTTTTAGTCTCTATTTAGTACCACAAAAAATACAACACATTACTACAAAGTACATGTTGCATGATGTTTATCTAAATTGTAGCAATTATGTGCTATGACAAGCTCTTTGCATTGCTCATCTATGCACTGTTTTTTCACAAAGCTTGTAGGAAAGCTATGGTTCAAGCTTGAGACACACAGGATGTTGTGTTCTCGCAATACAACTCCATAATCTAGATAGAATTCCTCCTAACATCTCTCTCTGCAGCTTTATTTACTGATCAAAAGGTCCTCCAATTCTGCAGGGTAATCATTTATCTAGATGACCTCTATTAACTTCCTTCAGAAAAATCTGGATGAAGAGGATAAAAGCAGTCATCAGATTTATAAGAGTTGAAAGCTCTTTTGTTTGCAAAGGACTATAAATATAAGAAATGGCTTTTCATGAAAAAAAATCATAGAAATAAAGGTGAAGTTATGTTTACAGAGTAAAAGGGAGAGACTTAAATAACTAATTTCAGTGGAAGTTACCCTTGTCAGAAATATATGTTCCTTTTCTTTCAAAATTCAAACTTTATATCTAGTGAACAAACAACAGATCCATATGGGTATGCTCTGTCATGAAATGAAAACTGAAGTAAAAATATGATAAGATACTATTTTACATTACCTGTGTAATTTGATTTCAAAAGCACTAACCATCTCACCCACTCCTTGATAAAGAGAAATTATTCCTTTACTTAAGGTCTATTATGTTTGTGCTTCGATACCTTTTCCAGCATTCCAGCTGGAACTTGCCAATCATTGTGAACAGCCCATTAAATCTTGTGCTTGCAGCAACTTTTACCCAGAATTTCTGAATAGGACATAAATATCACTGAATTATAACAGGAACTTAACTCCTGAAATATAAGACGATAGTGTATAGCAGTATGTTCTTCATAAGCTGGTTCTCTCTCCCTTAGACAAACTTGGACAAAGTGCTTGACTGTGAAGCATATCTGGTGTGTATATGAGCTCTTGTGTTCACAATACAAATTTCTGTATATTGTTTCACCATGGATGCACAATACCTCAGATACTGCAGAGTGTTAGTTCTTTGTTGCAGCATCTGTGCTTGATGTTAGTTGATTATCAGTCTGTATCTCCTAAAACTCAGTCTGTCGATGCTCAAATTATATCCATCCTAGTGTAAGCATAGACCCTGTCCTATGCTCTCCTTAATCTAAATACTTGCTTCAGTAAAATGTGATAAGCTATTATCTGTTATAAGCAAAATTATGTTATTAAACAGTGTTATAAAAGCAAATTACTCTTGGCCATTCACAATTTGACCAATTTTTCTGCCAATTTTGATTGCTCATTTTCCATGTAATTTCAAGAAAATATTCCTTATGCTCAGAAGAGAAAATACAATTGTAGCATCTGAAAAAATAATAGGGTGTTTTGATTTTAAATTGTAATAAAACATACAAGTGCAACTTGTTAGCCAGATGGGCTAAATTTACCTCCTTAAGAAGAAGGATTGAGAGTCTGACTTCTGCTACTATGGAAATTCAAATGGAGTAAAATTGGAAGAGGAAGAGAGAAATGGCTGTGAAGATCCATGGAAGATGGGAATGCTGCTGGATATGTGCGTAAAGGCAAAGCATGTGAACTACAGTTTCCTGGAGAACCTTTTTATTCTCTCTCCATTAAACATTAGCCATTGCATCGGACACAGTACATCTATTTCCTCGACAAAGAAAAAAATCAAAAGCTAGGACTTTTGTAGTAGATACGTAGTCTTGGCACTACGTAGCTAGTTCCCTATCCATAAACATAAAATCTGTTTTGTTTTGCTTTGTTTTACTGCACTGAAGAAAACTTTTTTTAAATGAAGGAGTAGCTAATTTAAAATTGTCATCATTTTCCATTAAGTATGTACAGTGCATTTCTTTCCAACAAAGCAAATAAATACTGAGTTCAGCATGGGATTTTGTAGCTTGGAACACACTAATTTTTGCCATCTAAGAGATCTGTACTTGGAGCTGGTTTCATTCACTTCTCCAATTTACAACTTCGTTCTTCATTTGTCTCTTAATTGCCTTTGGCATGTCTTGGTGACATCTGACCTAGTATCTCCAACATCTAAGTGCTTTCCAAACTGCTACTTCCCATCCAGAACTCGTACCTCTTCTCCTTAATGAGAGGAATCATTAAATCAGCTCTCTGCAGAACTATGGAGTTTAATCTTAGCTTTTAATCTGAGCATCATCTGCATCTAAAAAGTTTGCTATGGAGCACATAGAAATTAGATCAAAACATAAACATTAAAACCACTTAGATCTACACAGTACATGTGTCATAATAATACCGTGTTTTTTACAGAACCTTGGCCACATCAAATGTAGCACGTAGGTCTAGATCTGCCTGCCCATCTTCTCAGAATGAATTATTTGTGTGAGGCTCTCAAAGCAGCAGTAAAGTCTAGAAATGGTTTTAGGTTTACTCAGAAAAGACAGGAAGGTTAGAGGAGATATTATTAATCTTGCTTGTGGGTGTTTATGTGGGCTGTTTAGTTAGTTCACTGTGCAGTGTTCAGATTTTGATGAAAGTTAATGTGTGAATTCCTCGATAGGAACGAATGGTATACAATGAATCTTGTTTTAATGATAAATGAACCATTTTAATTCTCCATGTTGATCTCATTCTCTGTATTATCTTTTGCATCTATCTAGTAGAAGTGCCCAGCATCAAAATTACCATTTCTATGAAGAAAACCATTCTCTCATTTAGAGTCGCCCTAGTCACAGATAAGCAGCAGAGCTTTTAGCAGTGTTTATGGAAGTATACAATCTGTACTGGGAAAAGAAGGAAAAGGTACTTAGATTAGTTAATTAAAAATTACTTAGAATTTGCTAAGAAAGTTATTTTCATTTTTATGCTTTTATGAAATTCTAAGCAGTAGAATGTTATTAAAATATCTTTTATTTTCCTGTGAAACTTTTTCTTAAGCAATCACTATCTATTATTTCAGTGAATTTTATGAGAACTGCATGGGGAAGCTGAATGTAGAGAAGTCACACTTTAAAAATCTCATGTCTTATATGCTGTGCTTGCAAAACAGTAAAACATTATTAAGAGTACAGTATATCAATCTTTTCAAAACCATATTGAATGCAGTTGCTTATGTTATCTCATCAAGTGTGTAGTGGATCCTGGGAGAAAAGGCAGGTGTTCCTGAATTTTCTTCAGAGAGAGAAGAGAGAGTTTTGTGTTATACTGGTGACAAAATAATCACATCAGCAGGACAGTTGTGATCATTTATCTATTTTGCTTTTATTTCCCAGGAATAATATTCATGGCTTTTCTAAGAAATTGCCTATCTATGCCTGTTTCTTTTTACTGTGTTAAGCTAATCACAGCTGTTGCCAGAAGATGGGAATTAATGCCTGGAAAATATCAGTTTTTACTGCTTTGTTGTTCAATGGCATGGTGACACTATTCAAAAATCTAGTCAAGACTGGGTGATTTTTGCTTAGATGAAGACAACTGCCACATTTCCTGCCATGATTCTGCTACACTAAAGCTACCCATGACTCCATCAACCTTTGATACATGCAAGAACAGTAAATACATATCATAGTGACTAAGAATATGGCAAGGCTCCTATAAGCTAGGTAGACTAAACTATGAAGTCATTTTCTACTTCATCAGAGAGGAGGCTGAGGATGCAGACCAACTGATGAGATGGTTCCAGAGAGTAGTTTCATTACCATTTTTATTTTTTTTTCAAGGGCTGGAGAGATTGTATATTGTATTGTAGAAAGCTTTAGATAATCCAGACTACTTCCTTTATCCAGAAGTATGACTTATAACTTGACTAGTAAGTACTGAGGGGGAAGAAAAGAAGTAGGTTCTATTTGGTCTAGCAAAGACAAGGCAGTTAAAAAAAACTATCCAGTGTGTACGGGAAAAGTCAGTCAGAAATAGCTCAGAACTTTATAACCTCTTTTCCTATTTTAGTGTAGAGAACAATGAGAATAATTAATGCTTGAAAAAAAACCTGCACTGTGAAACAGGATTCGGTGTACTGAGACATATTCCACTCATATCACTGCTCCCAGACTGAAGAAGCAGTTTTTATCCTCTTGAAATCCAATTGTTTTGGCACATGTATTCTTTGGTGCTTCGTTTTAAAGTACATAGCACTGAAGTTGTGTAGTTCCAATTTACTCTGCCTGAAAATACTAGGCATATATATTTTCCCTCAGCTAACCAAATTATATATTTTTTTGGATTAGAGACATGGTATATGTCTATCTTTCATATCATAGAGAAAATATACTTTGATTTTTGTTGCCCTCAAGAAATAACAATATGCTTCATGAGAAAATGGATCAGCATCAGTGATTTGAAGTAACATAGGGACATTGGTTGTTGATTTTATATTTGAGGTGTGAATGAATGAAAATGATGAAACTAAACAGCTTCATACTTGGGTAATTTAATATAAACTGGTTTTGCTACAGAACTTGCTCTTCTGTTTATAATAAGGACAAACCTAATAAGCAAAATGATTTTTCCAGAACTAGTGAGACACAGGTCTAGATCTGGAAGTCAATTCTGCAACCTGAAATAATCTGTAGTGTTTACCATCAACATGATAAGTAAGTTGAAAGGCCTACTGTTTTATTTAGGCGGTACTTCTTCCAGGAAAGATATTACCACATAGCAATGCAGATGGATCAGCTTCCTGATCACAAAAGCATATTGAATATACCTACTGAAAATCTAGCAGATGACTGCTAACTCATTTATTGATATATCCTCAATAATATTTACTTATCTATTCCACTAATAATTCTGAATGCTTTAGCAATGTTTTGCAAGAATGTCTTGCAAAACCTAAGTAATGTTCTCTGATTGCCTATTCAGTCTTAAACATCTTTAGCTTTTGAAATGCATAAAAAAACCCACATTAAAATACTGAGTTACAGCAGATATGTGAGTTAATGTATTTTTTCCTGAGATCATAGATTATTGTCATGAGAAAAACAAACAAACAAAAACAAAACAAAACAAAACAAAACAAAAAAAACAGTGATTCCATTTCAGGATTATTTGCTTCAAGCAAAATGTTTTAGCCATGGTATCAATACCTTTATAGCATGGAGCTGTACTCAGGCAAAAACGGATCCCATGTTTGAAAATTAATCAATCAACTAATTGAATAATTAACACATATCTCATATGCACTTGTTAAATGATGTACGTACTATAAACAATAGAAACCATGCCATGAAATGCTGTTAAAAATTGCCTCTAGTAATTTTCTATTTAAGATGTTATCATCTATGCTACTATGTATATACAATGAAAATTTAAATTACCAGGGATTTTAATACATAAAGAAGTAGTGTAATGATGCTGCCTATTAGAAACTGAACAATGTTATTAAGTTATTAAGAAAATAACATTTTTAGAAGGATTATTTTTCCTTATAACTAGGCAATCCTATTAAAGTCATTAAGAAAAAGAATACCAAATATGAATGCATTTACCTAAAAAATGTATCTTTACCCTTATTTTACATATTTTGCACTTTTTTTTTAGATGGAAATATTATGATATAAAAGACTTTTCCTAATCTTCTCAGAAGTGCAGCTTTATGTGATACTGATTGGCAGTTACTCATGGTGTTAATCATCAAGTCCTGGAAATTAAATAATTGCTACTCTGAGACCAAACTCCAAGTCCAGCTGTTACAACATCATATCTTTGCTAGCAAAAAAGATAACAGAGCACTAGGAGTGAGAAAGCAAGTTTGGGAGGAAAAATACAGTAAAAATTAATAAAGCTATTTTATTTTGTTTTGTTTTATTGTATTTATTTGTTGGAAAGACAGAACTGAGCAAACGGGAAGTGATAGTCTCATAAGACTACCAAATCATTTTGATTAAAACAAAGAACAAAGCATTGTTCTTGATTTCATATGACTTAATATGAAAGTCTACATTTCAAAGAAAGAACACACAAGTTTAATAAAACACAGCACTGGATAAAAATGAAGCAACAAACCAATCTGGAATAGCGTCTTTTTTGTCTTTCAATATACTGGAAAATGGATGACACCTAGTTTGCTTTCCAGAGGATATAGAGCAAGCCTATAAACACGATTGCACATGGAAAATATGTAGTCATCAATTTACATGTGCTTAATCCAGGGAACTCAAGTGGCATCACTGAGGACAATGGTCTCCTCCGAGACAAATACACAAACATTTAACCTTATTCTATGCAAATGTTAACCCATATTAAATTTGAAACTCCAGTGGTTTCTTCCTATTCAGATTCTGAGCTTTGCTTGCTCATGATGCTTTTCCTTTACCTCCTAGACTGTATTTCAACCCACAAGTTGCACTTTCATCTTTCCAATTCTCTTCCCAGTCACACCTGGGGAGAGTGAGAAAGTGTCTGTTTGGATCTGAGCTGGCTGCCAGGGTTAAATCACAGTGAAATACAGAAATGTATTATATCAATATCCAAGCTAGTCATACTCAGAATACAGGTCTGAGCTCGAGTGTACTTTGATAGCCAAGATTCCTAATTAACTGGGTTTCTAGCCAGCTGGGTAGTGCTAGACTTCATGGCAGCAATCACAAAGCAGACATGGACTGATAAAAAATATTTTTTCATGTATAGAACTTGTTTCATTTCATTGTTCTCTAGAAGTGTTGTAAATATTACTTATTTTCTTTTCTCTATTTGACCAGCTCATTCACTTTTAACTAGCCTGAGTCAAGTACAAAAGACATTCCTTACTCAGAATTCTTAATAAAACACAAATGCTATATACTCTTTCATTATCTTCTCTAAACAATGAACTGATGCAGAAAGGTATAGCAAAGTACAAAACACTCAAAGGTCTAAATAAATTATTTCACAAGTAGAAACATTATTTTTTAATAATTTCCCTTCTAGTACTTTTTTTCTAGAAAGTGGAAAACTGTAACCAGAACATGAGTAGTCTGCAATGATTCTTTATTATTATGCTGTCACATAAGATTTTTCTTTATCAGTCGTTGTTCAGTTCACAGTATTTGTTCAGACAGCAGTCATGCTACACTGTACATCAAGTCATTGTCACACACCTGTGGTGTCTCTTCTATGCCAAGTGATTAAAAAAGCTACAAAAACTTAGTCTAATTTTTTTTTTTTTTTGTAAAATTTTTTATTTATTGAAATGCTTACACAGAAAATCTGAAAAAAAACTTGGGGAAAACATACGTTAATAGTTTTTTTTTTAATGTTTTAAATGCTCTTAAACATCAAATAAAATAGTTAAATGTATTCACTAATTTCTTAATTACAAGAGAAAGGAAATACCATCTTCTAGATGGTTTTATGTCCCATAATGAAGTATAATTCCCTGAGTATGTCATTTGTTAGGGTACTGTATGGCCACAGTTTTTTCTTTTTCTGCAGTACAAGGCCAGAAGCATGAGCCCTTCCCAGGCTTCCTTTTACGACAAGTGACTAAGGCACTTTCATGTTCAGAAGTTGGAATTAAGCATAGGTAAATGAGTAAATAGTTCAGTCAGTGGGTTTCTTTCAAAATCAAACAAATGACCCAACCAACACAGGAACCATTAGTGCCTCCTTCTGCCTGTACTTCTGAATTAAAATTGTCATGCCTGCTAGGCATGCTGACCAAAAGCCAAGCATCCCCACCAGACTTGACCATGAGAACCTGGATATCTCTGCTAAGTGCCTGTGTTTGGAGGTGCTTCCACATATGTTCAGAAGTTTAATGTCTAAGCTGTAGTTGTCCAATCTTTTGGGTTGCCTTGGCTACATGGAGTGAAGAGGAATTTTCTTAGGCCATCTATAAAATAAATAGTAAATGTACACGAGTAACAAAACTTCATATATACATATATATAATTAAAACATAAAAAAGAAGGAAACAAAAACATGAAACTAGTGGGACAGTGTTTTTGTGAAATTAATGAATGTTTATTATATTACTTTATGAGATAACCCAAGCCCAATTTTAATAATTAAATAAGAAATCTTACGTGTCTTCATAATAACAAAAATGGTGTGTCTTCATGGGAACGTGAACATCTAGGTGGGTTGCAATATTATTACTGGCAGTCACAGCATTTTACTTGCTAAGAGGCTCAAGCAGTACATGAGGGTTTCAATTTGACTGCATGTGGGGCAGTGTGAGAGGTGGAGTTAGCAACACATTGCACTCTCCCCTCCACAACGCTTTACTGTCACCTATGCAGTCTATGCTTGAAGTATGCCCAATTGACTCGTGAAAAATATGGCAAACTCTCACATAACAACGTTAAAAGTTTATGGGTCTTGTGGGGCTGCATTACTGGCTATCCAGGGCTCACAGCCCACGTGTTGGACACATGGGTCTAGCATATGACCATATACTAAATGAATTTCAGCTTAATTAATATCTCTCAGGTAGCATCAACTCTCCACCTCTTATGATATATAGAGAATTCAGCTTAATGTTGCTTTGGCATGGGCTTTCTTTTATATTTAACCGTAATTAACTGAAGGTTCAGATGAAAGCACTCATTTTACATTCCACATATAGCCATAGCTTGCTGCATCACTGATGGGAGACAAATGTGAGTGTATAGAAAAAAGAAAAGGTCCTGAATAATTTGTAAAGGTGAACTACAAATAAGTGATGAAAATATCAGAATAATAAAATAAGTACATGGGGATTAAATTGCTCAAGATCTGGTAATGAAACATTCAGCCCTTCACCTATCATATCTACTCATTTATCTTACCTAGTTAACATATTTCTGTAATCTCTCTAAAATGCACTAACCAAGTTAATTATCAGTTATTTCTGTAAAGGACTATTAAAAAAATCCTTTTTACCTGCCATAATAAAAAAAAATCAGTTTCCTATTCAGAAAGCTTAAATTGTCAGAATACTTGTTTAACAGCCTCGTTTCATGTCTTCAGTTAATTTTAGGAACTAGAGCCTAAGATTCTCCTATAAACAGAAAATGTCTATAATCCACCAGGGTATAATGAAGTAAATGATTATTTCTGAAACACCTACCCTGCTAGTCAGCCCCTGAGCTCTTCAACAAAGCTCTCTGAGTCATTCTTATAAAGAGGTGGTGTGACAGAAGAAATGAGCCACAGGTTGGAGATCCTCAGGCAAATGAAACCCAGTGCATATGGTACATCATTACCAGTCTGATTTTAATGAAGTTTTAGAGCCTTAAATCTCGCATCACAGTTGGTGCTGATATGCGTTTTACTGTTATTGCCTTTCATTTGCCAAGTAAAGATAATTGATGATCTTTACTTAGAGAACTTGTAGATTTTGGAGCTGTCTATTTTTAACAGTGATTTCTAGTTGCTTTTTTTCTTTTTTTTTCATATGTGTGTGCATGCTTTCCTTTATGCAGATTTTTTATTGGGTCTAATGACTTTTTTAGTGTTTTTAAAATAGGATGAGTAAAATACAAGATTCTTTATGCAACTGAACAAAATTTTTTATAACATCTCCCCTGATATCAATAGAATTAACTGCGAGGAAAGATTATACTAACCTAATGGAAGAATATGATTGTTATTGAGTGTGCCTTCTACAAACTCACTGGATCTAATCTATCACTCTATCACCCAGAAGACCACATTACAACAAAGGAGGGATCCTTGGTTTCTATTTAATGCTTTTAGTCTCAAGAAAATTATTGAAAATGTTGACAAACAGTAAAATAAACAAGAGATGAGGAAAGTCAAACAGAAATAAACAGAAAAAAAAAAGCAGCCCTGCAAATGAAAGAAACAGAGCAAATATTAAGAAAAAGAATGAATAATCAGCCATTCAAAGTCAATCTCTTCTGGAGAAAGACACTAAAACGACTGTCTATGTAGTGTATCTCATGTCAATAATTTGCTTTCTGTGTTGTTCTGAGTGATCTTCTGTTTCTCAGTGGGATACTTTGCAGTACCTGCGTACTTCTCAGGTCCAAGAATACAGTCACTGATGGTATAGAGTTCTTTGCCAGAAGTTTTCAGTTTGTTACTATCACAACTAAATAAAAAATCCTGAGGGAATATAGGTAACAGCTAAATATGCAATGTCTGAGAGATGGACTCATATACAAAGGATCTAAATCATTTATTAAAGGTTTTAACATCCGTTACATACATTTCCAAGTTTTCTCTTTAAACTTTCCCACTCGCCTTTACATGGCAAAAAAACCTCCCCAAACAGTCCTTAACAGTGTATGCAGGAACTTATCCAGTCAAGGTCATGAGTTCTTCCAAGCCACACACTCTTCCTTGAATCAGGGTCTGCCATCACGTGTCTTACTTGAACTTGTTTTCCTTTTCTTCTGGAGTGTCCTTGGTTCTCAGCCTTCCTTTCTCACGATGTTTATCTTGCTCCACAGCTTCTGCTCTGAATATACTTTCTTGTATTCCCACATAAATACTCAAAATTAATATGAACGTTCTGCATACTTTGAACCTGTTATGTTCAAGATCAACCAGCTCTTTGCTCTACGCTCTGTGCAACCTGCATATAGGTTATTAAAAATACATATTTTACGATTTTGTTTAAATAGTAAAACCTAGCACAGAGACTAGCCCTCACTGCAGCTCTTTGGAGTATGCTGTATATTCTGAAATCTAGGTCCATCCTTTTGTATATTATTAATAGGTTAAATGTAAAGAAAATAAAAATGTTTTGTTTTTTAAGGCACAACAACATTTAGATGACTGTATCTTAAGATTAGATATACAGGGCTTTATTCCAAATGACCTAGATTTTAGGGAAATAAGAAGCTGTCAGTAAAGATATCTCAGGTTTAGTCAACCATTTGGCTTTTACATAGGTGTCAGTAGTACAGAACCTCAGTTGATCCTGGCTCCTACACAGATGCATACACAACTTGGCCTGCTTCCTCAGGCTTTGAACATTATCATGTTATAATGTAAGCATCACAGACTTTTGAAGACATTTTTCCCCTAGTATGTCTCCTTTGTTACTCACCAAGTACTTGTTTGTTTTTCTCACATGGCTCTTGTTCAACAATTTCCTGATATTATCAAATCAAACTCTTCAGAGATTTGACTTCTACTTTACCTACAAGCTGTTTACTCCGTTACTCCTTCCAGAATTGCCTTGTAAACTGAAAAGCCTGCAGCATGACTATTCTTCTACCATTTCAAACCTGACCAACACATGCAGCATTCACTGAAAATGTGCAGTAAAGTATCCTGTTCCTATACAGGGACTCATTTCTTACTTACATTGTCATAAATATCACATGAGTTTTTCTGCTTATATATAATTCCCTCATTCACATGAACAGTGAAGGAGGCCTTTGGAAGTCTCAAGCAGAAAGTCATATCTATTAACTTTATCTGGACTGTGCAACTCAGTTCAGGCTTTGGATGACATAAAAACATATAATTTTCTCAATACTTCGGTAAAATTCAATAAAATATTAGATTTATTTAGGATGCATTCTGCACTGAAAGCAGGCTTTAATTAAGTTTTGCATTGCTTAACATTGCTCTGGAAAAAATGTACTCATATGAGTACAACTTATGAGTTCAGTTTTTAACCAATCAATCAGAAGTGCAGTATGTGAGATAGGATGAGAGGAAATGGCCACAAACTGAAGCATAGGAACTTCCACACCAATGTGCATGGGAACTTCTTCCCAGTGCAGTGACGGAGCAGTGGCACAGCTGCACAGAGAGGTGGTGGAGTCTCCTTCTCTGGAGACGTTCCAGACCCGCCTGGACGCCTACCTGTGCAACCTGGGCTAGGGAGCTGCTGTGGCAGGGGGTTGGACTCCGTGATCTCTGGAGGTCCCTTCCAACCCCTACAGTTATGTGATTCTGTGATTCTGAGTGTTGTTCATATGAAAGATTAAAAAATATATACAAAAAAAAAAAAAACCCAAAAAACCAAATAACCATGGCCCTTTCAAAAAGGAAATAGGAAAGGAAATTATCCCAGCCATGGAAGGTTTTGTTGTTTCTTTTGATGATCACAGATGCTCACCTAAGTAAGCTGAATGCCCAGACCACCCCAATGCTCCTATTTTTAACATCAATAGTCTTAGATTATTTATGCTTTGGCAATGAGATACAATAAAAAGACTGGATAAAAACATCACTAGAGTGTTGGGATACACATATTTTTCTTCAGACCATACTGTGGGAAAAGAAACCAGTTTATATTAGGATGATGAACTACCCTTGCTAGAGAAAGATGTGATAAAGTCCTTCACAGAGAGATTACTGCTAAGTTTGTGTCTGCAAGAGATGCATAAGACACTAGAAGCTGCTATTACATGATCTACAGAGGGAAAAGTATGCACTTTGGTGAGGTTAAGGACTATTGTTACTGATATGGACATCTTCAAGAGATCATAAATTACAGGGTTGAGAGAGCAGAAGATGCTGAGAGTAATATCTTAAGGCAGTCAGAGACACTGTCTAGTTTACTATTAGACATCAGTAATGTTAAAACTGTTCTGAAAATAAGCTGTAATATCTCCTTAGACTGCAGTGAAAACACAGCTGTCCTTCGTACATCAGTAGTAACATAAATATCTCGTAATTTCAGCAGGTGGTTTTACCAGCTGACCTCCAGAGGAGACTCTATCTATGGACCTTGTGGATACCTTCTCTGATACTATATTAGCAATATCTTACATTCCAAGCAAGAGCCTCCTTCCAGAAGAGAAGTATCACACAGAGAAATATCACTTCTTGGACATATTCAGAAACTATCTGGACACCATCCACAGCAACCCACTCTAGGTTGGGCAGGGGGTTGGTCTAGATGACCACCAGAGGTTCCTTTCAAACTCAACCATTCTGTGATTCTGTGATCTTATACAAACATTGAGGCTTCTGTGTTGTACGGGAAGGAATATTTAAGATTATTTCAGCTTTGCCTCATAGTTCAGTGCTATGAATTGGTCGGCTGAGGGCGCTGTGCAAGCAGGCACTTAAACTGAATTCATCTTTCTGAAACATTTTCCTTGCAGAAAGCACGACACCAGCAGTGGTGGCAGCTCAGGAGGGTGAACATGTGGTAACAGAGTGAGCCCACTGAAACTGTACACAGAATAAAGAATTTAACCCTTATTCGCAGGGAGAAGAGACTATTGCAGTGATCCCAGTCATCTCTGTCTGTGACTTGCATCCCTACTACTAGGATGACTCATGGACCTGTACAGAAAATATTTACTGACCAGCCCACTAGCAGAGGATGTGGGCAGAAAGGAGAGAACCATGTGAAACAGAGTTCAGAGAAACAAAATTTCATTTGTATGGTGATCTTATACCTCTCTGCTCTATGCAGATACATTTTTTTCTTCAAAGATAATACAAACTGCAGGAGAAAAAAAAAGGAAAATTCAAAAAGAAAAAGTACTTTAAACTATCTTTAAGTAGCATAAACACAGTAAAATGATGCTTCACATTAACTGAAACAGAAGGCAAAGTAAATCCCAAGCAGATAGCCACTCAACACTATAGCCTGTAGCTAGCAGTTAATGGATAGCTAGCCAGAGGCTATCTGCAAGCCTGGAGGGGAAAATAAGCTGGCAATTCCCATCCAACGTGTTTATGCTTAAGTATTTGCTTCACAGACTGACTCATCAGCTATGGCTTTTTGGTGCAGTGTCAGCCCACAGGACTTGTGGTTCACAGCTGCAGCAAGCAGGTGATCTACCTTTTCAAGTAAGTTCCTTCAAGTCCTGGAATGAAGCTCGAATTAAACCTTGGGGAAAATAGGACTTCTGTTGCTGTGTGTTTATGGACAATTTTCCCTATTTCTTCAAGTAAAGGAGTTATACTACTCAATTGAATTGCAAGCAAAAATCTGGGGCTATCATTTCAGATTCAAGCTTTAGGCAAAAAAAAAAAAAAAACGAAAAAAAAACAACAAACATTTCAGTAAGGAACTGTAAAGGTTAACTAGTCTGACTGACAGTACAACTGACAATGTGGGAAGATCACTCTTTGTCTACTATTAGTGAGGCCACAGAATTTCACAATATTTACAAAAGGGAAATGGTGTCCCAAGTAAAATTTCCCTTTGATAATCCTGAAAGGGTTTGTGTATTCATGCAGCAAAGTCAGGTGCTGAAAGAAAATATTTACTAGCCTCCTGGAAGAGGTTTTAGCTGTATTAGTTTGATTCTGTTTACCACTTAATTTATCCTCATCTTTAAGTGGAGATAATTGTTTGGACCATGTTACTAGTATTATATATGGCTTCCATTTTCTGAGCTAGATGTTACATAGCTGTTCCAGGAAATGTCACTGTTTGCATCTGGGACCTTATCATCTGAGAAAGCCAACACATTTATTTGACAGTTTCAGTCCTAGGTATAGCTTAGCTTCTTTTGTTGACGTCTGCACTGTGGAAAACTGCCACACCACCTTATTTTGGGCTTTCAAATTTTCTCATAAACTTTCTACATGGATAATGAATCTTGGAGCTAATCCAAATGGAAAGGAGAGCATCTGTCCCTAGACTCAGACTGTAAATGAAGGGTTACTGGAAGTTAAAACCTCTACAGCTCTGCATTTTGTCATTTTTAGACTACTATCCTCTCCATACCAGTGTCTCTGAAATCAGAGATACATCAGGAACTGGAACCAAACTGTTTTGTGCCCAAGACAACCACAGAAGTTACCAAAACATTCATTAAGGAATTCTCCACAGTACAGTTGTTTAATTGGAGACTCTGGGATTCATTTCATGTCCAAGATCTGTTTGATGCCAAAGTGAAGATTAAAAACCCAGGCATCCCTGATCAGTACTCTTGTTTTGTCAAGCCTGTGAAACATACCTCACTTTCCGTGATTAGGTGTGAAAGTCAGAAATTAGCTTTCCTAGCTCTCTAGGGGAATTTGAAATACATTATTAGTATCAGGATTGGTATGGTGAAGGAGAAAACTTCTGGCACTGACACACATGGGCAGTTATTTACTAGTGTAAACAATAAATATGTACAAGAACGAGACTTTAGTTCAATACAGTTTTCAAACTCACAAATGGAGTTCCAAACTTAAAACTATGGTCGCCAAAATATTTCTGCTTTTACAATGAAATGTGGCTGTGCACATAAAAATGACATGTTAGACAATGGACCCTGACACTGAGTAACGACAGAGAGCTTCTTAATTATGGTATTTGTCTCCTACAGTACGGGGTTTTGTTGTTCTTTTTTTTTTTTTGCTTGATCAATTGTACATTTGGTCTCCTGTTCTCCTGTTGATGTCAGTCTTTTCTCAGTGCATATAGACACTACAAATATAGACCAATTTTTTATGCTCCTGAAAAAGTGTGTTAGAATCCAAATGCAAATCTTTGGAAGCTCACCTGGTGCTGGGATGGGCAACATGTCAATGGAAAATTCCACCTGTATAGAATCTCAGTCCAGTATTAAGAAACTGCAGAACAGGACTTGTGGAATTCATTTTTAGAAAACTTACTAAAACCAAGGAAAAAGTGAGGCAACTTTACAATTACCAAATTCCTGCTGTACTTAATTTATTTTCTTGCTGCATAGTATATAACAGCAAGAGAGCCGTACGTATAAGAAACTATCTGATGAAACTGCACATTATTAATGACAAGAAGTAGAAAATGAGTCAGGAAAAATATCTTTGAAAGTATTATTTCTTTAAAAAATCATAAAGATACTGTCAAGCATATTTCAGTAAGCAGTAAATGAACCCTGGTTGCTCTATAAATCATTAATGCTTAATCACCAGCCAATGCCTCAATAAGCTCACTGGCATGGAAACTCCAAGATACTCAAAGGATAGTTCTAGCAAATCTGGCATGCATGGTTGGCTTGTGTGCTTAATTACTGTTTATGCATTGGCAGTATCCAAGCAGTTGTATGTAATAAATAGAACACTGTCACACTGTCCAGATGGTTTTAGATTCAAGGCCTAGGGAGTATGTTTGAAGATTACAGGCCTGATTTACTAACAATTCACACCAGCTCAATTGCTGAAAATCATGCTAATAGCATACGTTTCAGCAATTGCATCAATGCAGAAATAAATATACTATTAATGACTATTTAAAAACACATTTTATCTTCTATTTATCCACTCTTGAGAGAAGACAGAATAACTGTGGTTTGAGCCATGAAACAGTTTTATTTTTGCAGTGTCCAGTTGATTTGAGATAAATTTGCTTTTTTACACAGAACAAAGGAGTGCCAAGCAGAAATAATCCAAGCTATCACTGAAAATGATAGTTTATGTATTAGAATCAGTATAGCTGCTTTAGTGTGGTTATCTTCCTTAATTAATTTACACTGACAAGAATTAGGGTCAGAATGACTTGTCAGCAAATTAAGAATGAAATCATAAATTGTTTCAGCCTTTACCACACATACAAAAAGTATTATATTATTTTCTACGCAGGCAAAGCAAAATGGGAAAATAATAAGTTCATTAAGAACTACTGTCTTTCCCATCCCAAAAAAGAACTTGTCCCCATTTTATTAAGTTATTTTAAGTATAATTTAATTTTTTTTGGGGGGGGAAGAAGAGAGGTAAGATGCAAGGAGAGAAGTTGGGAGGAAAGATTTAGAAAGGAGAGGTACTTTTATTAAATAAATTAGTGCTTACATATACTGCCATGAACCAAGGACATGTTAAAAATGAAAACGAGTTTCTGTCTGTTGAGAAAATATAGTTATCTCCCATTTTTCATACAGATAACCTGTCTGGAAGATTATAGGATGATCGGGATAAAAATGAAAGTGAAGATAGACTTAATTCCCTCTACAAGAATATGACATAAAGTGTGATATTCTTCTTTGAAGCATATAGGGGGGAAAGAGAAGGAAAGTATATATCAGGAGCAGGTGACCGGATGGATGGATATTGCAATGGTAAGAGAGATGAAGCTAGAAGAACTGATGTAAAGGGTAGTGAATTTTCCCATTTGTGTGGGTAAAAATATTACTACCAATTGAAAAATTACCTTAGTAACAGGATTATATAACAAGCAATTTCTTTCTGATTGAAAAGAAAGTTCTCTGAAAAACAAATTAGTGACCATATTTAGTAGCCATCAGTCACGTTTCACTGTGTTATGGTTTGTCATCATGAAAATGCTATTCTGTAGCTTCCTTTTCATCATAAAACAGCTACCTGAAATACTACAGAATTATATGAAAAATAGTATTTTTGATAATAAAAATGTAGGCATTACCTGAGTAATTCAATTCATTCTGTAATATTATTACTATTATTATTAATTCTCATTGATTTGATCACTCGTCTTTAGCCAGCTATTCCCAAGTTCATATTATGTTTAAACAGTCTCCTGAAATAGAAGGGTAACTGCATCTCCACTGACTGCAAAAGGATTTCTGGAAATTAGTTCAGCTCTTGATGGCCACGAGGAGAACATGGTAAAAGTGAGTTACAAGTCTATTGCATACACTCCAAATACAGTCCAGATAAATAACTGTCCCATTAACCTAGGAGCCACCGTTGCTTAAATTAATGACATACGACTTCTGTATCACTTCTGCTTACGGGGAGTGAGAGTATAAAATGGAGTGCCTTCCTTTTTTAGATCTTGATCTTAATACAGTAACAGTACTCAAAGATCTCCTAGCACACACCAATATGTTCATCAAAAATACCATTATAATTTGTCTTTTTTTCTTAGTGTTGCAGAAGGAAAAAAATAAGAAACCATGCTTAGTCATGTGGAAGTTTCACAGTTGATTACAGAGGATTGTATCTCCTTTCCCAGACTGGCTCTGGCAGTTCTTTTGGAGTTTGTTTGGAGTATGGTGGGGCTAAAGACATGCTACAAAAAAAAATGTTTTTTTAATAAATCCATCAGCATTAAAAAAATATCTTTAAATATATCACATGAAAGGGCGTGACCAGTGGGATAGGTAGGAGGGAAAGGGTCCAAGCCTTAAAGGTCAATTGGCTGCACAGTTTAACTAGCTCTCACTTTATTTGGGAAGGTATTTCCTCTGTTGGCTGGATTTTCAAAGGGCAGCCATGTATACAGGTCTTTAAAATGCAGTACCATTTATTTTCTCAGGCACAAGGCACCAAATAACAGTACTTAAAGATGTTACTGAAATATACTTACTTAAAGAATCTGTCTAGAGGTTGTCATTTCTTTACATTTTTATCTTATGTTTTGATAAGGTATATCATAAGTCCAATGTATTCTTGTTTCTCTCTGACACTGTGCTTTTATTGCCAAGAGAGGCTGATGAGATAGTTGAATAAAGGTTGTCATAAGGATGTAATGGAAAATATCTTTCTGGCCCTACTTCTGAATTTATGAAACAGTTTTAAACAGTTGGAAAAGAAAGATTTAAAACTGCTTTAATAAGAAAAACTATGTTGTTATTTTTTTTTATAGTTAATGGTGGTATAGTAATACATTCATAGCACACATAGATCATATGGCATTCTCAGACCAGCAGTTTTATTAAGTAATGACCTAGAAATATTGATATTTGTAAGATAGAAAATACCACCAACTAAAGTTGTGTATTTATCTCCTCTCACTCTTTCCTTCAAATGAAGTTATACAGGAGTGGTATCCAAAGGGCTATCTATCGCAAAAGCTATAAATGCTGCAATAACAAAGTTAATAGGATAATTCTAAGCTGTCATTCTGAAATACCGATTAAAGCAATTGTTAAACTGAAATGGTTGTGTCTGTTTATAGGGCATAAATTTAAAGACAATTCTACATATACACATTAAGAACTGTATTTCAGTGGCATAATAGTCTTCCAAGGAACTGAAAACTGATAACTAGAAGCTGATAGATAAAATTTAGAATTGCTCAGACTCACAGAAACAAATTAAAATGAAATGCAAGTATAAAATCTCATTTCCTACAGTCCTCTGAAATTTTAGCATATGTATTGCTTTTGAAGGCCTGGTACCTATTCATAAAGTTTTTGCAGAAACAGTTTCACAATACTATGGTTAGAGAGTTAGGCATAATAAGCATATAAGAAGTGACAGGGAAAATGAACTGATTTATCAGTCAAAAGTACCAGGAATCAAAAAGAGAGTTTAGAGCTTTAATTCCTGACTCAAAAGAAAGTACAATATCCCAGAGATTTTGACTTTCAGTACTTAAAAATTATGCAGCTGTAATCAATGATAGAAAGTCCTAGAATGAATATAGAAGCAGTATCAGTTCTTGTGCAAATTATAATTTATTTTCTTCCTTAACCAAAAAGAGATTCAGGGGCAGCAAGGTTTTCATATTCTGAAGTTCACTGGAACAATGGTGTCACCTTTTTTCTGTTCTTGTATATGATGCTATCTCCTCCCCAAATGACTCCATCAGACAGATGGAAATTCACCAACAGACAGATCATAATACACTACTTCCTTACGTGTTGAATACTGATGTTCCTTGGCTGCTTCTCCTCTCCTACAGCAGGCTGCAAACACCGGGAATAATTCTCCTATCACAGGCTGCAGCTGTCACAATGAAACTAGCATGGTGGCTGAAGTAATCTCCATGAGCTTTAGGACTTTCTTTCTTCCTGAAAAACAAACAGCAAGCTGTGAATGCCTGAGTCATAATTTGGTTACTGTTATGCTATTTGGGTTGTTTGGCCATCAACACAGTGCCTTTACTTAGAGTAAATACAATCAGATGTAATTTACCCTTGAGAAAAATCTCTGCTATTCATATAGCCTGCATTAATCTCAGCTTTAAAATCTGTTTATAGCAATAGATTTCAATAAGCTCTACGTTAATAAAATGAGAAAAAAAGGTTCAGAAGGAGCATAAGCATGGCTGCCTACATTGGCAACAGACAAGCATAATATGCATAGTGCATAACATTCAAGAATACAGATGGCATTCAGGATGACAGTAAGTCTTGAACACATGCAGCTGTCCTTTGCTGAGTTGAACACCAGACAATGTGATTACACAGTAATCAACAATATGCACTCTTTTCTTCAAGGTAAAATTAGAAATCAAAATAAGCAAAGAGAAATTTACAACACCATACACAGTTTACATAATTTAGTTATACTTGTAAAGTTATCACATTTTCTGACAAACAGCTTCAAATTTTCTTAGTAAAACAAAACATAACAAATGTAACAAAAGATAGCATAAATTTCATGTTCTCATTCACATAAAGTTAATATCATTGCACTGTAAAAGCATAATCATGCAAAAGCATAATCATAATCACAAAAAAAATTTGGAAGAAAATCATAGAATCACAGAATGGTTTGGGTTGGAAGGGATCTTAAAAATCATCTAGCCTTGCACTAGACAGGCTACCCATATAGTTTGGCCTTTAACAATTCCAGGGATGGGGCATTCACAGGGGCAACCTATTCCAGTGCCTTACCACCCTCATACTAAAAAATTTCAAACTCATGTCTAATCTAAATCTACCCTCTTTTAGTTTAGAACTGTTGCCTTTTGTCCTACTGCCTTTGTCGGCCATGACAAGTAGGGTTTGTGAACACAAGGCTGCTCCTATCTGTATAAATTTCCATTTATCTATTAAGATAAGACATTTTAATATACTGGAAGATATCTGAGTCTTGGAAGTGATCAGAAACAAGGTATGAGCCAAAGAAATGACAATATGTATTTCACAGGGAGTATTTAAGCCTTAGGGAGAAGACCACTTGCTAGATTACGAGCAAGCATTAGTAAATGCATCATTCAGATACAAATTATGCTAAAAAAAACCCCATCGATTAGCTAAAGCACTATTATACTTTATCATAAATTCAAGATAAAAATAAAATAAAAAAAAACAACAGTCACAGCTTGTATTCATGTAGATACTTTTTCACATGTGGGAATTTGTAATCACATCCAGGCACAGACGAGCTGCAAAATCAAGGCCCAAAATGACTTGATTCATTCAGTCTGAGTGACTATAGGTTTAATGAAAATCTAACAAAAATAACAATAAAAATAAAAATAAAAAACACATAGAGGATTAGCTCTAGTCTTTACTCTACTCTCCTTGAAATAATATTTTCTGCAGTACTTCACTCATTCTTATGAAAACCCTCAGAAGGATTGGCTGAATTCTCAGGAACTCACCTATTGCAGCATCCCATAGTATCCCCCTTTCATAACATCCCGGAGCTACTTCGCTAGCAGAGATAGACTGCGTATTAGTGTACAGCACAGAAATGCTCAGCAGTCTCAGGATTGGCTTTGAGCAGTCTGATTGTGAGCAGAGGTGGCACAAAGCAGTAGGCAAAGCATATTCCTCCAGACAGGCTTCCCAGAATAGCATCAACAAACCAAATGAGGCTGAATACCACTGAAGAGGGAGAAAATGTAAGTTGAAAATAACCTGCTTGCGCATTGTGAAGAAAATACTAAAATATTTTAAGTCTGTCACACTTATTAGGTAGCATATAACATTCTAATTGGATACACATTTTAGTACTGGAAGTACCAGCCACAAGATTCACAACTCAGTCCAGCTTTTTACAGATGGTGGGAAATGATTTAGCATGCTCATTTAAGGTTTTCTCTAGTTAAAAGTAGTGTAAGACACACAATATCTCATAGTAGCTGTGTAGCTGACTGGTAAGCAAGCCTGGAAATGAAAATAATAATTATGTGAAAGAGAATAAAATAATATTCCATCCATAAGAGAATGGAAATTTAACAATTCTTGAGAATTCAGATGTGAAAGTTTCATGTTTCTTTTCTGAAAGCTGAACATATTTCTCTTTACTGCAATACAGAAGTTTGCAATTAATTTCTATCTTCAGGAATTCGTTTCCTGGAAAATTACTTCTCTCTTCCTATAGCATTTGACAGTGTTTTCTCTGAATATGAACTAATAATATTGTTCCCCAGAATTTCAGTTTTTAGCAAATATATCTTGATTGATACTCAACTGCAAGAAATTTCCAGCTTTCAGGCAGCACAGTTACGGCTTCAGTCTCTTTAGCAAACACGTAATGCATATTCAGTAATACTCTGCCCACGCTTATTGATTTTTAAAATTTTGGACAGATCAGCTTTCAACTAGCTGATATACTTAAAACTGTAGTTATGACTTTACACATTTAATTATAAGAATGAAAGTTGAAGATTTTCAGAGGTTGTGCAGTTGTATTCTTAGACAACAGAAGTGGGCCAATGTACCTGAAACACTGAGCATTCCCAGGAAGCTCAAGTTCTCTGTAACTTTGGATGCTTCAGTTTCATCCATCTAATGCCAGAACCATTACAAGTGACAGGACATGAAATGCCAACAAAGGGCACAGTGACAAATACAGACATGAAAAAGTGTTCCCTCCTTCATAAAAATAAAATCTATAGTTGTAACAAAAAAAAAAAAAAAAAAGTGAAGCTGTTTCAAAATGGCTCACTAAAAGCTCTGTATTTAACTAAAACATGAATATCTTTGATGTAATGCTAAATATGTGTTCAACAACTATCAATAGAGCATTTGAACAAAAGTTTTGGAATTCAGAGAAAAAAAAATGCATAATCAATTATCACCAATAAGGTGGAACACCTACCCATACTTTCTGCAGAATGTGTATGATGTCTTCCCAAATTATCAACTTAAGAGAGGCTACTAAAAATTAAACATATTATCTTGTTTTGAAAAAAAGAAAATTTACCAGTAAATGACTAAATCATCTATTTTTCTGTATATTCTATTCATCAACTCTTTTCTGTAAATCTAAAAAGCAGTGAATATATATATGTGTATACATATTTTTTTGCTGTTCTCCTTATCTTCTCCTACAGAAGAAACCGTGAGGTTTTCATAGTACTGTATCTTTTCATATGTGTAACTAGACAAGAGTAAAAGTGAAAATGTGTATAAATACAATAGCATTACAACTGAAATAGTTTAATTCAGAAGTGCTTTGGTTTTAATAAAGATCTGAGTTTGAATTCTGAATTGCTTGTATCAAGTGATAGAAAACATTCAGTCTAAGAGGAAATGTATATTATGTTACTTCTGTTGTTGGCTATGAAAACTAAACAAATGGAAGCCAGACATAGGGGGTTAATTCATAACTTGAAGGGTAATCCATCCTTGCCACAGATCTGGAGGTACTTGCACTTAATTTTATGCTTTCTGAGTATGGGATTAACCAAATAAGTCTTAGAATAAATATCAATTATTTTTTCACTAGCAGTGAGTATATTTTATCAAATGTTAAAACACAATTGTTCTTTATTGTGCTTTCCCAAAGATCTCCTTAATAATAGCATATGCTGCCCAGTTCTCTGGCACAAAGATTTTTATCAACCCTATTCATACTCAATACCTTAAAGAACGAGACAGTTGCTAATATTTGAACTGAGATGGGTGCTAACACAGCCACTAAATTTAAGACTGGTTTAAGCTTAGGGGATGTATCAAATTTTCAATGTCTCAAAAGTCACAGAAAGAGCTTTGTTGATCTCCATGACTTAGAATTGTGCTCCCTTTGAAACAAGAGTGTAGATAATAAGGTGCATGGATTCACCTGACTTATTAGGTAGGCAGTCTAAGCTCCCTTTTATTGCCAAAAATAGGAAGTCTTTTTCAGAGCTTTTCTACCTCTGTAGTACTGCCCTTCTGGTTACCTGAAGACTCATGCTGTAGTTCTTGTATCACAGACACTGTAATTCTGAAACTCTCAGTGATTAGAAAATGTACTCAGTACAGTTACTCAAAAAATGTTTGGCCCTTGTGATGTTGTCTTCATACATGTCAGACAAAGATATTTTTTCCTTTTGATCTTAAAACCGAAAGGAAGTTTCCATAAATTTACATTATATTAATATCATTTCAGTTAGAAATGGATATTATGTTTCCATCTTCTAACAGAAATTCAAGCTCTTTGTGGTGAGTTAAAATGACACAAAACAACCATAAACTTTTACTGGTTTAACACTCTTCTTCCATGGAGATCACTTCCACACTCCACAGACATACAGCATTATCAATAGATTTGTAGTGATTACTCAGTGTTGCTATTCCACTATAAACATTAAGTAATGCAGTGAATAAAATTATTTACTGAAGAAAGATGGGAAACATTGCCACACAGAAAATATCCCACAGATTTCAGCTACACAAATAATTTTTAATGGTGAAATAAAAGCTTGTACAAAAAGGACGAAGAAAATCAAAGGAGCAGAAATCTACTAGCAGTCATAATTCTCGAAGGAAATTGATGTATATTTATAAGACACATCTTACTTTGTGTAAGGAATGCTTGCTGGATAAAAGTAAATAACTGAACATCTAAGAATTTTTAAATTAAGCTATGAGAAAAAAGCAGTTTAACAGTTCAGAGACTCTTAATGAGTAATACGTAATTCTGGAATAATGACATCTCCAAAGTTACAAGAAGCTATTATCAACAGATATGGCAAATCTGTTGCAGACAAAGCACAGATGCTGTATAAAAATCAAGCTTGTGATTTATGCAGCAGTTCTATCTGCATAAAACTGAGCTTAAATTGAATAGAATTTGAAGATTTATTTCATACAGTGTTTGGTTGTAGATGCCCCATACCTGGACTCAAGGCAAGGCTGGAGTGGTTGGAGACCCTAACCCACAGCAGGAAGGTTGAAGCTAGATGATCTTTGAGGTCCTTTTCAACCCAGGCCATTCTATGATTCTATGATATGATAATTCATTTAAATCTCGCAAGTATTACTATACTGACACTAATAAATGAGGAGTTAGGAACAACAACAACAAAAACAAAAATCAAGACAACACAGCAATGCATCCTGAGTTACTGATTGGTGAATAGTCCTTCTTATCCCTTTACATACTTTCCTACGTGGGTATCCTCACAGTCCTGAATGTTTAGAAGGCCGACTCATATTCTAAAAATAGACCTAATATGTCCAAACCTCCAGCATCAAAAACCATCAGCTAACTTTTAGTGAAAAGTGAAATTAAGCCCTGAGAATCTACCTGTCTGAAATTACATATATGGGGAGATTAACACCACTGAGACAGTCATTTTTGTCCCCATTCTACACGATCATGCTGTAAAGTTTACTGCCTGTTCAAGTACAGTCCAAAGTAGTAATAGGAACATATTTATTTTCTATGGAAATTTAAATTCAAAATTATCAATATTTACCGGCTCTGCAAAAAAAAAAAAAAAAACCCAAGAAAAAAAACAACAACAACAAATCCACAGGTGTTTATTTGTTCAAGAATCAAGGGAAAATTGCTGAGTGACCCCAAACAACAAAATTATTGAATCTCTGTCTGAAGCTTCAATCCACAATACTATTGTAAATAATAGTATTATAAATAATACTCTCTTTGATTGCAATCAAAAATGCAGACTGCTGAGTTATATTGTTTTATTTTTTATAATGCAAAATCTTTTCCCACACATATTTATCTGAGACCTAGCTGAATTCAATCCAAGATCTGGAGCAGTTCGAATCATCTGAATCTGCATACTTTTGCTGAATTTGTACTTGTTAAAACAGCTCTGCCACTTTTCATATTTTTAGATCTATCTTAAAGGAAGGGAAACTTGAGATACCCAGAGAAGTAGCTTGCCCTGAATGAGTCAGCATGAAGACCTGGGAAAACAAGAAAATCTCCAGGGCTTTTCTTAAGAGCTCTGCTATTGCCCTGCCCGCAGATTGCCTTTCTGCTGCAGCGGATCAGAGCAACGTGGCTTACCAATACTAAGCAGCTAAATAAATTAAATCCATTCAGGTATTCTGAGGTAATCTCCCTGGGGTCTCTGACAGAAATCTTGAAAATATCCCAAAGTTAAAATATGTGGTTAGCTTTGGTTCCTGGCTTTAAATTCATATATTATTAACTCTCGGGTTTCATATTTAAAGGAAGGAAAAAAGAAATTCCACATAATCCAGAAGTTAATTTTGGAGGAAATAAGCTTGTTTCGCTTCCTATACCAGTGCCTTATTCCCTTGTTTTTGTTGAATTTGCTCTGTTTGCTTTCATTTTACACATACTAAGCGCTCTTAGCTTAAGCTCTAGGCAACCTAGATATATAGTTAACATACTGTGATCATATATTCATTAAAGATTGACAATTCTAACTCCCAAAAGAATAAGCAAATTCTAAAATTAATATTCATATCCTATAATATCTTCTAATATACTTTCCAGAGATCCAGAGAAGAAAAACTTCTTGCTGAATGTCTTAATGTCCTAGAGATTTTTCACTTGGGGTTTGGAACAGGTCCTGAAGTGATCAGGGAACTTCACAAAGACTGTCAAACTTCATTAAATTGAGAAAGATCTGCAAAGGTATATTACGATCAAACCTCATCAATTTTGAAAGGCAATCAGGGATCTATCTGAAAAGTGACACTATGCTGTACCAGAAAAGTGCAATGAATGCTCACTAAAGAAACATGCACTCGCTTACATCTTCCAGGACTAATACCAAAATGAATCAGATACAAATAATACAATAGAAAGATACATGAATGTCTACTGAAGAAAGAAAGAAAGGATATAGTGACTTTGCCAGTTGAAGTAAGCCAGTGTACTCCCAGCTTTTTGTGAGGGAAAGTGGAAGTAAGAATAAATGGACAATCCTGTATTAACTGGAATGTTTACAGGTGTTTCTGGTAATGAAAATAAAGTCAATCAAGCCTTTCCAGGTTATCTAAGACCCAAGTATTCTGTAAACTTCCGCAGTTTACTCTGCAGTCAACTCCCAATTTCAACTGAAGTGTAAGTTTGAGAGACAATTCTTGCAGAAAATCCTTGGCAGAATCTGATATCCTTAATCTGCACTATGAGGGGACTTGAATGACACTAGCAAGCTGCTAAGCAAATTCAGAACAAACACCACAAAGTGATTTTCCATTCAAAAGATATCTGAGCTTTGAAAAATGTTGACTGAGGATGTTACATATGCTAAAATTTTACACGAGCTCAAGGTGAAACCTGTCTTTTTCATGAGGATCTGTTAAGGGCTTCTAAATAAACAGAAACTGTATTCATCTTACAAAGTTCTTGAGGTGAAAGTACCTGGTGTCTGGAAGACTACACTGTCCAGGCCTCATGTTCTTACACCTTTATATCTATTTTACCACTGTCAGATATAAGATGAATCTAGGGAGATCTTTGATCTGGTGCGGCATGCCCAATTTTCTATTTTTTTATATTAAAACTCTGGTGTAGGCATTAAAAGAAAACTTGCTGAACAAACTAGTAGCTCATTTTATACGGCTTGAAGAAATAAAAAATATGAATTTACACATAAGACAACTACTAAATGTACAGATTTCAGAAAAAAATGCACTTGATCTGTTTTTCAGCCTTCAAGCAGAAATCAAATTGCACTGACTCGCTCTTTTCAGTTTAATTTCAGACTAAGCAATTGAATTGAAATTTCCCACTGTCCTTTGCCCAAAAAATGAATTTTAACATGGTAATGTTTATTCATGCTCTCTTCTAAAGATACAGAGCAACTATTCTGAAATGTCTAGAACAGTGATCTTAGAATTTATTTCTTTTATGTATTTTATGAAATATTCCCTGTATACAAGGAGATTATTTTGTTGGTCCTATCACAGAATATTCAGCAAGACAAAATGAGTTATAGAAGAGAATTCTGTTCTTGGAGTCTGATTCACTTCAGGCAGAAGACTTCTGGGAGCTTCTTTCCCAAACTAAGAATTTTTAGCTTAATAATGCCTCAAGTATGTTTTTGCAAAATGGGAGCTCTTTGTAAAATATCAGAATATCCCTCAGTTCCCCCTGCCCTTGCAGTACAGAAGGATGATTTTCTAGTCATGTGGTCGTGACTTCAATTGCCTTCCTAGAGCTAAATTGGGGAGCACAAAATTAAATCAATATATTAAGAAATAGTGAGGAAGGAATATAAGTGGAGAGATTATTCTGGCTTTATACAGAGTAAGATTTTACCAAGTATAATGAAATCCATCAGAACTTCAGAGAAATACCAATATTAATTTTTGCATTTGTAAAACAAGATGATTAACAAATGTACAAAACACAGTTGACATACCTGGAAAGAGCAATTGTTTTTTTTGTTCTTTGAAGTGAAATGTGGGGGGATTTCTTCTAAGCTTTTTTGGTTCATTAGGCATGCTGGAATTAATTTTCAGCTTTCTCCCCTCTCTCATTTCCTGATTATATAACAACATCTGTTTAACATGGACTTTTTATGTCAAATTAGCTTCAATATTTATTTTGCATTTGTAATCAGCACTTTTCAAAAATGCATTCTTGCACTTAAGGTCCAACTCTGCCCTCCAATTCTTGTGCAGTTACTCCCATTGACTTGGTTTTTTATCAAATGGAGTTAGCAGCTATGCATCAAGTTTAAAAACAAAAAAAACCCCACAAATAATCTAATAAAATAGACAACAAATATTACGAGAGAGTTAAAGATAGATTCAATTCCTTAATCTTGCTTAAATTCACAAGACATTCTTTCTTTTGCTATACTTTTTATTTTATTTATTGATCTGAATAAATAAATAAGTAATAAGAGCAAGCTAGCTTGCATCTGGACTGAGTGAGTTGCTCTTTGGAGGTCACTGAGTATCCTATTCAACAATAAACAAGTTGAAAAACTGTAGCCAATATCTCAGATATCTTTGTGTCGTGAAGTCATGCCATAAATGTTCCCACATGCCTTGATTTCAAGGCCAAATGAAGAACAAAGGGATTCATAAAAATTTTTATTGCTATCAGTTCTGGATTTTACCAGTTAAATGTTTCATGCTCTTGCTACCCCAAAGTACAGTATCATCAAATATCATGATATTACATCAATATTTCTCTGAACTGTAAGGAATCAGTACAGCTTTGGGAGTTGTGAACAAGCATGCAGATTTTCTTATCCTTCTGCGATGCTAGCCTTGAGTCTGTATGACTTCCATCTCCTAGAGAAAATTTCAGAGGAAGACAGAGTTGGGCCTTTTCTATTCCCCTCTACCTCCCATTGGAAGGTTAAATTATTCCATCTTTCTTCTTTCTCCTCTTTCATTTATCCTGTAGAAGGGAATAAGACCAGCATTCCTGACACTGAGTAGACATGGGATTAAGGAGATTGTGTTGACTGGAGAGACTGAATAATGGATGGCTGAAGGGGAGGACTAAGAGAAAGATGCGTGCTACAGAGAAGACAGAAATGGAGATGGAGGAAGCAGAAGGCACAGGAAGCCTCCTGCAACCTAGCTGACCAGGACAGTATCTATAGCAAGACTAAAGTTATATGATGTGTATATCTAACACTCTGTGGCTTCAAGCATCCATAGGACACATGTGTGAAATAAAGAGTAATTATACAAAAAAATAAGTGTTAAAAATAATGTTAGTCATTGAAGAGACAGTCTCTTGAATTTAGATATATGTTTGCTTACACTCTTTGATTTGTCCGGGCCTTTTACTGTTTTAATCCAGTGGTAATATCATGTCTTCAAATACCACAGTGGCAAGGATTTTATAAATGCAAAATATTCGTGATGAAATAAAATAAGACTCTAAAAGTAGAACAGAAGTGACAGGAATTCCTTAGAAAATGTATGTTTGATCACTCTGCCCTTCTCAGTAATTCAGAAGTGTTTCACCTTCCTCCTTCAAAATGAATGTTCACCACAAACTATTTTGCCTAGCTGCATTACCACTGTGTGCTCTGTTATTGTCAGGTTTCTGCATGGAATAATACAAAAATCTTTTTGATTGACTTTTTATGTAATATCCAACATGGAACCATAAAAAGGAACTTTATTTCCCCTGTATTTGCTTAACATTTATCTTTTTAATCTTATTTCCGGTTTCTATCCTAACTGTTAGATAGAGAAGACAGAGGTGCAATATGTGAATGTCTGGCAAAAATTAGGAAATCAAGGCTCTTTATAGGAAATCCTGAAGGGTACTGTTCCCCTCAACAGGATCTGACATGGACTATCTGAATGTGTAGGGGACTGGCCACTGCAAAGTACGGAGAATATGGGGTTTTTTTTGTGCTGCTGTTTTGTGGTGGTTGATGTTTTCCCCAACAGAATGCAGGAGCATAAAAGACAAATTGTTCAAGTGCTATTCAACAGAATCTTTCCTGTTCCAAAGGAGCTCCATTTCAGCTTCAATATTTATGATAAATTTCTCCTTTCCAAAAGTACTGCTGATGTTGTGGAAACACTCTCAAAATCATAACTACAATGTTACTTCAGTCTTCCTCTTTAGAAGATCAACTGTAAGTGTTTATTTATCTCATCTATAAATTTCTTTTTAAAATCAAAATCTCATTATTCACCTCAAATGTTTTTTTGTTTGTTTTTTTTTGCAGATGATGAGATTGAGTGCACCCTCAGCAAGTTTGCTGATGACACCAAGCTGAGTGGTGCAGTTGATACAGCAGAAGAAAGAGATTCCATCCACAGGGACCATGTAATCCAAATGAGGTTCAACAAAGCAAAGTGCAAGGATTTGGACTTGGGTCAAAGTAATCCCAGATATATATGCAAGCTAAAGAAGAACTCCTTGAGAGTAGCCCTGATGAAAGGATATAGGGGTCCTGGTCAATGAAAAACTTCTAATGAGCCAGCAGTGTGCACTTGCAGCCATAAAAGCCAATAGTGTCCTGCATTTCACCAGAGGAGGAGTGGCCAGGAGTATTAGGTAGGTGATTGCTCTCTATTCTGCCCTCGTGAGGTACCAGCTGAAGTACTGAGTCCATGTCTGGGGATCCTAGCACAAGAAAGAAGTGAAGGTTTTAGAAAGGGTTCAGAGGAGAGCCATGAAGATGATCCAAGGGCTGGGAGCACCTCTCCTTTGAAGATAGGGCTTGTTCAGTCTAGAAAAGAGAATGCTGCAGGTAAACCCCATTATGGCCTTCCAGTATTTAAAGGAAACTTATAAACAGGAAGGAAATCAACGTTTCACAAGGGTAGACAGCGACAGGATAAGGGGGAATGCTTTTAAACTAAAGGAGGGGAGATTTAGATTAGATGTCAGAAGGAAGTTTTTTACTGAGATTGGTAACGTGCTGGAACAGCTTACTCAAAGGGGTTGGGGATAACTCGTCCCTGGAGGTATTTAAAGCCAGTTTGGATTGGTCTCTGAGCAATTTGATCTAGTACTTGATCTGGTGGTCAGCAATCCTGTCAATGGCAAGGGGGTTGAAACTTGATGATCCTTGAGGTCCCTTCCAAACCGAGCCATTCTATAATTCTACAGTTCTACAATTCTATGACATACACTCTCATGCAGGAGTTACAAAAAAAAATAAAGTCTAACCCCAGTACCTTAGATTGAAAAGCTTCACTGTTACCATTAGCAAACATTTATAAACAAGAGATTCTACAATAAGAAAATAATACGGAGGCCAAATTAAATTTCCTCATAAAAACAAGATTTACTTAGTTGATCCTGTCTGTGAATCAATGAGGGAAAAAACTGGAAAAAGAACCTTTATAATGAGAATACTATAATCAACCTTTTTGTCTACATCATCAGTGTAGTTTCAACACGATAACACATATATGGTTGCATCTTTTTATAAAGAATGAAACTTTGGACAGAAATACAGAACTTCAATTGACTGAATCCTGTTTCCACTAGAAAGAAGTGAATTGCATGCACTCTAGAGTAGTCAGCAATGATTAAAATAATTCACTCATTCAAGCATTTAAAAATGCACGTAAGAATCCTATTATATAAAACTTTCTATTTTAAAGGGTCTTTATGTAGCTGCCCCACAACCAAAAAAGTTCCTTACAGTGGAAATCTCACGGTTCATCTCCTTCTCTCCTAATATTTTCCCCTCTCAAATCCAGTAATGTCATCATGAATGCCAAGATCTAAGAATTAGTAGTGTGTTAGAAACTAACAGTCTGTGAAAGTGAACTCAGTATAGAAGACGGTAAATACTTTACATAGGTTTAATAGATCATGTATAACACTGGAAAGCAAGACATTTCCTTTAATGAAACAACCCAGATTCTGCTTTTATTTACACCAGATCAAATACAATTTAAGTTATGGTGAAAAACTTCTGCTACACTATTTATCAAAGCACACTACAGCCAAATATTCAACATCAGATTTTGCAGAAGAAGTAATAAAACCAAAGTTTACACATATGGCATTTTATGGATCAGCAGCTATTTCATACTGAAAGATAAAATAAAGGGAATAAAAAAGTAGGCATAAGGAAGCAAGTGATTTACTGAACAGAAGAAATCCTTCTTTCCTTGCATTCAAAAGCTGTAAGCAGTAGCAAAGTTTGGTCAAAGTAAATGCACTGAAAAATTGTTCAAATTATTTCTTCATATAGTCTAGCACTTTTATGAAATATTATTTTTCACAGCATTAAATTTCAGATGTTTGAGTACATATTGCTATTGTCACAGATCCAGAACTTCACAACAAAATTCAGTCAACAAAATTTCAGCAATCTGAAACTGTCCCACCAGAAGCAAAGTTTTATTGGCATTTTCAAACACTTTGGGCTTTATTTCTATACTAGAAGTTGTCTAAAAGAAAGCAACTCAATAAGCACATTAAAGAAATTATTATCCAATTTTGACATCATATCTTTAAAAGTATGCCAATCAAGAAGTAGAAGCATTTGCTTCTTTTCCAAACAGTTAAAGAAATGTATGCATATTAAAACAACTAATAAAGTGTAAAGAATGGAATCCAAACAAAACAACATTTCACTAAATCTCTCTAAAAACTGAAATGTGCATAAATAAGCCTGAACTCATTTATTCTCCTGCACAGTGCTCAATTTCTCTGAGACTGTTCACTAAAGTCAGGAACTTCAAGCATTGATCTGTACGCATCTGAACTGTCTTTGATCATTTCTTCTTGTCACAAGCATACTCTGCACACAGAGGCTATGCAGTTACCTCATGAGTAACATTATTCAAAGGTTTTATATACCCCGCTAATGCACTTAATTGATTTATCAGTTCTTATTGCACACCCATTCTGGAAAACAAACAGACAACCAAACGATCAATAAATATATGTTATTTTGTGTTTGTAGGAATGACAAACCAATATTATTCAAAGCTGCACTGAGTCTGAGCTTTTTGGTTTTGACCAATGAGCTTTCAAACACAGAGTTTGACTTTTACAAAACCTAAATCCTGACTCTAGAGCTCTGAGCTTTTAAGCACTAATCTGGAAGATTAAATTCCAAGTTTTGACAGCACCTTTGGACAAGTGAAGAGCTGCATGTGGCACTTTCTTCTCTGTCCTTCTGTAGAAGCTGTCATTTGTTGGCTTAGCTGAACGAGTTCACATAAAGTAGAGCTGGAACGTCGTTAGCACATACAGCAGCAGCATCTCTGCCACTGATTGGAAATAAAGGAAAACATTACTGTAGTGTTACGCTCAGTTGATAATGTAAATATGTAGAGCTACATAAAATACTAGCAAGATTTCTGTTCTCTTTTAAGAGAGTTTGTCTCTTAACATATCCGTGCGGAGGTGCAGTGGTTACCAGAATGTGTACATGTTCCCCCTTGACAAAACAAACTCACTCACATCTCTTTTTAAAAACACTGACAATACCACACATGCAATCTTACCTTTGCTTGGCCCTACTATAAGGGTGGGTTTTTGAAGGCAGGTAAGACATAATCATCTTCTATTTCCTTTGCTCTTAAAGGAAGGAAAACACGTAGCAGTGCTGTATTTTAGTCACATCCCCTCTGTGGTGTGATGATACAGGTTTTTGCCCTGGCTTCTGTCAAACTCACCTAGCTTCCAGCTCATTCCAACCCAAGTTCTCATGAAAGGGTACTAGTGTACTGCCAGTACAGAAAACACTTAGCATAATACTGATATACTTAGCATGCATTTGTTGTCTTCAAGTTCCACGGATAGTACACATACCTGTGTACAATCTGAAGTAAAGGCTGTGGTTCCTATAAACTTAAACAGTTCTCTAGCCAGTATTCATGACGAAGCAGGAATAATGCAGAATTATCCATTTTATATGGTCTGTTTCCAAATAAAAAGCCAGTGGCAATAGTACTTTCCATATTTCTTATTAAGAAAACACAGGTATTTGTGTCTCTGAGAAGAATTGTCATAGTTTGTAGATCTCGCATCTAAATATTAAGTCATATTTACAAACACAAAATCTACCAGACCCAAGATCCCTAGATTATCCCTGAGGAAGCAGTCTCCTGGGCTATGCATCCTTCCTGCTAGTGCATACTACTACTGTGCTGTGTGACCCCAGACCACTTAGTAGAAAAGAACTGAATAGTAAAATTTTTATACAGCCATAAGTCTGTGAGAGTTACAAAACAGAATCCATTTGACAAGGCCACAATTTTTTAATCAATGTATATTTCTCTTACAGGAGAGATTATGGTTCATTTGAGTATAAGAAAATGAAGACTGGAAATAGAGAGAAGCAACTGAACATCAACTCCATGTTGTTTTCTTCATCCTGTTGCAGTGATCTAAAAATCTTCCAGCCCCACTAACATTCACCAGAAGACACTGGAAGGTTATAGAAATGTATTGCACAGTTTTCTGTGCAATGAAAATATACACAAATCTAATGGCAGTAAACTGTCTTAAGGAATCACACCTTAACAAAAGCGAGCTACTGAATTTGTTCACACAAACAGGACATGTGCAGAAAAGACACACAATGTAAATCTCTTTCTCTGTAAAGATGTATTCATCTATGCATAAACTGCTAAAATTACTTGTGAAGCCAACTGATGTGCGAGCCAGAGCCCTACCAGCACAGAAAAGACAGTTACAGAGTGGTCCATTCTCCACACACGCTTACTTTGCATTCAGCCAACGGATGCAGAGGGGATTGTATCAGACTGAACAAAGCTTTTTACTCGCATTTATGCAGGCTAAAACTGGGAATTACAGAAACTCCTGAGACATACTTTATGATAGCTCCTTGTCTTTGGAAAGAGGAGACAATAGAGAGCTTTAGTCTTTGAACAGATTACAAAAGGAAATCTAAATATTTTAAGGCATTCAGCCACAGTAAGGAGTTACTGACTCATGAATCAAATAAGAGGTAATTCCTTTTACTCTTCCATTTGGCAATTCAGTGACTTACTGCTACACCACACAGAAACTACTGAGGTGACTTCTGTTCCCAATTCCTGCCTTGCTGCCAACTGTTGTCTCCTGACCAAGACTAGTAAGCTCCATACATGTTCTTAGCGAGTAAAAAATCTCAGCAGACACAGATGGATACCTCATAGCCTGGTAACTTTCTCCTTTACCTTTTCAAAGATTTCCTAGAGATTTCCTTTTGGAATTATCTACAAGAATATTATCACTCTGAAGCATACTTTATTTTTATTATCAAGTCAATATCCTACACAGCAGTGCTTACCATTTTAAAAATTTCACATTGTTTCTGTGATTAACAGTTGTTTATTTTTCACGTTACTCTAATTTTGAATTCGTAATTCCCTTTCAATACTCTACTGCCTATGACCTGACCTAAAGTCTTTAATTCCTCCTACTTCAGGCATTTTCTAAACCAACCGTTTTGTCAAACTTTTGGACACCTTTTACTCACACAAGTGCTTTTTCCATATTTGTTTTCATGATTCTATTTCTTGGCTTTAATTCCTTTTTCCTGCAGTTCTCACAGATTTCACCTATTTGACCTGTAGTTTCTCCCTAACCTTTATTACTTGGTTTATTTTCTCCTTCTCTCACAGAAAAAAATAAAAAATAAAAAAATAAAAACTTGTTTGAAAAAAATATACCTTCTAAAAACATTTTTTAGGTTATTTACTGGTTTATTATCCAAATTTGACATCTTACCATCTTCCTCTAGCCCTAGTCCTCAAACTTATTGGGATCTTTCTTTTTCTTTCTTTATGAGTAATGCAAATTTAAATATGTTGACCTGACAGAAGAAAATTACTACACTATCTATAAGATGACCGTCGCTACTAATCCTTCCAGCTAGCACCACCACTTCAAGCTTCCCAGCATAACAGTGTTTATAGATAGCATTTAATGATCTTTATCAGTTTACATCATTTAACAACTGATCTTCAACAAACAAAAAGCTGGATATGTATTTACATCATTGTATCTGAGGAACCTCTATCAGGAGTGAGGGAGGAGAATGAGAGAGAAATAGTCATGAGTGAAAGCTAGTTACTCCATCTAGACTGAAGTCAGGAGTGGAAAGACTACTGACAACTTAATTCCTTAAGTTAGGTCTCACCACCAAAGAAACAGAACTAAATAAAAGAAGGGATTAACAAAATATACCACGATGAACCCTGTGTTCACCTTTCCCCCTCTCCTCCATCAATATTTCTGCATCAAACTGTACGTTCTTTTCAAAGCATGGAACTTCTCTTACATAGCAATGAAGCTACAAGAGTATTTTCAGCTTTAAAAAGCTAATGGTAATTTTATTGTAAAAATTCCTCCCACCACTTGAAGCAGCAGTGAGGCCAAAAGGGATCTCTACTGAGCTGGAAACCCTCCCTGCAAATTTTTAATAATATGAATAGTGTTTACTTACAAAAGCTTTTACTATAAATCAATACTGCTACTTGCATGAAGATCACTCAAATGAATGCTTGCAATAGAGAGACTCTGAATTCCTACAGACTGAAACTATTTAAATTATATGTTTTGCTTCTGTGTATATATGTACATTATTTTAACTCAAAAAGAAAATGTATTGGCTGCTTATATTCAATTTGCTTTTCTATACAGATATACAGCTTTTTTTTGTAATTGGAAGATATCAATATTGGATAAAAATGACAGAAAACACTTCTTGCATGTAGACAATTACATGTTGACAAGGGGTGGATATGTTGTGCTGTTGTGACAAATGAACATCATATTAACAGAGCACAGATTCATTTGTTGCTACAAAATATATGGATGTTTATGTTCTAATTACAAACATAGAAATCATCAATAATTAATATTTCTAGCAGAATATTTACATTATCAGCAGTACTATGTTTGGCTATCTTCAGACTGGTTTGGTTTATTTCTGATTTCCTCCTTTTCTCAACCCTCTATTTTTGCTATTCACATTCAGAAAACGGTCACCAGAACCACTGGTTTCTTCTGGTTTTATATTATTCCTTCTGAGCTGCAATGCAACTTCTTATCAGAATCACTATAAACCGAAAATATATACTCCCCTTTTGAACAGATGAGTAAGATAGACTGTAGAGGAGAGAGGAATATATGAATAGAAATGCATTTCGTTCCAATTTGCAGTCATGTTGCAGAATATAGAAGAAAAACATATTAAGCAAACGTGAGAAAACAAAAACATAACCAACCAACCAAATAAACCACAAGAACAAAACACACCAAAACTCAAAACAAAACCAGCAAGAAATGATATTAGGTTACTTTCTTATTTCTATCTTCCCCTTGTGTAACTGACATCACTCAATTATCACTTTCATAATACTGACTTAATGCTTCACTGTGGGATTGCTATGCCACTGGTATTACCAACTGCACTGCAGGTGACTCTCTTGATATCATAGATATTGGCTAAGAACTAGCATTTCTGTGAAAATCTATAATTCTGCCTTGGAATATATATAACTGCTTCTCTTAAAAACCTCTATAACCAGGGCTATCAGTAGTTATTTTCCTCCCAAATCACTCTGATTCTTTCAGTTGTTCTTCCTATGCAAATCTTCCAACAACAAAGTTTGCTTACTGACTCCTTCCAGAGCTTTCTTATAGGCATTCATTTTTGATCCGAGTAGATCTACTGCTGAGAAAAATGCTGCATGTAAAGAGCTTCAAAAGCCACAGGAAAAATATTTTTTCTTTTAAATGACATTCTAGAGAAAAAACATCTCTAGAAATAACCTGTGGTGTCCTGCCTTTTTGACTTTGCTTTCATGTTGTGTTTTGTACTCCAATAGACTTGAAAATTATCTAATTTTTTTTATTGACACTGTAAGGCATTTCCCAGTTTTATTAGAAAAATAGGATCTGCAAATATTTTATTAGCAGTGAATAAGTTTGTGGCGTCCTAAGGAGCTAACTGGCATGCAGGCTTTCCTGACTTAGTTTATGTTTTATGTACACACATATTTGTTTAAAGACTTCTATGTAGGGGTTTTGTATATGTTGTTTCTACTTATTTGCAACATAGGAAAAGCCCATTCATATCAAACACAATCATTATCACTTACTGGCATTTACTGAAAAGGAAAACATATTTGAAGAGTTTGGAATGGTAGACTGAGAGAGATTTGGGTTTAGTATTGTAAATGATTTGGAATATTTAACTTCTGTTAAGAAGTATTTTTACGCTTCATGATGACTATGTATTTCAGACTGGATTGTGCCTTTGGGCATTATCCTGTAATAGAAGTCATTTGTGATGTAAGCCAGGAGGAGGATCATTCCCAAGCATAGTTTTTCCAGGATTCTTCTATGTTGGCTAGAGGGAAGGGAGTGTGCTACATGAGTCATTTGCAAGCTGCAAGGCACTCAAAGAGCTGCAGCAGGGCAGAGATTTAGCTATATGAAAGAGCCAAACATGAAATCCAAAAAAATCTTTGCACAGCTGCACTGAGAAAGGGGGAAAAAAAGGGAATTCTTTCTCCCATATTCACAGGCTAAAGATTTACCTCAGAAGAACAAGATGCTGTTTAAAAGTGCAATATTTGATAATAGGAGATGAAGAAGAGGAACTGTGACCATGCAAAAGTGTTTCTGATTTTCTCAATAGAACCTAGAGAGAGAGAAAATAAATTAATGAATGCTACTCACCATGTCAATATATGTTTTCAAAATTACTGACCTCAGCTAACCTGATGTAATTATACAGTAATTCTTTCACTGTCTGTGGAAATTCTCTGCATTTATGGAAGGCAGCTGAAGTCAGAGTAAGACATGCCTCCATTATGAATTGCCTTTCCATTAAAAAAATACAGAAATCACATTACATTTTATATAATTTTATTTTAAAGTAGTCTTTTACCTGTATTTTGCCCAGGGGCAGACACTGACTCCTTAATGCTTTTACGTGATGTTTCCATTTCTCTTCAGGACAACACATGAATAAAACAAGATACACAAAAACCCTCTAGCCTCCAGCCATCCTGCAATGGACTGCGATCATGTCAGATCTCATTAGCTAGCTGAGATTAGCTCTTGTTAGTAACGTGTACGGAGGGTCAAAGAAAGAAAATGGCAGAACAGGTTAAGTGATGCAGCTCCATCTATGTATGGCTGCATGTGCATTTCCTGTATGCTAAAAGAAGGTGTTTATGAACACTGAAATGGTAATAACAATTTCATTTTTGGGGAAATGTCTGGAATGGAACTGGCTATGCAACCTTGTTATACTTCATGATACACAAGCATTATGACAAATACTAGCTATGTTACCATATATTCATTTCTTCATATAACCTTGCATCCTGCAATACTCCAGGTGGAAACACTGTTGTGCAGTAAGGGAGGACATGTAGCTTATGTCCCAGTCACATTTCTGAAAATGGAAGCAGATAAAGGCAAAGAAGAACAAAAAAGGCTTTAAGTTAAGAGAGAATAATGTTTGGCTGGTAAAAACTGAGTTCTAGCTATATATATACTATATACTGTGTATTTATTATTTATATTATTAAATATTAATATAATCTATGTTTTCTTTGTATTATGGGTACCCAATCTTAGCATATCTAAGCACACGGGATCTGATTCCCAGAAATGAAAGCTGCTCTTTTCCATTGTTTCCACTAAGGCCACATTTCTCAACTCAGGTCATTTTTTTTTAATCTGTCTCTCAAATGACCAGATTTTTTTTTCTTCTGTTCTTCCTCTCTCTCTTTTTTTAATCCCCTGCACCACAGATTCATTTCTTCCTGAGTTACTACTCATTCTTGCAAAGGCACACTTTTTGGTGTTGCATCTGATTAACTTCTGAGTTCTCATTCTTCCATTCAACTATACATGCCAGACATCAGCTACCATATACTTCCAGCAGATACAACACCAATATAAATAAATAAATAACACCCAAAAGTATGTTTTGAATTCTCCTCCTATGGACAGATCATCATATAGAAAATTTATGCATAAGAACAGATGGTGCAGACCAATGAATTTGATCATAAGCTGCCTTATCTCACACTGTTCCCAGAATTACTTATTGCAAAGCTCACAAACCGAGACATGCTCATTACAAGCTGAACTCATTAATTAACCCTTCAATGAAAAGAAGAAATTAAAAGAGCAAAAAGCGATAATTTTGGAACTCAGAGACTGCTTTGGGCATACAAAATTCTCACTGATTTTTATTGCAGATGCCTCTTTCGGTTTATGATAAAATAGCATGTGAAAATAGTCGTTTTGAGAATATAAAGCTTGTTGAATACTGTTTATGATTGTTTCAAACAGCACAGTACTTAAGAACTGAAAGACAGAACATTCCACTGTACAAAGCATTCAATCACTGAAAGCTCATCCTACTCAAAAACCCTTCTAACCTAACAAAAGAAGTCAAAAAAGGGGCTATAGAAGTGTTGAAAATTTCCTACTATTTTTTTTTCCATTCCCTTATACAGTGGGAACAAATCAGATAGTCTGTTTTCCTGCCTTTAAACAGAGCTGCCTTGCTTTTATTTCTTCTGTCATTTACTGTTGGACTTTTTTACCTGCATTGTGATCTGCTGCTTGGAAATTTCAGCTTAAAAGGTGGTAATAGAAGTGAGTTAGCCTTACTTTACAGATAAATATAGTGTTTTAAAAGTACTGTAAGTTGAAGGAAAAAAAGTGCAGAATTCTGTGGAAACTAACAACAATTCTGTAGAAAAAGGCAAGAAAAACAATGTTATTGTACAGAGGAAAACAGATGAAGGAAAGGTCTTTTAAAAATATGTTTCAGTCTAGAGTAATAAGTCATATTTATCTAGACAGGCTGGAGATGATTTTAAAAATGGAAAATAAACCAGCGTGATATTCACTGAAGTATGATACTACAATCTTAACAAAAATATTTAAATGACAGTTAACCATATTAACCTAAAAGTCTGGAAACGGCAAAGTTTTCCTTTAACCTGGTACCTTGTCCAATACTTCAAGTAATTCTTTTATTTAGCATTTATTGTTGTTCAACTATTTTTCCCTTTCCTGTGGTCCTGATACTAAAAATGACAAGTGCAAAAACCAGAAACACTTTAGAACCCTATTGCTACATTGGGTGGTCCCAAAGGCATCACATTAGCCACTGAATCAGGATTAGATAGCTGAATATGCAAACAAGATCACTTATAACTGACAGAATCAATCTGAGTTAGAAGAGACCTTTAAAGATCATTTGGTCCAACTCCTCTGCAGTGAACAGGTACACCTATTGCAAGGTCAGGACCAGGCTGACCTTGGATGCCTCCAGGGCCAGAGCATCTACTACATCTTTGGGCGCAACCTGCTCTAGTACTTCACTACCCTTACTGTAAAAAGCTTTATCCTTACATCCAGCCTAAATCTCCCCTCTTTTAGTTGGGAACCATTTCCCCTTCCCTTGTATTATCAAAACAGATCTTCCCTTCTCGTAACTCCACTCTTGATATTGAAAGGCTGCTCTCACATCTCCCTGGAGCCTTCTCACCCAGGCTGAACAACCCCAGTTCTCCCAGCCTGTCCTCAAGATGGGAGGTGTTTCATCAATGATTGTATCATGATTGTTATTATCATTATTACTAATGTTATTTTTCCATATGGTAAAATTTTAACTGACTTCTGCTAGTGCAATAGGAGGAGGAGGTAGTAAATGCTTGCAACTGGAGCTCAGCTGCTGAGTCATGCTGATGAATCCTTGCAAAGCCAGAACGTTAGTGCTGGACTCCAACTAATTGTTAAGTGCCTGCAAAGAGAAGATGTTAAAAAAATTGTAAGTACAGTGAAATTGGTCTTAAAAGAAAAAAAAAAAAGCGAATTGTGTGTGTCTCCAATACTAGCCTCAGTTGAAAGGGAAGAAAATTGCCTAAGTAAGGTGCATACACAGCAGCAGACTTGTTCTGAGAGTATAGATGCTTCAGTGCAATCAAGAAAAACAGATTACAGTCAATGAGACAATCTTAGTATGTACTTATTTCTCCTCCTGAGGGGAGGGTGATACTGCAGAGGCACAGGGAAGAGAAGCAAAAGATTGGGACTGTAAGGAAAGACTGCAGGAACAGTGAGCCCAGCATAAGCCACAGAGCACTGACTGTGAAGTGTCATGTTTCGGGAGCCTTAGGAAGTCTAGCTCTGCTGGTAGCCAAGGCAGAAGCAAAGAAGTGCTGGCTCATACCCTCTTCATCCAAAATTCTTGGTTACTTTTAAGGGCATCTCTTAATCACTCTGCAGTGGAGCTCAGCTGCTGTCGTGCAGAAGGAAAAATGGAAATCCTAAAAATAGCCAGCAGCCACTTTCTTTACATGTACTTAAGCAGTATGCCCTGAAAATGATCTAAGTGGCACTCCTTTTCCCTCATTCTCAGCTGCATTCTTTTACACTGCACTTTGTTGAGCAATGTGTTCAAGTTTCCCACATTTCGGTCCAGCTGCTCTTGGAGACAACTTCAAGCAGAAGTAGCCAGAAAGTGCAGGCATTGATAAATAAAGGCTTCCTAGGATTCTGTGAAAACAATATTCTCCTGAACTCTCATTTGCTTGTAACCTATTCCAAACACGTATTCTTGCCAAACTTCTTGCAGCTTTTACTCCCTGAAGCTTCCTTCACCTTAATGGATTGTAAGCAGAAAAGGTGACTCCTTAGGTAAACCTAAGGTTAAGTCCTTAGGAACCCATTCATTTTCACAGTATTTACAATGCTAACTATGCTGGGATGTGCTCTTGTTACTGTTTCTGAGCCTAGATTCCCCTCAGCTCTCTTTACAGACCTTGTACAACCTCCTGCACCGCACCTACTGCTCCAGGCCACCTCTAAACCTTGCATCTTCCAGTTTACAGCCAGATTTACCCAATGTACCACAATGAATTTTTAAATCTCTTGCAGTATACCAAATAAATATATATACACTTGTAATGAGAACATACGTATTTACCCTATTCCTATTTCTTGGAATCCAATGAGCAAACGATGCATAAAATATATTGCCAAAATGTGTATATCTGGTTTCCTATATGTATGCCAACTTGTAATTTACAACGTTAGATTATTAAAATACCACTAAGATACCACCGTTTCACCTTTTTTTCTTATTGTTACTATTTTTCCCATTTCAGGAACATGTGTGCTCAAAATCACATAAACTGAAAACTGAAAAGCAGCAACTAAATAGGGTTGTAATTTAGGACTCCACTCTGCAAACAGGTTTGGAAATTAAATACCACCAAGCAAACCCTCAACCATTGGACTGTATTTCTTGATGCTGTACCCAACGTTGACCAAAGTAGGTCATCCACCTAGGAAGTACACCTCCCACACCTGACAGCTCCAGATGTGACAGTCCAGAATATCATCATGACAATGTGGCTGAGTTCATTGTCATATGTAAGCAAAATGCAGTAAATGTGGTTAGTGTTCATACCAAACACTTTTTTTTTTCTTGTATCTTTAAGGATCACTGTTGTTTGAACCTTCTCAGAAGTACAGTACCACTCTGGAGAACCAAGCTTAGCACAGAGAGAACAACTGGGATTGGTATGAAACACCGAAACAAGCCTAGTGCAAAAAGAGAGAACAAGACAAAAAGCAAGAAAGCATAACTATTAATATATTTTAAAGTTTGTCCAGTGATCTTTCTCTGCTTCATAAAAGAAACTGAGAGCAAAGGAGAAAGGGAGCATTTCTTTTCATTCTCGGGAAACACTAGGGAAGAGATAGGAGACAGAAAAGAAAGAAAGAAACAAATGGTTGGGGCAAGGGATAAGGCTTTGTGCAAGGACATGAAGAAGGCAGGCTGGTGCCCTCACCAGTCTTTTATAAAGCAGGGCATCCTCTTACTGGCCAAAGCAATTTCTATCGAATAATAACCTGACTGCTTCTCCTGCCTCCTGACCCAGATGAAAAGAGAGCAGCTCTAAACAAAAAGTGCAGGAGGGGGGGGGGGGGGGAGGAGGAGGATCGCTCCCTCCATCACAGCACCTGGTTCACAGAAGCGCTTCCCTTCCTCCATTAATTTATCTCACACAGATGTCTCTTTCTCTCATTGCTGAAGCAGCAGTTAAGTTTGGGGGCTGCTGAGGTGAGGGAGCAGGCTTTGCAGGTCGGGCCTGCGGAGCTCAGCTCCAGCCATGCCAAGCTGCCCCCATCCCCGCGGCCTGCTCTCCCGGCTGCTGCATTAGCCGAGGAGACAGTGAGGAGAGAGAGCAAAAGGGAGAAGCAGGCGACGTAGGGAAAACTCTCAGCAACAGCCTGCTCTGGGCTGGTGGGGAGAGCTGCCACCTGGAGCCGCTCCAGGGCCACTCTCCGGCGCCTTGGGGTGCAGCCTCACGCACTGCCACGCTGGGCGCACAGACCGCTCCCCTTCCACCTGCACCGGACGCGCGGCGCGACCCCACATCCTGCGGGACAGCGGCCGGAGGGCAACAGGCGGGCGGTAACTTCACGCGGCGACGGCGAGCAAGTTTGCGCCGCCGCGCAGGACGCGCCCGCCTCCGCACCTCGCCCGCGCAGCCGAGCTGCGTGCCCGCGCCTCGCCGCGTTCTGCGCGAGTGCGTGCGAGAGCGGCACCTGCCGAGGCCGGCGGCCGCGGGGCGCGGGGCTGAGTCCGGGCTGGGTCCGCGCCCGGCGCCGCCGCCGCTGCGCCCTCCCGGCTGCCAGTCCGCCCGGCTCCGGATCACGTGGCGGTTGCCGGAGGCAGAGACTAGAGAGGAGAGAAAAAAAAAAAGCGCCTCATTCCTTCTTCCACCGCCATACTGTATTTTATAGTAACTCTCATTTTTATTCCTCCCTTTTACTCCCGCTCGGTGAGTACCTTTCCGCTGACATTCTTGTCCTCCTCTTTTTTTTTTTTTTTTTGTCCTGTTTTTTTTTCTTTTTTTCTTCCTTTTGTTTTTTCTGTTTTTTATTTTTTTTGTTTTTCTGTTTTTTTTTTTTGCTTCTTTTTTTTTTTTTTCTTCCTCTTTGATTATTGTTTAAATGGATTTGATCTTTTGCTGATGACAAGTTTTTTTTTCTTAGCATGCGATGGTTCCTAAACTGTGAGCAAAAGGTGCTGCTGGGGCCGGGAGTCACAGGGAATGAGAAATGATGATAATAATAATAGAGACTTGCCAGTCCAGCAACAACTGCGATACGTTGAGTAGCTGTATATCTGTATATGCAACTGGTTTTGTTGTGCACTGAAAGCGATGTGAAATATGATGCTGTTTTTTTAAAGATGAGAAAGAAGGCATGTTTCTAACTCTTTTTTTTTTTTTTTTTTCTTCAGAGGATTTACTCTGGTGTTTTATTTTGATTTTTGGGTGGCTTTTTTCAGGGTTTTTTTTTTTTTTTCTCCTTATAGAGATGGGATTTGCAAAGGCATTTTACAGCAGTGTTTACAGAGTTTGTAGTCTTGCAATACTGGTGGAAGCCACAGAGCAAGATGTTAATTTTATTGCTTTTTTTGTTATTGTTTCTTTTTTTTTGACACTCAGTGCAATCAGCAGGGCTTTCTTTTTTCTTCTTTTTTTAGTTTTTGATGCCTGTTTATAACGTGAAACTTTTCTTGCAGCGTGTTACAGTTACCATTTTTAAATACTTTTTTTCCTCCTTAAAGATAACAGAACAAAATATACAGCCAAAGAAATGACCCTTACTTTTGCACATTTTGCACCTTGACTTTTTTATTCTTTTGCCGGCAGTATTTTATGGTGGTTATTATTATCATGATGATGATGCTGATAGCTATATGCATATATACAAATAAATACATTTTCAAATGATGGCAGTGGAAGGTTTTCCTGGAGAATGAAGTGCGATTCGGTTTCCTTGTCAACGGAAGATGAAGTGAACAACTGAACATCTCCCCAGTGCAGGTACTTCATCTCCTTGTAGGCGTTTCCACGCTGTGTAAATTACATTGTGAGATTTGAATATACATATATTTTAAAGAAATCTCTTTCCACCCTTAGCTAAAGGTCTCAGTGCAGTGCACATGGGGACTGAACTACGTATCTCTGCCTCCTGATTGCTCGGATGTGTGCAAAGCATTGCACTAATTGAGGCTGGGTCTGTGAGGCTGAAGAGAGGTGTTTGTGTGCTGTGCTGTCAGGAGGGAAAGGCACTGGGGATAAAGATGCAGACCCCACCACAACCTCCTGTCCAGAAAAAATCCCCAAATTGAAATGGGTGAAATCTTGAGGTCCTTGTTCCGAGTATGAATACTTGCAGGACTTCAGAAAAGAACAAAAACCCCAGCCCTGTGTTGTTGTGACTTGTGTATTTGTGTGTGTCTGTTTAAAAATTATCCATTAGAAAATAGCTGTGAGAGAAACAGCAAAGGAAGCTCCCTGGGTGAGCTGGCTCCTTGCCACACGAGACATATTTTGTAGCCCTGAGGGCAGCAAAACCCTTCTATCCAGCTTCTGCTCCTCATATTAAAAAGGCGTAAACAAGGCAGCAGGTTGCCTCTTATGAATTTAATTCATTGGGATGGAGATTAATCAGAAACAGATATTTGCTCGAAGGTGTTTCGTTTTGTTTTGATGATTATTAATGCCACTGGCTGGCAGGGAATGGGAAACTTACTTTCCGTGACGGTCACTGAGAGTTCAGGACTGGAGAAGGAACTGTTACTTTTCATGAATAGTGCTTAAATGCTTAACAGACATTGCTCCTGATGTAGAGGCAGGATATTGGTTCTTTAAAATACGGTTTGGAAGGATTTTTCCAGATGACAGGCTTGTTGGTGGTTTTGATTTTTTTCTGGAAGGAGATACAGTGCAATATTATGCTCAAGTAGAAGTGCTTGGATCTGCAGCATTCTCTATAGTTTACTTTATCTTTACTTGTGATGGGATTGCATAATGTATTTTATTAAAACAGCCTTTAGGGATTTGTAACTGAACATAAACATAAGCTCTGTATTACATGTGGAAACCAAAGTAAGTTACAGAGAATGTATTTATTTTCCTGCTGTGATACAAGCAAAACTGTATGGCTAGTTTCTAATTCGTTTGGAAGTTTGAGGCTTCTAACACTCATACGTACATTGCTGTAACTTAGTGGCCGCCTTTAAAGTAGAAATTATGTATTAGAAGTCTTCAGCATTCTTTTGTGAAATCAGTCATGTTGAAAAAGAAATCCGTTACTGTTGTTTTTATTAATTAACTGTGTAGTAAAACAGCTTTTGTGTATTTAAGATGGCTTTTCCCAGCTTAAATAAGGTAAAAATGTTTAGCGCATATTTGTGCATAGTTTCTGCATTGACATGATGGAATACTTTTGACAGTATGTTGGGGTCAATAATCCATTGTGTCCAAAAACCACTGTCTAGATATTTCCATGATGGATTATGATGACTTCTCAGAAATAGTTGCAGTCTGTTGTGTCAATACTCTGCACTGTAAGAAGATTCAGCCTGCTTATTTTCTCATGATTTAATTTGAAAGAAAGCCTTTAAAATACCATACTGATTGAAAATCTATCTTCCACCTCTCTTTTCATTTCCCACCCCTCTTATTTTTAAATTAAAGTTTTTCTTTAAGTTATGTGAAGGTGACAGTTAGAAAAGCATTTTTGATATTGCTAAAGCACTGCAATATAGTAACTAGGCTGCAGTTTCCAGAATAATGTTCCTTTTGTCCTTTCTTTCAATTTTGCAGGTGTGTCGAGTGGGTAATTTTGTACACGTAGTTGCTGACTGTAGATCCAGTCCTGCTCAACTAACTCTTAAAGTCTGAGATAAGAAGTTCAGAAATCACTATTCTCAGCACCCAGATTTTGCCTGCAAAGCACCTGTTGTCTGAGTAGCTGAGTAATTTAATACTTATACGTACATTTCATTTGCAGGAATTTGAGGTTGTGTGATTTTACAAAAGAAATAAAGGAGCCAATTTTGAAAGAGGAACCCATCTACCTCCTGCATTATGTGGGCACAGTAGGTTTTGGGTTGGTGGAATCAGTACCAGCTTGATGTTTCCATAGCTATGCTATGACTAACACAGCTGAAAGCAGAGTTAGTGTAAGAGGCAAGTGTTATTTTTGGATGGAAGAATGAAAATTTTATCTAATGAATTGCAATGTTGTTTCTAGAAGTGATGATGTAACTGCGTCTTACAGTGTGAGCAGCACTTACTGCACTAACTCCTGAAAGTGATGTGTGTCCAGACTTGCATAGCATCTTCTGTTTTTTGTTTACATATCATTTGATATGTGTGAATTTAGGAATTTAAGGTATTTGTAAACAGAAAGATATGGAAAGCAATTTTTCATCCTTAACTAGCTATTTTAAGCAGTACTTAATAGCAAATAAAAATGTGTGACAGGTGAGCAGGAGTTAATGACTGTGGTGCCCAGAGCACTGACCCAAATGCGAGCTTTCATCCCCTGTAGTGGCCTCAGCTGGCAATGGAAAGACATCTATTCACAGTTATCCACGTAGAAGATAGGACTAGAGAGGCCTGTGGGGTTGTCAGCTCCGTTCTGCTGTGGTGCTGAGCTGGATTCGAGATGCAGTACAGACTTTAGCTGGGACACCATTCCCACTTTACCTCTTTGGGCCTGACTCTTCCAGCTGTTGAAAACCTCTTTGGTGCAGAAAAATTTATTCTCATACTGTTTATACTCCTTTGTTTCTGTGCCACTGCTTATCCAAACAGTAAGATTCATTCTCTACATCTCCCCTGGTTGTCTTTCCTGTGCATTTCCAGAGAGCAATCCCAGCCCCTTTTCACTTGGCGTTTGCCGGGCTAACTGAGCAGAGGTTGGCATTGGGCACAGACATCCAAGCTATCTCTCAGTAAAGCTGGGCTGCAACAGAAGCAGGGCAGCTGGGTTCACGCTTTTTCTGCCCAGGTTGTGCCTCCATGTGCAGCATCCAGCCCCCAGTTAGGCCCAACTTGCTCACCTGGAGCTGGGCTGTAGCCATGCCTTCTGCTCTTGAGCCAGGCATTGTGCCGCACTGACAGCCTCACCATGCTGCATTTCTCTGCAAAGGACTTTCAAGGATTTCTTCCTCAGCACAGTTCTTCAGACTCCCAAGAATCTTTCATTTACTATTTCAGTGTTTTACATTCCTACCAACAAGGGGAACCAGAATGGACTTGAGCCAGTGTTTTATCAGGGGCTGTCTCCTACTAGGAATATACATGAAAGTTTGCCACAGTGCTGTTTAAAATAGCATTTTCTAATTAGTTTCTTCCCAGATTGCTATTATCTTGGCTCTCTTGTCTCCAAAAGCATTATTCTAAAAGCAGTTTCTTTCTCTTCCACAGTGTTTTTTCTTTTTTCCCTATTTGTCTTAAAAACAACTCAATAGTGTTTAAAGAGGACTGATAGGTCTGCCCCATATGCATACTTTTGAATTGCATTGATCTTCTCAGAGGATGCAGTGTTCTGTCAAAATCTGGAGCAGAATCCTTTAAGAACTTATGGAATTTCTGAACAGAAGGCAAAAGATGACAATTTCCTGAAGAAAAATTATGTAATCCGTGACATATCATCATAATCATCCAGGGAATTGGATTTAAACCAGTTTGTAGCTTCTTTAAACTCAGATCCTGGCTGACAGAAGAAAACAAAATGCTATTTTTAAATGGTGCAAAGATTACAGCGTAACATCTTCACCTCTGGTAAGGTACTAATTATTTTATGACCTTTGAACAATTACCAGGGTAACATGACTTGAAGATTATTGTTTCACATGTGCACATATTAGAATAGTTTAAACCATTTTTTCTCATCTTTTCTTTTGTTGTATTTTACAATGATGTTAATCTCCTTAATGTACTGAATCCTCCTGAAACATTTTTACTGCAGTTTTGGAACTATCTTCTATGAAATCTACCTTTGCGCACCAAAGTGTGATATTCCATCTCCGTGAATCATCTGCTTATAATTAAAACGAAAAATGAAGTAGACCTTCAGATTATTAAGTATATCTCGGGTTCTTTTTACTGATGTTTTTAGTGTGATGGAGAATTAGCCAAAACCTTACACAATCTTTTAGAGCTCAACAAACACTTTTGATTAGGAATAAATAGTTAACTTTTACAGTATCGTAGATTTATATACACTGATACCAGCTACTGCCACCTCAGAAAAGCTACAAAGCTGCACTGTCTCCCTGGTTTCCTCCCTGTTCCTCACCACCTCTGGCTCCTCTGCATGCTCTCCAGCTTTCCAGCCTGTCAGGACTCAAGTAACAACTGTTCTGCAGCAGTATCGCTGTTTTAGGAACAGAGAGTTTTGCTGTGGCATTATTCCTTCATGGTTACTGCAGTACACGTAATAATATCTTTCTGATCTTTGAGGTTGAAGGCAGCAGAGGTGGGTTTAACAGGAGCGATGGCCATCAGTGATGGCATGCTGACTCAGAAACGGTGCCCCCCAGGCTTTTCATTGTCTTTGCATGCTCATGATTCTTCTCCCTAACATACCCTAAGCTCTGATGAAACTTGATTTACGTAGGTGTCCTTTCCTAGGTGAACTTCTCCCAGTGTCAGTGAGCAGTGCCCAGCTGACGTGCAGTTGCTGAACATCCAAGTCAGTGTGGAGCTCTGAAAACAGCTGAGAATTTATGTGGGCAGCACTGTGGTCCTCTGACAGCTGCTCTCACTCCTTGGACAGCCCTAGATCCAGTCTAAGGCAGTACTACTATTATTATTATTTAAAGGGCAGTAATACAGAAACGATCCAGTGATAATTTTTGTACTTTGATAATTACTAAATTACTTGGTGAAAGTCTGATCTTCAGTCTACCAAACATGCCACATGCCAAATGCTTTTATTGCAGCCTGTTCAGTTCACTATAGTTTCTTTCATCAAAACCCTCCCTCTACTCAGTCATGCAGGGTCAACATAAAAGGGCTATCCGGTAATCAAATTTTAATGGGATATTGTTTACTTGATTGAAGAAAGGCTAAATTTGCTGTGTAAACAAATATCACTGTAGCACAGTGTATTCAGCAAAAGGTTTTAAGTAGGAGATTCACACATGGGCTGAGCAGCGTTTATGCCAAATATATACAAGATGCACCTTGTTAATTAGAGGTAATTTTAGGATCTGGAAAAGGCATTGCACATATATGCTTTGGATAGAGTAGTTTTAGACTACCTTATAGTGAACTTGAAGTTAACCATAATTGTACTTGCATATTGTGGCTGTTTCTTTTTGATTGTGGTATAGTACAGTTTAATGTTTAAAAATGCTAAAATGTTTGCACTACATAGGGCATCCTCTTCATTTAAACAATTTGAATGTACAAAACACAAAAATGTATGAGCAGAACAAAGACAGTTACATGTGTACACAGAATCTGGTCTGAAGCGTTACTGAATGAGAATGGCTCCTTCAGGAGTTGACGTAACTCACTGACTTACAGTGAAACACTGTGTATTTAGTCCTTGTAGCATTCTGAGCTCGTTTTGTAATTCAGAATTACTTTTTATAACAAAGAAAAATAATTTACTTTGCTGCAGTATTTTATCGAAAGATCCTTCACCCAATAAATGTTAAGGTAGAAGTTGTATGATATTAAAAATGTTACAAGCAATTGTCACATGACATATATTAAATACTATAAACTAAGCTTCCTGTCTGGGTAACTACAGAAGAGATTATTTATGCTGTGTTCTAATTAACAAAATTTCAATTTTATTACTTCCTGTCTTGTATTTGCTCCTGATTACACATGGTAAAACTGAACACCTGACATGCTGCACAATAGGTCAGCTTTCTAACGTGTGCTTTATGATTTCCTATCAACTTCCTTTTTCAAACTGGAAAAGGAGAAAGATGTAGTTATGTTTTCTCCCTGCATATAGTGGGAGTTAAGTAAATGGCCACCTGCAAGGTTGGCTGTGAAAAGGTTAGCATCTTCTATTGTGTGTAAGGTATAGACAATTGCTGTACATTAGGCACAATGAAAAGATTAAGTAGATTTAAATTCTGATGTTATGTCACTTGCGCTTTAGTGAGATAATTCAGCAGCACATTGATGCTATTTTCATTGTTTACTATTTTATGAGAGAAGCATACTGTGTTACCATTCATGAGAATGTGCTCTGCTGTGATGGGTGACGTGAACAGAAAGCTGGTCCTGTATATGTACTGGTCAAAATACATATGCTGGTCCAAATTTCCTGTTAAAACATATTTTTCTGTAGATTTTGATGAAGTGATTCATACAAAAGGCTAGATTGATCTCCTTTAACGTTGCTGTTTAAAAAATGGGTTTTCAGAGCTAAGCTAGTCATCATTTTAGCCATCAGAAAGTTAGCCATTGAAGTCTAACACAGTGTCGTAAGGCTTTGTAGTCAATGGAGATATACGGACACCTCCAGAGAGCTATGGGTTATATCCTGCGAGGCATCTGTGGATAGCTGAGATGAACAACCTTTCTAAAACACCTCTCTCTTTCCACTGATGAAAGAGGGAGAGAGAAAACAGATTCCTAAAATTTTGATGGATAAAGACAGATAAATCCCATTCTTCCTCTTCCCACCTGTTGAAATCTTGATTTCTTAATTAAATATTTGATTGAAAACTGATTTTTTTTTTTTTTTTTTGGACACAAGAATCTTCATGGCTTTAAGCTTTTACTTGAATTTCTACTTCTTCAGTAATTTTTTTAGGGAAATCAGTATGTATTTTTAAACAGTTTGAATCAGTTCTTGACTATGACAGAATTTCCAAAGATTTCTCTTGGGGACAAGATTTCATACCATTTTTTTTCCCATTACTTCATATAATTTTCTGACTGTTTATAAGGTTATAAATCCTACAGCTTTAATGAACCCTCTTCGTAGAGTTCTACAATAAAATCCAATCACTTCATTTACTGGGTACCATCATGGACCTCATCTTAAAAACCTCTGAAAATAATTGGAAGATAGGGATTATGTGGATATCAATGGAATCAAATTAAACTTTGCACATGTGAATGTACACAGCTATGAAGTTACTGTGTCAGAAAGTTACCAGTAGATCAGCAAAAAGCAGAAGATCTGAATCTGAAAGTTGTGACTCTGAAAAAGGATTTTTCAGTGGGATACAGAAAAACTTGCCCATTTGTGCTACTGCCCTGTGCAGTATGTTATTGTCCTCTTTCTTTCAGTGTTAGCAGCAGCTACCATGTCATGTTATGCACTTTACCCCCTCTTTGTCTTCATCTATGTTCTTTGATATGTATTTATTTATATTTCTACCTTTTTTTTTGTACTGTTCCTCAGTAATGCATTGTCTGAGCAGTCTTCACAAAAAATGGATTTTCAAGGATAATATTCCTAGCTGACTTGATGAAGTCAGCTCTTTCCTCAGTTTCATTTATGCACCATAACATTTCCTTTTTTAGTCATGCATTTTGATTCAGATTTGGAAGTACAGTGTTGACACAGCATTATAAAGATCTCATGACCGCATATAGAAGAACACAATTGAATTTCTCCGTAAGGGTAGTGCATATTAGCCAGACTCTGCCATTTGATGTAGCTGGATCTAACCATAACAGCTGCTCTGTGTGAGTAGGTGGTCCAGGATTGCTGAATGAGGAATATTTGCTCAGGGACATGCTAATGAAAGGAGCAATTACAAGAAAGTAATTACAGTTAAAGAAATAAATTATTTCAGGAATGCCAGGATAATGATGATTATTATATTTTATGCTCAGTCCAGTATAGTATGACATTTCATTTCAGAAATTCTAAAATGGGTTCAGAAATTCTTGATACTTGGTCACAAATATTAATAAATGTGTTAAGTATTAATCATAATCAAAATAACCTGGCTACTCTTTACTATTGGATCTTTTAAGATCAAAATCATCTCTGCAATCGAGACCTCTGTCACACTGGTCTGCAGTGACAGAAAGTAAAAAGCATGTTTGAAAACATTAGTTAAGTTCATTTGAATTTCTGGATCCTTTTTATCTTTTATTTGTAATGTTTTTTTATTTCAGGCTTGCTGGACCTTCCCTCCTGCTCTGGACCTCTCCCTTGGTGGCGGCACAGCTCAGAAGGATGAACGAAAAGGAAGCAATAGGAAAGGGGTGGAACAGGGGAAAGGACTAGAAAAAGAAGTAGGAAGGAGGGCAATAGAAATGGAGGAAAATATCCCCAGCTTGTTCAGTTAAGGCTTCGGAGAGGGGGACTGTTTGCAGTCCCTCCTCCTCCTCCTCACCTCCCCTCAGACTCTGCTGCTCTCCCATCCTCCACCTTAGCTGTCATCAACACTGTAGATATTTCACTACTTATTTCTATTTTTTATTTAAAAAAAGGAAAGCAGAAAAATAAAGTCTTTGCAAGCAACAAAAAATACCCCCCTTCTCATAAATAATAGTGTAACAGTACTCATTTAACTGTGAGGCAAGAGGGATTTCCTTCTGGTAGAGTAGACTTACATGAAAGTATAGAGTGGTTTTATGCATCTTGATGACAGAAAGAAGTTTAGGTTTCTCATTCCTTCATACCCACAGAGAGCCCTTCAAATCAGTGTGCAAATGGCTGTGTTTCATTCTGTTCACCAATATACAAAAGCAGACTTTCTATTGACCTTTATTTACTTATTTTCTTTGTCTCTTTCTCTCAGTTTTACTTCCAGGGGCCCATCTTACTCCCTATAGTCTTAGTGGGGCTATAAATTCAAAACTCTCTTAATTTGATCAGTTCATTTGACACTTACATTGTATTATTCATTTTTGTAGGCTTAATCTGCCCCTCCACAGCCATTCCTACCAGGAAGGCCTCCTACCTGACAAGGTTGACTTAAAAGTTTTAACAGAATGGAAGCATCCAGTAATTTGTCTTTCTAAGAAGTTATTACCAATTTGACAAATAAGAAAAGTCAAAATGTAACCACAGAGCCAATACAAAATAAAGCCTGGTAGTGAATTTGCAGACTTAAATGTCAAATATTAAAAATTCCTGATTGCTTGTTATACTATAATAAATTTGATATTTGAGTGAAAAGAGATGTTGATATCTGACCTTACAGATGCTGGTGGAACAGGTCCAGAGCAGAATGATCAGGTCCAAGACTGAAATAAATTTTAGATGCGGAAATGACATTTAAAAGTCCTGTAGGTAAAATTGTTAGGTGTTGTGTATATCTAGGTATAACAGGTCAAACACAAACATGCTATTAAATGAAAATGCAGTACATAAAACTGCAATAAAGTAATGACTTCTTTCAGGGACTTTATGTTAAAAATATATTCAATTTGACTAATGTTTCAGAATTTCATTTTACATTTTCTTAAGATGCACTGTAAACACTAACCATAGCCTCATTACCTGACTAGAAGCTATATTTCAGTCTGCCTGATGTGCTCTTGCAGTTTATTTAGATTTTGATTATTTCTGCCCAATTTATGTGAGTCACGCACTTGAAAAATAGGCTTCTGATCTCAGCAGGAGATTCTAAGTCCTTGAACTTGGTAATTTGGGTCTCTGAGCAGTCTGTCCAAAAACCAAGGTACTTCAAAGGAGCCCTTTGGGTCAATACAGTGAGGGATCCAGCTGTCTTTGGGAATTGCATTAGGAGTTGTGGCTGTCCCACATGGGGAACCAAGGTCCTGTCTGTACTGGAGTGCACTTTGAAGGGAACTCCCCCTTCTCCTGCCTGAACCGGGGAACTTCTTTCTGCAAATGTGGGATTTATAATTGAGAGATTGTTCCCAGGAGATTTCAAGGGAACTTAAGGTCTGAGGCAGAGTGTAATGGTTTTAAGACAGGTAACAGTCGGACTCTTGATTCCTCTGTGAGATTTTGACCGACTCTGCCAACCCTAAGTGTCAGTTAAGGGAAGCCTACCTCAAATCCTGCCTTAACTGAAGATAACTTTACCTGACATTTAGACAAAAATTAAGCTATCTGAAGCCCTCATCTGCTGTTGACATGTAGTACGGTATTTCCTATGCTACACACCACGAAGGGGAGAAGTCTGACTTTCTCCTCTTAAATAGTTATTTAGAAACCCCTGGTGCAAGTGAGGTCACTAAGGCTGCCTACACAACTAAGAGGAAAAAGGGGCCTTGGAGAAAGATCTGAAACAAAGATTTTTCAAATCAGTGGATAAAGTGATGACAACTTCCTTGGACTGACTCAGATGTTTTGTCTTTTCTTGTTCATAAAAATATCACACATTTTAACTTTGAAGTTTGCTTTGTAACCTTTATCTTCTCCTCTGGAGTGTGATGAAATTATTTCAGAGGGCAATTGCCATCTCACTTCAAAACGTAACTACAGTATAATCCATGATGATCAATTTCTTCTACGACCAGCTGTTTGCTATTTTAAAGCCCTGCAGTGCATCAGAAAAGTATCTTTACAGAAGTGGAGTAATAGAATTGACATCTTTGAAGCTAGGAATTTCCTAATGGAAAGTTTGAAGTCTGAAAGGACCTGTCTATTTCAAATTAAATGTTTTGGAATGTAATATAAAATATATTTTGTGGTATTGAATCCTACCTGTAACATGCAAGTTTTAATGTAAAGTACTTTAGTCTTCTGATATTAGACTTCTTCCATAAAATTGAAAGATTTCCAAATTATGATTCCTTCATTTTTTAGCTACTGCTCAGATAGAGTAGCCATTATATTACTTATGAAATTCGGGAGAATTATGGCTGTCTCTACTAAACACATAGTTAAAAGCCTGACCTCAGCATCTTTGTGAAAGTCTTACTGCGTGCTTAGATTACTGAATATGATGGTAATCTCTGTTTGGCCTAGAAAACAGAACTGTGATGGAAACCAGGCTGAATGGACACACTATTGACAATCCATCATTGTCAATAATATACCTCACGTATAAAATATATTTTAAGTATGTTAAGGATGAGATATACTAGCTACGCTGTTATATATCTTGTACAGTTGTATAGCTTCTAAGTAGTATAACTTTCTAAGTAGCAAGACATAGACTAGGTTGAAATAGGGAGTCTGGTGCTGATTTCACTTAAAATTTTCCAATGGTTTTGATGTAAATCAGTTCAGATCAAGCCGACAGAGCTTTATTACAGGACGTGATTTCTTAGTTTGATTTGTTTATAGTAAATATGAAATTTTTACATTATATTTTCTTGTAATGGTCTCTCTCTCACAGTCTGGTGTATCTTGAATAATACAAAGAAATGTACTGTGATAGAAGACACAGTCCCTGTTCTGTGGTTACGGCTGTAACAACTTTGCAATTGATTTAACTGGGAGCAAAATCAGGATTCTGCTTTTAATGCAAAAGGCTGTATTTCTGATAAATATAATACAGAGTATTAATAGAACAGACAACCCGATATCTGGTGAGTCTGTAGTCTTAAAGATGGAATAATAAAAATTTGATTAAATATAAAAAATGTAGTGTTATTTTTTCTAGTAATTTATATATATTTTTTTCCTAGTTATTTATCTTTTCCTAGTTATTTATCTTTTCTGATTTATCAGTAGTAGGAAAGAGCTGCTGCAAACTCAGGATCCAGATAGCTCATTATTCTGTTTCTGCTAGTATTAAAGAGCAAAGGAAAAAAACCACAAAACAAACAAAAAAAACCCACCAACTTTTCTGACAAGAACCTTCTTTCTAGTAAAGAAAGTAGAATGTCAGAGTAATGATGGAAGAATAAATTGTACTGCCCTAGAGTTTATGTCTGGGTTATTTTACAGTTAATCAATATTAGTGAACTGATATCTTGTACAATTGGATAAACATCAGGAGAGATCACAGTCTTAGCAAACAAAGTAAATACAATATCTATGAATGATCATATCAGTGAACAGCAACATCTTATTCTGCAGAAAAACAAAAGCTTAAAATGAACTGTAGGAATTATGCTTAAATATATATATATATATATATTTAATGTAGAACTGAATCTTCATTTATTGTATTTGAAAGAAAATGAGTTAGGAATACATCATTAAGTTAGTACTGCAATTCTGATCAAACTGCTGAAGTAATTTCAGAAGACAAGTTTGTTGTTTCCTAAATTCTGTCACTTTTTAATTTTTGTATTCATTCAATTTGCCAATCTGTAACATTTTTCAACATAGTATTGAATGTGAATGTGAACAGTCTGTATTAACTGTACTGAGGGAAATTACATACACAGACATACATTAGAAATTTCACTAAGAAATGTCTAATGACAATACTATAAATAGGCAGTTATGTATGGAAACTCTTTTGCAGTATTGTCTTACTGTCCAGCACTTACTGAAAATGGTATCTCAATTTACAGAAGTTAATAAAAAAAATGGATCTTACTGTAGACACAGGTTACCACTATAAATACAAGGAAATTGTCTTCCTTGCAATACCGAAATAAACAAAAAAAATAAAAACAAGCCCACTCCAAAACCAATCAACCAACCAAAAAACACAAAAAAGTTTATTTCTTGTTTCTTGTTAATTTCTTCTAAAACGTTTATTTTTGTTGTTGCTGAAATGTATATTATATTTCCAAACTGAATATAGGTTTGCCTTTTGCATGTTCTGCTGTGAATTTGAGTTTCCTGTATTTTCTATTGGCATAGCTGCATAATAAAGTAGAATGTTAGGTTTGTGCAAGCATACTTTGATGAGGAGAGCAGGACATTTAATTTTAGTAATATCTGTATCACAGTAGAAACTAAGGGGGAAATGTCATTTCTGAGAACTTCAGTTTACCCTATTTGCCTATTGACACTTAGAACAGTAATATTTCTGTAAGGTCTTAGTCCTTAGGTATTTGATCTGAGAATTTTAAAGCTTTTAAGCTTTGCAAATACTTTTCATTTAAGTAATAATGTGAGAAAACTGTTATTGATGGTGTTGCCACAGTTCATAGGAACCCAATCATAAAGCAAGACTAAGAGTTTATTAAAAAAAGATAAAATAGAGGGGATGCTTCAGCTTCAGCTCCAGCTCCTTAAAAACATGTGATTTACATGCAGCTTGCAACCCACCATGAGTGCTCAGGATTCAGCTGTAGAAAACGTAGTCAGTAATAGCTTTTTTTTCCCCAAAAAATAATTTGCAGTGTAAATATTAAATTATTTCTGATGTGAAATCATCTAAAGTATTTGCATGCACTGCCTCTGTGAATTCAGTTGCAACCTCTCACTGGTGGTGTATAAAAATGTAATCAGCAAAAATACAAATCTATTCAAAAGTATTCTTTCTTTCTCTTAGTAATTTTTGTCTCATGCCAATATTTTATACGTGTCTGCTATTATACTTGTGATACACTATCGTTGCCCTTGTATCCTTTTTATAAGTCCCCAGGTAGTTCTTTCACTTGGAGATTTTTTTATGTTACTGTCTTTCTGAACACCTTTTAACACAGCTCAACCTAAAAAAAAGAAAAAAATGGGTCTTTATTAATAGAATAATAACAGCATATTTCAAAGCAGATGGAGCAGAAAGAGACATCAAAGCCAAGCTAACAAATAGTGAAATTATCACAGTGAAATCTACAGAAAAATCCTACAGACAGTTTGTGGGCAGAATTTTAAACAGACATGCAGCTAATTTTGATTTTTTTAAATGAGCTGTCTTTCATGGAAGTAGGACATGGAACTCCCAGCAGTTAAAGGGAATCTGCAACAAGATGCTAAAGTGTTCCTTTATATAAAATACAGATCTTTATAGACTACAACTGAATCATTAGGGAAAAAAAAAAAAGATTTTTTCAAAAGCAAGACTAAAAGAGAACATTTTCTTTGAGTGAAACCAGCTGTTAGTTGATAGGGAATCGTGAGAAGTTATTGCATGAACAAGTGGTGTGGTTTGTACATGTGGGTTCATTTGCACATTTCGTCTCCGCATAGATAATCCAAAGTATGCAAGCACAGCAGTGAGGACAAGAAGGATGTGGGTTTTGACTTTGGTAAAGATTGTACCAAAGCGGGTAAGGACTTATCTCCTGCCAACCTACAACAGTGCCCATCTCTTAGGATTTTATCCTGTTTGTTGATATGTTACATGACATACAATCAAATTTGATTAAATGCAAGAACTCACTCATTTGTCTTGGATTAATATATACGTATTTTATGGACAGAAATTACTGTGCATAATAATTGTGTGTTGCATATTCAGGAAAATTCTCTTACTCTGCAGTACTATGTTGAAAAATACCATGGTATCAAAGAAGATAAGGGTTGTTCTCGTGTAAATTAATATTGATGTTTTTCTGTGGTTAGATGTTCATCCAATTGCAAATGTCAGACTTTACTGGCCAGTAACATGTTTGTGATTCTAGATTAAACTGGATGCTATAGAGGGACATCTACAATTACCACTTTCTGGCATCTGAAATTGTATGTCCGTTACAGCCAAAATTTTGTACCATTTAGGATGCAGTTGAAAATAAATTGAGCTGGAATTCTGTATTTGTTTCCAAATAGACTTGGAGGAATGTTACCATCACCTGAATTTTTATTAATGTAAAACATTTGTCTTTTGCCAAACTCCAGCACAAGGTATTTTACCCATCTTACTACAAAAGCTGTTGATAAATTAGAATATTTTGGATTATGGTGATATTGTGTGCATTGTATAGAAATCATAAATATCCCCTAAAATCGTAATTTTTAAAAACACATTGCAAATACGAACCTTTTCATTTCAGTGGTTGTGGTTGCATAGATTGTTTCTGGTTTTAGATAATATTCCTAAGGGAATATTTTGTTCTTTCTTGAAATCACACTTATTTAGAAAAATGGAAAATAAGTTTTCTTAAACACAGCAGGAGACTGTCAGTGGAAAAACACTCGGTTCCTAGACTCCTTTTAGGTAATTTCTTTTTCCAAATCTTTTGTCTTAATCTGTGGTAGTTTTGTTGTTTGTTTGTTTCTTCCTGAGTACATGTAGGTGTCTTTGCCTTTCACAACCTCAGTATCTGTTAGAGTTATGTCTAGATGACTTTCTGAAGATTCTGGGCACGATTTATTAGGTAAAACATAATACTTGGTTGATGGAGCCTCAGAACAACAGTTGAAACTTCTGTGTTCAGTTCGGCCTCCTGTAAAATCCCTCACATAAACGAAGTCCCTTTGCAGAGCAGTGTCCACTTTTGGGCTGTGGAAGTGGTTTTTATAGTAATAACTTAAAGCATAAAGGAATAGAATTCCCTTTTCCATTGAACTCTAATGAAAGGCATTTATCAAAAGACAGAAAACAGGTCCAAAAACACCTGATTCTTTACTAAGCATATATTAATTAATGTAGAGAGGACTTCACTACTAATCTCTTTCTTAAACCATTAGGGCCACACTTGATGTTGTTTGCACTTTGACAATATCAGTGGATTAGTAACTTTTCTTTCTTATGTTTTTTTGCAAGCATGGAAGTGAAGAATAAAGCTCTAGGGCCCATTTACAGAGTACTGTATTTTCTTTATGAAAGTTGATGTAACTGGTCCATTTGTTATAGCTAATTTCTTCTATATCCATGCACTACAGTTAACCTTCTTTGACCTAAACAAAATAACCCAGTTAATTTCACTGATAGGCTTTAACCTTTGACCACTAATGAGCATACAGTTATATCTTATGAGATACTTTGAGGAGTATTCTGTCATGTTGATCTACTGAAAAATGATGTAAGAAAGAGAAGAAAAAAAGAAAATGATTGTACTGCAAAGGTGCTGGAGAGTGAAAAAAGCAGTATATCCCAAAGTAGGATCTGAATGTGCAATGGAAACAACTAGTGCCTGACCTTCACTCTCCTCCTTTTGTCTCTACGGCATTTAAGTTTAAATTTCACTTGGACTCTAAAACCTTCTGTCAACTGTATTTTTTCCTCTACAGAACTACTTATATATCTGAAATCTTTTCACTAATCCTGCGGAATCAAATCAAAATTATCCCATAAGCAAATAATAAAAGGCATGAAGGATAATAATTCTGTTTTGTTTTGTTTTTAAAATTAAAAATTAATGTGAGACAGACATTTTTTAAACATGGTGTCCCATATTCCCAGCTGATATAATTTGGTAGGATGTCTCCATTAAATCAATGGAGAATCGATTACCTGGTTTTAGGCTCATATCTTGTTCATAGCAAATGTAATGGGACTTGCTTCATTTTAGTGAAAAGTTGTGGAAAATAGGCTGATTAGTTATGTAATGGGAAGATCATTTCAGTCTTCCTGCAGAATGAGTAATGGAGCTTTAAAACTGTTACGGTAATGCTTGTGTATGCTGTATATGGAGAGATGGGGAAAAGGGCTGTGATGTGCATGAGATGCGAGCACAGAAGCCATGAACTTGGACACTATCTTTTCAGTGAAAACTGTTTAGCTCTAGAGCCTCTCCTTTGCATTTTGAGAGGATTTTAGAAGAATGCATTATTCATAGTGAAAGAATAGTTTAAAAGTCTATTGTTTCTGATGAGGATTTTGGGCACAAGCTTGCATTTTTTTAAGTCCATTTTATGTTACAGAGCATTGAAAAAAATGTCTTGTGGTTTGGACAGTGTATTGATTATAGTCAGTCAGACATCTTACATAGACTAAGGTATGCCATGTTTAGCAAATCTGCATTGACAAATGCAGCATATTAACAGATCCTTGAAATTTTGGCATGTAATTAGGCTTGCTTAGGTCTTCAAATGTAAAGAATGCTCTATAAATGTGCTGCCATTCAATAACCCAGTCTTTACACTGATTACCAGAGATATAACGGAGCGTTTTATTACATTAAATCTTGAGAAGAGTTAAATAAGAGAAGGTTTCAAGCAGTATGGTCATCAGATATTCAACTATTAAAACACCATTTTTTCTGTCTGGTTCTGCTTTGGATCAAGAATTTCAGTTTGGTTTGGGTAAGTTCATAAGTTCATAAGTTCATAAGGTTGGAAAGGACCTATAAGATCATCTAGTCCAACCATCCTCCTATCACTATCTCTACCCAACTACTAAATTAAGTCCTTTAGCACCTCATCTAAACGCTTCTTGAACAGCGCTAGGGATGGTGCCTCAACCACCTCCCTAGGCAGGCCATTCCAGTGCCTGACCACTCTTTCAGAAAAGAAATGCTTCCTGAGATCTAATCTAAATCTTCCCTGGCGCAACTTGTGGCCATTCCCTCTCGTCCTGTCATTACTTATCAGGGAGAAGAGGCCTACCCCCTCCTCACCACAACCCCCCTTCAGGAAGTGGTAGAGTGCAATAAGGTCTCCTCTGAGCCTCCTCTTCTCCAGACTAAACAATCCCAGCTCCCTCAGCCGCTCCTCATAAGACTTGTGCTCCAGGCCCCTCACCAGTTTTGTTGCCCTTCTCTGAACACGCTCCAGGGCCTCAATGTCCTTCTTGTAGTGAGGGGCCCAAAACTGAACACAGTACTCGAGGTGCGGCCGTACCAGAGCTGAGTACAGGGGGATGATCACCTCCCTGCTCCTGCTGGCTACACTATTTCTAATACAGGCCAGGATGCTGTTGGCCTTCTTAGCCACCTGGGCACACTGCCGGCTCATGTTGAGCCGAGCATCAACCAACACCCCCAGGTCCTTTTCCTCTCTACATTCTTCAAGCCATTCTGCCCCAAGCCTATAGCATTGCATGGGGTTATTGTGGCCAAAGTGCAGGACCCGGCACTTGGTCTTATTGAACCTCATCCCATTTTGCTCAGCCCAGCTGTTCAGCCTATCCAAATCCCTCTGAAGGGCCTCCCTACCCTCAGGCAGTTTGACACATCCTCCCAGCTTTGTGTCATCTGCAAACTTACTGAGGGTACACTCAATTCCCTCGTCTAGGTCATCAATAAAGATATTAAACAAGATGGGCCCCAAAACTGACCCTTGGGGGACACCACTCGTTACAGGACGCCAGCTGGACTTAACTCCATTAACCACTACCCTCTGGGCACGGCCCTCCAGCCAGTTCTCCACCCAGAGAAGAGTGAACCTGTCCACACCACGGGCTGCCAGTTTCCTTAGGAGAATACTGTGGGAGACCGTGTCAAAGGCCTTGCTGAAGTCCAGGTAGACTACATCAACAGCCTTTCCCTCATCTACCTGTCTGGTCACCCAGTCATAGAAGGAGATGAGGTTGGACAAGCACGACCTGCCCCTGGTGAACCCGTGCTGGCTGGGTCTGATCCCTTTATTGCCATGCACGTGTCGTGTGATCTCCCTCAATAACATCTGTTCCATAACTTTCCCTGATACCGAGGTCAGGCTGACAGGCCTGTAGTTCCCCGGGTCTTCCTTACGGCCTTTCTTGAAGATGGGAGTCACATCGGCAAGCCTCCAATCTTGTGGGACCTCTCCAGATAACCAGGAATGCTGATAGATGGCAGAAAGTGGCTCGGCAATCACCTCTGCTAGCTCCCTCAGCACCCTTGGGTGGATCCCATCTGGCCCCATGGACTTGTGGGAGTTCAGATGGAGGAGAAGATCTCTGACCGTCTCTGCTTGAATCACAGGGGGTGCATTATGCACCCCGTCCCAGACTTCCAGGTCAGGGCAAGTACCATTTGGATAACTGTCCTGTTTATTAAAGACAGATGTGAAGAAGGCATTGAGAACCTCAGTAGTGTAGTAGGGTAGTGTGCTTTGAAGCTGGTAAGGTGGAAAGTAGTTAAAGGACCAAACCATGCAGGTTGCATTCTTAACTTCCAGATCAGAAAAACATCTGATCTCTTTTAATAAGGAGAAAAAATATCCATACATTGAAAAAGTCCTTACAGAATCAGAACTTTTGCCAGTGCTATTGTAACACTTATTATTTCTCTTCTGTGTTTTAGAACTGATATATTTTTTCTATTGGTATGTGTAATGAACCATAGTTAATATATGCTACTTAGCTTAATCTCTCTGAAACTCAGCTTTTCAGTATGAAAGAAAATAGGCAGTAGGAGAATGCATATAGACAACGGATAAGACATTAGAAGATATTTATGGCACCTGAGTCTCAGCTGTCCATTCATGCATGAAGTATAAGATGGGACAGTAAGCTGGATTTGTTTTTGCTGTTGACATTGTGATGTGAGCGTATCACTTAGACTTCACAGAATCACAAAATTGTAGGGGTTGGAAGGGACCTCTGGAGCTCAATCCCCCTGCCAAAGCAGGCTCCCTACAGCAGGCTGCACAGGTAGGTGTCCAGGCAGGTCTTGAATATCTCCAGAGAAGGACCCTCCACAGCCTCTCTGGGCAGCCTGTGCCAGTGCTCTGTCACCCTCACTGTGATGAAGTTCTTTTGCATATAGGTATGGAACTTCCTATGCTCCAGTTTATGGCCATTTCCCCTTGTCCTGTCCTCACAGACCATTGAAAAGAGGTTGGCTATATCCCTTAGTCTCCCACACTTAAGATATTTATAAACATTAATAAGATTACCTCTGAGTCTTCTCAAGGCTGAACAGACCCAGGTCGTCCAACCTCATAGGGGAGGTGCTCCAGACCCTTTATCTTCACTGTGGCTCTCCACATCCCAATCCTCTTTGCTGTTGTTATACAGCTTACTGTAGCTGTATAGTAGTTTAGTAGTTGGGTAGAGATAGTGATAGGAGGATGGTTGGACTAGATGATCTTATAGGTCCTTTCCAACCTTATGAACTTATGAACTTATGATAGCTGGAACCACATACCTTCTAGTTGACGTAAAGTCTTGTAATGAAACAATAATTTTATAAAAGAGGAGCTGTGCAGCAAGAAACAGTAAGTAGCAAGACAAATTCCTCACAATTTGTTAGGGAATGTTAACACTGCAGGTAGCTCAGCCAAAATTGATAGATATGGATTTCCAGACAATATTGCAACAGCTCAGAGAACAATAAATCAAAGGGCAATTCTTATTTTATTTTATTTTTAATGAAAGTACTTAGCAGAAACTTTGTGAATATGTGAACAGGAAAGTGTACAGCATTTGGAAGTGTTTTGGAGGCTCAAAGAAACTGGTTAGTGAAGGATCCATTGGTTTGGAGACTCAAAACAAGTACATTCAGGCCTGTTTTGCACTCTTGAAATTTTTCAAAATATTAAATATTTTACTTTTTGTCAGTGGCTCCCAAAGTGAGGAATTGTCAGTTTGAGAAATTTTTGTCAAAAATTTTCAGAGTCCTGGCGTGTTCTGTTTGGTTGTTGGCTAAGATATGATTACAGGCTCTAGACTGTTAATTCTCCTGTACTGGCAGGATCTTTGAATGCCTTAAAAGGCATTTCCTGACCTCTCTTCAGTGCTAGGAAAAGGCACGGTAGTTGGCAGAACGTGGCTGTAGTCAGTGCTCTCTGAACATTACTGAGCCTTTAATAGCAGCACGTTAAAACTGAAAGAATCTAGCTCTTCAGTGGATTCAAAAATAAAAGGTGTGCCAAATACCACTGTTAACTGAAAGGAGGGAAAAAATCTTTCAGCCTGCTGAATAATAAGTATGTGATTAACAAAACCTGTGGGTAATAAAAATGTGGTATATAAGTTTTCTTTATTTTCTTGTCATGCATGTTTCCAATTCTTACTGCTTAGTTGTTTCAGCAATAAATAGACACAAGGTAGAAAATTCTGAGATTTGGATAAGATGATTATTTTTGTGAGAGGTTCTGTAAACAGTGTTTTTAAAGGAGGTTTGTTGGAGTCTAAAACTTGCAAGCAAACCTGGTTCATCTTTCCTAAGTAACAGTTTTCTCCATGGTCTGATATAGGTTTGCAATTCAGTCTACAACTTTTGACTCTTTGGGACTTTCTGATGTTTTTGTACTCTGCCTTCTCTTCCTCATTTATTTTCCATAACTGAAATGGGAATGAAACCCTTCATCATTAAAACTATGACTCATACACTGAATAACTGTCACTCTGTAAGACCTAAAAGAAAACATTTCAGCAGCTGTGTTTTCAACCACCACAAAGTTTTCTATAAGTGTGTTAAAAAAACAGCTACACTAGTAAATCCTACAGTGCTCTGGGTCTTGTGCTCAGCCAAAGGTCCCTCAAACCAGTAGAAAGAGAAGATAAATGGCTGGAGGGTGTGGAATAACTGCCTTTACCATTCATTCTCTCCTTTTTGACAAAGCTCTTATAGGTAGGATTCTCTATTTCAGCACTGGTGGAGGTGTACACTGGAAGAGAGAGGAAAAAGAAAGTTGTCATTTTTAAAACAATTCTTCTGGAAAAAATACATTATCTGAGATTTTGGAGGACTGATTAATTTAAATAAAAAGATAGTTGTCTCTGTGAGGGTGATATTGTCACATATAGGTAATAGCTTTTGAAAGCAAGGCCAATGAATTACTGTTGTGTTAGAATGAGACACTCTTAAGGGAGGGGCTTTGAAATGAATCAAAGGTAAGTGCTGGACCTGTTTCTGAAATTGCATCTGATCAGCCAAAAAGAAAATGATGGATGTGTTTGTCTGATTAGGAAAAAGGCAGTGACGGGCAACTAAAATTTCCCTACATACATATTTAAACAAAAGTGCTATACAATACAGTTCATTTTGTCACTGGAAATACTTCGTTACGAGATGATGATTCATCATTGATCTTTGCTCTCTGCCGATGGAAAAGCTCTCCTGGGAGGAAAATATAATCTATATCTGTCTTATTTGTTTGACAAACTAAAAATATCAAGAAACAGAGTTCTGCTTTTGTTTCCAAGATTTAAAGTACATTTTCTAACTTTTTATTCAAAGAAGGTGTTTGTAAATCTAGTCTAGAAAAATGCTGTTTTAATAAGCTCCAGGAGCATGTTTTATTTGGAGGGAATGAATTATTCCTTGCCAACAGACAGCTGTAAATACATAAAGCTCTCAAGCTTCTTGAGGCTTGGCTCAAATGCCAGCACAAAATCAATGTTAAAAATCAATGTCTTATATGAGCAGTACTTTACTTAATCATTTAAAAAAAATATTTCAGTGAGACATAGAGGGCCAGATCCTGAGCAAATGGCCAGAAATATTTTAGCTTCTGTAGAGTTCTATTGATTTACTCCTCAGTGATCTGGCTTACTGTGGAAACTAAATTTAATATAATTTTATTTTTTTAATGTATTTATTTATTAGTACAGAACATCACTGAATTTTCCACAACCACAAATGTGGATTAAACTCATGGCAAATTCTTGACATGCATAGAATATGTAGTTGTGTCTGACATGCTAAAATATTGCAACTGACATTTACAAGCTCAATATTGAGTTTTCTATTTCATTTTGTGTAATTTGTAAAACAAATTCATTTCTAAAGTTACCCCACTAATTACAACTGGTGATCTTCATAAAATTAAATTAGCAGGAAGTATGGTCTTTCAGAGACATGCTTTCTGTGTTGATGAAATATATTGTTCAGATTTCATAACTTAGATAAACCATTTGGTATCACACTTTAAGTGTTTAGTAAATATGCCTTAGGAAAACTTCTAGCAGATATTGCTACAGCTCTCTGCTATTAAAACATTGCTACTAAGTATTGGAGATTGTTTGGAAATTATTTTAACAACTGTGTTCTGTATTTCTGGTGCCTGTATGTGTACTCTCTCGTAATCCATGTACTCTGGGATTACAAATTGTTGGAAATGCTGTGGATTGCATTGCTGGGTGTGGAATTCACTGCAGAATATATGCTCTTTTGTAGGTGAAAAGACAGTCTCAGAAATAGTAGCTGTGATGCTGCTTACTCCTTGTTCTATCTCTAAACAAAGCAGGGAATAAGTAGAAATTAAAATGTGTTGCATTATAAAAGCAATCACATTAATATTATTGTGAGTGCACTCTTCTGTCAATTCCTGACATTGCACATCTAAAGTTCTTACCTTAATATTTCAGTAAGGTAATTCCCATCATTTAAAATCATTCAGACCGATCCTCATAAACCTTACTAATTTTTTTTTCATTGGTGATAAAATGAATATGTACAAAGAATATTGTTTTTAACTCGAACATCTGATTGATTAAGTATTGAGACAAATTCCCATAGCAGACACGTGTCAAGACATGGACTTGATGACTTTTTGAGATTTCTTCTAATTAGCTTTCATGATTCTGTGATTAAAAGTCGTGAATAATACAGTACATTTTCATTTTTGTGAAAAATTACATGTAACCTCTGTTAAACCATGACCGTGTGTATTGTTTTACATTATATATTTATCTATTTTATATCTTCATTTTGTTTTTTGTTTAATTTTATCTTGCGTCCTGTTAGAATCACATTCTTTTGTGAATATTTTTTTGATTGGAAGTGGAGAATGTTAGCACCGTTAGGTGCTTCACTTCATAACTATAACAATGACAGCAACATTGCATATCAGAACTTAAGACGACATTAATTAAAGTTTGCCATCAAGAAGATAAGTATATATCATCAAGGAAAAAAACATTTTGTGATTAAAATATCTAAAACCCTGTTGTGCTGAAGTTCAGTATTCGTGGCAGTGTGCCTTACAACAACACTGCAGTGTTACGCATCATGAGTGGGATTTTGCTATGGCTTATATTTAAAGTCTGGAGAGTATACTTCTCTGTTTTGTTTTGAAAAAAAAAATGGATCCTGGATCAGTAATGGTATGCTGAAAACATTAGAGGGGAAACACTTTATTCATTATCTCACTATTCAGGGACCTATTTGAAAACTGAGCAAGGCATATAAGATGGGGTTATGCAAAAACATTTTGCTTGTTACTTCTCCTTCATTCACAACAGCTGCGTGTGACATTTCTGAGTAAAAGAGGATACAGGGTTGTCTTTGCATTCCTTAAACTGGCTGTTAGTGCCTGAGGGCTGCTTGGAAATTCCTTTCACTGCCAGGGAGTTATCACCTCATTCAGGGACTGCTGGGAAGGCTGCATCCTGCCCTATTTCTTCTGGCCATTCTCTGTACTACTTGCAAGGAAGAGAGATTGGGTGGGTCCTGCTGCACCAGCTCACAATCTCTGCAGGATCACCCGGTGCTGTGCTTAACAATCCCATGTCCCGTTTTCTTTTTTTTAATATGCTGCAAAGCATCTACAATGCCTCAAAGCCTGTCTGTTGGATGTAGGTGAACATTTATTCATGGCTGTAAAATAAGCCTTGTAGAGACAAGTGCTCAACCTGAGAGAGAGTAAAATCTTCATTCAGGAGGAGTTACAGGCAAAGCTTCCATTAACAATGCGCTGCAATGATCTTGCCTGAAGGCACTGCTCTCCTGGACAGACTTATCTTGTGATCAATCTATGTAGTGACTGATCTAATGGCCAAATTCTTTTTGCTATGCAAAACAAAAACAAACAAAACAAAAAAAGCAAACAGAAAGGATGCCCAAAGGACTCATACAAGCAGAAATCATGGGACTGGCATCATGTCTCAAGATAAGTTGCTACAGCTGACTCAAAAATTTAAAGAAGGGACACATTTTGCATTAGCTAATCACGACTGACATTAATGAGAATCTTAAATGAAATCTTATATCGGCCTGTTCTGATCTGTGTTTTCTGAAGTCCGGCATTCTTATCTTGGCCTTTGAATGATTTGTGTAGTAATATAACATTGCATTGCAGCAGATGAGGAAAGCTTTACTCTTAAGTCCTACTTAAGTGAAACACTTTTAGCTTTAAGTAGAGATTTGATTGACAAGTGAAATAAACTGAAGTAACCCAAAGTTGATGAAATACTCTACAAAGGATTCAAGAAAACTACACTGTAGAAGTTTTGGCTACAGAGTCAGCTGTGTGAGGACAAACTAGGTAACAGATTAGTAGTAGTTGGGTAGGGATAGTGATAGGAGGATGGTTGGACTAGATGATATTACAGGTCCTTTCCAACCTTATGAACCTATGAACCTATGAGATTGATTGAAACCACCTAATGCATTACTAACTGTTGCTTTTCTGGGTCAGGATAAAAACAACATCTACTTTAATATGAAAGTAGCCGAGCATTAATCTCTGCTTTTATAGAGTCAAGGGATCGCAGTTTTCCTTCTTAATCATAGGTAAGAAAGCCATGATTATTCAGGCTGGGTGCAGAAGAGCAACGGTGGTCTCCAAAGAAGAATGCAGAGTCAAGGAAATTTGCCAAATTTTCCAAAATGACACTCAAATTAGAGCTGTCATCCATCTGTGTGTGAACAGAAGGAAATTGTTAATGAAGACTATAACCTTCAGATGTTATCTGGAGAAGAAAAATAAAATTAAAAATAGAAAGCCCATCTAGGAAAAGGAGTGTGATAGCCTTAGGCATTGTGTTTGTTTAAAATTGGAGGACAGAGCAGACTTTCATGTGCATCTTGTACATATGTATGTGACCAATTAAAGCTCCTTTTTTCCATAGAATTTTTTTCTGCCGAAGAAAGAATTTCCAGTATTATACTGTAAACAATTTAAGCTTAACTTGTGGTCTAGGAAGAGTACTTACTAGTAGCAGGACATTTCTGTTTAAGCTATTTCATTTTAATTTGAGTTAAAGTGATTAATTAACAGAACTGACACTAGAATTCTCTTCATTCTTTTGAATTTTCTGACATATTTTCTTTCCTATTAAACAAAAGCTTTCAATTGGGTTCAAGAGGTACTAGATACCTCAGGTTTTGTACATCTTCATTTTGAAACATTTTCAACTGTTTTTCTTTTCATCTAAATATTTTTAATGCAACCAAATAAAGATGGAGAACCAGAAATGCAAAGCGCCCATATTAACAAACATTTTTAGGTATTAAAATTGGCATGGACACTGATGCGTGTGTTGTGTGGAAATAAGTTATAGAGGAAAACATTGGACTTAGTGAAATGAATTATTAAGAGGACAAGGGATTTTCAAATGAGATGTCTTGGGATGTATTGATTGCGCTCATGCCACAAATTTGCAACCAGAACTTTTCAGGAGAACTGAGGTGAAAGTAATGTTGGCAAATATGACATTTCCTTCTGTAAGATCAGCATAAGGGCATCAGTAATACTGAGAAAGACTGAAATACCATATAGGAGAAGGTGAATAACCTTGAGAATTGAGGTAATAAAAATACATTTAAATATTAACAAAGGGTCATCTATTAAAATCAATTTTTTTAGATATCAGGTATATTTTTGCACTTGTTTTTGGATGCTATTTACTGTGTTTGATTTTTAACTATTTTGCAAATCACACCCCTGAAGCACACTTCTTTTTTTTTTTTTTTCTGTCGCAACTGAAACATTCAGTAATTATTTTTTTTCAATCAAAATCATTTATAAACAGAAGTAGTTTAAACATGAAAAAAAAAAATTACTCATTGAAATGTAAACTCCCAAAAGCAAACATTTGTAATGAAAGCAGAAAAATATTTCAAACTAAAATATGTTGAAGTCTATAAAACAGATGCCATCTTGCGATGGAAGATAGATTGGCCTTTGAGCCTGAATAAACTTTGTCTCTAATTAATATGCAAATCTCACCTGCTCCAGTGTTCTTCCTGTTTAGAAAATCATAGTCTGTTCAGTGTTTCCATGTTTCCTTGTGAATAATCTCTTCCAGGATTTTTTTTCATTCCAGTTTTCTTTGTACCTATAATTTTCATTCTTTGCTGTCAGTACTTTCTTCAAAGTGTGAAGCTAAAGAATGTTAGCCTTTCTTAAATTTGAAAAATCCTGAGAACAATTGCTGACACTAATAATGGAAATATTTTGACTTAATTCTAAAGAGTAAAATTCTATATTGTGACATATATTTATTATATATTTAAATTACATACAAAAATAAAGAGGATTGATGTTGAATATAAATTTAATTCACCTTGAAAGCTTTTAACCTGATTACCAGACTGTACTAGAATGTTAAATAAAATGTATGTCTTTTAATTTCAATCATATACCATCAAAGTCTATAATGCAAGATTGTCTTTAGTTAAAATTACTGAAAGAATCTGCATCAGCAAATTATGAATTTTAGAAATATTCTTAACCTCTCTTAAATTCTGAAAAAAATGTTTGCTCACACAAACTTGGGTACTGAATCCTCTCTCTCTTTTTGCTAGTACAGTTATGTGTGGACCATAAGTGAAGCATCTCTACAGCCAGATCAGAGTCAGAATAGGGATCTCTTGACTGATACATTCATGTCATCCAACTTCAGACTGATCTTCATTTGAAAGAATCACCCTTTTTTACACACACACATGCGTGATCTATTATGGCAACTTTTGCATATTTAGAGATCTCTCAATATGCAGTGCATGACAAGAATGCATATTTCACCTTAGATTGTTCACATTTATACACAGTGTTTGTCTATATTTGCTATCATGAGTCAACAAGCATATCTGGAGTATTATATGAGTACTATGTTACTCATTTCTGATAGGAAGATTCCTCATTCTTGTATTATATGAACCTGCTTAGCTCTATTTGCTCAATATACATAATTCCACTCTGGTAGCCTTAAAAAAAAAGAAAAATGAATTCACAACACCTGTATTTTATTTTCCAGTTGCTCACAAGGTGCATCCTTGGACAAGTCACTTGGATGCCAATCCTGAAAGATTTTCAAGTCTTTCATTAATTGCAAAGACAACTTTAAAGGTTTGGTCTTTAATCTTTTTAGCCTTTGATTTCCTTAGCTGTAAGATGAAACAGATGTACTATGAACATATCTCTGGAGCCCCACAGGGACGTTCAGATGAAAGGTCCTGTAAATGTGTAAACTACTTTTTATTATTTTCCTATTTCACACAGAAGGGAATTCTGCCTGGAATAGTAGCATCTGAAATTGACGGGGTTTTGCAGTGTTTATCAGTATCAAGAAATTTTCCCTGCATATTTATGTAACTATTATGAAATGAGAACACCAAGCATAATGCAGGAAAATCTTAAAAGTACATTTTAGCTACTATTTTTAATTATTTTATGCGGTTGGCTGGGCAGTGCTTCTGAAGTTCTGCTGAGGAATTGCCTCAGTCCCATACCAATGGTATTTCTTGGTAAGAGGTAGCAATTGAAAATTGAGCATTAGGGATTCACTTGCTTCTTCTCTAGTGCTCTGAGATGGAACAAGCAATATTGTTTGCTAAAGACAAAACACAAAATTGTATTACCCAGTTGACAAACTATAAAATAGTCTGAGGTACAGAAGAGTATTAGGTCAAAGAGCCATAAGTCCAAATAGTCAAGAAAGTGAAGGGTCTATGTTACCATTTTAAGAATGATTATTGTGATTTTGATTTCAAGTGTAAGAATGAGCAGAAACTGGTGGAAGCTTTGTGTTAAGTGTGAAGACATTTGTCTCTGCTCCTCAACAGCAGCCAGGTAGATAGCAGGTCCAGTGCAGCCATAGTTCACGGTGAGGTGGAAGTGAGGAAGGTGGGTGTACCCAGCACAAGGTGTGCTATCCTATGGGCTCCTGCTGCTGTCCAGTTGAACAAGTCCTGGCCACTTGAAAGATTTATTTTTTTCATGTCACTATCTTTCTTAGAAGTTAGCCCTCCACAGTCTGTTTACATGGTCATTTTTCTGCTGTGATCACCAAAAAAACAAGTCAAATGTAAACTAGAAAGAGCCTGTAGTTAGCCATATCATCACCCCTTATTTTAACTACTTGTGTCTTAAAGCCTTTCATAGGCACATTCAGTAGCTCTTCAGAGATAACTGTGCTTTTTCAGGCTGGAATTTCAGTTGAGATTAGATAAAGACTCCTGTCCAACCATACCAAAATTTGGAATAAATCCCACCTGGCCAATAAACTGTGCATAACAGAGAGTTAAGGAATGAGACTGCAAACATCCATTCTACAAGTAAGTGCTATTATATTCATGTCATAAATATGTTAATATGTGAATATGTGACAGAGCATAACTTCTCAGGGGTGATCTGTCACAACAAAGACACATTATAGGTATGTATATAAAAAGGAAATGGAAGTACTGGTGTCAGAGCTAAGTAATCTTCAGATCAAACGTGTTGTGTTTGTATCAGTATCAGGAGCTAAAAGGAATTTGGAATCAAATGATAGTGATTAAATATAGAGGATAACAAGTATCATACAGAATTTATAGAGGTATAGTAGTATGTAACACCTGATATATTTCAGTCTAGCTGTCTAAAAATGGTTTGCAAAGTGATAAGTTATCACTGGGTATAAAACTCAGATAGTAAGTGAGAATGAGACAGTGTCAGTCACAGGTTACTTAGTGGATATGCTGACATTTATATGAGAATTTTGAGAACCGTCTTTAAAGGGAGAAGAGCATCTTTTGATAATAAAGGAAAAAAGATCTCAGATCTGCTGAGAGAGATGGAAACTCACAGAGCCTCACCACTGCTCAAAATAATTCAAGCATCCATGTTCCCAAGATAGTCTTTTAAAATACTTATTTTTATGTGGGTCTTATAAAATTTGATTTTCGGGAAACTTAAAGTCTTTTAAATAAAACAAGAGTTGTTTGGGTTTTTTTTGCTTTGGTTTTTTTTTTTGTTTGTTTTGTTTTTAAAGTCAGAGTACATTAGGATCTGACTAACAAAGATATCACCTCAAACCTTAACATTTTTGTTAAATTTTGAACAGTTTCTGGCTTTCCAACAAGATGTTTACTGTTCTGTATTTCTGCTTGTCAAATGGTTTGCATTATAATACACTTCTATAAATAAGAAAGCTTTTAGAAGTGCCTGTGAGTGGTGTGGGCTTAGTGAAATCTGAAGGAAGATCACCTAGTACACTACTGCTGAAGTTCTGGGGATGGTTTGCCATATTGCATTACATTTACATCTATGTTTTTAAGGCTTTAAGAAAAATAAGGTGAAGAAAATTTACTTCTGACGTTAATACTGGGAAAGCAGTATTTGAGAGATTGCATTGAATGACCTTTCTGGCTCATTAGTGCTCATAGATTATAATGTATCATTGGACCTAACATTACTGGTTATAATTTTGGCTCAATTTACTAGTAATTTTATTGCCTCCAAAACATCAATTGCTAACAGAATTGGGAGACTTGAGTTCTTCATCTTTTTTTTAATTCTGCTTCTTCCACACCAGAACTGGTGTTTCCTATTTCAAAGCTCTAAAGAATTAAGCTCTGAAAGAGTGATGAAGTGGCCACACATCTGGGAGATTTCTGTTTCATTCCCTTTCCCTCTCACACAGATGGATTGAGAGAGAGGGCTGCTCCTGAGGCAGGTTTCTCATGCAGCATAACACCATAACAGATGCTAGCAGACCAGGCAGTAAAGCATATGCTTCACTTTTTTTCCCCTTTTATTTTAAATACATTTGTTATCTTGAAACAAGTATTTGTCCTTCGATGACGATTAATTCATTTTATGAGACATCATAAGCTTTACTGTGGGTAAGGCAAATTTAACCCATAGTCTATCCCTCTATAACTTTAAGCTTATTTAATTTTACATAGCCAGAAAAATAAAGTGAAAACCCTTTTATGAATAGAAATTTTAGAATTTGAAAGTGATTTATTTATAAGAAAACAATGAAAAGAAGAATTTAAAAAAATCTTACAGAAAGCTAATGATAAGGATCAAAGCTAAGGAGAATTGCGTGCAAAGGGATTTAGACAAAGTAGTATACTTTGGCCCTTCAATCAGTCTTTGATTAACTTAAACCAAATAGAATAGAATTAGTTGCTGTCAACATTCTGTTCAACTCTTGAAAATGGCACTGAAAAATTGTTACTTAGGCAAACTTTGAGAGAACAGCACCCTATCTGCCGTGGCACACACCTGTACTCTGTTTGCTTCAACAAAAGCTGAAAGAAGGGCTGAATATCGCACAGATCTCATTTCTGCCAGCCAGAGAGATTCAATGAAGATGCAGAAGCAATTTCACCCAAAGGATAGTGTGGTAGCTGCTCTGAAGAAAAAAAATCTCCGCATGCCTTGCAAACCTTATCATTTCCCAAATTTCGCTTGGAAAAGTGACTTGAATATATAAAAGCATTCAGAAAAACTCCACTTAAAAATTATATTCATCTTTTCATCAATAATATGCCATTATTCTAATTTATTTTTGTGTTTTCCCTGCATACTCGTTGCTTTAGACAATCAAAAGAGGCAGCACACGTTTTGCTTCATTTCTATTTCCTTTTACATTCCATCCAAATTCATGTATATGACACAGAATTGCCAAACAAAGAAGCTTCACTTCCAGATACTCACAAGAGAAGGAAATAATGTTTTTTTCTTGTTTGGGGTTGTTTTTTAATTTTTTATTTTTGATGTTCTAGTTTTCTGCATAGCTATAACCTCTCTTGCTTTATAGGGTGTGTGTTATAAATGGGTTTCAGATTCCTTAAACACTTTAGCTTCGCTTCAACTATTAATCTCAGCAGCCATTTATTGGTTTCTATGCTACAAAGCAATGGAGATTATCCTTTAATTAATTCCATAAAGGAGTTCAGCTGCCACCATCAACTACACCATGGTTTCATAAATTAATCTTGTAGGGGAAATATAATACAATTTACTATAACATTTATATTAAGATGGAAGTAACAATAGGAGAAATCCTGTGTAACAAAATGATATACGTTGTGTCTATGTGTGTCCCAAGTGTAGGAATTAAAAGAACAATTGGATATTCCGTGTTCATATTTTTATATCATCTTTAATTCTGTGTTTTAAGAATATTTCAGAGTCTATTAGAAAAGAAAAATAGTGTTTTCTGGTCTTTTATGCTCACCCAGGCTAGTGTTGGAAGTGATGAAGAGTTCAGGAATATCAGATTGTTTGACACTGGCAAAATAAGTTGATGTTATTGGTGGAGTTCTAAGCACTACTTCCAGAAGTATTTCTTACAGATTGGCAGCCTTATCAATGCCAAGAAATTAGACAGAATGTACGTTATGCCTAAAAGTCGACATATAGCATTATTAATTAAGTTAATTAATTAAGTAGAATCCTCAAGACTATCTACATAAATAGCTTTATTAAGCTCCTGAGTGCTGTAAGATACTGCAAAACCTCTTTGTGGATTTAATGTAAATCCTAATATTTCACTGATCTGAGTAAAGCAGTGCAGAGCTTAAAATGAAAAAATTTTTCTGTACTAATTATAACTTTTTTCTTATCAGAAGCATTGAGCTCTTCTTCATCTCGATAGATATAATTTTATGGGATTAATTATTTAATAATTTGAGAATTGATTCCAACATATAATCTGCTACTCAACTTTGTGGGTCCGGTGTATCGGTCACGTTTTGCAAGGACAGAAGCAGGGCTCTGTATTTTGAGAATTTGCTGTGCATAACAAAGGCTATTACAGCTGCTTTCACCTAGAAGCTGGTGGAAAGCACTGTAGAGTTTGAATCATATGCCAGCACAGAACAGAGCTGGTATAAAAGCAGAACAATGCCAGCTATCCAGGCTCTGATATGTCAGTGATGTGCAGACATATTTGTTTTGTGAAGAATGTTTAACGTTGGCAGCAAAATTATTTTTTCAGTGAAAGCAGCCCTGGGAAGGCATGTGTTTATTTAAGTAGATAACAGCAAGTACAAGGTGTTCTCAGGACATACTGTTTAAAGGCAGTTCACCCAGCAAAAGTTAAATCACAGGACTACTCAGGAGTTGCTGCCTGGGTTGTAGTCACCCTCCAGGCTAAATGTGTTCACATGGCATTAGACCCTAGGCATGAGGTTGTACATAGGAGCCCTTTCATGCTTCCACTCCTTCCTCTGTTAGCTAGCCAATTCACTTCAGAAAACCAGTGTGTAAAGTAGAAATGTACCCTCTATGGCCTGCTTAACACTTACAGAAAAAAGCGTTTACCATATTTTGACTCAGCTTGCTTGTATATTTTCAGCTACTATAATATGCTGAATTAAAAAACACTGTAGTTACTGATAAATCTGACTTCTATTAGGCTTGGATTGAGTGGTTAGTGCTAAGAATCTGCTGAAATTAGCACTGCCTCACTGTGCTCATACCCACTGTTTGATCTCCATACATCTTCAGCAAGCACCAATGAATGTCAGTGGGTGACATTTTTCCCACATGGAGGAATTCAGTAATGCACCTTTGCTCCATCCACACTTCCCTGTCACATGCCATTGTGTCATGCTGCCCTTCTGCTGCTATCTGTCACACGGCAAATTATTTCAGTTTTTGATACTGTCCTTAATTATTTATTAGAAAAAATATGACAGTTTAATTATAGTGTATTGTTAGATTCTAGTGAACCTGATTCTTTTGAATTCTATGCATTAAAAATGTTTTAATGCTTGTCTGTCTTATTTTTATCTACGGAATTCAGTGGATTGAAATTAAAGAACAAATGCCTGTCTTTTTTAAAGCAAAGGCTGATGTCTTACAGATTCATGTCTTTACCTATGACAGACTCTTTAGCATCTTTTTATCATATGCACTTTATAAAATCAAATGACTAATCAAATGGAAAAATAACTTGTTAAATGCAAATCCCGTTGTAGTAATAATAATATAAATTTTTGAGACAAGCTATGCTATGGATCAAACCATGCAGTTGCTCCTTGATATGCTTTAGTTTTTAACTTAGGAGCTTAAAAGAAGCAGACAATATTTTTTGAAAACTTCAGTGATAAATGATGACAACGAGGAACGTCTTTACTGTTCATCTATTCTTTCAAGTTGGCTCTTCACATGTAGGATGCAGGTTCCATTTGGACTATGGGTCTCTTTGCCTTCTTCATTCTTTTTACGTCTGTTTTGGGCCAGCTCACTAATAGCTGGTGGCACAGGACAAGCAGAATTTCTCCCAAGTTAAGCATGGGAGCACCAGGACAGACCCAGTAGTATCACTCACCATGTGATACCTGGTCTTTCCCATCATGTTTGTTGCACTGACTCCTTGAAACACTTGGGACTTCAGGCAGTGGCTTCTCTCTCTCAGTTTAATGAGAACAAGCTTCTTACTTAACCACACATCCAAGCAAGCTCTAGCTTGGCTGTGAAAGGAAAGCATAGGTATCACCTGCTGTGGAGTCACACATGGCTAGGCCTGTCTCTGTAATCAAGCAGTTGTAGCAGCATGATGCACACCAACAGGGCATAGAAAGTGCAGAAAGGCCTTTAGGCCTTTTGCTAATGACAGCAGTACTGGGAGTCTGTGCTGAGTTGCTGGAACAATTAATCTAGCCCACCACTTCAGAAAGAGAATTCCGTGTCCTTCTGCAGAAGATGGTAGTGTTATAATGTATAATGTGTCTTTCTGAATGTGATTGTAAAAAAAAAGGAACCCTGAACAGCAAGGATGGGTAGTTAGTGTGCACACCAAGGTACAAAACCCTCACCTTCATTCCTGAGGTGAATACATCCCTGGGGTGGTCCTAGCCAAGCAGAATGGGTAGCACTTACTCATTTCTGCACAAAGGAGTGAGGACACTTTGCTACAGGTGTATACGGCATTAGGAGAGTTTTAAGGCTCCATCAATTGGGGTTTTCTAAAGTTTTGATTTGGTTTTTACTTTGAATGGGTAGAATTGTTCGCTAATCAGTACAGTAATCAGTAATTGTCCAGTAATCAGTACTACTGTACAGTTCAAGTGTACTATTCAACTTCTTAGTTAGTTGAATAGTACTTGAAATAAGATAAAGAAAATTTTACCTGAAAGTTCATCTCTGTCTTCAGACAGCATTAAGTGTTGAGTTTGATATCAGTACTGTTACTACGTTCAACTTCAGTGTTTAAGATACAGCTTTATTGGAAGACAAAAGGAGGGAATGGGAGAGCAACCTGACCAGCCCAGGAAGTACAATATGGTTAACATGTACAGTATTGTACCTTGCTCATGCAATGGAAGGAGTTCCCGTGTTGGATCAAGTGATGAAGACCTGCTGCGGGACAGCATGCAGGGAGAATTTTTTTTCTGGTCTCTGTTTTTTTCTGGTCTAAGAATCAGTAAGAGGGCTGATTAGTTATGCCTGAGAGGAGAACCATAAGGCCTGAGTTCAACATTGTTGTACAAAGGTCTGATTGCCACATTGCATCTGGGGACAAGTTAGGGAATGGGGACTGATGAGACCACCAGCTTACCTCCTCCTGTCCTTTTTGTTGCACTGCTCAGCTTCAGTAGAAACTGAATATAATCAGACAAGTGAGGATAAGAATATGCTAAAAGATTTTGAACCACTTTATTACGCAGTTACTGCATCATACACTGAATTACTCAGGATCAAGATATATGAGAACATGATGAAGAATCAAGATAACTGGAAAGAAAAGTGTAACAGCAAAATGGACAAATGACAATAAACAATTAAACCACCTGGATTTTGCAGAGAATAGAATTAACAGATTTTTTTTCATTTTCTTCCCCTCAAAAAAAAAAAAAATTATGTGTATTTAAAGTCATATTACAAAAGTTCTGCCAAAATCTGTAGAGTTATGCTGATTTACACAGGCACAAAATCTGACCTAAATAGGAAAACAGGAAAAGAAAAACATTTCCTTTTCTGTTCTCTAATACATAATCGTACTTGATATGTGAAATACTCCTCATGCAAAATTGAAACCAGATTTAAAAATAGAACATCTAAAAAAAAAACAAAACAAAACCCTATCCTGGGGATTTGTAATAATGATTTCTCCTGACTATCACACTCTCTTAGATAAAAAAGAAGAAGATTTCTGCCAGCAAACAGCAGATTCAGTAGCTCTCTAGAGGTTTAATCTTCCAGAGATAGCAAGAAATTGGAGCTGACTAAGGACCTGGAGCTTTGCAAAATATAAGTTTCTGATAGAATGATGTTGTTCTGTTTTGTGAACTACATCATTTATCTTTGTTTCTTTGTAGGTGATGGTTTCTGTGAATACTTCTGAACTGGTCACCGATAAGAGTAAAAGCAGATGCAGGAAGTCTGTCTGATATAAATACTGACTGCTTGATGAAGTACTTTTGACATTTTAAGAGGGATACCGTTGAACAATTTGCTGTGGTTTGTTGCTCAACCATGAAAAGACTAAATTAGTTGAGATAAAAGATAGCTTTCTTACTGACTTTGAAAAAAATTAACACTGCACATGCAGTCTAAATCCATAGTTTCCCTGGAAGTTGATTTTATTAGCCAAATGCTAGCTTTCTTCTCTGCATAGCGAGTCCTCCTGGATTTCCCATCTAGCACCTACATCTGTAGAAACACACTCCAAACCCACTTGTGTAGAGTTAATAAGCCAGAGCTGTAAAAATCTGCATGCCAAAGACTGTCAGTAAGTGATGGTTGCAATTTTTCCTGCTCTTGAGTTTATCTTCAGGTTGCTAAAGAAAAAAAATAAAAATAAAAAAATAAAGAAAAATAAGGAAAAACATATACCAGGCAAACTTGGAAAAGTTAGGCATTGACTTTTTCAGCTATGGTGTAAGGGAAACTTGTCAGGAGAGGCTTTAGAAAGTGAGCTAGTAGTGTGAGCTGTACTCCAGCATCCCTGGAAGGGTTCCCAAGAACATAATTGAGACTGAAAATTCATTTTCAGGCCTCCAAATGATCCCATGTGCTGTCTTCAGGACTAAGGGATCTGGTGATGCTATTGGCAATACTGGAAGGCCCATCCATTTACCACCCATTGGTATTTCAAGCAGGCTCAATGCGGTTTCAGCCAAATTTGAGAACATAGTTTAAGAGTTATCTACAACATGGAGAGCTAATTAACTCCATGAACATACTGTCAAAGAAAACTGATAAAAAGAGACCTGACATTTCTACCCTATGCGCTAATTGTAATATAAGATATATAGAATTTAGCTCAGCATTGTGCTGGTCTGAAAGTAGCGCTTCTAGCTAATATAAAATCATAGCTATCAGTAGCAGTTTATTCCCCCAAATGTTATGTTTTGTCATTTGTCTTCCTCTCTTCCTGAAATAACGTTTTCATTTTTTCTTTTCCCTTTTTTCTTTTTCCTTATTCCTATTTTTTTCTGTATTTCTTGTTTTGATTTGAGGGGTATACTACCCTTGATTTTCTTCAGAAAGCAGTAATTCTGCCATCTGCCAATATAATACCAATTTAGTCTATTTGCCATTTTTCTTTCTTATCCTCTGATTAACAGGTTTTATTGATACTTTGTTAATAAACATGGATTAATGCTCTCTGAGCCTTCATTCTTGCTGCCCAGTAAGGTCGTAGACCTTATATAATAAAAACACCTTTAGCTGAGGTGATTACTTTAAGAAATATTGCCTCACTGACTTTGCAGTTAAGTTTAAAGACTAGAGCCTGTCCATTAAAATGGATATTTTTCCATCATTATTAATGAAGCTCAGTGTTGTATCTTTCATATTTTGTGGAGGAGAAAATAACGTGGGTTATGACATTTACATGCTTCTTAGACATTTCATGTATAGTCTGAGGAAAGTTGTAAAAAAGACTGAAAGTCATTTGGTTTTTGTTTGCTTGCTTTATAGGAAATCTCATTTCCCTAAATTGGGTTGCATCCATAGCTGATATTGGATATTCTATTATCATTTATGAAGCTGATTTGCTGAAATGAATTTTTTTTTCAGGTCTGAAGCCATCTTTCAGCAAAAACTTATATGTATACTTGAATGGAACTTTATTTAGGTTTTTTTTTTTCAACCAGGAAATTTGCTTTAAAATTGAATTTCACAAGCTTATCAGTCTTCTATTTTCCTTTGAAGGTTTTTAATTAATGTGTTCTTTAAGAGAGTAGGTCTGGCATACACTGAAAATGTTGAAGATTACTATTTATTTACATAACAGTGCATGGGTTCCAGGCATCTCTCAACCCACTTGCTGTCTGGATGATGACACAGGAAGGTTTTTTAGCTCTTGACTTTTGTCTAAATTCCCCAGAAGAGTTATTGGTCATTTAATGTAAACTGTGTTTTGTGTGCCTGTGGAACAGACATGTCCCTTTATCTGTCTTACATAGGTAACAGTTTAAATAGTTTCAATTATTAGAATTTCAGGGAAGAGATATTTCATTTTAATTAAGGGGCAAATCATATCTTAAGGAATTTAGTTCAGATGAAATGGCTTCTTTCTTTCCCTCAATATGAATTTGATAAATGTGTCAAAAAAAAAAAATCCGAATTTTTAATAAGGCTGTATTTGATACTGTGTGCAGAGACAGGAAAACACTATAAATTGCAGTTTTCTGTGGACCAAGACATTCCAATTAAATATGCATGGGGAAAATGATGGTCAAAGGCAACGTGTCTGTAACTGAGCTCATTTGCCTTTGCTCTTGAGAATTTTCAGTACATTCTTTGTTTCGGCTAAATGGGTTTGTATTATTTTAATTACCTTAATGTCTTTGGCAGAGAACTGCTTTTGGAACAGCATGGAATAGGTTAGGGATAAAGTATAAGGAAATAGCACCTCAGAATCACTGAATTTGTTGCCTGTTGGTATAAATAATTGCTTATGATAGGTATGTTTCACAGAAAGCATGCAGCAGCATTGCTATGTTAGCTATCAGCTTAAATCTATATTCATTGCAATCTTTAATATGACAAATAATTACCTTAGAAATAAAAGGCTGGATTTTCTTTTTTTAAATCACTTATGAGCAAAGGAAGTATCAGGCAGGATAATTGCAAGAAAGATTTAAAAAAGCATTAAAAGTTGTTGCAAGATTCTATCATTTTACTGGTAATGCTTTACTTAAAAAATGGAGGACAATTTTTTTCTTTGTGTTGTACTTACATTAACGAACTTTTGTCTAATATATTAGACATATTACCTCTAACTGTTAACATTTCTAGATGCTGATTCTTTGCTGCGGGTTTTCCTGAGAAGCTCATGGAGAGCTGTTTTATACCTCAAATAAATTTAACTTTTCTGGTCTTCAAGGGTTTATTATGGGGGGGAGCAGGCTGTCTGAATTTCCCTAGTGAACTGCTGGAGCAATGCCTCTTCATTGGGCTTTAGGCAGACTTACAGATCACGCAGTGCAATTACTCCTGGAAAGGTAAGCCGAACCCACAGAGGGGCAAAGAGGCAGATGTTGTGTTTCCTTTAGGACACGCAGTGAGCACTGGGCTCACAAACCAGAGCTCTCTGCTTGCGTGCAGACAGGAGCAGATGACAGATGTGGTCTTCCACAAGGTTTGCATTGCTCTTTGTGGTGGGAAGGAACACAGAAAATAGTAGACATATTGTGTTGTTAGGGAATAATTTTTAAACATACACTAATTTATAGTCTTCTGGTATTTTTTTCACTGTAGTGTTTAATTCAATTCCAGCCATCATGACTTTTTGGACAATGGAAAGAAATACACTAAAATAATGTTTTGTGAAGAGTTTACTTTCACTTATTTCCCTGTTCACTTTCCAACATTAAATTTGATTAACTATTTAAAGAACAATGAAAATGAGTCTTTATATATTGGAAAACTCATAAATCTGAGGTAAAAATAATGGAGGGCAGAAAACAGCAGGATTCACCTTGTAGGACTTTCACATTCACATGAGAAACACTGGTAAGAGAGTGAAGAAAAAAAATACTATATAGTGTCATGTTATACATGTAATAAAAAGCTATAAGTGCTAGGAACTTTACTACAAGATTTTATAATTAACCTTTTTCCTTGGCTCTTCCTTCATAGTGCTTATGTTTCTGTGAACCACTGGCAGTTCATGGTGATAGTGAAGGGATTAGCTAAATTGAATTTGAAATCTGAAGAAATATTTTTATAAAATGCAGATGACATTTTCAAAGCAAGTTGATCTTAATGCTGTCGCAGTCAAATGTAACCTTTCTTCTGTAGAATTGTAAGATATTTAAGTAAGATATTTAGTAAGTATTACTGTACATAAAGGCCATTTTTTTCAAGTGGAAGTTACAGATGGAAAATAGTCTTAACTATTACTATGGATATTTCACTCTTCTAATAATTTTTAAAACTTTAAACATCATTTCCTTTCAAGATGGGAGCTTTCCTATGAGTACCTCAGTACTGTCCAAGAGGTTGGAATTTTTTTTCTTTACTATTGCTTTATATTTGTAGCATCAGATTCTAGTTTTATTTCTATTTGTCTCTACTGATTTTGTTGATTTCATTACTCATTCTACAGGGAAAATAAATCAGATTTACTAGGATAAATGAGAGCAGAAACAAACTCATAAAGCCAAAGCCATATTTAAAATATATCTAAGCTAAGGCCCTGTTCTTTTCCATGTCATTTTCATCCTCCTTACCTTGTGGGCTTAATTTCTAAAACTTAACATAACAAATGAACTTAATTTCTGATTATGCCAATATCTCCTTCTCTTTTTTTACTCACTTGATATATTCAACTTGGTCCAAACCGTAAGAGGTTTATTATACTCATGAAAATACAGCAGCATTACCTCATTACACTAGAATTTATGTGCAAGAATTAAAAGAAACATTTGGAGAGCTATTTAAAATAGATATAAATATATCTGCCATGATTAAAGATAACTAATTTAATTTAACTGAAACTGTTAAATAAACAGCATGTTGTAATAGTGGCAGAGTTCTAATGCCAATAAGTGAGGCTGCCAGGGGCTTTCAATCATAAGCCTCTGTATTCAGTTGCTGATTGCTCTGCCAAATTTAAATAACTGTGGCTGAATATATCCCTGAATATTTTTTTTTCCTGAAGTTTTCATTAAGGCAAACTTTTTCCTAAGTAGTGAAGGAAAATAGCATTGACTAGTAAAGGTTAAATAGTTTTACTAACATTTTGCTGGGAAGCTTCCGTCTGGTGGCATGTGGGAAATGGAATTTAAAATCTGCTTTGAGTTCTTCCTGGATTGATGAGACTGCCTATGCTGCCCCTCTGAAATTGGCCTTAGAGGTCACTGAGGGAAATATCTCTGCATATCACAAAGCTTGTGAAAGCAGTGTTTGCCAAAGATCCTCCAATGCCAAACATGTATTAAAAAGGGGTGCATTAAAAAGATAGTGGCCAGCAGGTCCAGGGAGGTGATCTTCTCCCTCTACTCTGCCCTGGCAAGGCTTCACCTGTAGTCCAGTTCTAGGCTCCCCGGTACAAAGAAGACAGGGATCTCCTAGATAAGAGTCCAGTGAAGGACCACGGAAATGATAAAGGGCCTGGAGCATCTCCCTTATGAGAAATGGCTGAACGACCTGGGTCTGTTCAGCCTTGAAAAAAGAAGACTCAGAGGAGTCCACATCTATAAATATAAGGAGCAGGAGGCAAAGGGAAGAGGCTGGACTTTTCTCTATAGTGGGTGGCAATAAGTCAAGGGGAAATGGCCACAAACTGAAGCGTAGGAAGTTCCACAGAAATGTGTGTGGGAACTTCTTCCCAGTGCAGTGACGGAGCAGTGGCACAGCTGCACAGAGAGGTGGTGGAGTCTCCTTCTCTGGAGACGTTCCAGACCCGCCTGGACGCCCACCTGTGCAACCTGGGCTAGGGAGCTGCTGTGGCAGGGGGTTGGACTCAATGATCTCTAGAGGTCCCTTCCCACCCTACAGTTCTGTGATTCTCTTATTCTGTGATGCCTTATTCCATCAAAGTACATGCAGAAATAACCCAGCGCATGCACCCTCCCCGCTGGAGATCTGAGTGCTTTCCCTTAGTGTCTTGGGGTCACATTCTCTGTAAAGCAAGGTTGCTGGGAGCACGGATCTTGAGCAAGAATCCCAAGCCTGTCTCTTTGGTGATTCCTCCTTCTGCCATGTACCGATGATGAAGAGAAGACATAGTCTGAGATGAGTAACTTGGGTCTGGGAGAAGACAGGACAGGAGCCAAAAAGACATTAACATGAAGAGTATAACAAGAGCCAAAATAAATATCCCCTGGGAAAACTCAAGAAATTGAGGGGAATAAAAGAAGTGGTGCTAAAGGGAATTATATGGGCCTGTATTGGATAAGAAAAAGAAGTAAAGGCACAAGAGAAATACTGCAGGAGAAGCAAGAGGAGACAAACGTAACTCCTGTCCTGAGGAACTCAGAGGTGCAGAGCAGTAAGAGAAGATGGGAAACCAGGGCAAAGAGATGGTCACAGGGAACTTTGTGTAGAAGTGACTAAAACCTCTGGAATATGCTTTATTTATTTATTTATTTGTTTGTTTAATGTATGCAAATTAATTCAAGCATTCATGAATATCTACTTCACCTGATTTAGAAAATAGCTGTGAAATTTAGTGATGCCTTAACTCCCCAGAGAATAGAGCAAGCTGTAGCTAACTGTGTTGCCAGTGTCATTACAGCTTCAAGTAGCTGAAAAAGCTTCAGAGTGACTATCCTTGCCAAGTACCCAAGGGGATCAGCTTGTTTCAGCACCACGATATGGCTGTTTCTTTACAGTCTTATTGTTACAGTGTCTCTGTACTATTCCAAATGAATGCTAAGGCTGCAACTGAAGAACCTAGAAATTATGATACCCGAGTTAAGGATAAACAAGCTACCTGAATTGTCACCACACGCTTGCACTCATTTGGATTCAGTCTTTTACTTGCTCATCATCACATGCTTTTTTCCATCCTATATCTCCATTCAAAGGCGAAGGGTCTTATCCTCTGCCCCTCAGGAACCACGTGTCCACAAGATGGTGCAGGATTAAAGACTTCAACCTGCTTTTTAGTAAGGGGATTTCCAGAGTGAGCCTTTTGATTGCTCACGTCTTTAAGATCTATGTGTGAAAATACAATTATATGCATACCTTGTTGCTTAATGGGTTTTGATATGTCATTGATCAAGTACAGCATTGTGCCTTGTTTTCTGCCACAGAGTTTTAAAAAATATATTACTTTACTCCATGAGGCAGTAGCAGGAAAATTTAGTAATAATAGTGATAAATGATTCTGTATCTCTTTTACTATATTACTAAGATATTACAAGGTTATTATAGTAAAGAAAGAAGAATTGTATGCAACTCTGTGCCATCTAAATGCAACACTACACGTTATGAACATTCCTCTGGTTTAATCAAAGTCATTAAAATTACCAAAGCACTGAAAATGTATTATATTAACATGATTTGAACTCTGTTCTGCTCAGGATGGTATAAATTATTATTTTTTCCTTTAACAGCCTTGTTGTTAGAGAATCAAGTCATCCGTGGTTATGTGAGAGGTTTGTTGTAGGTTATTTAACTGTACCTGCTGGTCCATGTCTATTATAAAGAGCAGGATAAAGAAACATATAGTGAAAAATATGAGGTATGTGATGATCCTGGAAATGGTCCCCCAGAAAGCTGCTTTTCTGCACAGAAAATCTTTGTAAAGAACCTGCAGATATTTTGCTTGTTAGAGTACTTTCAGATGAAACAGTCTCAAGCCTTTTATCTAGAAGACATCAATCTGCAGGCTCTGAAATGACTCACTGACTGCTCCATTGCACTTTGGTGGAAAAGATATTTCAAACTGTAAAAAAATTGTTCTCCTAGTAACTTAAACCATCAGTCGTAGCAGGGATTGTGTTGTTGCCTATTCCTGGCAGCAGCAGGTATTTAGTTAAAGGCTACTTACCCTAAGATGGTTAAAACCATTGTCTTAGAATGCAATCCATCACAGCAATCAGCTTCTTCACCAAATATCAGAAAAATCATTTCTCAAAAAGTTAATATATCTTTTGCTGCCATTCACGTCTGCCTAAGTAGAAAGTTTGTTAAATAGTAGAACTGTTGTGGCTGTGACAGTAGAATATAGAAGTAGCAACACTTCTTCCTCCAAACATACTTAAATAGTTAGATTCTGTCCTCTTGACATCAATTCATGACATTACTGTTTTTAATATGCATACAAAGATAGCTTATTTTTCCTAGCTCGTTAATGCAACTGTATACTTTTCAGAAAAAAGGAAGTGATACTGGCATTATTGTTTAAGGATTAATCTCAGATGAAGGAATTATATTTATAAATCTAATACATTTCCGCCTGGGCTCTCATAAGGCATATTCTGAAATAACACGAGCCCACATTAAAAACCTTCAAACCAGAGCCAGATCAAAACTAATTGCCATTTACTGCACTTGTAAATGAAATATTTTAAATTTATATGGAAGGATGAGAACTCTAATAATAGTAGTTTCTAAGGTTTTTTTTTTTTTTTTCTGACAATGTTTAACTCGTTTGATCGTGTAGTTTCCCTAAAGTAATAAAGCAAGATGCATAACATGCAAAGACTGAAAGAATATGGAGTACCTGTAGAAATATCTGGAAAGAGGCAGAGTTCATAGAATTCTTGAATAACTCAGAAGGACTATTCATTAATACCTTAATAGCTTTGTTTGTTTGTTTAATTGTTTGTATCAATGTTATTGCATGGTATGATGTATTGCATTGAATGTGGTGAAGAAAAAAGCCTTTCCTCCTTAGTGATGCACAGCACAAGTGCCAGGTGATGACACAGCTCAAAAATAGAGCTGCAGATCTCTTCACAAACAAGTCTGTATTTACCACCCTCCAAACAGCAGTGTTATTTGAATTCTAGCACCTACGGATCAGTAAGGTAGTTTCATTTATTCACCAGAGGACACAGTTCCTGGTGTTCCTGACACAGAAGGTCATCAGACAAATGCATTTAGGATAGTTTGACCAATCGGAAAGGCTTATTGCAAGGCAATAATGCTGAAATGAGACACATCCCTGAAGGGGTAGAGCTAGGGAAAACCTTGTAACTTACCCCAGGTATTTTTAATGGGCAAGACTGATCTAACTGGTGTTTATGGAGGCAGAGTACACACATTTCTGCCCTCTATAACTTCATTCTTATGAGCCATTAGAGCTGTGCTCATCTTGTACGCAAGAGAGAAACTGCTTCACACACAGTAAGAGAAAGGAAAACATGTTTTACTGAGAAGAGGTCTATTTAACAAAATACTAAATAAAGAATTATCATGGCTGTTGTGGAGGTGACAAGTGACTTTTGGGAGTGTCAAAGAAATAACAAAATGAGCAGGAAAATGAGTCAAATGTTATATGTTTCCCCACCTTATTTTGCTTTAAGAGGAGAAGTTTTACTTCCAAAAGATTTGGGAATCATAAAACTTGATAGATTTTCTACAGAATATTTTTGGATAGAATAAGCTTGTCAATTTTCATGAAGTCACGTTGAATTCATGAAGATCTTTCATGATGATGTCAGACATAATTTCACTGTGGTTCTCAGATAAGCATACAGGCAGATGTTTTGAAAAAGTATCCCTCTGTAGGTCAACAGAGAATTTTCTGTGCACCCCTCCAATTCCTTTCCTGCTTTCTGCTCAGGACTAAGAAATCACAGTGGATCAGGTAGGATGGGAGAAAATGTGAGGTGGGAAATGGACTGGAATAATCAGGAGGAATAGAAAAAATAATTAATTGACATAATTAATTGTCATCCACTGAACAATTATATTTCTTGAAACTACATTTCTTGAAGTAATTGAATAATTTATATCCAATGCATTATATCCAATTAGCATGAATTGCACATAAAATGAGCAAATTATTTTGGATTAGTGGAAGCTGATTTGTTTTGAAGTAAATATTGAAGAAATATAGCTATTGTTTCAAGAAAAATCAGCTAAAGAGGGATTTTATAAAGATTAGAAAGTTAATTATAAGGATGTATTCTCTCTTTGATTTTACTAAATACTTCTTAAAAAATAGAATGAAACAGTGTATATAGAGTGTGCTTTGTGTTTCTTGGATGTTAGGATTCATTTTTCAGAGGAGCCAGTACCAGAATGACAAAAAGGAGTAAGGTGTGAAAGAAGGAGAAGACAGTCAATGCAATAGTGCTATTATCATCTCTTTGAGAGAGCTAATAATGAATTTTAGCAAGACAAGAAGAAACAAGCGATTTTTTATCCACGTTGAAATTTTCAACATCATATGTAAACACTTGTGGAAGAATTTGGGGAAGTCAAACCCATGTGATTTTCATGGAAGAATAATTCATTTTGTTCTCTAGCTCATATCATTTCAGAAGAAAATCTAAGTTTTTATTATTTGCAGCTGACATCCATACTTAGGACTGGTTTAGTAGATTTAAATAGTATTTTACTAATGGTTAAAATTGGCAGGAAATATGGTAAAGGATGTAATAATGAAGAAATATTTCTATATGACAACTCTGACATTACAAAAGACTTCTACTTGATTATTGAAGGCATCCCTGACTATGAAATTTACTGAATTCTCATGCGATCTGTACAATCTTAAACTGGTAGAAAGCAAACTTCTTTACGTAGGTGGTACTAGAAATAAACATGCATAATCATCCAGACAGACAGTGCTCTTACACCCAAACCACATTTTCTGAATTCCACCGTGGATTTCTGTAAGAATGGTAGAACCTGTTTTTGTTATTCATGAACATAGAGCCGAAATCTGACAGAACAAACTGAGAATGAATGGCACCGAGGACTTCAATATATGTTTTTGACCTGTTGCATGGCCTTAGTTTCAAACTGTACCAAAGGGCTTCACCATCTTTGTGTAAGCCACTTGAAGGTTTCTTGTTTACAGCGAGCTCTGACATGACTGCTTTCTGGCATTAAAGCATAATTTCATCTCACGTTTATAGAATTACCTGGGAAATGTCAGAGCTACTTGAAATGTCTCTCTTCATTGAAGAGATTTCTCCCAGTGGGATTTTCATAAGCAGTCAAAGTCAGTTAAATGCTTGGGATAAAAATAACAAAAAATCTTGAAAAAGCGCTGCAAAGGTGCTGGAACCCACCTTCCACAGATAGTAGATAATGCATCAGTGGCAATTGGTTCCTTGGAGCCTCTTGGGGAAAATTAGCATCACTAAGGTGGACAGCTTACCTGGATTTTTGCACATTTTGAGCTTCCTATGTCAGCAGCCTGGATTTTTAATGTAAAATACTTAACTTATTATTAATTCTTTAATAATAAGTACTGAACGCTTTTTGAATGACCCCAGGATGAACCTCACTACCAGAAAAGGCTGCAGGTTTTTGCTATACTGGTTTCAAATGTCCAGACCTTTTGAAAGAATAGGTTCTCTCTGTTAAGTTCTTGCATCTCATTTTGTCAGCACATAAATATGCATGCAGATAGAAGGAAGGTTGACTGTTTTATTACAATCAACTGAAAGTTAATGACAAAAATAGCAATCCCATTATAGTAACAGGATTATATGGGTTAATTTGGCCCACAGATTCAATTTACATTTCTGACCCAATTCAAAAATATTTTACTGAGTATAACTGTTACATGTAGATTTGCAATCATATGTCTTTCAATTAATTAATTATGAAGGATATTTCTGTCCCTAGGTCCTGCAATGTAAGAATAAATCTGAGATTCAGTGATGTATTAACGAACAATGCCAGAACACTTATTGATTCGTTACTTTCATTTAATGACTTTGAAATGTTTGACACATAAAGTATTAGCAATGAAGACTATAGTCCAATTTCCAGTGACTTTTAAGGTGTGAAATTTCAAATTTGCAAAAAAAAAATATCTTGAAACTTGGAGAGAATGTTTTTATAAGCTTTAGTAAAAGGCAGAGTGTCTCTTCAAGGTTACATAGCTCTGACAGGACTATACAACTGAAAATTCTTTTTAATTTATATTTATTTTAAAAAAGCTTACTTATACTGTATGCATTATCTCAAAGACAACATATGATCAAAATTTTCTCAGGTATACAAGAGTGCTGTCAGGGAGGCAATTTTGCATTTCTTGCATGTGTAGATGGAATGTATTCTAAATGAATGACTGAAGATGCTGACATGACGAATAAAATTATTGAATCCTATAATGTCCTTATTTTTCCCTTCCAGTTTCTGGATAGTGAGAATGAGGATGCCTAGTTATGAATACACTAACAGTATTTTACCCATGTATCCATTAATTCACATCATTTATAATTTATTGGCATAAAATGCCATTAATTAGCAGCACTGACAATACTTAGAATAATGACATAAGTCCTAGTAGGAATTATAGGAAAAGTTCTATGTTTTTTTCTTTTTAATTTCATTATTGAAGCTAATGAAATAGAGCTCATTTTATATAAAAGCATTTTGTTGGGTCTGAGTTTCAAATTGTTATCTTCTAGAAGACCAATCAATAAATAGTAGATACAACACCATACATAAAAATGCTTCAATGTGTTTTCATGACAATATGTAATGCTAATTGGAGCTTTAAAATTGTTACACATTTAAAAATTTTTTTCTGTTAAAAAAAATGTTCAGCGTGAGAAAAATTATTGATACTAGTTTATCTGGTTAGATAGTTGTTCTAGTTGTTATTCGTTCCCTTTTTCTTTACATCTGTTTTTTTTTTTTCTTGTGTAAAAATTTGCAAGTTCAGTTCTTTTGTTATTAGAACTTCTTACAGACTTCTTAGTTTATGCCTTCTGTTGAATCTCAGGCATTTTATGTGATCACATTGGATTGTATTCGCCTTTTATCAATCTAAATAATGGATCAGACTTGTCTTTTCATCTGCTGTTTGAGAAACCTAGAGTAAAAGGTGAGGAAATAAGTCAAGAGGCAACTACAACTGCCTATCCTTCTCAGCAAGTTTTCCCTCAAGAGTGCGGTTGTCAATAGGAATCCAGCCCTAACATAGTGCTTGAGATTGCTGTATTGCTTTTCCCAGAAACATTTCAAAAGCTGCATAGCACAAGAAAGAATAATTTCACCAGCCTTAGAGGTGCTTGTAAGTCTGCAGTAGCATCTCTAAATAAACAGAATTAATGCTGAAGAAAACGTCTGTAATGGGAATAAAAGATATCATGTCTAGTTGAAGCTGCAGTGGGAGTTACTGTAAACAAAGGACTAATAGCTGGGATACCGTTTGCACATGAGACCATGTGAAATATTTGTAAGCAGCTACATGAGACTTAGTGCTGTAGCACTGAAGGTCTTGCTACAGGTTAATCAAGATTCTACTTCCTCTAACTGTTAGTAAATCTCATTCCCTGATGCCAAGGTTTTAAAAAGGGATTGCTTTTTTAGTTTATTTTAATCAGCATCACATTTATATCACAGAATCACAGAATTGCAGGGGTTGGAATGGACCTCAAAAGATCATCAAGTCCAACCCGCTTGCTAAAGCAGGTACCCTACAGCAGGTCACACAGGTGGGTGTCCAGCGGGTCTTCAATATCTCCATAGAAAGAGACTCCACAACCTCTCTTGGGAACCTGCTCCAGTACTTTGTCACCTTATTGTAAAGAAGTATTTCCTGATATTAGCACGGAACTTCCTATGTTCAAGTTTTAGGCCATTACTCCTTGTCCTGTTGCTCCATACCACCGAGAAGAGCCTGGCCTCATCCATTTGCCTCCCACCTCCCTACAGATATTTATAAACATTAATCAGTTCCCCGCTCAATCTTCTTTTCCCCAGGTTGAGCAAACAAGGGGTAAATATATATGGTTTTAAAAGTAATGTCTTTAAAACAAGATTTGATATTGATAGTTATACTCACGTCCAGAGAACATTTCATTTATTTATATTTTAAGTAAATAAAAATCAGATTCGACTAAATTGATTACAGAAAGAATTAGAATTAAATCAGCACACTTAATTTCTGTGCTTTCATACCTTAAAACATCAAAAAAATCAGAATTCATGTTTTTTACACAAAACCATTATTTTTATCTGCAGTAATGAAACTTTTTTTGCTCATCACTGGTTTGAATCTTTCCAAATACAAGGAATGAAAATGTTTTCTAGTGGACTCATTTATGTCATTTTGGAGGACAAAATGGATAAAAACAAAGGAAAAGTTTGTGTGAAAATATGTATACATGCATACATTCAGACATAGATACAGTTGATCATGTATAGATATAGTTTAGTCTAAGCTGATTTAGAGAGCTTTGAGCTCAAGACAGACTTGTGCTTGCTTGCTGCTTTTCCTTATAATAACTTCATTATTGACAGAAGTGTTCTGAAATTGTATACAAATAATGAACTCTAGCATTAAATTAAAGAAGTGATGATACCCATTAATTGGTAAAATTATGTATAGGATAAATTTTATGAATGCCATTTTAGAAGTTTCCAATTCATAGAATCCTAGAGTGATGGAATCTTTAAGGTTAGAAAAGACCTCTAAGATCACTGAGTACAGCCCCAGCCCATTCCCGCCTTGCCCACTGAACATGTCTGTCATTGCCACATCTTCACAGTTCTTGAGCAGCTCCAGGGATGGTGACTCCCCCACCTCCCTGGGCAGCTTGTGACAGTGCATTACCACTTTGAAACGAGAAATTATTCCTAATATCCAACCTGACCCTCTCACTGCAGGCAATGAGGAGAGTCTGCCCTCTGGCTCTCTGGGAAGTCCAAAGAGCAGGTTGCTGAGATATAAAGACAATATTTAGTACCAAAAGATAAAAGGACAGTGCACATATATATTATAGTTTTATATTATCACAGCTTTTAGATGTATCTGGACATTTCTATAGGGATAATCACTTGTTTAAGAGTAAAGCCATATTTTTTCTGTCATGCATTTCTGAAATTATTATGTGATAATATATGATATATATATAAACCAACATGTGAAGAGCCTGCCTTTATAATATCAATCTGTTACAAACTTATATTGTAATTTATAGTTTTCTAATTTTGGTTGTAATGGCTGTTGTACAAAATCTTTGCTCTTAGTTAGAACACTTGTGGAAACTCTTTACTGCCTAGTATACAGAGAAGTAATACCATACTTTTATATCTAGCTAAAAACAACAATAAACATTCCCTTCATTTGGTGACTATTTTCTCTTTCTCCTCTACTTTACTCGTGTGATGAGAATAAAGTATTTTGTTACATTTATGTGAAGTCTGTTTATAGCAGAACAAGACTTTATATAATACTTGACTTAATTTGGTGAACAATTAACATTTCTGGCTTAATGTAGGATGAACTTAGTATTCCAATAATCTGACTTATTTAATAGCTCAGTTCTGGAGTGTCATGTAAAGAAAGGAAAACAGTTGTCATAGTAATGAATATTTTTTTATTGAAACTGTTTACTAAAATTCATACTCAGAATGCACATCTTTTATAATTATGTTATCTGCATCACAACATACTACTACCAGCAAAATAATCTCAGTTCTCATTCAAGGTTGTGACTGAAAAATACTGGATTTGATGATTAGGAATTCACAACTTGAAGCTATTTGAGATTGTTGGAAATTGAAATGCATTCTGCAGGAAAAAAAAAATAATCTTTTCTTGAAATAAGTTCCTTGCCATTTAACTGAAGCAGTAAAGTGCAGAAGGAATAATACCTGACAGAACATTATAAGGTATAAGATACTTAGGGTTCTGTTCTTGTGTTTTATTATCATCAGTTGTGCATCTCTTTTTATTATTGGTTGTTTGTGGTTCCACTTCAGCCACCATGACTTGCAGAAACGTTGTGCAGAGAGACTTAACATGAGACATTGCTGAGAACAGACAGAGCTTATTCTTGGATATGAGAAAGGGAAATGACAAGGTAATAAAAGAAAGGGCCACCCTGATACTATGTGTTGGTGTGTTGGGAGGAAATGGGCAACTCTGGGGTCTGTGAGCAGGACATGTGTAGTCCAGCCAACTGCTGAAGGCTCATGGCTCACAGTGGAGACATGGACTAAGTAGATGAGGGTACATCCATTGCACAAAAGCAGCATGCACTGACTAAATGTTCCACTGGCAGCATCTGTGAAGAGTTAGACATAGGGCTGGATGCAAACAAAGAGATGATAAAGAGCAGCATTCAGAGAGGACACCAGATGTTGATATCGGAGACCTGCAGGTCTCACAGCTGCCAATGTTAGGAGGCTCAAAGAGGCATCCCAGCTGGGGCAGTTAGAATGAGAAGAGTTTGTCTTAATGGCATTTCTCTACTGGGGCTTATTTAGAAAGGTGGGTGGGCACTCTGAATCCAGGAATTGCAGTTTAGAGTAAATACTAATCACGTACTTTATTTGTTAGTATTTGAACAAAATTCTGAAGTAATATTTTCTGGGGATTCATACTTGCCTTATCCTGAGGGCACTAACCATATGTACTTAGAAATAATAATAAAACACTTACTTTCAAGCACGTGTAGTTAGTGTTCTTGCTGTTTCTTGTTTCAGTCCATCTTCTTTCAAAATATTATCTACAAGGGCTGCTCAAAAGCAATGCCTTCTATTTTACTGTGCTGGCTCATGACATCAGGGGCAGATGTTGGTTATTTGGTAGTAGATGCTGAACCTTCCCATCAGTATTCCATTACATGTTGTTGCTGTGTGACAGATGACAGCAGAGGAGCAGTCTGACAAAATGAAGTCTGACATGGGAGTATGTATGAAGCATTCCAGGGATGTAGCATTAATGCAACAGCTTCTTTGGGCAACCTGTTCCAGTGACTCAATATCCTCTGAATAAAGAATTTCCTCCTCAAATCTAACCTAAATCTCCTCTATTCAGTATAGATACCTGCATTCTGCCATATTGTGAGCCCTCTTTGGGATCTGGCATCCTGTTTTACATACAAATATGTTTACAAACGTTCAGCTTAAATAAAGCACTGCAGATAGCAGAATGCTCTGATGACGTTTCATTACTAATTCCTGCTGTATTCACTTTGAGTCAGCTTGTTCTTATGTACCCTTACATATCTGAATTCATCAGCAGATGCCTGATCAACTGCTATCAGATTGTACATCTCCATTGTTTAATATTTTAGCTTAAGAAATCCTGTTGGTGTGATGGTTGAGGTTCTTTAAAGAATGAGGCAACATGTAAGGAAAACGATTCTCAAAGCATACTACAGTTGGCAGTTCCATTTCATTTTGAATAATGAAGGTCTAATTTTCTCAATAACCAAGAAAAACTTTGTCAATATTATCAATATTGTCTTATTGTGTTGTTCTGCAAGTGAATTATGTTAGATAACATGAAATCACATAGCCCGCCAAAGATCTTTACCTAAGCATGGGAAAGTAAATCCTACAGCTATTTTACTGTGTATGCAGAAGAAGGGTAAAATAAGGATCTTCTGATCATTGAAGCAATATTATGAATTCCAGATACAAAGAGCAAGATTAACACTTTAAAAGACATTCACTAGTATCTTGAATTAATAAAAATACAATCTCCAGACTCTAATGCATAATAACATCAATACTGGTAGTAACACAGTAATAATGAACCACAGTAAGAACAAATAAACGTATAATATTTTTTCCATACTGATAAACCTTTACAAGACATGTTGCAACCTCTCTCCCTCTTATTCATTTCCTCTTTTGTACTGTGGCCTGTAGTATGTATAAATGCTATTTAGAGAGATAATTTACTGCAAAAATTTTTTGCAATGTAAAAGATTATATGTTTGCAAAAAGACAAGCATTAAAGCATAAAAAGTCTGTTTGAAGGGTTTTTTTTGTTTATTTGATTGGTTATTTTTGTGTGTAATGTCATATTCTCTGAAGTACAGGAGGAAGTAAATGGTATTAGAAACAGTAAAACTCATTATTATTGCAATACTGACCTTGGCATTTTGTAAAACAGCCCCCTATTTAAAAATAAAAAATGAACAAAGTAAATGAACTGTTCAGATTAGGAAAAAAATGCTTAAGAGATACTTAGGGACTAGTAAAGTGGACTCTAATTTCCTGTGTTTGGCTGTCCTGTAAATTGAGTTTGGAAGTGCAGCGCTATACCCAGCCAGTGGGAATTTGAAATTCATAGCACTCTTTACCTTGTTTCAAACAGTAGAAGTAGAGATTGGAGATTATGTAGCAAATATATTAACAGAAACAAAACTCACATTAAAATCCAAACTATTGCAAACCATATCAGTTTCTAAGAAAACAATAAACTTAGAAAATCATTAAAATTTAAAAAAAGACACTTCAAAAACATTTTAACTACAATGTTGCTTACCAAAAAAGTCCATAAACCTGAAACAAGTTATTCTTACAGGATAGTACATTTTGTTTTTGTGCCTCTTAAAACCCTTCAAATGTGAAAATGACTGGATATGGTCTTAGGTCAGAGCATCAGCTATATATCTCACGTGCCTTATGTTAGCCTTCAGCATTTTAACACTGTATAAAAGGAGCAAAATCTTTCAGGAGAGAAAATCTGTGAGAAAACTGCATCCTCCAAATGTTTTCCTATGGAGCTATGTACCTATGTTTAAGAGTCTGAATCTTTCACTAGATATCTACATAAAAACTGTCATAATTATACCTAATGGTGATGCAAACTGTTAACAAAATGTATGTCTGCACCAAGGTGATGTGAACTTAAATCTAAGCTCCACTGACTGCTTTGACTAGGAGAATATGGAGTATAATGGGTACTTAGTCACGTAGTATGTACACCTTAAGCCTTAATTTGAGAGTTGAATCCTACCTGATATCTTAGATACAGTGTTTATATTGGAATATGACATTTAGGAATAAAGGACTTAATGTATTTCTGAATAAGAAAATCTCCACATCTAAAGAAGATATGCATCTTATTAGAGGCGGAGTGACTTGATTTTATTCTTTGAATGTGAAATTCAGATAATGTTTGCACACTTTATTTGAATTTTAAAAAGTAAATTGAAAAAAAAGAGAAAATATTTCATCAAAATTGCAATAGATTCAACATATCCTTTTCATATATGTATGAGCTGCAATCCAATACTAATTGACCTCTAATTTTCATATGAGGAGAATAAGGATACAAGCATACTTATTTACAAGGATAGACTTCTCTGAATGATCTTATTTTGCCAACAGCTTATCACAACAAAAATAAATAAATAAAATTAAAGAATACAATGAAGCTTATGTAAAGTGATGTAGAAATTTATGAGATTCAGGTAATGCAGAGTAAGATACCCCAGTCAACAGGTAGAAAAGTCCACGTGATGTACAGCAGAAGTCAGTGAATGTTTTAGAGGTATTCAGTCTTACTTTTCAATTGAGATAACCTGCAAACAGGCAGAGTTCTGAGGCATCTCATGTCACCATCAGATTACATAGTAGGAAATGACTGATTTCTACTTAATTTCCAGCTATACACCAAATATCTGTTATACTCAGAAAGAAGAATAAACCATGACCCTGTAAAGGAAAGAAAAATCCTTGTTTAATTGACACCAAAATATTTTATTTTATAGAAAGAAAAATTGCAATCTAATAGAAAATTCAGTAAAAATGAACAATTTGCTAACTTTGTATTAGTAAAGCATCTTTCTTTTGGGTACTTCCTCTCTCCCTTTAGTTGCTGTTAAATGTCATGAAACTGTTCTAATGTTTCCTGAATGAAAGTGAGAGGGGATGACATTTCTCACAAGGCTGCAGGAAATAGCCTGAAGATTTGTATTTGTGGCTACCACAGGTTGCCAGAATGAAAACACAAGGTTAGCACCAAGATGAGACCTGTTCTCAGGTACTTCCTCTCACTAGCTCGCTCCCTTTCTCACTTTATTTTAATGCTAGCAAAGCGGAACTGAAAGTCACATTCCATTGAAACTACAATGGTCATTCAAAAAGACAAAGTGGCAAAAATGGCCTGGACTCTTCCTGCTTCTTGTCACCTGGTCTGGTAGACACCTCTAAATCATGCCCCAGAGGCAATATTTGCAGCAGCAAAGCCTCTTTGTTCCCTGAGTGACTCACTGCTCATTTGCCTTATCTGTAGGTGTACTTTTCCTTTCTCATATTCTGCAGGCTCAGTGAATTGAGTTAATATGGCTTCAGGATTGGTGCAGTACCTACATGCTTTTTGTGGTAGATTTATTAAGATACAAGGAGGTGGATCTCTAGGGCAGGATGTACAAGCCTGGGCAAGCCTCTTACAAATTTCATTTTAGAGTCATAATTTCAAATGCCAATTTTTTTCTATGCAGTCATAAATTTCCAGAAGACTATTTCATTGAAAAATTTGAGATAGGGCAGATAGGGTATTTTGGCAACCAGTTACACTACATGTAGTAATGGTATTGTCTCGTGTTGGTTTTAAATTCACAGGGCAACATGGAAATGGAAAAGGAGAGTCAGGGAGTTCCATGTGTAAACATTCCAGTTTTATCAGCTGTTTAACGTCTGCTTTGCTTTGAGTATTACCATGCCTGTTGATACTGCTATAAAAGTGACATAGGTTTTCCTTTTGATTTCATCTTGATTAGTCTTTTTTGTTCAGAATACTTTTCTTCTTGAGTAACTGGCTGTTTTACTGCTGCCATTAACCATCCATCTCATTCTTTCCCTTCTCTTGTTCTTAATAGCAAACAAACAATTAAAAATCCACACACCACAGCTAAAGAGTTAAAAGTGGTACACTTTTGAAAGCATAAATTTAGAAACATAAGATACAGAGAAGGGTCCATGAAATCCTTTGTTCAAAAGTTCAGCTGTCACTTTCTGAGAAGTTATCTGACGGAATAGTGACACTGTTAGTCCCTGTTTTGAGGCTTATGCGGTTGCTTTTCTTTTCCAAATGTTATAAAGAGCAAAAGAACTGTGAAAATACAAAGTCTTTGTTCCTTTATTCTTATTATTGTTCTTTTGTTCTTAGTATTGTGATATGTAATACATTGCTATCTTATCCTTCCCACTATTAAATAACAAATGGAATTTATACAATAAATAGATTGTGGACTTTATCCAATAACTTTAAAATCCATAACAGCATGCTGCACGTAGTTCATAAGTGTGCATGGTTTTAGATAAATTAGATAAATCTTTTTTCTTTTTTTATAATTGAAGTGAGTGGGAGGTATTTTTCCTTCCATGTTCTAGTTGTTGAGCCAGTGCAGAGCTGTCCTGGGGCTTACTTCTGGAGTCAAAATGTTCCTGTCTATTAGCTGGAGAGCAGCACCAGCTCCAAAATAAAACCATCTTCTCTATTGAACCCCAGAGATCCCTTTATTCTCAAATTAAGCAGAATCTGCTTTCTCTTGGTAGTTAAAATTCCTTTTTATTTAAAGATCAATGACTCTCAGATACCATAAATTTCATGTGAGAAACCAAGCAAAGCAGGCTCATTTATGTGTTTGTAACTCATAAATTTGTAGTTATACACAATTTTTAATTATTTCTGTTGTTATGCCTCTTTATAGAAGAAAAAAAATTAGTGGCGAGAATATTTAGCATTTAATAGCAAATATAACCTTCAGCAATTACAGCAGCTATCTGACATTTCTCAGCTTGCCTTGTGTTTACTTCAAAGGAAAAAGTCAGTAGGCAAAATTTGGAAATCTCAGATGCCTCCCTACCTTACTGCCAACTTTAAACTTGAGATAGCTTGGAAGGCTTCTGTTCTTAGCTGACTATTTTCTACACAAACAAAGAGAAAACGCAAGAAGTATGAAAAGTAATGTCATAAGGCTGAATGACCTTTTCCCCTTTTCTTTGCAGTTTTGATATATGGGAGCAGAGGTGTACAGAGGGCTGTAAGCTGGCCTCCAGTCTTCCTCAGGGAAGGCAGTAATTCCATTTGATGGTAGACTCTCAAGCATCGAAAGGTCTTGCCAAACCTTATGCTGTGTTCATTGAAATTCCTCCTCTGATTCAGCAAAGTTCTTTCCTTCACTCTCCAGATCACAATATGTTAGGGAATAGAGATTGTAATTCTGGCAACTGCATGTAAATATCTTTTTAGCAAGTTATGTTAAGAGAACTGGACATTCACTCTAACCTAAAGGCTTTTATTGGCTGTATATGACTGCATTAAGGAATAGCACCAGTTTGGCTCATAGACCACATTCAGCCAAAGTTTTCCACAATTTGTTGTGTATATATCAGTCAGTAGAAGCCACAAATCTCTGATTGTTCTCTTCATCAAATTAGTTTAGGTTCTTCTAAATTTACAATGAAAAGCAGTGATTTCAATTATTTATAAAATAGAATTTCTTTTTTACCCACTGATTTCAAAACTATTTATTAGGATTGATAATGGTAGATTTTTCTTTCTTCATATATTTGTATATCAAGTTTTTTAGAATGCTACATGATGTTGCTACTTAAATTGTGTGTTGTTTGAATACTTACTTAATAATAAATAATCAGCAGCTAATAATTGTTCAGTATATTCAGGACATTTGTTATCCCTCCTTTCTTTGACCTAAGAGCGTTCTCTCAAAAGGCATTTTTACTCAGAAGGATCATAACTGAATAAATGTGATTAGAGTTGACTTTAGTTAATTATTTTTGTATATATTTAGTGGCAAAGAGCTCTTGTATATGACAGTCAGAAGAATCTGCAGTGGAGATTACTATGGATTTATTTATGGATTTATTTTTCCCACAAAAAAAAATAGTGGAAATTCTCTTGTTACCACATGGAGGTAAGGAGCAGCTAAGTAGGATTAACCTAGGCTAACTAGGATTGTTTAGTGTGGAGAAGACGAGGGGAGACGTTATTGCTCTCTACAAATAGTTAAAGGGGGTTGTGGTAAGGTAGGAGTCGGCCTCTTCTCTCAGGTAACAGTGATAGGATGAGTCTGTGGCCTTAAACTGCACCTGGAGACATTCCAGTTGGATATTAGGAAACATTTCTTCTCAGAGAGAGTGGTGAGGTACTAGAACAGGCTGCCCAAGAGGGTGTTCACGAACCACGTAGATGTGGCACTGAGGGACGTGGTTTAGTGGGCATGGTGGTGGCAGGTTGATGGTTGGACTAGATGATTTTAGAGGTCTTTTTGCACATCAATGATTCTGTGATATGGTTATATTTGTCTCAGTGTTCTGAAGGAACTAGACAATGTGGTTGCCAAGCCCACACTCCGTCATATTTGAAAAATCATGGTTGTTAGGCAAAGTCCCCAGTGACTAGAAAAAGGGAAACATCACTCCCATTATTAAGAAAGGGAGAAAGGAAGAGCTGGGGAATTACAGACCTGTGACCCTTGTGTCTGTCCTTGGGAAGATCATGGAGCGGATCTCCAGGAAGAGCTGTTAAGGTACATGCAAGATGGGGAGGTGATCCAAGACAGCCAGCACAGCTTCACCAAGGGCAGGTTGTGCCTGATCAGTATGGTTGCCTCCTATGATGGAGTAATGGCATCGGTGGACAAAAAGCAACTGATGTAATTTACCTAGATATGTGCAAGACCTTTGACATGGTCCTGCACTACATCCATATCTCTAAACTGGAGAAATATGGATTTGAAGGTTCAACTATTAGGTGGATAAAAAATTGGTTGGATGCCTGTAGCCAGAGGACTGTTATCAACAGCTCTAGATCCAGGTGGAGGCTGATCTCGAGTGGTGTCTCCCAGGGATCTCTCATGGGACCGGTGATTTTCAACATTTTTATCAATGACATAGTGGGATCAGCTGTACACTCAGGACACCAAGATGAGTGGTTCAGTTTACACAATAGAAGGGAGGTACACCATCCAGGGGAACCTGGACGTGCTGAACAAGGAGATACATGCACCCACAGATAACATAGCCAATATGATATGTCTTGAGATGGTTATTCCTATGTTTTAGTAGTAATCAAGAAGAAATTTCAGTGAAGATCAGGCAGGTTAAAGCTGAAAATTCTTTTTTGCATTCATTATGATAACAAGCATACATCACGTTCATAATATTTTGTAATATACTTTGCTGCTTCACTGTGTTCAGAAGTTCTCCGAAGTTAAACATCTGCTACCATAGAGGTAATATACTGATTTCCCAAATCCCAGAGATTCAAAACAGCAGATGGAGACTGCATGTCAGCAGATGAGATCACTTTACCTATCATGGCTCTTTTTGTCTAAAAAGATTTATAACTGCAGTGAAAAATTGCTGATTTTTAAAATCAGTGCTTTCAGAATGCCTTAATACTCAGTTTAGTTTACAGCTGAATTGCTTCTTCTATAAATAAAAGCTGTGAAATAATAATTTAATTCCATTACTTCAGTAGTTATTTCACTCTTTCAACTATGACACAAAGACAAAAATTTGCAAAAATAAGCATTTGCTCATATAAAAAATAAATCAATAAATAAAAAGTAATGAAATACTTAAATGGCTCTTAATAAAAATAGAAAAAAAAAGAATTAAAGAAATCACTTTAATTTTTAATGAAAATTGAAACTGAAAGGTAACTTCTTGTAGTGAAACACATGAGAAAACAGAATGCATGGTACATAAAGGTGGTCATGGCCCTGTTAGAGGCATATGTAAAGCTGATCCTATCATGTCCAGACTCACCTGTCTAGAAACTTTTGTAGACTCCCCTAAGGAAAATTGTTTACTAAGGCCTCAGTGATCATCCTTATGGCAAAATACATAACAATACATATATAATTTATATACGTATAATTCCCACAGTTTCCTTTTATAACATTTTAAACTAGGAGATTGAATTCTAAGCAAGAGTGTAATTCCTAAGATTTAAATATCAATATCAATATCCAAAAATATAATTTAAAATTTTTTTAGTCCTCTCTGTCTTTTAAGTTCTCTTGCATAGCATGGAAAATACAGAACAGCTATTAAACTGCTGTTCCCCTAATAAACATTAATTACAAGACAGCAGGTTATTAATCACTGATAATGAGCTATAGATGATTTTTAATGGTCAGCTAATAGTGTCATGGGCCTTTAATACTGAAAATAATTAAAATTAATAACATTATATGGTGAATATGCATGATAAAAATGCACTTACATTAGAAATAGCAACATCCAAATATAGAAGGACTATCTTATTCTGTTACAGCGATGCTTTAGCACAGTACTCACCAGGGGGGAGGACTTGGTCCAAGTCTTAAGGACTACTTGGTGATATAGGGCTTGGATTTGGGTTACAGTTTAAAATTGTTGGTGTTCCTCTTAGGGTGAAATTCTTAATAAGCATACTACAGTTATTTTCCCTTGTCAGTCTTCCAGAAGAAATTTGTAATTATAGCATGGAGAAGGAATGCTTATTGGGAAGGAAACTTCCTCCATCTCTCTTCTGTTTCTGAAATAACCCCTTGTTGTAATGTCATCATGTCCTTTTCCTTCCTATGTGGCATAAAGTATGGTACTGCTCTGTTAGTGCAGCATTTTGGAGAAAGGTTGGCATTTCATTAACAGAAGCAGTTATAGCCCTGAAAAAGCTTTCGAGGCTGTCAATATTGATAAATGTTTTCAATTTTTGTATTTCTCATATTGAAAGTTATTGTCTATGTGTCTTATCTTGTTGGCTCACTTCAACACCATAAGGGTGTGGCTAGATGACAGCCATGAAACATTCTGACCCCATGTTCAGTGGTGGCCTGAAGAGTTGCCTGTACTGGTCAGTTCTCCCTGTCTTGACAGACACACAGCAGCACAATTCACATACATAGGGCTAATCTTTCTCCCAAAACGGGTCTAGGCTTTGTCTTTAAAGAAGTCTCTTCCACACTGAATTGTTTCTTGAAAACAGTATTTTCCAAACCATGTTTGTTGTTCTTGGGAAAGTGCTAGCTTGGCCTGAACAAAAGCCACGTCAATCAGTGTGCTAGTATTGAAGCTCAAAGGCAACTGTAGGATGGTGCTAGAGCTCATGGCTTGCAACCCTATGCCACTTTGCTCTTATAGATACTATCTTTGGTGTCTTTTTTTGTGGATAAGCATTACAGATTCTGGGTCCAAGACTTACACATTTGGCCTTATCAGGGCAAATCATCATCACCATTAGTTGGCAATTTAATAATAATTCTAATATTTAGAAAAACAGTTTGATCAAGGTAAGAGAAATAAGGATATTTTGGGGAATAAATTGTCGGGTTCTTTGTTAATTTATCACCACAGCCACTCATGAGTTTTTATATGTCAAAAGCAGAAGAACCTGTTCTTCAAAGTGGGAAAATATGTGAATTCAACATCTAAATGGTTTTGCTTGTGAAATCATATTCATAATTGACACTGTCCTACTCTATATTTTTGGCCCCTGTCAATATACCATGTCACCATGCCATATATTAAATCCTGATCAGTCAAACATTTAAACAGGTGAGCAGTTTTACAAATGCCAGCAGCCACATTAAACCAATTTGATTGCCCGTGTGGATAGTTCCTTGCAGTTGTAAGCTCTTCTGAGAACTCACATTAAATTGTAAGGTCTTTGAAGGTGATACAGTAATAGTGAAACCTATGTTGTTTTTTTTTAATTTTACAACAGTGATATTCAATTCACATCAGTGAAACTATTTCCACTTTGTAGTAACATGAAGAGAAAGGAATTAGAATTGTGCATTTTTCTGGCTGCTGTGCAAACAGATAACGTAATAGCTTCTCAATAAAAACAGTCATCTAGTCTAATTAAGCAATCACACAGAACACAACAGAATTAATATTATTGATTTTTACTACTTCTTGACTTGCTTTTTTGGATTAGCGAATGATTCTTAGTGATTGTAAATGAGCAACTTTCAAAGGTCAAGGAAAGTAGATGAAGTTGGGAAAGAAAAAAGTCTGGGAGCTGAGATGCAGCAAGGTAGGAGCAGGAGTGCATAACAAGAAAAGAGTAAAGAAGATTAGATGAAGAACCTGGGGTAAGAAAAGGAAGAAGTAAAAGAGAGAAGTAGAAAAATAAGATCAACTGCCAATTATCCTCAGTTTGTTGGGTTGCGTGTTGTACTTTTATTTAAAAGAGAAATTCAGAGGATTCTGTTCAGTAGAATAAAACTTAAGAATAAAAAATAAATATGAAATGCACATTAAAAAAAGTTTTAATATCATCATTATACATGTGACAGTGTTAATATGCGAGGAGCTGTTATCTAATGGCTTTAACTTAAAATAATGAAATAATGATGTTACATTTCAATATGCCTTGACAATAAGCTTAGAGTAATACCCTTTCAGGAACAAAAGGAGGATTTTTTTATTAAACCACAGATGTACATAAATGGCAGAAAATCACTCATGATGTAGCCTCAGCAAAAGTGCTATTTTCAAGGCTGATAATCTGACAATATTACCTTTTTCAAAATCTTTTTTTTTTCTTAATCATTATGTATTTTTGTGATTATAAATTATTCCTTACAAGGACATCTCGGTCATTTGAAGCTTTCTGAAAATATGAAAGTGTTTTGGATGAGAGCTCATATGAGCTTGCTGCCAGATTTCAGATGAGACATAAAACCAACCCTCTGACTGCTTGTAGTCATTAAAGAGCAGAAGATACATTTTGGAAGGATAGCACAGTAGAGCACCCACTGTGCTGGCCAGATTCCAACATGGAAAATTACATTCTGCCTACTGACAATCGCCTCTTTTATTTCAAAAGACAAGTCTTGTTTTTTACATGCTGTCCTAGATATTAGACATGGCTAACCTGGAGCATAGTGCAAAATCCATCAATGCTTATCTACCTTGCTGAATTGTCACCCTGATCCATTTATTAACTCTATTAAAGAAATGTTCCCTTTTTAATCACTGTGATGGCAATTTAACTTCTGTCTAGAATACAGGTACTATTACATGCAACATTCAGATCACAATTTTAGAAGCTAGTAATTTAGGAAACTGACATTCTAGGTTTCTTTTATTAATGATTCCTCTGCTTCAATATACTCTTGTATGCTATGAAGCATGTTTAAGCACACAGTTGTGGTGCCCATCCTTGAAACGCTTGAATACTTGAACAGTTTTACACACCTGCAAAAACTCCTCAACGTTGAGCTCCAGATATATAAATACCTTCTTTTAATTTATTTATAAAGAGAAAATATGATAGCTTTCAAAGATCAAATTACATAACTGAGTTTATGCCAGCACTAATGCTAGAGCAGATTTAGAATAATGTTGAACTCTTCCACAAATATTTCAATTGCAAAGGCAGATGATTACAGCTTCCTTAACTCTTCTTGAAGACATAGTCACATTAAAATAAAACGGAAGTCCTTTCACATTAAATGAGGTGAATGTCAATAGAAAGAATAATGAATATTTGCAAGCCCATCTTGTAACACAGAGCTCAAAAATCCCAGAATTTTAGAGGCAGCAGCTATAATGGCTTATCAAACATCATCCAAGAGAAAAGGCAATGTAAAATAACATAATTCCCACTGTTGTATTAACAAGACTCCCAATTAGGGCAGGATTATTTTTTTTTCCTTGTTTTGCCTTGCAATTATGTGTAATATCCTTGATAAAAATTAAGTACTATGATTAATTCTGCATTTTTTACTTAGCTTAAATTAGTAGCTGTGCAGGTTTCTAGATGAACAGGTAGTTCAGTCGTTTCTTCAAGTTCATTTGTTAGGACTTCTTCAAAGATTCTGATCACTCACATCCTTCCTGTTTTACAGAATGACAAATTCACAGGGGATAGAAGGGATCTAAAGAGATCACTGAGTGATCTCATTTACCACCTACTAAACAGGTACCCTACAACAGGTCACATAGGTAAGCATCAAATGGGTCTTGAATATCTCCATAGAAAAAGAATCTACAAACTCTCTGGTTCCAGTGTTCCAGTGCTTTAATCACCTTTACTGTGAAAAAGTTATTCCACATGCTAGTTTGGAACTTCCTATATTTCAGTTTTAGTCCATTACTTCTTGTCCTATCGGTCCACACCACCAAGAGCCTGGCCTCATCCACCCACTTCCCTTTAGATACTTATAGAAATATTTATCAGATCCCCTTCCAGTCTTCTTTTCCCCAGGCTGAACAGACCCAACATACTCAGCCTTTCTTCAAATGGGAAATCATAGAATCCTTAGAGTTGGAAGGGACTTACCTCTGAGGGCCATCTAGTCCAACTCCACTGCAAGATACAGGGACACCAAAGCTAGATAAGATTGCTCAGGGCCTTATCCAGTGTTCCCTTAATCATTTTTGTGGCCTTCTACAGGACTCCTCCTATGAGATCCCTGTCTTTCTTGAACCGGAGACCCCAGAAATGGACACAGTACTCTAAATGTGCCCTTATCAGGGCTGAGTAGAGGGGGCCACACTCCTTTTAATTCAGCCCAAGGTACCATTGGCCTTCTTGGCCACAAGGGCACCCTGGTGGCTCTTGGCCAACCAGGATATCCAGATCCTTCTCTGCAGAGCTCATCTCCAGAACATCAGTCCCTAACTTGTACAGATGCATAGGATTATTTCTCCCTAGGTGCAAGACTCTATACTTGCTCTTGTTAAACCTCATCAGATTCTTTCTTGCCCAACTCTCCTGTATGTCCAGGTCTTGCTGAATGGTAGCACAGCATTCTGGTGTGTAGATGTTTTTCATGTTCAGGTGTAGAATTTTTACAATGGAATGAGACATAGCACTTCCATAGCAACGCATTAACTATATCAAGTCCAATACTTTCCATAAGAACTATTTACCTAAGTTAAACTTGAATGTTTTGTTATGATTAATGCAAAAATATTTTATTCGTGCTTCATAGAAAAAATGATCTATGTGTCTGGTATTTCTTATTTCTATTAACGGCAGAACATAATTTACTCTATATACCAGCAAAGCCAAAGAATCTCCCTACCCACCCCCTCTTGCCTGCATATTGTACAAAATCTATTAGTAGATGGGCATTTAATAGCTGTACAAGTGTGTCTTAATGAACCTTAGGATGGTATAGCTTTCCTTGTAATTGCTGACAACTATGTTGCTTTAGGTTTAAGATCATGCATGCTTATCAGAGATGCCATTGACTTGTACTTGTTCTGTTTATTGATTGCTTAATTAGTTTCCAAGATAGCTAATCAGAGACAGATGCAAGTGTTTAAGCATCTCTTGCTGTGTCTTACTCTGAGCACCAAATTGTGGAGCAGCTGTGTGATTTCAGCAAATAAATTAGTCCTAGTGAACTAAGCTTTTTTGAGTCATAGTATAGAGTATAATGTTGGTGCAGTAGTACTCTGCTATGAAATGAATTTGGGGGTGGGTGTGCTAATTCATGTTCTTGAATGTAATGAGAATGAAGGCTTTCTTTGATTTCTAAATGATCAAACAGTAAGGATCATTTTTTCTTTTTTTTTTTGATTGTTTGTTAAATGTATCTTCTAACAGTTGGAATAAAAAGATTTTTGGTCACAATAGCAATCTCAAGAGGTTTCTGTGTCATAAAAATGAAATCAGCTAAATGTCGATTTTCTTAGTAGGAAAAATTACACAGCACTGATGGAGCTGGATAAGTAATGGGCTGTGGAGGGTGGTGTCTCTCTCAGGAAGTTAAAAATGCTGTTTAAGTTAGCGTAGTGTTTTGTTTTGACAAAAGCAAAATGTATTGTTTGAGTCTGGCCCTTTTAAACTAGTGTTCAGTGTTTATCTAGAACAATGTGAGAGAAAATATTGACAATAAAAACAGTTGCAGACTGAAAAATTGAAATGCTTTTGGTTAAAAAGCTTGATATTGCTTGGTATTTATAGATATTCTGAGAGATTGTGTTCCTTAATGTTCGGCTGATGTGAAAGAAGCTCACTTTTTTTTATCCACTTATTGAGTTTACATTTCTTAAACCAAGTATTTAGTGTGAAAAGCTGCACACAGTTTTATCCACTGCAATAATACCATATATAACAATCTGGCTATCTAAGTATGGAGCTAAGGGCAGGCTTTCTATATTCATACTGAGGTATTCCTACTTCATATTCTTATGCCCTTAAAAAATATTTCTTTTTTTTTTTTTAATCCAATCTAGTTCTTCTAGTAGGAATAAAACAAACTTACTCATATTTTTTTTTCCTTCCGTTTTAATGGAATGTCAGATGTTAATGCAGGAGAAAACATTCATTGCTGCATAAGCATTCACAAGAAATTTTTGCCCTCCAGCGACCTCTGAGTGTTTTAATAGCAGTTCAATATACTCTTAACAGTTTTGGTTGGGGGGGGAGGGGGGTAAGTGTTCAGTAAAACACTGCGTATTTTTAAGGTCATTGTAGGCCTGATAGATTTTAATACACAATTTCTAGCCTCTTGCCCTTTTAGGCTGATTTCTTTGCAGTGCTCATAAAAGATGCCTTTATTATCTGAGTAACTGCTCCACTATTTTTAACAGGACCAGAGCAATAGTGTTCAAGACTCCTATTATATCAGAAAACAGGAGAGATGCAAAGACTCAGAAAGCAAGCAATTCATATGTAAACTCAAAGATAACTGAACCAAAAGTGTGCTTTAATAAAAGTCAGTGTAGAAGAAAAGCAAGGCTTTGGAATAAAGAACATCATAACTGTTTTCAAAAGATCTGCATGTTATCTTTATTCACAACAGATTTATAAGCCAATTTACTTACATAGCTATGTAATTTTTTTTTTTCAAATGCAACATGCATTTAAAGTCATCATGTAGTAAAATCAATCACAGGGAATGTTCATGTTACAAGTTTGTATTTTCTTAGATATTTCTGGGTTTTTTTTGTACATTTTTAATGTAAAAAAATAATAAAAAAAAGAATTTGATTTGTAGAGCTAAAGAAATAATGTCTTATAATCGCATATTTGGAGAAAATGAAAGTTGAGTGTCTCTAGAAGAACTCTACATTAAACTCAAAATGTGACTTGATTTACCAGGAAATATGTAAGTAACATATGTAAAATATATAAGTAAGTAATCTACTAAGAAATTGATAGTGCAGAAAGAACACAAAAACCATAATTGTTCTACAGTCCCACAAAATAAAGTGAAAAATACAGCATAGCTAATAATAGAATCAGAAAGCAAGAAGACAGGGATTTACTTGACAGTATTTATGTGACTTGCACAGCCAGATCCTGTAGTGGTTTGGAGACATGCAGTATGAAAATCAGTGCAGTGTCATTATAATCCTCTTGCAAACCCTAACTACACATCAAAGGAGTAAAAATGGCTTCTGATATCCATTTCTTCTCCTCAGACAATGCATTCAAATCATTTATTGTCGGCACCAAAAGATTTCACAGCACAGTAAGAGATTACATATTACCATCAGACTCTCCAGAAGTCACTGGAGCTAAAGGGTGAATTTTGTATGTCTTCTTGTCGTCAGCACCAGGTCCTGACTTTTAATAAAGCAGACACAAGGAGTCAGAACAAACATAGAGACAAGTCAGATTTAAATAAAATAAGAAGTGGGATGTGGGTGAGCATTTGGTCATATTATTGCTATGCTTCAATAGCTATTCTCTAGGAAGACATCTAGACAAAATACTGATTTTCAGAATAGCCTGCTATCCATTTATTGATGCAATGGGAGCATGTACTAAGGGATGTTCTAGAAAAAAGCATCACCAACAACAAAAAAACCCAGGATATTTACTAGCATTGTCAAAATATGCATCTAAGATGATTGATGCTACCTGAAGCCAAATGCAATTACTTCCTTTAACTTAATGGATCATCAAATGATAAGTTTAAAATGAATGAAGAAACAGGCTACTCAGTAAAGCTCCAACATTTATAGCCAGCCTCAAATGATCTTGAGCTGATAATCAAGGCTTTTGCTTCAACCTTGAAACACCTCTTTCCTAGAGTGAGGATAGGTATTTGAGAAGCCGGTGACTCTCCTTATCACCACTTAGGAAATGCAAAGAGGCAATGGTAGCACAAGTGTTTCTGCAGTTGCTGGGAGCAGCCAAGAACAAACCACCTGTGCCACAGGCAGCATCAGGATAACGTTGCCTCTATCCAAAAGCATTTCAGAAATGATGTTCAGAATCCCTGGAAATATCAGAATTATTTTATTTCCAAGCCTGTAATTCCATGATTTACCAAAACTCTTCTTGCCTTGCAAAGTTTAATTTCAAACTTAACCCACTTTTTCTTTTCTTTTTCTTGTAGTAGATATGTGCATGGATTGGTTACCTTTGCAAGAAGAAACTCATGTATGTTAGGTTTTAACTGCAAGACTGAATTTATTAGGGAACAGTTTTTCTCTGCTTGATAGTTAATAGTAACTCCATAGACTCTGGAAAATCATGTTATCTTTTATTTAAGGTTAAAAATAGCCCACTAAAAGCAGATGACTTGAAAATCTGTTAGATTCAGTTAAGCAAAATTTCTCAGCCTATGTCAAAACAACTGAATAATATCCTTCTTACTACACAAACAGTTGAATTTTAAATATTCAAATAATTTTTTTGTTGGTTTCTTGGAAGCCACAACATAAACATACCTATTTTTGAATTCTGACTTATTTTAAAAAGATTTCAGACAGAATAAGACAGTAGAATAGGACAACGGGGATTGGCTTTAAACTAGAAGAGGGGAGATTTAGTTTAGATATCAGGAAGAAATTATTTAAGATAAGAGTGGCGAGGCACTGGCGCAGGCTGCCCAGAGAAGCTATACGGGTGCCTCATCCATGGAAGCATTCAAAGACAGGTTGGATGGGGCCCTGGCAGCCTGAGCTGGGGCGTGGCAGCCCAGCCCACAGCAGGGGGCTGGGTCCCCTCTAACCTAAGCCATTCTGTGATTCTGTGAAAAGGGTAGGTGTGTGAAGAAGAAAAAGATAAACAACAAAAAAAACCAGAATTATAACTGCAACTTTGTTATGAGATTTTTTTTAAATATTTTTTTACTTTTCTACACTGATACAGCTAACTAGAAATCTACTTCGGGTGAGATGAAGTAGATTTCTATCTCAGGCCAAAGCCACATTTTCTGTCAGAATGTAGAATCCTGCTTACTTTCTGGAGTATAAGTGCTTTCTTCTTTTGCGCACAAATATCACAGTTTTATGCATCTGGTTCAGAAAGAAATCCCAGAGAAAAAAAAAAAAAAAGATTTTTGAGTGCCATCCCCTTATGTATTTCTTGTTACCGTAGTGGATATGTCTGGAAGAAATTCCATGAAAGGATTAAATTGTCCAGCTTATCACATCTGTATCCATACATGTTTCCAGTCATGAAGATAATTGTTTAAGTTTTGGTAAAAGCGTAGCGTATACCTTCAGAAGAACAAAATAATGCCTTGTTCATATGGTGAAATGCCTCTTAATGACCTATACTGAATGCAGTTTCATAGCTTGCTTACCAAGTGAGAGAACACTGAAGTGTAGAACAATCTCATTGTCTCGATCCAATTATTGTAGGAAATGGTTCAACCCAGAGGAAGATTATGAGGCCAATTGCTGTCCAATTATTTATTACAAATTCCACGCTACTAAGGAATGTGGGGAAGATGGGGAAGTTAGTGATAGTAAAGAGAGAAATCCTAGCAAATGGTTTACAAAGCAGGGATAGACACTTCTAGGCATCCAGGAACATCTCAATGGTCCATAGGGATGCATGCAGCAAGTTGGTTGGCAGCGTCTCATTGATCTGCATGGTTGCAGTTACAGAGACGGGAGTAACTGTTCTTCCTTGGAACTCTTGGTGTTTTGATCCTCTCCCTAGCATTCTTTTGGTTGTCATGGGTATTTCTGTTCCGTTCATCAGAGGCAATGGCAATGGTAGGTGCACAGCATGTCCATAGTACATGTCCTTCCCATGGGCTATTGGCAGTTGATCATGCAATTGTTGCATGGTAGGCTGCTAGGTATGTGCTCCAACTGCATGGTAGTCCTCTCCTTCGAGACGACCCCCAGGGGGTCGGAGATCTCCTTAAAGAGTCCATCAGAGGGCTATTTAGATGGTAAAGGTGTGGAACACCTCTCTAATGAGGAAAGGCTGAGAGACCTGGGGCCTTGAAAAAAGAAGACTCAGAGGGGATCTGAGTCTATATAAGGAACTGGAGGCTGGACTCTTCTCAGCAGTGTGTGGTGACAGGACAAGGGAAAATGGCCACAAACTGAAGCATAGGAAGTTCCACACAAATGTGTATGGGAACTTCTACACAGTGAGGGTGACAGAGCACTGGCACAGGCTGCACAGAGAAGTGGTGGAGACGTTCCAGACCTGCCTGGACGCCTACCTGTGCAACCTGGGCTAGGGAGCTGCTTTGGCAGGGGGTTGGACTGCATGATCTCTAGAGGTCCCTTCCAACCCCTACAATTCTGTGAGTCTGTGATAAGTCTGCTTGAATGCACAAAAGAAGCAACAGGCAAAAAGGTTTTTACTGGTCACCCAGCTACATATATTTCTCTTTCCATTGTGCCTATGGTAACCATTTACTCCAAAAGCTTGTTGAGCAGGTTATGTCTTGGATGGTTGCCGCCGAACAAACTTTGAGACAAAAATTGTTCCAGCTTCTTACGGTCATTCACCTCTCCAATCTGCTCAATAAGAAATGCAGAGAAATAAGAAGTAAGGAATGTAGATGGTCCTGAGGCTGTTCCAGTCCAAATTCAGGTCCACTCAGTAGCTGCTGTTCAGGGATGATTAAGGGGCTGAGGCATCTCCCTTATGAGGAAAGGCTGAGCAACCTGGGTCTGTTCAACATGGGGAAAAGAAGACTGGAGGGGAATCTGGTTTATATTCTTATAAATATCTAAAGGGAGGTGGGTGACAAATGAATGATGCTTGTGTCTTCTCTGCGGTGTGCACTGCTAGGACAAGGAGTAATGGCCTAAAATTTGAACATAGGAAATTCTATAATAATATGCGGAAGAACTTCTTTACGGTAAGGGTTATGAAGCACTGAAACAGGTAGTCCAGAGAGGCTGTGGATTCCCCACTTTGTAACCTGTTGTAAAGTACCTGGTTTAGCAGGGGGTTGAACTTGATGATCTCTTGAGGTTCCTTCTAACCCCTGTGATTCTGTGATTCTGTGACCCCCCCAAAGTTCAGTAATGCTATTTGAACAGCATTAACTTTGGCCCAGATACAATGCACTGAACTCTGCTAAATATGATGCTACAGAGAGAAACTGAGTTTTGGCAGTTAAAATCCTGTCCTCCATTATGCTAAGAAAGCTCAGCTGAATACCCGTGGAGATGTTTCTAAGATCTATTAAGAGGGAACAGCATGGAGCATCAAAGACACTGTATCAGATCAGTGCTACATAACAAATTACCAGTCTTACATGCTGAAGAAGGATCAGCATGAATAAGGGAAACTGATATAATTAATGTCTCCAATTTAATAGTTATCATTTGGAGAATTTTAGTTTCACGGTATTTAAGTAGCTTAAAGAAATATTTTAGTTGAGTGTTGTATTCTTAGTCTTGACTTCTAGACAACCATTTGTTCAGCCAGTCCTATATTAGGAGACTGTCAGTTCCAACATTGATAACAAAACACAGAACTATAAACATGCCAAGCTAATTCATGCTCTCTGTATTTTTTGCTTGTCAGATAATTTTTTTATGCGTATTATACTTGCTCACTGATTTTTGAAAATAAAAACTTGTTGATTTCTGTATAGTCCATCAAGCATTCAAGCTTCTTGAGAGTGTCTCTCTGAAGTTTTTTTTATTAAGAAAAAATAAAATAAAATAAAATATTAATAAACAATTTAAAGATTAAAAAAGTTCATTTCATAGTGTCTGATTATAGAAGCAAACAGCCATCATCCCCCAGGCAATTCTGCCTGGACTCGTCTCAAGAGAGGAGCTCTAGGTTCACACTATTATAAGCCATCTGTGAGCTGTGTAGCTTGTAGTTTCTGAAGAAAATCTTTGAGCTTTTGCTTGAGACTGCCTCACAACCACACAGAAGCTATTGCTTGGTATTTCCATTCCAATTACATCTGAAAACTCACTTCTTACATAGCCACATCTCTGCCCTGGTCTTCACAAGCCTCTGAGACAGTAAACAGTATTTGGATTAAAATATCTTTGACATAAATGAGTGCAAGGTGATGGCAGACAAGCCTAACTTGAGGTTTGTAGTATTTAAAAGGCACTACAGCATATGTCTGTGCCAGGGAGCAGCAGAAGCTCAGCTTGTCCACAAGTGCAGTGGGAGCAAGTGCAGCACTGACAGGGTAGCGTGGAGAGCACAGCCCCACTGCATTCAGGGCAAGGTGATGAGAGGGACAGGGTATAGCTGCAGTCCCAAGCAAGGCTAGTCCAGGGTGAGCCCAGGGGGTCCTCTCAGATCCCACAGGAGACAAGACTGGAGACAAAGCTGTCTGTAGCCTGTGTGCGAGGTCTGTCCTAGAATCCTGCAAGCCAGGATAGCAGGAGACAGGTCATGATTCATGATTGCCTACAGCATAACTCAGGGCAGGTCTGTGTACCCAAAGACAAAACCCCTGTGCTCACAGACAGAAGGCTTGAGTATAGCAGAATATGCTATTTTTGTGTCTTGTTCATCTATCAATAATCTGCAAGTTTTTTTTAACCATTCGTTTTGGTCGTAGTCTTTGCTACTTATGGTCAGAAGTATGTATTTATTGATGACTAATGCAAATCTTTTTTTTCTCTATTTTTTTATTCCCACCCCATTTTAAAAGTGCATTATATATTTTCACTTCTTCTCTCACTATCTGACAGTTGTATCACAGATATATAATTGTAAAGAAAATTCTCTGTATTTTTGGAATATTTTTGTTATTATCATGAAGATTAGAAGGGGTGAGGCATGAATCAACTGCTGAATGTTTGCTTCTTTTTAAGCATCATTTTTTAATTTCTCAGAACCCCAGCTGAAAGGAAAACGTTGTCAGTAAGAGAAAAGATACCCATTAAACTAAGCAAAAATCAGATAAATAAGTGCATCTGCATTTTTTTTATGCAACCAGAAAAAGCATATTAGAATTGTGAGTCTAAGACCTGCTCAGTGAAAGCAAGTACTTCTGCTGACTTTAGCAGACATAGGTCATGTCTTGGTGCAGCACAGTCTAAACAAATAGAGAAAAGCCTGCTGGCAAGGGGACATTTTGATATTCAGGGTCCAATTAATCCTTAGATGAGAACTAAAAATTAACTTATGTGTCGCATCCACTTCAGATGGATTTTTTATTCGATATAAATAATCGCACTTTTTTCCCTCTGAACCAGCTTTTCAAGGGCTCTTCTTGTAGTTGTTAGGCAGTTTTAATACACAATGAACATTCATTACAGCAACATTAATCTGGCAGACATTACACTTCAAATAATTGCTGCCTGCCTTAATTCCTGGTTTGTCCTTTTGTAAGCATTAATTACATATGTCAACAACAATCAGTTTAGAGTAAGATAATTGCAGGTATGGAAAAAAGGTTACCCTTAGCAAATATGTACTTGAAAGATAATGTCTTCATAGTATTAGGATTTTGTTTGCTTCGAGAGCTTCATGAAATTTTTGGAGGCCCCTTAGTTTAGCATATAATGAAAAAGGACAATTCTTTAGAATCCTTTTTTGTATGTGTATTTATTACATCAGCTAACAGATTTGGAATTTTGTATTTTTTCCATAACAAACAAAACTTAGATGTATTTTTTGATTTTTCAGAGAAATGTGATGTTATTTATAGATATTTATTTCACCAGGATGTTAAAAGAACTACTCAATAATATTTCCTAAAAAGAGAGGTGGCCAGCAGGGCGAGAGAGTGGATTGTCTCCCACTACTCTGCCTTCATGAGGCCTCATCTGCAGGAATGCATCCAGGCCAGAGCCCCATAGCTGTAGGAGTGTGTCCAGAGGAGGGTCATGAAAATCCTCAGAGGGCTGCAGCACCTCCTTATGTTCCTTTCCAACATAAGACATTCTATGGTTCTATGAGAAAAAGTTCCAATTGCAATAATTTTGATAAAAATTCCAGCATCAACAAAATTGCTCATGTAGTTAATTATACAAATTCTCAGCATTCTGTTTTGCTGTAAATCCTATATATTTCACAGGGTCTGCAGGCATGCCCTGGGTCATAACTTTGATGCACTTTTTTGGATCCTTCTTGTTTTCAGCTGCTTTATTTACGAATTCATATTAAGTGTGCTTTCACCATCCAGAACACACTCGTATAAACATTGTTAAAAATTTGATTTGGAGGTGAATAAGCAATCTCTCCAGTTATTTTGGCAGAGCATTTCACAGTGAGGGTGATGGAAGAACAGGATGCCCAGAGTTGGGAACAGGCTGCACAGAGAGTTGGTGGAGTCTCCTTCTCTGGAGACGTTCCAGACCTGCCTGGACGCCTACCTGTGCAACCTGGGCTAGGGAGCTGCTTTGGCAGGGGGTTGGACTCCATGATCTCTGGAGGTCCCTTGCAACCCCTGCAATTCTCTGATTATCTCTAAAAGTAGAAAACTTCTCCTAATATTTAATAACTTTGCAAATTAATGATGTTTTGTGCTATTCCCAGTGGGCTGTAATGATTTTTTTTTGTACAGGAAGACAGCTTTCATGTCACCTCTTCATCTCTCTCATAGTGGACATTTCTAATATTCTCATTTTTAATTCAGAGGTCATATTTTATAAGTATAAATTACATATGTGAATATAATTTAATATTCCTTTAATTTGAGTTAGTCTCTCTTTTATTTGTCCTTTAGCATAGTAGTACACTTTCCCAGCTGAGGCTTCACCAGCATCCAGCAGAATTACATAGCACCTCTGAGTTTCTCATAAAGTGTTTTCCTTTAAGCTAGTCGGTGAATTGATTTCTCTTGAAACAATGCTATGCTATTGTTTGCTATTCTTTGACCAGTATGCAGTTTGTGGACCAGTATATTTCCTAGGTCATTTTGTGCTAATTTACACTAAAGTTATAAATATTCACATGTAGAAATATATTTGATGTTTTTAAACAAAGGGATATTATAAGCCAAGTGCTCTTCTACATTTGTTTCTTTTCAAGTTACTGTTACCAACTGTTATCATCTTGAATGCTACTAGCTTCCCCTTTCTTTGCTAAACATTGCTGATCAGTTAAGTTTGCCTAACTATTTGGAATATATATATAAAAAACAAACAAACAAACAAAAAAACCACCAACAAATGTTTTCCAAACATTTCCCAAATATACTTTTCCTCCCAATATTTCATCCTCTGCTCCAGATCTCTCCTGAACTGATCTTCTGCTCTTGCTCTGATGCACTACTTGAACTCTCACCAAGCAACAAAAGATATATAACTAATGCCAAAGACTGCCAGAAATGTCATTAACCCTATTTACAAACTTCTAACAAAATAGATAATGATTTTTTAAAGCATATGTGGTTGTAGTTATGAGCATCTATCACACTGTATTTGAATACATTGAATTCAATCTAGAACTCCAAAGATAAAACTTATTTTTCATCCATATCATATTCAGAGTAATAACTGCTGAGATTATGAGATATTTCTTTCAGCATCTGGTTGAAAATTATACTTCACTAGTACAGGTTTTATTTTTTATTATTTAGAGCATACAGAGGTTTATTTATTTATTTATTTAGGCACTGTTATACTCAAATATTAACTACACATAGAGGAACGTGAATAACTTGTTGGTTTATGTGTCTCCACTCTGTCAGTTCTATAGTTGAAGTAGCTGAAAAAGGCTGTTAGAACAATTTCTCATATGATAGCTTAAATTGAAATGTCTCAATCTGACAAAGCACTGAAGAACAGAATATTGATTAAGCTAAAATGGACAGCAGTCTTCTTATATGGGTAATGAATTTCTGCTTAAACGATATAAATATATCGAATCTCATTATTCAAATCTTTACAGATTCAAAATTGTGAAAGGATTCTTAAAAAAGAGAAGAATTACTTTTTATCTACTCACATAATCTACTGATGCAGTGTATTAATAAAACATCTAGCACAGTCAGAAAAGGTTAATAATTAGTTGTTGGCACTTAACTGCTAATGACACCTGCAGAGAATATATTCTTAACTTATATTTTATTCAGGTACTAATGCTTAGAGTTAGAAGAATAATCAGCATACCAGGACATGATGATTCATGCTGTTATTGATTTTGTTGCAACCAGCTTTATGTTTCCATGCCAAAATTGTCATATTGATTATTTATGGCTACTGCAATGCAACACTTATACCAGATTTCTGTCTAGATGGTAACAAATTTTATAAAATATTTAGTAAGAATCTTCATGACCCAGGGAATGTCTTGAAGTGTAGTTTTACTTGTTTATTTTCAGTTCAAAGTCTTTCAGCAACTAAAATTACACAGTAATTTCCTGATTTGGAGATACTGAATATATTTTTGTTGAGGCTGTTCGTTTTTTTTTGTTTGGTTGGTTGGTTTTTGTTGTTTGTTTTGTTTTCCTGAATTGTATTTTGAATATACAGATTATACTATGGAATTGAAAAATTGTAATATATTCTGTAAAATAATCATAAAGGGGGTGTAAAGTCTAGGGGATGTTGGCTGTATTTCACATCAGCAGAAATTCAGCTGAAACAAAAATATGTGCATCAGAGCCCTTGAATTGAAAGATCACATTTTTTTCTAGTATAACTGAACCATCAGTTAGCTCTGGGGACTTCAGGGCCAGATAAGCTTTCATGAGGTAAATACACTTACAGATGACAATGAAAACTGTCAACCTCTAAACAGGTTGCACTTTCAAGAAAAAAGAAATGTTATTCATATAGTTTGTGAGACCACTAGAATAATCTTGCTGGAACTAGGTACTCAGGAATGTAATCACAAACTTGCTCCAGGCTTTTTGAACTACCTAGCTCAAGTTTAACGCAGACCTCAGACTAGGAGTCCATGGAGAAAAGGAGAAAGAAATAAAGGTGCATCTTGAATGATAAGTCTACTATCTTGGCTTCTGATTTAGGGTAATGTCCAACCAAGGACATTTGTCCTCAGAGCATTCCTTGGTATCATATCTACAACCATCTGTGGACTAATATTTGGAATGGTCACAACACAGAAAGGCAATGTTGCACACATTTTTAAGAAGGGTAGAAAAGTTGACCTAGGGAACTACTTGCCTAGCAGCCTCACCTCTGTGCTAGGGAAGGTCATAGTACAGATCCTGGAAGTTGTGCAAAGGCAAATGGAAGAGACAATCAGTATGGTTTCACCAAGGGAAGATCCTGGCTCCCAGCATAGTGGCCTTCTATGATGGCATATATGCATTGGTGGATAAGGGAAGAGCCCCTGATGTCATATGTCTGCACTTCAGAAGGGCCCTGGTAAAATCCCCCAGAACATCATCCTCTCTAAATTGCAAAGATATTCATTTGATGGGTGAACTGTTCAATGGATGAGGAACTGGTTGCAAGATCATATCCAAACAGTGGTGGTTAGTAGCTTAATGTCCAGATGGAGATCAGTGACAAGTGTTGTCCATCATTACTGGGACCAGTGCTCTTTAATATCTTCATCAATGACATCAGCAGTGGGATTGAGTTCACCCCCAGCAAGTTTGTGACTGACACCAAGCTGTGTGGTTCAGTCAATGCACTTGAGCGACAAGATGCTATTCAGAGATACCTATACAGGCTTGAGCACTGGCCGCGGGAGATCCTCATGAGATTCTACAAAGAGGAAGCCAAGTGCAAGACCTTGCACCTGGTTGCAGCAAACCCCCCACTACCAATACAACTTGGGGTTGAAAGGATGGAGTACAGCCCTGCCAAAAAGGACTTGGGAGTAGTGGTGGATCACTATATATAGAGCTGGATGTGAGCCTGGAAAAAATCCAGGTACAACACAGAGGAGGAAATGCAAAATGCTAAAAGGATGATATGGTCTGCTTACATCCCACTCAGAAAAAAAAGCAGTCAGGACTTGCTATGGCCTATGAACTACATCTGCTCTGAAGGTTAAACATAGATGCTGGTCATGGGACTGATCAAGGTTTCACCATGGTTAGGAAATCAATTATAGTATTTCTGAAATGTAGGAGATTGTTCTCAATTACCTTAGGAAAAATTTAAAAAGTACTATTATCAGGAGCATGGAGAGGAATGTTTTAAGACATTCCTTGTTCGTTTAAGGTAAACTGTATCCTGGTAAGGTTTGTTAAATGAATGAAAGAAGTACCAAGGTAATGTGAAATAGAAATTTAATGTAAAAGGCAAACGTCTTCAAAGCTCATATCATGTAGCTGTATGTGAGATATTACTAACACTGTTGGTAAGCACTTGTTAAAATTCAAAGTACTAGCTCAATCAATGCTTAATATCACTGTATTTATGAGCATGTATATGAATGTGGTTTGCTTTGCATATGCTTTTGGGAAGGTCTACTTCAATAAGTAACCTTACGCGCATGCAAAAACATGCATTAGAGGCATGAGTATCTACTTCTCATTGATCATTATTCATCATTTGTCATTGTCCTTTAAAAAATGTTTTAAACGTCTAGTGAAGGTGCAAACAGTTATGTACCAAAAGAATCCAGCCACACAATTAAATGACTAACAAAAAGCTAAATTACACAACAATCAAAGGCCCTCATAGATTTAAATTCTTCTTGTTATTTACTAAATACTTGGTAGGGCCAAACAGCATGTACAAAAATTGGGACATGTTTTGTAACGCTTTACTGCCAAAATTCAGAGTGTCAGATTTTTTATTTTGTATTTGTTCCAGTTTATTTGCTTTGGTTTAGTTTGACTTGGCTTGGTTTTATGTTATGAATAATTCAATCAACTTTACAATTTAAACTATAGCATTTCTAGGTCAAAAACTTTTCATCACTTCGCATTACTGAAGCTAAGTTTCAGTCGGTTTCGAAGCTGCAGAGACACATCTTTCTACAAGACTATCTCTCACTAAAGAAAAGTCCTCATGGTGAGACAAGAATGTAGAACCACAGGAGATGGTCTGAAGTCGCAGATCACACCAGTGGGATATTTGTAGACATACCACCAGCTTTGCACTGCAGGCAGGGCTAAAAGAAAGAGGAATTGTTAAGTCTTTGAAGTCTAGCTTATAGCCAAGTGGCAACATCTAAAAAGAAGCAATTCCACTGTTACTTATTTCAAATAGTTCTCTGTGAAATTAGCCTTCAACAAACTGGAGGCTAACTGAGCTGATTCTTGTTTTGGTTGCTACAGCCTACACTCTTTTTTTTTTTTTAATAGTCTATGTAAATGAGTGAACTTCCCAATTCGGCTACAGATGTTTTAAATAATGCTAAGGAGTTCCTATTTATGCATGTTTTGTTTTATAAAGCTGAAATGATCCAATCTTTCTGCTTGAAGTCAGCAGCAATAAGCTATGCTGAGAATAGACGATCTCCTTGAAATTTAATCAACAAATGTGCTTCAACCTTCACTTAGAAACCTGAGAAAACTAAATATATCTTCTGGACATTCAGGAAAAGTAATGATTACTCCTTTTGCATGTTTTCACTCCAGAATAAATACTGTATGGATGAAAAAGGAAAAGAAAATGAATTTAGGAAGTAATGGATAACTACCAATAACGGGCATTTATCATCAGCTTTGACATTTCTTGGGCAACAGATTTTTTTTTAATATTAACATCTGTCAGTGCAAAATAATGCAAGATTTCTCACATTAACTGGCTGAAAAATTGAGATTCAGGTTTAGAATTAATGTTTTAATCTAGTTTAAGTTCAAATGAAAGAGTCCCTTTTTTTTTTCTTTTTCTTTTTTTCCCTTAACACAGGTTACTTATAAATATTGCGTGCATTCTAAGGAACCATACATTACCAAACTCAGATGGTTTTACCTCACTCTTCAATGAGAGGCCATTTATACCACTGTGGTACAGACATGTTTTGATTCATAGCTGTAAGGAACCTCAAAGTTGAAGTCAGATGGACAGCTCTGTACCCACAGATTACAGGAATATCTTTTCCAGACTCAAAAGTACAGTTTGCTTGGCCTATTACAGATCCAAATCACCCCTGTACCTCTTCACTGGGCTTGTTTCAGTTTGCTTGTGCCATGCTCCAGATGCAGCTTCACAAGCACAGTGAGGGATAATAATCACTTCCATTTGTCTCTTCAAAACATCAACATAAAGCAGGACCTTACTGAGCTGGTCTAACTTTGTTGTTGCCTTCTGCAGCTTGGCATCTGATGTGCTATTTATGTCATTCTCAGACCCCTTGAGATCTTCAAAATGCAGCAATCTCAACCACATGCTGAATACACTTTTCAAAAATACAGTTCTTTCCCTTCAGAAAACTTCAGGCTCCCTCTTCATGATCTGTTCCAGAATAAAAGGAAACTTCTCTCCCACAGCATTACTGAAGATCTAAATAAGCGCTCCCCATGCTGTCTCACATACTCAAATGTGTTTTACATTTTCTGCACTTTAAAAGAAGTCTGTTTGTTGTTGCTATTGTTGTTGGTTTTGTTGTGGTTGTTTTGTTGTTGTTTTTTGTTTTGTTTTGTTTTTGTCCCAGCAAAGGTAGGAAATATAATATTTGAGATACTATTAATTATCAATTTCCTCTTGAACAGAGTATCCACAATGAACGTTATAAAATCAACAAAGTTTTCAGTCTCCTTCTTCCAGGAAAGATGCATACTTCAAGTTAGTTAAGTTCATATAGCCTTTAAAGTGAAAAGAAAACAACTTTACAAATATTATCCATCCATGTAGCTTTTATATCTAGATACATAATAAATCTGTGCTATTCTTTTGTCTTATATGATACCTGTCCAGAAGAAGAGTAAGATTTTTTTTTATAACTTTTCAATGCATTGGATGGAAAAGAAGTATGACAGCAGAAAACATCTGATAAATTAAGTTTGACATGTTTTTTATCTATATAAAATGGATGCTGAACAGCTGGTAATTGCAAATACTTTAGCAGTCATTTCTGATGTGGAATATTGCTTCTGTGCTCAACACTAATGAGATGTGAGTTGTACTTCATCAAACTGACAGTTCTTAGGATTTTTTGATGAGCACGTGATACGTTTCTCAGAACAGGGAATAATGGATATATTTACCTGTGAAGACAAGAAAAGAAACAGTTTCCTTATTCGCTAATGACCTACTTTAGCCATCCATTGAAATGCTTTGCAAACAAATATATATGTAGATATACATAAATGAGTAAAACAAACAAAGTAATCCATTCACGTTAATGTAAACCAAGAGCCTTTTTTCCCAAAGAAGAGGAAATGATTTTTAAAATGAATGAGAATATGTCGAATTTGGAAACACTTATCTTCGTTGAACAAGGAGGATTTCCTCTTGCTATGTTAGTTTTATCAAGTCTGTATTTATATTATTAAAAAATAAAGCCCTGATGCTCCATGAAAGCATCTGTTGGCTCATTAGAGATTTCAGAGTGAAGTCAGAGGGATTAATCAAACATTTAATGTTATTCACCCACATAAGCAGGATTAGGGTCTTTGGTTCCTTTGTGAAAGGAGTATAAAGAAGCTGTTACTGTTCATTCTCATGTCTAGGGAGATGATTATAAAGCCACCCACAGATGCCTTAGTAAGACACCTATATAGTTTTTACTAGATCTGAATAAGATCAGCTGGTGAGCTGCCATGTCTCAATGCTACAGTTCCTCGGTGTTTTAATTTCTATTATTTTTTATTTTGAGTCACATGGGCATGAACACACATAGAATTAATCTCTCCATACTTATTGGTATCAGAGAGCTAAGAATGAATTACTCTTTCTGGTGGTGCTCCTGCAAAAAAGTCTAGAAAATCCCAGAAAAAAACAATGAGAGAAAAGGCAAGGCTTCCATGCAAATGATAAAAACGTTCACTGTAATATCATGATCCTTACTTCAAAATACAAAAATATGATAATATATAGGAATTCACATTCTCCTAGTATTGTGTCATAGATGAAGGTCACTCTAAGAAACTGCTAAATAAACTAACTAATCAGTAATGAGGCGATGTGGTGCCAAAATCTAGTGGAATGAACTGAAGTTATCTTGAAGAATTTTCTGTTTTCCTAGACAAAGGAATTACCGTACTTCTTATCACTTTGGACTTCATAAATGTTCCTAGAAAAGTATTTATTGCAACACAATTATTAGGAGAACTAAATGGGAAAAGAAAATGACTTTAAGAGACTCATTGAAAAGAAAACTTGAGAGATGCAATAAAAATGCAGGGGATGAAAATATAGAGAAAAACTTCATGTCCACTAGATGACCATGAATTTTGGAGTAAAAGACAAGGGGTAAAATCTAGAGGCAGGAAAACTCTTTTTTTTTCCATCTTTTCTCTTATTTTTCCTCACTGGTGGGCCATCTCTTTTGCAAGTTCTGTGTACATTAATTGATCATAGATTAATGCTTCTTTGTTTCTTAATTCCTTTAGTCATAAGCTGACCCCATGTATTCTTTTCTTAATGCTTTATTCCATGTGCAGACACACATGAAGTTAGCCTGTGCCCAGGGCACACCACAATGCACTTGTGAAGTCAATCTAATTTTACTACAATTTTCCAATTATGAAAAAAAGAAAATGGTAAGTTAGAATATATCAGGATATTATGTCTAATGTAGATAAAGAATTGCTACTGATGTTCATGTTCCAAGGTACCCAACTTAATGTGTATGCATTCAAAACAATGTAAGTATACTGAAAAAGTGTCTCTGGGACTTTAGCTTAAGTAAAATCTGATCCTGTTGTCTGTATATGAAACAAGGTGATAAAAGATCAGAGACTATATATGTCAGTACTAATACTGGTAAATATAAAAATCGATTAATTTCCAAGAGATATTGGGAGAAGCATCCTGACAGTTATTTCAGCCAGAGTTTGGATTGCCTTCCCCAGAGGATTTATAGACACCTGAGTATGTTACAAAAGAGGCTGGTTGCTGGTGACAGCAGAGCTTACTGCATTCTGTCATCCAAAAAACCCTTCTGTTGTAGAATTCTTTGCTACAAGGTAGTTTGTACAGAAAAAAAAAATATAGAAACAATGCATTGTAGAATATGGAGAAAAATAATATATTTGGTATTGATGCACCTATTCTGATATGAGGCAGATACGAGTTTTTCATATAGTTGTTCCAACTGAGTCTTCTAAATTTTTTAATGCAAGTCAAGTCATTCTGTATCATCTATTCCTTTTTATTAACAATGTGTGGGAAAAATAATATATATATATATATATAAGATATATATATATATCTTACAAAAAAATTTTTTTTTACAAATAAAAAAAAAAGTCTGTACCAAAAATAATATATATATTTATATATTTTTTTCACATATGGGTTTGTTCTTTGTTTTTATTTATTCTTTCCTTAGGAACAACAATAGAGAAGTAATACATAATAGAATAGGTCTGGGAAGTCTTCCTTGTTATTTCAGATAATGACCTTACAGAAGAACCAATCTAAGAATATCCAAGATAAGGGACAGGCAGAATTTCTGGAACCTGAAAACTATTGGATGTGAAATTGTTCCTTAGTAACTATCAGTTCCATAAATGAAACCACAACAAAAAAATGAACATGCTAGCTGAGTGAATGCTCAGGCATTTCAAGCCTGTTTTAGGACTTAATGGCAATAAATGGAGAATGACTTTATGATTCTCTGAACATAAGTGCTTTAAACTTGACAGTCCACATTGCAAAAATCTGAAATCTTAATTCCTCCCAAGACAGTCTCTCCCACCTGGATTTTCTTTAGGTGATGTTTCTCTCTACCCTGCAGTCCCTCACAAAGATGTTAAGATGGAGATGCTGGGGACTTTTCTTCAACTTAGATCAGGATAATGATGAAAATGATATCTTAAAAGCACAAAACTAAATTTAGTTCCTTTGACTGAGAGGTGCAAGGAAGAGGGACATCATCTAAAATTTTATTGCATATTTAAAATATTTAACTTTAAGTCTAATTAAATTCTCCATCTCACAGAGGCTTGACTTAAATCTATCCATGGAGTCAAATTTTAGAAAGCAGAAGCTGATTGTTACAGGTAATTATTTTCCAAGTCTAATAACTCTTTAAGCTCATTTAACCCAGCCTTTTTTTTTTTTTTTAATGAAGCTATGAAAATTTTGCATTTTTCTTCTATAAACATAGAAGAGACAGTAAAATTTATAAATGCAATTTTAATTACTATTTGAAAGCTCTATTTCAGGAAGGGATAAGATGCATAAATGATTTATTTTGCTTCTCAGGTGAATGTAGCTATAGAATAGTTCAATTTCTTAACACAGATTTGAGGACCTCACCAGGTTATAGAAAACATTGGCCATAGATTGAAAGGTGAAATATATGTTTTAATTAACTCCAATAACCTGCTGCAGCAGTGTCTAAAATATAATATTTTCTAAATCTGTATTTTTTAAAACAAAATCACAAATCAAATCTCCAAAGTTTTGTGGGGTTTTTTTCATGAATATGGTTTGAATGTTTTAATTTGTCATTGTGTAGGAGTTTCTAGGTTCATAGGCTCATAGGTTCATGCTTGTTTTGCTTGCAGTTCAGTGACAAATGGTAATAATGAACTCCAGACACAGAATCTATTCAGAATGGAAACCAAGTATTCTCGTAATTTGAAGATGTTTGTGGTGCAAATTTTAAGAAAAGCACAATGTATTGTGAGATATATCGCAAAATTTTGTGGCAAGGTTTGGGAACACTCATTGTGGGAGGGTGGCAGATTTCAGGATGAGATACTTCTTCAACATTGGTTTGCAGTTATCTCTTTGGCTTCATCACATTAACTTTGGAACTGTGATTTTGGAAAACACTTTGTGGTTGTATGAGCAAAAAAATAAATACTTGTTTTAGTATGACTTACATTTAGTGTCCTGTTAAGCAAGGCAGTAAAAAAAAAAACCTAATAAAGCAGAAATATTTTCAAAAAGTATATTGCAAACTACAATGACAGAATGAACAAATAGGCATCTCTTAAAAGTAAGGCTGGAAGGTCTTGTAAAAAATTTAATATTCTTATGGGATTCAAAAGAAACTTAAGTAAATGTTAGGTATCTAGAAATTATTTATTTTGATTCCTTACATTCAAAATGTTTCATAATTAACAGTATGTGGATTTCTCCTGCAGAGTTGTTCTCTTTTTTAAAACTGTTTCATTAAGAAGAGAGAAAACAGATTCAGACTTAACTAATGCAGTTTGATATTACATTCAGTGCAATTCCTCCATCCAGTCCCACTTTGTGAATTTTGAAGTTTAATCTCTGAAAACTTTAAACCTACACTGCACTGGTAACTATTAGAAATTTGAAATATTTAATGATGTATTCATAATGTCTGTGTGGTCCCACCCCTGCATAGTGAGTGTTATGTTATTCATATTTTGTCTGGTCAGTTTATTACTCAACATTTTGCCCTATAGGCAAATAGTATATTTAATGCACATGCTACATAGTGGACCTCAGAAAAATATTAGTCACTCTATCTCTTCCTATATTTCTTACATTTTTCAACACAAGTATTTCAAGAGTGGGTCATTCCTGTAGTCTGCAATTTGGGACATCCTGTTAGGAAGACATATGTATGGTATCAAATTTTGGAAGTGTAGAAACAAAAGATGCTTTCCAGAACTGTTAAAAAGAATTTGATATGTTTATTTTGTACAGCCACTAGCTTTTTCATCTGTTACGTTAGTCAGTGATACTGAAGATGGTATTCTGTATTACACCGAAACGTTTTAAATCAGCCCCTAAATGATCAGTAAGTATGCATGACTAAGCAGATAAAAAAAATATATATATATTCTATCATATCCATGATATCTATGATTAACACTCATGTGCTTGGGTTATTTTTATGGTGCTTGCGTTATTTTTATGATCAAATAGCCATTTCACAGATATATTCTCTTAAAATACTAAGGCAATAACTTTCTCTACATTCTAGTTTATTTGCACTTTGAAATAAGTATCCCCAAATAAAGTTTAAATTCAGTCTTTTATTTATTTTGTCCTCTGTGTGTTATATTTTCCTCATCTTTATGTCATAGCCAATTATTTAAAAATGAAAGTTCACTATGTCATTTTGCCTGAGTCCATTAACTTGACTGCAATCCTGCCTGTTTTATCTGCAGAAATGTAGATCCTCCTCAGGGGCTCCAACCAGATGGGCTATTGCTAGTACAGTGAACTGCCAGCCAAGAGAGCAGATTTCTGACAGACATTAATAGGAGTTAGAAAACAATTCTTAAGATACAAAAATTAAACAAGTATTTTTAGCAGCACTGCTTTCCCTGCTTTTTGCTTTGGGTTCCATTCATCATTTTTCTTGTGAAGTTCAGGAATATACTATAAGTATGAACTTTATATTTTAAATGCTCTCTACTTAAAATATAGGTATTTCTCTTTCCAAACTTTTTTTTTTAACCTTTAGAAAAATATGAAAGTTATGAAACGTTATTTGCTGTTCTAGTTATACTGTTGTCCTTGCTGTTGTGTTTATACTGTTCTTCTCAACACCCTCTTTTATGCCTCATTTGTGAGGCCAGGTAGCCTGATTTTGAGTGCAAGACCACCATTACTGCTCTAATATAATCAATTGTTTTTCCAAGTTCCTCCTGAAATGAAATAAACATTATATAGTGTTTCAGACAAAACTTTCTGTAATGACAAATAAACCTTTAGTTAGACTTCTGGAGGATGGAAGTGATATCTTACAGCTTTTAGAATTTTGCTCTTTTAACTGAAAAAAGCAGTTCTTATGCTAATGCTTTTCATTTTACATTAGAGAGGTTTGTGAAGGAATTCTCCTGTTCTTAAGTAGCTTAAATTTGTTTTCTCCCTGCCTGCATGGAATTATTTTCTTCACTATGCATAACTATGTTGTACTGATAAGAAAGATCGATGCTGAATATCAAGGTAATGTGAGTGCAAAATTACTATCAGACTTGATATGCTTGTGCTAAGTTACAGAATACCAACTGTAACAGGTTACATGGAAACAGTAAAGTTTACTGAGAATGAGGTGAATTACAGCAGCACTTGCCTTGAAGCTCTGTCATCGTGAGTCATTACAGCTTCATACAGTAGGCCAGGACAATACTAACATAGTTTAATAGGTAGGCAGCGCTGTTGGCACGGAATACCAAATAACATTTTGAAAATAGACATGTAAGCACTGTTTTGTAGAGGGAAGGTGATCCCTGTAGTAGTAGAGGCTGTCATGAAGATTTTGAGAAGTATACTAAAAATATGAGAGAAATGTTTACGGCCAAAATGAGGCCAGAAGTCAAATAGAAATGAGGTAAGATAGCAAACAAAAATTATTACAAATTCACTTGTACTTAAAAAAAAAAAAGATAAACACAGTGGTTTGACTGAAGAGGTAATATTAAATTTGCTATACTTGATCAAATCACCTACCAGAAAGAATTGATATATAGGGTTAACTGAACTTTTAAAATGAATTTATCTTTGTATTTTATTTCTGTGAAGATTGCCACAAATAACTGACATGAAAATCAGAGCTAAGAGACTGGACAAGGAGACTCACCTGTGTTAAATCCTGGATCAATTTCTAATACAGGTGAAGTTAGAATTCTTTTGCTGAATTCAGCAGCAGCTGAGAAATATAATAGGCAAAGAATTAAATCCAGATATATTCTTCAATAAGTCATCTTCACACAAGTTTACCTTTGCCAAAGGTTAAGAAAGAAAAGACTGAAGTTTAAGAACTCTGAAGAACGTGGATGTAGTCCTTGTTACTAGAAAACTTTTCTGAACCAACAGGGATGGTGCCTATAAATATATTGCGTCTGGTCTTCTGCCAGAGTTTGAAAGGGTCTAGGAAAAGAAGTAGAGAATAAAAGAGAGAAAAGAAGGGTGGAAACTTTAGAAGAACTTACACCTCTGTTCCTTTGCTAAAAAAAAAAGCGGGGGGGGGGGGGGGGGGGAAGTGTCACATCTGAAAGCATATCTGAAGTAGGAATATAAGTTAAAAAAAAACACATTTGGACTTCAGGACATACAAGGAAGGGTGAGCCAGGACGTAACAAGTGAGCTGACAAAGTAGCTGACTTTAGGAAGAGAATGAGTACACAGGAAGTGAATAGATGAAAAGTAATGAAATCGAGAGAGAAATTTCTACAAGAGCAGAAAAATCTGAGGTTTTTACATTAGGGCTGTCTGCTAGTTGCTGTGTGGTACTGTTTTCATTTTTGTATATGAACATTTCCATATCAAATAGTAAATATTTAAGTAATAATTACAGCTCATGAAGTTCTAAAATGTAAAAAACAAGATGACTGACAGAGGCAGATGGAGGCAACAATTAAACACGCAAATTTACTACTGCAAATAGTAGAAAGAAATGGCATAAAATCACAAAAACCTTAAAATATTTCTACAACAGGTTAGAAAATTGTAAATAAAATATAGCACACTACTGTTGAAACTGATGGATGTTTCAATCTGACGGTGTCCAAGTGGATAGACATCAAAGATCTCATTAACAGTAGGCAGTGTATATAGCTCAAATCCTTTTAACACCTCTCTAGTAAGTTATTTGAAATTGGAGTCACTGTATTTTCCGAATACACTTTGGCAATCTTAGCTTATATGTCTGAGCAAGCAAATTATCACTGGAATTTGACAAAATGAAATAAAGTTGAAATAAATGCTGCAATCTAAACCTTTATTCAGACAGATGAAGACAAGAGGAAAACATATATTTCAGGTCATATATTTTAGTTGTTGAACTAGTACAGCCATTTTGGAGTACATCTTATCTTGACTCTAGATAAATCAAGAGAGGTTCTTGATTTATCTAGAAGAAATTAATGAAGAAAGATTCAGCTACATCATCTCCTGAAAGCAATCTGCTTTTCCACTCTCAGATTAGTGCTAATAATGGAGAGAAAAAAAAAACAACACAAAAAAAACCAGAGCAACCAAAAAAATCACTGCCATCTTGTCACAGGACTTAGAATGCCAGTTCTGCACAGTCTGAACCCTGAGCCGGCTGAAACCGCCTTTGTGTTCACAAAGCTGTATTGCCAGAACCAATCCTTCTTTCGTTTTTTGAGCACAAATTCTTTTTAATTAATCAGATAAATGTGCTACACTCCGAATTAACTAGAGATACCACCAAACCAATTCCATGCCCAATATTTTCTGAGTGAGAAAGCACCCAGTGATGCCCCAAGGAACAGTAATATGCTCAGAAAGCAGCTGAAGCACACAGGTTGTATATACCAGATGGTAACAAGCATGTGTTTTATGCAGAGCTGAATGACATTTACTTTAAAAGTGTTACTTTTCCTCAATATCTTTTCTTCTTGTTTTCACTATGCTGTCAAACCTCATTGAAAAGCCAGGGAGCACTTGGCCCAGACAGGAGGATTGGGAAGGAACAGTTTTTGGCAGTAGTTGCTTGTTTCTCTTGAAGGTGGAAATTAACAGACTCCGGAGGTCTTTCTCCAAAAGACAGTTCGAAAATTGTTACTTCTTGTTTTTCATTAATAAGAATCAGTTGAAAATAAGAAAGCTGTTTGGTAAGTTGCAGAGAAAAAAAAAAGTCTGTGCACATAATTGCTTTATTTGTTACATATTAGAAATACTCAAAGTGAGGTACACTAGCTCATGCCCCTGTATAAGATTTCCCACTACATAGAATAAAAATGCTATTAGTTTCCAAAATCATCACTGTATTTAAGAGACTCATCAGAGGCTGAGGGCAAAGGACAACCAAAAATCCTTACAAAACCGATGCTGTTCACAAGAATCAGGTTCACCTGCAGTGTCAGGAGCAAATGAGCTCTTTAGCAATCATGTCATACCTGTACTTAAAGCACTCTGGGTTTAAAGCAGATATGCTAGTGTGAATACAGCCTCTCCTGCTTAATTTTGATGTGCAATCTGCTTTGAATATGTATTCAAGGTTTTTTTTACATCTGATTTTTCAGGAAGATTTCTGTTTAAGGATGGAAACTGATGAATGTCAGAAAAACTTCAGGACAACTCTAGTGAGCAGAGCATGATCGTATAAATTCTTGACCTTCAAAGCTGTCATCCTGTGGTACATTTTCATTGTTACATGATTGTTTCTTGCCAACATTTCACAAAAACATTTCTGTCTGAAACTGCTCCCCGGTGTGGAGATATATCAAGCCCCATTAAATAGGAAGCCAGCTGTACTGTTTATAGGTATATTAGATTTATCTTATTATTGTAAGTAGCATTTTTTTATGGTAGGTGGGAGGACATGGTATTTCACACCACCAGTATTAATGAGAGTTGTCATTGTGAGGGACTTTTAACCAGTTGTATAGAGCTTTTTTCTTCAAGCTTCAGATCTGTCATTCATGTTATGTCATACACCTTAGGTTTCACTAACAAAAAAAGCCTTCCTTACTGCAACATTTCCTCTCCTCTCTCTGGAGATCCTCTGCTCTCCTGCTCTCTCCCCAGTCTTTGATCTATACCAGAGCCAGGACTGACTTGAGTGGGACAGAGATACCAAGGTATGGGAGCTGCCACACATCTGAACCATTCTCTCTGAGGATCACAGGCTTTTCCAAACAGGCAAGAAAAGACCAGACAGAACCTAAGTTTTTCCAATTTTTCCTTGGAAGAAAGTTTTACTTTTCAGACAAAACTTTCAGTAAAAACACTCTGTAGGAACCCAAAAGTTTTATGTATCTTCAGGGTCTAACTTCTTTCTCCAGTGCAAATTGACCTTAAGCTCATTCATAATTAAACAAAACACCTGAGCCTGTCCCAGATTAATCTGATAAACAATTAGAACTAGCCAAGTCAGTAATCACTTTATTACAATGTGATACTGCTGTTTTTCCCTTTCCTAGAGACAGGTAAATGTTATGAGAATTTGGGCTGAAAAAAAGTATTATTTTCCCTGTGAAGGTGCAAAGATAATAAATAAAATAGATTTCCACTACTAAAAAGCTGATAATGTTGATTACATTCTTGCAGAACCAGAGTGTGAGAAAATGATGCTACAGTTTAAGTGCCAAGGACTGTGCCAAGTGGTGAATGTTTTCTTCCTCTAAGCTAAAGTCCATCCATTAATCTTGTTGCTTGACTTGTTTGCCAGTCTCATCTAGAAGCAATTTTTTTTGTGTGTGGTGGTGGTGGACATTTTTTCACTGATAATTGAATTGTAGCAAGAATGTTCTGTTTATAGTTCTTATGCAAATTTAATTTAGTCAGCACTTCCTATTTTTTGTTGGTCTAAACAAAAAATGAGTGACTGAAGTTCTAACCTACTATATTAGTAGGTCAAACAGGAGAATATCATCTTTGCCATTTTCCACAAAACCTTTTTTCTTCTTTCTTCTTTCTTTACATATATATTTTTAGGTCTCAGGTTGTTTAACCTTGCTTAAATCATGACAACACTTGGGGTTAATTTAACTGAGCTGCATATTCCTATCAATTAGTAAATAAGACAGTCAATTAACCAAATTAGATCTTACTGGAAATTGGCTGCTGCCATCTGGAAATCTGCTATTAGACTTCATAGTTGGCATAACCTTTGGAGTTGGAGCTAGCAGGAGTTTTTATTTCTCTAAGAAATGCTAAACTTAGGTGAATTATTTGCAAAGCATTTTTAATATTCCTGCAGTTGCTGAGTAACTCAGGTGGGATATAAGATATTTTTAATAATAGTGCAGTTGAGTAGGTATTAAGTTTCTTATTGTAAAATCTGAATTGCATGCCTATATATTGTAATCTTTTACTCTGGTTTTCCTTTTTTCTCTATTTGCGGTCTTCTACTGCCTTGTAGAATCAATCATACTAAATTTAGCCTTCGTCTGTCAGTCTCTAAATTGCTTAACTCCATTTTAAATCACTAGGTTTGTTTTTCCTTTAAAAATCCTAGTGAAAACAAGGGCATGCTTGTACTGATTTGTGAAGTTTTGAGGAGCTGTTCCAGTGGTATCCAAGTTATTCTCTTTCTGGACAGCACAGAAGTGTGCTACCAGGACCCAAACTAGATTTCTGTCATCCTATGAAAATAATAGGGTGATGCAGTCGTGGGAGTAATTTGTTCAGTGTTAGCCTTAGGTTTGCTGCACTGTGATAATGAAGTGTCTGAATGAATTTCCCATTATCTTCATTTGCTGGAAGCTGTTGTGCAATGCTGACCTCATACGGAATGAAATACCTGCAACCTGTATGAGTTTGGAGAAGTGGTAGTTTGCCCAAGTTGGTTGCTTGGAAAGGTTTTGGAACCTCTATCATTGGAGATATAAAAAAGGATGTGGTCTTGGGCAGCTGTCTCTAGGTGGCCCCTTTTGAGCCCACAGGCCCTTGAAAGGGTTGGAACCCATGGTTTCCAGGGGTCTCTTCCAGCATCAACCATTCTGTAATTGTGACTGGAGAATACATACTTTTGTCCTCTAGCTTCTTATTGCTTTGCCTCATAGCATCTTCCTTTTCCTAACACAGGGCCACATTCTCCAAGATGATCAGGTAATTGACCCTAGCAAAAAAAGAAAGTTGCCAAACTCCCATGTTGTTTACCTAAGCCCTGGTCTTTTGCCTAGCTCTGAGAAGCCCCTGGGATAAAATGATTTGCTTCAAGTGATAAACAGTTTTTTTTTTTCCTCTGTCAAGAAACGTGCTACATGATGCATGACTAATATGCAGTAAAGCTGTCGTTGTACTATACCCATATGTATTAACAGACTGGCTGTGGTGCCCATATGCCACAGAACTGGTCATATGGCTAGGAAATTTCCTCAACTGGGGAAGAACTTTGATATTTCAAACCCAGGGAAGCGCCTGAGCTATACAAGAAGACATTTCTTTATTTATTTATGTATTTATTTAACATTGCTCAGATAGAATCAATTTGGGAAAAGAAGGAATTTGGATAAAAAAGGCACTACTATGACATGCATAAAGCTTCATATGCATGCATGTGCTTCATGCATGGGTGACATTAAAGCACTGAAAAGCTTTACTGTTCCTAAGCATCTACGTGTTCAATTAATTTTTTTTTGTGCGTGTGTGTCTTTCCAGTGGTATCCTGTGTATGGCTTTTTTTTCTGAAATGAACTTTAAACTTTGTGCTATTTTCACTTTCATTAAATAATTACCACAAATAGGCGTTGCTTAGCAAAAGATCTGCAGTGTTTAGTACTTAGAAGAGTTGCATGATCCAATCATAGGGAGTGAAATATCAGTTCTGTACACTTCAGTGTACTGGAGAAGACTTGACTGAGCAAAATGAGGATTGAGGTCCAGAGTATAAAATATTGTAAAATACCTTCCTTAACCGGTTATTGACCATTTGGCAGCTGCTAACAAGAGGCAGAATTTATGCTATAGTTTCTAGGAATTTATCAACTACCAGAGTTGTTTCCTTGAAGAAGATTATATGATGATGACCAAATTGATAAGCTCCATTATGGGAAAATTTTATGCTCTTCAAAGGGTCATCAGATGGTTGGATGAGCATGGAGAGAATTTCTGCTGCAAGACTTTCCTTGTGATCTCCTCTAGAAGAAAGTGAGGGGATGTTGGAATGGCTCTGACAGTTAAGTATCTCTCTTTCCCTTCACTTCCACCAGGTTGTGATTATGTTGCAAGAGAGACTAGAGTCTGGACGGCATAAACAAGTACTGAGGTGTCTTAACTGCGTTTCTTTTTGGTGAAGTAAGAGTCTGTTTTCTGCTAAGTTTTACAGGCCAGACTTCTCTTAGTCTTGTTTAGTTGAGGGGCTGAGTATTTAGGAAGCCTTGAAGAATGAGATAATGTGGAAAAAAATTGGATATGGCAGTGGAAGGGTTGGTTTACAGGGAGGTAGAGATCCACTGCAGTGCATACGTTAGGTGACAGGAAAGCATAACTGTTGATTAGCTGCTGCATTCTATCAGGTCCACATTTGAGACTCCTGTTTGTTTGACAGTTGCTGCCCTCACATTGCCATCCATTAGGAGGCAATGAGGTGTTGTGGTTATTACATATTGTATTGTTTCCAAACTTCTGATATTACTTAGTAAATTGCTTTTTCACAATATAATTTTACATTGAAAATGAGATTTTATTTCTTGATATTTAATGACAAAATTTTTGTATATTAACTTTCTTCAGAGTTGCTGTTAGGAAATAATTTTTATCGTGATAAGTAGCAGAGAAGAGGTTTTTCAGTTTATTATGCTACTGAAAATAATAATTGGAAATATCAATAATTTAATACCGTGTTCTCGCAAGTATATCCTGTACACACACATAAAAGCTAAGTATTAATCTTACATTCTTACACACTCTATACTGGACAAAAATGTTAGCTGATCTCTTCTAAAAAGACTTACTTAAATACTTAACTTGCACTATATTAAAAGTAGTGTGAAAGTACACTTGCAATTATAATGAAATACAACCCTTATCAGGAATGTGTATCAAAAGCTTATAAATTCTTAATGCCGTTATCTCTGCCCAGAGATTCTCATTTCTCTTGGTCTCAGACTGTATCATTTGTTTGCTTATAATTGTTGCAGTATTTCTGCTGCTTTGGAATTTTGCCTAATTACTTGATTTGATAGATCTGTGGAACTGAATACATTTGTATATCTACCTTTATGCCTAGGAGCATGAGAAAGAATTAAATAGATAAGCTGTCTCTTCAGCTCCACTGATTCCTTGCATCCACTGGTGATCAGACATCAGGAATGTTAAATTACCTGACAGTCATCATATCCTAAAGACTGAATAAATTAATAGGATCTATTAAATATTACGCTTGAATTCAAGTCATATGAGCTTCCTTTGACCTTGTATTTGTTGCAAGATTTATCTAATATTGATTATTAATGCATTTATTTTAAAATGCATGCATAATAATATTTCATAGCTTGGATTGAATAAAATCTTACTATACACTCAGCGCAAGTAATTTGTTTACTCCAAATCTGAACTGCTGCTTGTAATAGGAATTAGGCTTCTTAGGTATATCTGTTCTGTTCAGCATACTTGAAGTTATATTAGGGTATTCTTCAAGGAAAAAATACAAGATGCAGAAAAGATTTTTGAACTGTCATAGCATGCAAAGCCTATGATTATTTCTTTGTTTTGAAAGCATTCAGGGCATGTTAGTGTAATGGGAAGAAATTTGTTTTATTGTCTTCCTCTTTTCCATCCATCATCATGTTGTAGTTACTTTGTTGAAAACAGTTTAATGTGAGAATAATGCAATAGATTTTTTGTTATTGTTTCTTGTCAACACTGGGGAAAATTGAACCAATGTGAAGGACTAGAGATAGGATGAGTTAGAATTTGGAAAATGGGCTTTTTGACTTTATTGACAAGAAAATCTTACTGCTTCAATATATGTTCTTGACTCTTCTTTTTCTATAGATCTGCAGCTTTCTTCCTTGGGTCAAGAAAGAGCTTAAAAACAATCTTGTATCTGAATGTAGCCATCTCAAATTTTATGATGAGAAGAATTTATAGGAGGCCCTTAGAAATTCTCTTCTCATTAGGCAGTTAAGTAGTTATTCATTGGCTCTTTTTTTATAGAATCATAGAGGTTGGAAGGGACCTCAAGAGGTCATCGAGTCCAACCCCCATTTTTTCATCCTTCAGGTTTAACTTCTGAAAAATCAGATGTGCAAAATAGTGTCAGTGTTGGTTGCATCTTTCTTGGGAAAGATCTGAAAATCTTCTATGGATGTGACTAGAAAACAAAGCCAGTTTTATAAGTACTTTTACTCATAGATCTATAGAAGACTGACTTATAGTGGGCAAAAAATATTGTGAGGAAATACTATTTACTATTTAATATGTTCTTGTGGCCCTTCTATTCTAGCAAATGTAGTTAAGCTACTTAGCTTATCTATATTTCATGGTATTTCAGAATAGTGCATTTACTGCATAAAATTTTTCTTAATATTAATTGAAGTAGAATAAAATGTGTTGATAGTAGATAGGAAAAAAATCTTAATACCGTTTTAGTTACTAAAGAGGACAAATATAATTTTTTAAAAGCTATATAATTTCACTTAATAGTCCTTAAAGATTACTCTAACTTTTTTTGCAGAAATATGAATTGCAAATTCCTGCTTTGGAAAAACTGAATCTTCAAAAGCTGAGTGACATTTTAAATATAAGGTGAAAAAAAAATCTGTTGTTTAAAAAGGAATACTCATTATCTTCCACTTTCCTAAAAGCCTTGCATGCAATAGATCTACTATCTCAGTATAGCTTTTGCTGTGAGGTTTCATCTGATTGAAGTTGCATGGAGTGAAACATGTATGTTCAGATAAGTAATCCTTTTGCCATATTTTTATCTGTGTGATATAGAACAAGTTTTGTTTTCTCTGTGTTTTGTAATTTGTTTGTCATAAACTTCATGAATCATCAAGGGAGACTATAACAGCTAACAGAAACAGGTACTGAACCACTGATTTAAAAGGATTTGAGCTTGCCTTCATCCATCATAGATTTGGTTGCCTTCCAGAATGTTCTTTTCTGTTGGAAATGGCACTTGCAGACTGCTCCACTTGTAATATTGCTAGAGTTAATGATGATATTATGCAGTGAAATGAGTGAAATGTAACTGTCCAGATTCTGCCAGTTGGATTTCTCATTAGGCATCCATGTTTTTGCTCATATTTCAGTGTTGCTATTTGTAACATGTGCAGGTCTTTGGCAATTAATTCCAATGCAAAAAGAAAAAACAAAAACAAACAAAAAACCCACAAAACCAAACAAAAACAGAAAAGAAAAAAAAAAACAGCTTAATGTTTTGATGGTCTTACTCTTACTCAACCTTCATTGCCATGTTGGTATCTATGTAGTTTACTGCAGCACTTTTATAGCCAGTGGTTCTTAGAATATTACTCTCTCATTGTTGCATCAGACGTTAAATTGTCTCTGCTTTTGAGATCCATCACCACATCCTTCCTCCCTGTTTGTTTCTCACATGGTGTTAAACGCTTCACTCCTGTTCCCAGACAGCTTTTGATGTTGGTATCTTCCCCACCTCCCACTATCTTTTAAGCAAACTCCTTTTGTTCTTGTGCTATCCATCATGCTAGGGAAGAGAAATTTGTAAATTCCTATTGGGTTTCTTCATTATCCCCCTCAAATCCTCCATAGTTCCCCTTTGCTCTAATGCCTGCAGGGACCTTGCCAACAGCCTAGTGATGTGTTATGACTACTGACAATATGGTATCACGGCTTCCGTGTGCTCCCTGTCTGCATCCATCTGTTCTCTCTCCTCCTGTGCTCAAGATGTGCTTATACACTTGTCACTGTAGCAGGAGTTACTGAAGTAACTTCAGATTAGCTAGTAACAACACAGACAGCCAGGAGCTCAGGAGAGCCTGGCCTGGTCTTGGGATGTGTCCCAGTGCAAGCTCCTGGTCCTCAGGACTAAGCGTTGTTTGTCACCTGTCCTTTCTAGATACATATGCAGGGTTCCTGCATCACAGTTGGGGTTGATATGCTGAGACTTTCCCTTCTGCAGATAACTCTCATTCAGATTTTAAAATCAAACTTGCCTGAGACAATTGTTTAAGCGTTAGTGAGTGGTAGAGTAAGCACAAAGGAATATATTTGCTTTACATCCCTAAATTGTTACTGAGTTTCTGAAAAAATACAGGAAAGCAAAATGAAAAGGAAATGCAATTTTAATATGATAAATGGAAATCTAAAGTTTTCAAGTCCTAGCTAGCAATATTGACTAAAGAATACAAAGAAAAAATTCCAGTTATTGATGCTAACACATAATAGCCCAGTAAATAAAGATAATCTCACAAATCATCAGCATTTCAGTTATAACCAAGTTATTGATGTCTTAAAATGTTATGCATGAATGCAGATAAAAAAACTAATAAGTGGTGCAAAGATCAAGTAGAAGATCATCAAAAGTGCTTTAGAACCTACAGTAGTGGGCAGCAGGTCTCAGTTGTGATCTGGGCATGATCAAGCCTCCTTTGAGAGCTTCTACTGCAATCTTGGCTGTCATATAGTGCTTTAAGAATATATAGTTAATTACTGGAATTTATACATTTAGATATCTGTATTTATGCATAGGAGTTTTGGTTTGGGATGGTTGGATTCAAAGCTTTCTGTGGGTTTAGCTGGATTACATTTTGTTCAAAAGTGTTTGGATTTATTGTGAAATGTTTATTTGTGGACAGTTCCAAGAAAAAATATAGACTGAGTGGAGAACAGACTGAGAGTAGCCATGTGGAGAAATACTTTGAGTATTGGTTGATGATAAACTCAACGTGAGTCAGCAATGTGTGTTTGCATCCCAGAAAGCCAACTATATCCAAATCTGCTTCAAAAGATCAAAAGATCAAGGAAGTGATTCTCCTCCTCCGCTGCACTTTCATGTGGCCCCATATGGAGTACTGCTCTCAGCCCTGGGGCCTCAGCACAAAACAGACATGGACCTGAGTGAGTCCAGAGGAGGGCCATGAGGCTTGGAGTTGGAGCTGATCAGCCTGAAGAAGAGAAGGTTCTGGGAAAACCTCATAATGGCCTTTCAGTACCAAAAGAGGGCTGAGGTGCCTTTATCAGACACTATGTCAACTGCTAGCTTACAAATTTGAACTGATGGTTTCTTTAACACTTTCAGCATGACTATGAAAAAGATGAAGGATCTACTCACATTAGTTATTTCCACAGAAGTGCTTGTTTCACTCGTTGGAATCTGCACTGTTACTGATGGAAATGAAATTAATTTTCATAAAGCCTTGTCTTAAATACTAACAAGCAAAGGCTTTTATGTTTCTCTCATGCTAAGTTGTTGTGCAAAGGAAAGTTTTACTTCCTCTACCAATTCTTACAATTATTCTTCCTGCCTACATCATACGTTATTCAATACAATTCTTAAAATAGAATTTTGAACAAAAAGAAGAGGGGGTTTCACTTCCATGCTAATGATACATAATTTACTGAAAGTTTTGTACTAGCCTCATGTCAGGCTGATTCCTAAATTTTTAGAAGTACAAAATCTAACATCAATACAGGCTGAAGCTTGTGGTAAACAGAAAAGTATGATAACTAAAGTGTTATGTCATGACATATTTTATTGTAAAATATTTTTATTCCTCCAAATTCAGGAAAATATAGTTTTCAACATCCTACTCATCTGGTTTATCATAATTTAGATCTCTTCAGGTAGCTTTTATGTTGATACAGGTCAAAACCTGTAAGATTTTTCACATTAAGCTTTGAGATGGACATGTATGAAATGCACTTCTCAGTCACAAAGTTGTGTGATGTTACTGCAGAGGGTGTGAAACAGGATTTGCTGACAGACCCCCTCCCATTTTTCCATTGATTCAAGGAAAAAGAGAGTTTTTTCTGATGTCCTGTTGCATTTCTGATGTGACTCCATGTGAATGATGCAGGTCCTGGTGGATGACAGTCTGGCCATGAGCCAGCAGTGTGCTCTGCTGGCCAAGAAGGCCAATGGTATACTGGGTTGCACGAAAAAGAGCGTGGCCAGCAGGTCAAGGGAGGTGATTCTCCTCTTCTACTCTTCCCTGGTGAGGCCTCACATGGAGTACTGTGCCCAGTTCTGGGCTCCCCAGTACAAAAAAAGGCAGAGATCTCCTTGAAAGAGTCCAGCAGAGGGCTGCAAAGATGATAAAGAAAGTGGAATACCTCCTCCCTTATGAGGAAAGGCTGAGAGCCTTGGGTCTATTCAGCTTTGAAAAAAAAAAAAAAAAGACTCAGAGGGGATCTGATCCATGTCTATAAATATCTAAGGCGTGGGAGGCAATGGGACAGGGCTGGACTATTCTCAGCAGTGTGTGGTGATAGGATGAGGGAAAATGGACACAAACTGAAGCATAGGAAGTTCTACACAAATGTGTGTGGGAACTTCTTCCCAGTGCAGTGACGGAGCAGTGGCACAGCTGCACAGAGAGGTGGTGGAGTCTCCTTCTCTGGAGACGTTCCAGACCCGCCTGGACGCCTACCTGTGCAACCTGGGCTAGGAAGCTGCTGTGGCAGGGGGTTGGACTCCGTGATCTCTGGAGGTCCCTTCCAACCCCTACAGTTCTGTGATTCTGTGAATTAGCCAGTGTTGCCATGTTCTCTGAAATACCTAAATGATCCGTACCGACAAGTCTGCAAGCTCAAGCACATGGCCGTAATCCTTCTGCATCCTAGGGCACGATGAGTGATATATATATATATATATATATATATGTGTGTGTGTGTGATATATATATATGTGGTGTGTATACATAGATTGTTGGTTTTTTTGCAGGCAAAAAATTATCAGCACTAATGACACTGGGAAGTTCAACTTACATGTTGCGATAAGATCAGAGATCAGGACCAATACCTACGTTCTTTTGAGATATACTGATTTTTTTTCCAGAACAATGATCTCCCTTCTGTATTAATATTATAGATCCATATGCAATATATTCTGTTGTCATCTCCAGTGTTTCAGTTAAATAATATTTTTCTATACATAAGGTAGAATCATCTTTAGTATTTTTGGTGGAATTTCCAAAGACCTTTTTAATATCATGTAACTTCAGCACAGTAAAATCTATTTGAAAAACACTTATTTAAAACATTCAAATGTTAATATATTTTTAAATAAATGACACCTATCCTTGTCCTTGTCAAATATTAACATACTCCATTCTATTGCTGAATTCTAGTCATTCTTGGAGAAAGCTGTGTTATTTCTGTTCAAAATGATCAGAAATCATTACACAAGGAGCATACTGATTCAGCTTTTTGTTGAATATACTGCTGTGGACAAGAAGATACTTTGCATGTCTCAAAAATTGTTCAGGCATTTCACTTTTTAATGACTACAGGTTATTAGATTTCCTTTTTATTTGTCAATATGTTTTGTTGTGATGTGCATACTGGAGATACTGAGATCAGTGAAGAGAGGTTAGACGCTCAGAAAATGTGAAATAGCATTGAAAAGGGATGCTGGTTTTATTTTGGTGAATAGTAATGTGCATATAGGACTTAAAGCAAATAATTTAGCTGAGAATGAATTTGAATCAGAAATATATTGAGTAAATGTAGTAAAGTTGTGTTTAGTAAAGAACTTCAAATTATATTTTTAAAAAGCTAACAATGAATAAACATTAGCCAGTACAGAGTGCATTTTCCTATCTGAACAAAAAGACAACAGAACCAAAGTAACGTAAGCAATGTTTTGAAGGCTCTTGAGCTTTTTGAAACACAACATTGATTTCTAGATTTTTTTCAGATACATATCTGAAAGGACAAAATGTTGTTTATATCCCTTTCTCAAAGAATAATTAGCAGTAATTGCAGCCAAATACATGGATGGAAATGGCAAGTTATTTTTTTTACTTTGTTTTTCAGTCCTGTCAAAACAGAGATTTAAAAGGGAAAATACCTTATTATTATTAATCAAAATGGTTTATATTGCCATTTAAAATTCATAGATTTGATCTACAAAAATCTTGAACAGACACTATTTTTATTAGGTAGCCTTTTTTTTTTTCCCCTAATATTAACAAAATTAGATTTATGATTTATAATTAGTGTTTGGTTTCTATTATAAACCTAATTATTTTAAACTTTAGGGTCCTGGATTAATTTCTTATTTTTTTATATTTTTCTAGTTATTATTTAGATTTTACATTGGGCATATGTCAGTTTAACTTACATGAAATGCAGCAAGAGCTAGGTATCATTATTTAAGTCTGTTCCAATACCATTTGTATTTGGTGACTGGATTCCAGAACATCTTTTGCATAAGGTCACTTTTTGACCAGCAGAGACAGGGAGGGAAATGTCCACCTCTACTCTGTGCTCATGAGAATTCATCTGTAGTACTGCGTCCAGGGCTGAGGCCCCCAGTAAAGGAGGGATGTGGAGCTGTGGAGCAGATTTAGAGCAGGGCCACAGAGATGACCAAAGGGCTAAAGCACCTCTCTTGTGAAGAAAAATTGAGGGAGTTAGTCTTGTTTAGCTTGGAGAAGGCTCCAGGTAGCCCTGACTGCAGCCTTCCACTACTTGAAGGGAACTTACAAGCAGGAGTGGGACTGAATTTCTACATGTGATAGCAATAGAACAAAGGGGAATATCTTTAAAGTGAAAGAGGGTAGATTTAAATTAACTGTTAGGAATAAATCTTTTACTCAGTGGGTGGTAGGACACTGGCACAGGCTCCAAGAGAGGTTGTGGATGCCTCATCCCTGGTGGTGTTCAAGGCCAGGTTGGATGGGGCCCTGAACAGCCTGACCTAATAGGTGGTAACCCTTCCCACAGCAGGGAGGTTGGAACTAGATGAACTTTAAGGTCTCCTCCAACCTGAGCCATTCTGAGATTCTATGCTTTATGACCATTTATAACTTAAGTTATTCAGATCCAGTTCGTGTCAAAAATTATGCTAGTACTTGTATGAACAGCATAAATTATCTTCACTTAACTCCATTACTTCTGAAAAAAAAAAAAAAAACCCTTTATTTAACACCTGGAATATAATTTCATGCTTTTTAACTTTTTTTTTTTCTTTTTCATTATCCAATACTTATTACTGGCCTACTTTGGTGACAATAATTACTTTAATGGGAGAAAGTAAAAAAAAATCCACAGAAACATATCATATTATAGTTAAGTCCACAGTTCTTTAAAAGAAGAAAAGGTGTTGAGGGAGGGAGATATGTATGTTAAAGTAGCTCTAGCAGGATACCACCATGTGATGCACTGTTCAGTGTTGTTCATCCCTCCATATATGAAGAAATATTTGACAAAACTGGTGCTATTGAAGTTGATGTGAAGTATCCCACTGTTTGCAGCTGCTGAAAGTTTTCTATTTTTTAACTTGTACTGAAGAAGCTACTGAACCAAATTGTTTGACATTTTCACCTTTGGAACTCCAAGCAGTACATTAATGGGCCATGACTGACAAGTTTCTTGTTCTCTTTTAAAATAAGTCTCCAGAGCCTGAGATATACCCTTTTATGAGTATGGGATCAGCCTTAAAAATCATGAACATAATGGCTCCAGCAAAGGTAAAGCAAAAAAATCTGAGATTTGGTTCTAAATAGGAGCACATTCTAACTACAGTGTCCATACAAGTTGGCCTCTGTGCTCTGGTGAATGAATATTTGATTATTTCCAACACTGCAGATAGTCCAGATTCTAACATTAATTGACAGCCATTGGCTGCCTTTTCTTCCTTTGTGTGATTTTGGTTCTTTATCTTTCAATTATTCTCTCCTGATCCTTCTCCTTCAAAAAGTCTTACCGTAAAAATGTTCTTTGAATCCCCATCCTTACTCTGCAGAGAGGCAGATAGGATGTGACTGCAAACAGGAGCTTGTTACTTACTATCTCTGAGCTTCCTTAGAAATATACTGAAGGGTATCACAGCAATTGGATGGTGTGATGTCCTTGTAACATCCCAATGTTCTTGCTGGGGGCATAGTAAGATTTGTAACATATTCTAGGCCACCGTACTGAAGACAGACACTTAAAATATAACCTATGTAAGGAGGAACAGGAGGAAAAAGATGTAGGTAGATAAAATAATCTTCAAATACTTTTGAAGGTAGAAAAACAAATCACTGAATAGACTATCAAAGACCAAAAAGAACTGTCCATGGAATAATGGTTTACTTAAAACTTAAAAGGCAAAAAAAAAAATCATTGAGTGAAAAAAATGTATCTTTACAGGTTTTGTAATGGTTAGACTAATAAACAGGTGGACTTCTTGGTGTTTTGATACAAAATGCAATTATGCTGCTGAATCAGTGAAACCAAGACTTCTGAAACACTTTGGCTCTTTATCTTTTAATGCTTGGAAGTCTAGATCCTAGTTTGTAATAATATCAAGTAATTCATAAAAGCAGTGATTTAATTTTTCCTTACTCAAATTAGCTATAGAATTGTTGTAGCAAATGTATTAAGTAAACATAAAAACATGCACAGACATAATGCATCTTCAGAAAATGTGATTATAATGGTTTTCTATTTCACAATTTATCATATCAAAAGTTTTTAATTTGCAAAACCCACTACTTCATGCATAAAGATGAACAGAGAAAATGCATTAGTGAGGCAGATGACCCTGAAATAGAGAGAATTGGCAACACCTGTACACTCAAATTTCAGTGATACTCATTTTAAAAGTTAGAATGAATCATGCAAATTCGAGTCTTTAGTGAATAATGGTAAAATGTTCATACAGACTGACATTAGAAGTATTACCAGTTAATTTTAATGCATCTCAAAATCAGCGTTCTTATAGCTAATCCAAGGTTTTTCACAAACAAAAACAATTGTTCTGCATGTTCTGAAACTACATTTGATATGACAAAACATTTGTTGTATACCTATGGGTCTAAATCTTCCAAACCAAGAAACATGAAGGGACTGCAATATAAAACTAGTACATTGTACTATGCCTTATATTCCAAAGATCAAATTATTTTTAGAAAGAATAAAGTTTTGTGACAGGATTATTAAACTTAAATAGATTGTCAAACTGGAGCATGTTTCACAAAGGAAGATCTGCCTGAAATCAAGAAATAGAGAGTTCAGACTCTAGCTCTTTTTTAAATTCTCACAGACTTTCAGGAAATCAAAGCAAATTAAATTTATATCTTTTAATTTTAATTGCACCTTTATATGTATAGATAGATTTCTGTCCTGAAGAGTTTTATGACACATGAGCCATTCTTTCAAAGTGTTAGAGGGGAGAAGGAGGAATGCTTCAGAGTAGTTTACAATGAAGGAAATAAATGGATTGTACTGTTACCTGTGTGAAAGTGGTGTTTATTTCTCCGTTAATTTTATCAGCTGGACTCCTTTCAGGTGATTATGTTTGTTTTGCCTTATTGAATCTAGAATGTTTTTTTTTGTTTTGATTTTTCTAGGCATTCAAAGAGTCTGTGTAAATAAATGGGCATGAAACTGATGTTACTCTCCTATGCTATTCCTTGCATATTCTTGTAAAGTTCAGCAGGTGCTTTGTGTAAATTGTGGATGCAATTTGTAAAAGTATTTCCATGTGTGACAGCCATTTTAAAAGTAGTTTCCACAAAAGAGGATTGGAAAGGTTGCAAAACTGAGTCTTTATTCGCACTGATTCCCAGCAAAGCACCAAAACTGGGTGCACACAAAAGGGCAGTGTATGCTATTTATATCAAATATATGTAAGAGGGAGGAAGTGGAGTGTATATCTGTTGTATAAACTATTAGAGGATGGTGTTTTTTCATATTGGTGACTTAACTGAAATGTTCTAAAGCTATTTTTAGCCATTTTTTTCCCACATGTTTAATAGCATGAACTGAAAGTGCATTTTGTAATAATGTAAGCTAGCCAAATCTTGAAGTACATTTCTGTGACCAATTAGAACATTTACAGAACATTTACATTTGACCAACAAGTAATTTTCAATGTCACATCTACAGCAAAAGCAGCGTGATTCAAAAAGAGCAAACAATGAATGCCAACAGTCAACAAAATTATTCCACTAAGTGTTTCTTGGATAACACATCTTTCATGGGGAAAGACTCCTACTTTGCTAATGAAAGTTTTGCAACTTTCTTTAACCTGGGTTACCAGGAAAAGTTAATGTACAAGATAAAAATATGAGTTGTGGTAGGAAGGTCTTGTAAGTTTTTATTTATTTATTTATTTTTAATTATGCTGTTGCTCCCCAGAGTAGAAGGAGTTATTAATGGAGGGTGTTTTTCCACTTCTGTTCAGTTGGGTTTTTTCATGTTGTTCTCTGAATATATTCATATTTCTCAGCAAACTTTTGTACATCTTTTCATGTAACTTGCCCACAATGCATGGGCACTTGGAAAGTTATCTCTGCCACTGCAAGATGTGTCAGGAGCCTCCCTTCACAGTAGTTCTGTCCAGTATTTGAGGGACATCATATCACAAATTGGATGAGAAGGAATTAAATTAGGATTAATTAGAAATAATCAGAAACATGGAGGAATTAATTCACTGTTTACCTGCTGCACAAAATAACACTGACTGATGATACCAAATTTCCTAATTCTCAGAAAGTCAGTGCTATTTCAGAATTTTTAATTCACAATCTCTCTCAGTTTATATATATATATATTGGATAATTGGTTAAATATATATTTGGATAATTGGTTAAAATTAACGAAATTCAGGCTAAGTCAGCAGCTTCCTTGGAAGGCAGATGCAGTTTTATGACAGTGCTGGCTTGTTGTCACTGATATTCCAGGCAAAACAGCCAAGCATTGTTGTAGTATCTGCTTTACGGAGAGGATTTCCTGAAACAGGAAAATACAAAATATGATTCCCACAGTGAAATGGTTGGCTATGATATATAATAAGTAATTTCTTTTGCCTGGCCTATAAGAGCAGAAAAAGTCATGTTAAGTAAGTAATTTTCTTGACTTTCCTACTTTATTCTAATTGAATTGCAGCTTATTATAGCTATTTTAATGATCGATACTCCTTCATGGGAGCAGGAAGAATGAGAATCAATCTGAGTACTTTATACTTTTCATCTGGATTTGCTTCAGATATCATCCCTTTCTCTGCAGCAATCTTTGTGATTCTGTTAGCAGCATCAGTCACTGACAGCAAGACACCTGAACTGTGTTTCTTTTCCTGCTCATTGGGATCTTTCATTATTACAGAGACTGATATTCTTTCTTATAAGGTTAGAAAAGATCCATAATAGCTTTTATACCATTATATTTGAAACTCTAGACTTCATTAAAACACTCTTCAGCTCCTTCACTTCCAGCTTCCTTGCTGCTTATGAATTATTCAGGATGAATTTCACTTGAGGTAAATAGTTTGATTTGAAGGTTTTTGTATCTGGATTTAGATGCAACGAGCAGTGTTAAACGCTCAGAATTTTAAGTGAGGAGAATTGCAGAGTCTCAGCTATTAAGATGGAAGACATTTGCTGTTAGTGCTCAGGGGCTGCCATTGAGATCTCAGCACAGTGCTATTTGTCATTCTGAAGTAGGTAGACATTATGATGCCTGGAGTATAAATCAGCCTTTACATGGTGTCGAGTCCTGAAGCACTTTGAACACTCTAATCCACTTCTGAGTTAACAGAACATTTTTGGTTTTACAAGCTTTAAAGTTTCCCTTTTTATTTAACCCTGTCATCATGTTATTAATCATTATTACTTTCTAGAATTTTATATACCTCACCAAATGCGCTTCTTAATATTTTGCTTCAACGCTGTAGTGATATCACTGAGATGAGCTTTAGATTTAATCATCTGTAAGTAATGCAATTTCAGCAAAATTAATTGTATTAATTCTCCTCTCATAAAGAGGAAAACTGGCTTTTTCTACTGGTGTGCTGGGAAGACCGGCATTGCTCAGCTGCTGTACCAAAGGATACGGTCTGTTCTTTGTCTCTTTTGCCCAGTCCTGTATAGCATCACATCAGTGATACTTCCTGGACAAAGCTGAAATGGAAAAGCAGCAGTTTCCATGTGTCTGTTTTTTCTCATATGTCTGCAGGCCAATAGCCAATATTAACTCAGCACACAATATAAAAATCTTTTAAATGTTAATTACCTTGTAATGTCTGTAGACCATACACAAAGGGTCAGTTCAGAAACTGTATGCACTAGGATGTTGGCTCATTGAACCTCCATTTCTCTTCTTGCACTGGCAGGCTAAATGTTTTAATCATTACAGACTATTTTGTTTACTGCATATTGCTATATATAGTACTATCCAGCCTTTAATCAGACGCTACAACTGTGCACTTCAGTTGAACTTATAGTGTTTTTACAGGTGGAGTTGTTAATGTAAGCGAAATCCATTAAAATCACTTTGTTTTCCTGCCAGGCAGCACAGTCTGCATGCACTGACTGCATGCCTTCAGCTGTTAGCATGCAGCAATGGACTCAGTGTGAGGAGGAAGCAGCCAGTTATTCCCAGTGAACGGCAGTAACCCCAGTTCAGATGGATGTGTTAGTAAAAACCTATGCCTGCGCTATGGACTGAGCCCAACCAAGCTGGTGCAACAGTATGCTCTGCCACACCAGGTAGCTGTGGTGGGGGAAGAGGAGCTGGATGTGGTTACATCCTAGATGGACATGTCTGGGCTCACTCAGCTCAGTGTATTGCCACTCACTGTGAAGAGCGTAGGTCCCATTTCCCACTTCTCATCACATGGAATGGAGACAGAAAAGGCAAGAAGTCTCTGAGGACAGGATATTGTCTGGTTTGTTTATTTATTATTGTTGCTTCCTAACTTTCAAACAGTGAAACATAAATGTTCCAGAACTAATTAATCTAAATGATTGTAGCCAAATGTTCAGTCCCTGCTATCTCTGCTAAAAAGCTTCCTATACAGTCACTGAAAGTTGTTGTTTTCATTAATGTGCTCACTCCTCAGTGAGGAAGTATAATAGTTAAGCAGCGGAGTGATTGCTTGTGTTAGCAGGAGCACACTGAAGTTACATGACCCCTCATTAATCTGCACTTTGATAAGGTACTGGAGTGGTAGGATTAATGACATTCTACTGTAAATTATTCAAATCCCTGCCTGTGCACTGACTAGCTCTTTGGAGAAACATGTAAGCGATACTGAATCTTTTACTGCCTTAGAGAATAACTACAGTGGTTCAGAGTCAGAAATTTGCTCATCTCTATTGTGGGTTGTATGTCAGTCATCCTAATGGTAGTTTTTTTCCTTTTTTTTTTTTTCTTTTTTTCTTTCTTTACTTTTCCTTGCATGTTATTCTACTTCTGGAACATATTCTACTCATTCAAAGGGTATATTTCCTACTCTCCCATCCTTTACATTTTAGCTTTTGAGCACAACATAGCATGCTGAAGGCTATGTACCTAGGCTAGCATGGTGACATTAACTGTATTTGGTCCACAAGGCTTTCCGGGCTGCTTATGTTTCCCTTGTGCCACGTCAGCCTCATGAAATCCTATTTTTCCTCTTGGCTCCTTTCTGTCAGGCTGCATTCTTCTGAATGTTGTCTCTTCAGCTGTATCTCATCCCATGCAGTGCCTTCAATTCTTGTTACTAGCATTACCTCCCCTGTGAGGATTATAAACATTGCTCCTGGTGCAGCAAAACTATGTGGATTTCATGGCCAGGACAACCTTTCTCTGTAGAAAAGAAAAATGAGTGCGTCCCTCTTCCACATTTCATGGACTTGAATGTTAGAGAGAATATTAGTATTTCTGGTATGGTCAAATATAGCAGATTACAAAATTTCTCAGTGATTTTTCTGTCTAGCTAAGTAAGTTGTGTTTAAAAGCAATCCTACATCAATTTACTGGAAGCTGTACATCTAACATTGGAGAGTTTTTCACATCCTTTAACTTCCATTGATTAAATGTTTATCAAGTGTTCAGCTGGGAGTCCAACTCCTACTCATGACATTTGCAGTTGTTTCTGAGAAATAAGGAAAAAAATCTATTTTCAACTAGCACTCTTCTGTGTACTCCTGTATGCCATAATCGTGTCATCTGGAACTTTATGCAAGATCAAAAGTAGATTCTTATGTGTTACAAGTTAACTTCAATCTCATTCAAATTTTCTATTTTTTTAGTGCAGAAACAGAATGAAGAACAGTTATCTGAGGGCTGTAGACAGACATTCTGCCTAAACACTTGTGTTCGCTACAGTGAAGAATTGTTAGCCATTGTTGCAGTGGCTTTCTGTTGAGAGTTAATGTTCAATATGCAAAAGTTCAAGTAAAGCCAATTAGAAATATCTTTAGAAAGTAACTTCCTGCGGTGGAATGCAGTGCAGAGCAATGGAAGCTAACAGACCTCACTGCTGAAGGAGTGTTTTTCCCTCAGCACGATACAATGCCCAACTTCTATTGATAATTTCTACAGAAAGACGTGCCTCTAATTTGGCTTGTATAGCTGTTATTTGAGTCAGCTTCACAGCACAAGAAGGAATTGCTCCCCAGGGACTCTGATCATTCCTGATCATTGCCATCTAGCAGGGCAGCTCTGCACCAAACTTTAGTAAACACTATGGAGTCAAGCTGTGATAAGCTTGTACTTTGGTATAAAGAAAAGTACCACTTCTGCTTTTCCCAGTCCATAGCAGAATGATGAGAGGTTCAAACTTTGTTTCTACTCTTCTTTCCACAACTTGTAGGCAGTTCAACTTTCTGAAAAGCCATTGTTACTAAAAAAGTGACTAAAAATCAATTATCGGAATTAACTAGTTGTATATCTAGAATCTGCTGGTAGACATGCTATGCCAATGCCATTGGAGTGCTGTGTCAAGAGAATATTGTTGTTGCAGAATTAATCCTTATCAAATTACAACATCCTGATTCAGCAACAGAAAAGCAAATCGCAGGGACTTGATATAAAATCTTTTACAGCATTTTGCCTTTGAAACTGCTACTAAATTGTAATGGGTTTTCATTTTGATTTACTGGCAAGAAATAAGTTGACTGTCCTTCCTTTAGAAAACTTAAAGGATGAACAGAAAGTTATTTTGCTGACATACCAAATGCTTTTTGGAAGTGAACTGATTTTGTTCAATAATAAAAGTTCATTGGTGTCATGAAAGAACATTTTATACAAACATCATACAGACCACTGGAGGCCCTCAGCCAGTTGAGATGTTCGAGCCAGACTCTGAGCCCATTTGGGTCAACAGGCTTAGCTATGTGGTTCACAACGCTGAACAGACAGCTTGGAGCAGAAAATTTCAGATTACAACTGTTTCCCTTTTTATTTCTTTTCTGTGCTTAAATTAGGTAAAATGCTGTTCTTTTTTTCATTTCAGAAATTTACATATGTATATACGTGAATGCATACATGTATATAAATACATGTATATGCACACATACACAGATATGTTTACATTTACATTATTTTTACGCTTTCTCTTTTACTTCAGCAAATTTACTTAGCTGAGTATTGACCAGATGAAATAATTATCTGAACTGAAACCTATTTTCTTCCCATGTAGGGAAGTTAAGCTTAGGAAGTATGGGATAGAAGAGTGAACAGTGAGGTGATTGAGATCTGGATGACTGGCAGAGCTCAGGAAGCTGTGATCAGCACTGCAGGGTCTGTTTGGAAGCCTGTAACTAGCAGTGTTCCCAAAGGTTGGTACTGGGTTTCAGTCTTGTTCAACATCTTCATAAATTACATGGATTAAAGAATAGAGCGCACCCTCAGCAAGATTGATGATGATACCAAGCTTGAAGGAGTCAATAACACACCAGAAAGCTGCTCTGCCATTCAGTGAGACCTTAATGAAGACCTGGTGAAGAATTTCAACAGAAGTGTTTGGGAACCGTTAGGTCATGGCTTGAACCAGTGTTTGAGCACCAGGTGAAGGGTCATGGCCAGCCTTCAGAGTACAGGTGCAAGCAATTCAACTGTGTGACAGGAAGGCTCCCTTGGCTCCACCCCTCCCTACCTCATTTAAGGTGTGGTAGACAACAGGGAATCATCTCTGTTTGGAGATTGCCTCCTATGGGAGTTTTCAGCAAGCTCTGGCCTTTTGAAAGGGGTAAGCTGTTCTTTTTTTTATTGCCAATTTGTGAGCACTACCTTTCATGGATGATCCAAAGCTGGTTAAAGGCTACTATATCTGCTACTGGCTATCCTTACAAAGGGCAAGTGCAGAGTCTTACATCTGGGGAGGAATAACTGCATGTGTCTGTGCAGGTTAAGGCCTGACCTGCTGGGAAGGAGCTCTGCAGAGAAGGACCCGGGAGTCCTGGTGAACAACAGGTTGGCCATGTGCCAGCAGTGTGCCCTCGTGGCCAAGATGGCCTTGATATCCTGGGATGCATTAAAAGGAATATGGCCAGCAGCTTGAGGGATGTGATTCTCTTTCTCTGGAAGAGATGCTGTACTGTAGAGAAGAAGGCCTTCAGACTACTGGGAGTGGTAGTGTCTGTTAGCTTTTAAGCAAGAGCGCTGAGAAATAAAAAAAAAAAAGTCATTACACAAGCTATTGCTGATTTCTTACTGAGATGTAAGAAAGCACCAGTGTTTACATTGCCAAATCTGTACTAAATTGCATAAGTTTAAGCTATGTAGTGGTTTTATGATTTTTGTTACTATTATTCCACATCATAACATCATGTAGTGCAGTGAGGGTCAAAGAGTTAATGCTCCAGTTCCACGGATCATTGGTAGCTATGGGTATACCTGTCTCAGAAGACAAAAAGAACTACGTACCCCAGAGAACTTTGCATTGCATTGTGTTTTTCTGTTTTGTGCTCAGAGGAAAAGATAAAAGCTGTTTGTGTGTCATGAGACACAGTCACTTCCCTGGTTTTTCTGCCCGGTTTCAAACCAGGAAGAATAGATGCTTTGATAGATGCCCATTCTCTAATGGTGTCTACTCCTGCAGTTTAAATGTGCTAGTTGTTTATGTATTTAGATGCTCCTATTTCTTCTAAAACCTTTGTCTTCTGCTGCTGAAGCACTGAAATTCTAGAACATGTACTTCCATATTCTGTAATTGAGTTTAAATGTTAATTTCTGATTTTTCTAAGGTGTACTGTTTACAGGAATTTGATATCTTAAGGTGTAATTTTTTCACTGGAATAACAGAAAATATTGATCCAGTTTCTGTTTCAAATAATGGCTGCTATACTCTTTGCTTAAGTATCAAGGCGCACCTCATTTTTTTTTCCTAACAACTTAATGAATTTTCTCTGGAATCCTTCTGCAGCTTTACTGAAGGTTCCAGTTGTCTGATACTGTTAATCACAGAGCCACCCGACACTGATCTTACTTATTAAACTCTATAATTTGGTGCTTGTTGTTTGTTTGTGTGTTCTCCTCAAAATTTATCTTAGGTTACTACTGCTTCTTTTTTCCCCAGATTAGTTTTAATAATCATCACCCTGTTGGTCATCTTAAAAGCACAGAAAGTGAAGGAGTTCTGGGCTAACCAATTTGAATTCTTTGATGCTCTTGTAAGAACCAACTTATACAGTACTGTTTCCCAGTCCTGCTGCTAAAATTATTCTTTATCCCCTTTGAGGCATTTAGAGTTATGTCAGATTCGGGTCATGAAAGAGAATGCACTTCCATCATTGACATTTATTCTCTTTGGGAGAGTATTCCTCTTCGCAGCTAGTTTTTGGCTTCATATGATTTAGGCAAATGAATTCAAGGTTTCTTAGTGCAGAAGTCATGGTTCAACAAAATTACTCCAAGAAACATAGGTTTTACTTGGAGGAGCTGGAGTATAAGGGAATGTGTTTATTCCCTCTGTCTAATGTGACCAGCCAGATATGCTGCTGCTATTTTGCCCTTCCTATAGGGAGCAGAACCATTCTGACTGCCTCTGTAAATGCAGAGCTGTACTGTTTGGTTATCATGCTGGTCACAAAGTAGGAGGCTCTTTCAAATAGGCCTGGCAGAAGTCCATGATGCCCCTCACTGCGGGAACAATTAAGTCCATTATATAGATAACCAAGCTCATAGAAGTGAGGTATGGCTACCATTACATGCTTCTGCAACATTTGTTTAATTACTAAAGCACTTGTTTATGCACTGCTTTGCTGGAAGAAAATGTATTAAACTATAAAACAATGACCTGTCAGGTGTAAAGCCTGCAGCCTTGGGTGGGTTATTACAAGGCTCAGATCAGAAGAATTCAAGAAACTTTGTCGTGTATCAGATGTCTGAGACCTAAGCCTCGTGCAATTTGCTATGAGTCAGTTTTACGTACTGTCAGTATAAAGAGGGTATTTACATATTTTTTTATCAGCCAGTAATTGGGTTTTTTATCGTTTGTGTTTTCTGTCTTTTTGAATTACACTATATCATCTTGTTCATAAGGAACTGTAGCACTGTCATGTTAGCAGGCATTGCTGTTACCACAGAGCATCTGATTTACTTCCTTGTAGCTGTCCAGTAGAAAAATGGAATTAATGAATTGTGTTCTAGTTGGTGGCAGCTTTGATGCTTTTTAGAGGGCATGGATATCAACAGAAAATTTAATTGTATATGTGTGCATGTAAATGTGTATAATACAGTGGGATTTTAACAGATCGGTGTTGAACAAAAAAAAATGGAATAATGTGCATTATTAATGATTAATCTAAAACTATCTACAGAATAATTAAGTGCTATACATGAGGGTAGGGGGGGAAGCCATGAAAAATGATTCATACCCTGGGGCTTTCTCTTATAAGTCCCTTTCTGTTCTAACTTTTTTTTTTTTTTGCCTCATTCCTGTTTCTGCAAGCTTAGGAGTAGCTGGTGAAGTTACCACTGAAGACTGAAACAGATTTCTATGGAAACACAGATAGAATTTCTGTATATGAGAAAGTTGCAAAGTCCTTTCAAGTTAATTGATGCTCTACATCCTTCTGCAGAACAAATCTTAGCAGTACTTATGAAGTTTAGGTGAGGATAGAAACCCAATATAATAGCTGTATGTTTGAAGCCCTGTTAAAGGTATGGTTGTGCACGTGTGCTAAATTTGCATCTTATACTGTTTGTAAAATGTAGTAGTCTGTATTCATAAGGACATACACAAGTCTGCCTTACTTGTATTAAGCTAGCCACATCATTTTAATTGATACAAGGCAAACTGGATAAATTTATTTCTTTAGGTTGTACTATTCTGTGGTTCTATTGAAAATGTTGTGGAGCATAATCTGCTGAACTCAGAGATCTGGCTCAAATTATGGGGCAGTTGTATCTGCTTTGGCACAAACTGTTGTTTAAAGTCAAAGTTCTTTATTAATACTGTCTTTTATATTAGGCCCTAAATATAAGATAACTGTTATTATCCTATATTAGTATGCTGTGGTCTCTTAGAAAAAGGACATACCTTTTGTCCCTATGGGCGTCATAGAATTATGACTTCAGAATTCAATTCAAGCTTCTTGAAAATAAGACATGATCTTAACTCCACGAGAAATTGTCTACACTTCAGACTATTTTTATTATGTGGTGGTTGCTTTTTTTTAATACTGATTGTTTGTGAGGAGAATCTATTAATTCTAGTACCAATGCATTTTTTTCAGGTGTTTGAATACAACTATTTGATGGAAATGTTCTCTAGAATAAAAGATAGTTTTTATGAATTTATGTATTTATAATTATAAAGAAGGACAAAAGATGAGTTTATATTATTGTATATTCAGGCTTAGAATCTGTTGTTTTAAATCTCGCCCGAAGACTAGAAGCTCGTTGTTGAAACTCCATCACACTTCTGAAACGTCTCAGTTATTTCCTATGTTGGTTTATCAATCAGGTACTGATCTTATTTGCCTCAGAGTCTGTAGAAATCTAAAAAGTTTGCAGGCCAAGAACTTGTAGCTGCGGGCTATTTCTTCCAATATGTCATCATTTTCCTGCTTGTTTTTAAAACTGCATTTATCTAGTCCTCATTTTTAGGTCAAATGATGTTGAGCCATTCAATTATATGCTCTTTTTAAAATGAGAAGGCCTTTGCCTTGCATAGTGACTCTTCCAGAACTTTCAGCATTGATGAAAGTTGCTTTCCTCAGTGTTACTAATATTTTCTGGCTGTGTTTCAATTCTACAGATAAAACATAAGCATTCATCATATACTGTCTTCAATCCAAAAATACAAAATTCACTATGAGCAGTCCTGGTTTTGACTGTGAAAATGTTTATTCTCCTCCACTCACGTTGCTTGTTTAGAAAAGGTAAAGCTCGGCAGATGCAGCAATAGTCAGTGTTTGTTTTAATTATCAATTTGAAAATCCAAATATCAAATTAGAAAGATGTAAATTTAATGGATGAACTGTGCCATGGACAAAGAACTAGCTGAAGGGTCAGGTCTAGGGAGTGGCAGTCAATGGCCCGAAAAAGGGGACAGACTCTTTAGCAGGGTCTGTGGTGACAGAACAAGAGGAAATGGTTTAAAGCTTGAAGAGGGTAGATTTACCTTGTATATTAGGAAAAAACATTTCACAGTGAGGATGGTGAGGCACTGGAACAGATTGGATCAGACCCTGGACAACCTGATCTAGATGTGTGTGTCCCTGTTCATTGCAGGGGTGTTGATCTAGGTGATGTTTAGAGGCCTCTTCCAACTCTAAGGATTCTATGGTTCTAAGAAATATTTGGAATTTCATATCTGAAAGCAGTTCTTTGGAACATCTTTGGCAAGTAAAATATTTAGATGTAGTTTTTAAGTGTTAAAGTAGGAGAGGGAGGTGATTGACTGCCTTCTACTCAGCTCTTGTGAGGTCCATCTGTAGTACTGTGCCCAGAAATGGGAAATAGAAACTAGCACAGGGCATGGCCTTTTTTGCATGCTGCCATATACACAGTACTTAAAAATATCCTTCTATAGGGCATAATGTTGGGGTCTGTGAATAAAGTTGAGGCTTTTGTTGGGCCTTGACAGCTTTTACTGATGTGTGCATCTGTTCTCATGACAACTCATGTTCTGCGTTTTCAGATCACCGTATTCTATACGGTTAGAAATTGTTGATATTTGATGGCTTGTTTTTTTGTTGTTTTTTTTAATCCCTCTCTAAGTTTTAGTACCTGAATAACAATGATATCTTCTATGTGAATGGATATCTCAAGAAAACCAAACTTTTTTTAAGTTGTTCATGTCTGTAATCAGTTTTCAAAGTATTCTCTTAGAAGTCTGATATAATAATGTTTATTGAATTACAATGAAACACAGAAAGATGAGGAAGAAAGTTCTTCCGTGTGGGCTGGCAAATGTGCTACTATGGCTACTGTTCTGCTTGTTGCCTTCATAATGTGGTACAGTTTACAAAGATTAATGGAAGCATTTCTTCCTCCAAGTGAATAGAAACTGCTGGTCATTTGGCCAACGTATTTACTTCCCTAGTGTGCTAATAAAGTAATTTTATGTATATATTGGCACAGCTGCATTTTGATTTTAGACAGAAATAAAAAAATAAATCTGTACTTGTTCCATGAAATATTCTGTGAATACACAAGTGTCCTTGTTGACCTCGCTTAAGTCTCTTACATAAACTTGCCCAATTAATTAATGACAGAGAATAAAAAGTGACAACATTAAAGTCTATTAACATGGAGGTGTGTGAAAAGGTTCCAGTCCAGTGGTGTGTAGATAAGGAATGTTTAAAAACCTCAACTAGTGAGAAGTTAGTCTCTGGCAGAGCAGCACTTGCCTGTGGCAAGTTTTCCCATAAAAATGTTATACTAAGAAAAGATTGAAAGATGCAGATTCATTTAGCTTAAAATAAAAATTGCATATTTTCACAGACCCTATGTGGAAGAGAGGATTGACAAAATATTCATGTAGCATACAAAAAAAAATTGTCATAAGTAAATTATTGGCTTCCTGATAATGTACTGCTTTTTATTTCAAAGCAATTATCTTCTTGCTCACTAACCTAAGATACATCTTCATATTTAAGTGAATCTATTTACTGCAGGAGGGTTCTAGGGAATTGTTTGTTTCTTTTGGGGTCTATCAGCTAGTATTGGCTACTAGGATACGCAAGCTAATGGGCTAAATCAATACAGCAATTTCAATAGTGCCCTGTATATACAAGGAAGATGAGAACTGATTATCTTCAGATTAGGTGGCTTTTTTCATGTGTTCAACTTCTCTTGTCTGCTTTGATAAATTGTAGCACAGAAATATTTTTTAAAGGGTTTTTTTTTAGATGACAGTAAAACAAAGCACATCTGTATTAATACACTGAAGCAAGAGTTCATATGTGTTTACCTGTTGTATGTTTAAAAAAAAAAAGAGCAAAACCATACAGGATCAAGCAAGTTGAGATAATTATTGCTGTGGGGACAATTTATTAGCCTGCATATATAGACTTTTCCTCAGCACATATAGAGGGGAGTTTGTGCAGATGTATTTGTGTTGTTTAATAAACAGAATTATATGGAGTGGGAAGCCAGCAGCTGCGTTTTTTCCCTTCTATCCATAAATCTGCTACATCACTGAATCTGACAAAGTGAAACTCTCTAGCTTTCAGTTTGTGCATAACAGTGTTGCCAAACTTCATAAAGATATTTTATGGCCTGTTGAAGTGCTAAGACACTAGACTTCATGAAAAATGAAGTCTCTAAATGGATCGGAGCTATATCACTTGAGGAATCTGAAAAATACCACTGAGTGTCACAGCTATTAGCGACAGGACTTTGGAGAAATCACACTTGGCTGATGACATAACTCTGTTATAAAATATCCAAGCACACGCTGCCACTAATGATGAGCAGTTCTTCCTCAGACATTGAATTATGATATACCTGTCCAGGCTGTTTGGGTTTATCTTGAATTTGTTTCTGGAACTTCCTTGTATGCAATCGTGTGAGTGTTGGGGCTTTTACAAAGGAATGCTCATCTGGGGAGGGCTATACTGCAACAGACCCAATTTCACTGTAAAACCTAACAAAGAAGTACCTCTGTTCCTGCTTTGCTATGTTATGATCTCTTATTCCAACCATCTGACTTATCCAGCAGCTATTTACAAACCCCATGTTGCCAGCATGCAGCCACTGCTGGAAATTCAGCTTTTTGGGAAGTCCATTTACAGTTCACCTCTTCAAAAACACCCAAAGCACAGAAACTTGCTCAACTCAGAGCTAATAAATAAATAAAATACTAATCTAATAAATGAAATATGTGGGGTTTTGTTGTTGTTTGTTTGTGTGTTTTAAAGTTCTGGGGTTTCAGTGTGCCCTTGAGTCTTTTTTCTACTGTCTTGTAAGGGAAATTGTACTCTAAGATATAGATAAAGCCAATCTCAAGTTTACCATCCAATTAACACACTTCTTCCTGTCCTTGCTTCTGTTGTCTTTTAACTATTTGCAGACAATTTTGCTTTAGATTATCCAGCAGTCTGTCAAATAATAATGCTGCTGAAGTTAGCAGGGCTCTATTGAGGTGATGTATTGTCGCTTCACCTGTAAATAGGGATGTAAATTAATAGCTACCATCCGTTCCTTTCATGCATCGCTGTGGGAGGAGATTGCCAAGTTTAGTGTCTTAATTTCTTGCAACTTCTTAGGAAGCTGTCTTTAGTCTGAAAAAGTTACTCCTACATTAAAATGAATAACTCTTTTTCTATTAGTTTAATTATGCTTTAAGAAACCCTTTAAGTGTCTAATCCAGGAAACTGCAACAAGAATAACACAATTACTTTCAGTAATAGCAAAACGGAAAAAAAAAAATATTATTTCAGAAACCCTTCAATTTGGTTTATGACCAATAGTTCAGCTAAATTTCATATAGCTTCAAGTCTTTTTTTTTTTTTTTTTTTTTGGCAAGTTACTAGAAATATGAAAACCTTGAAATAAAGTTCCATTCCCTTTCTGGTGAAATAAGTAGTTCAGCCCAACCTCAACACTTGTCTACTTCCCTCTTCTTAGGTCTGTGCAGTCAACTAAGAATTAATAAAAAGTATATGTTCTGGAGTGCCAAGGGGAAAGTGTTTGGGTTACTGCTGAAAGAAAAATCTTGGCTATCTTCCTTTCCCCTTCTCTCAACAAAATGCTATTTTTTCAGCTGAGATAGAGTGGAATTATTGCATGAGGCACGGCTCTGGTATAGAAGATGAAAGTTCACCTAAACATGCTGGAGCTGTTCACGATTGATCTGTAAGGATCTGCTCCCCTAATAGCTGTCACAGACAAAATGAATGTTGGCAGTGTATGTTAGTCCTTGAAAATTTCAGTTTATAGTGTGGTAAAGCCAACAGAAGGGGCAGAATTGAGAAGCAATAGAGTTCAAAGAATCTGAAGGTCTCTCATGGTTGGCGCTGGCATTTTCCACAGAACAGTGATGGTTGGTGCAATGTATTTTCTGTGCTTTACAGAAGAAAAATCCTCATTCAGGGGTTTCAAGTCTTTCAGGTCAATCCTATGTAGAAAATTCTGCAACACTGAGAACAAGGCAGTAGGTGATATGATTGTCTGCCCATGTGAGTGGGAAGATTGCAAATAAGCTTGAAACTCTCACTTCAAGCTTGACAGTGAAAAGGATTTTCCATCATTGCTCCCTGGCCACGAGTCAGGAGGGCTAAGAGAAATATTCATATTATAGAATGTGTTTTTGTTTACCTCCTGGGACTGTGGGTTCTTTCATTTTCTCTCTTGTGGCATCATCCTGTTTTTATTTTCACCAGATTAGCTGTCACATCAGCATTTGAAAATTTTGATCCTTTGGAACAGCTTCTGTTAACCTGGCTCATTGCCAATGGCTGAATTATGCAGGGGCTTTGTAGATGGTAGATTAAAGAAAAGCAAACAGTGAAGATATTTTGCTCGTATTTATTTTTCCATTCTAGCTTAAGTTCCAAAGTACTCTTCTTTCCTCTTCTTTTCTACCTGCTACCTAGATTTTGCTCTGCAAATATCTATATAACATACCTGACTATATTTGCTTTTCCCTTCCCTGAAGGGAAATAAAATTATTCTTCAGATTCAAATTTGAAATAATTTCGTATGAAGCTACATGCAATGTGTTTGACTTGGCTTTTTCTTCAGTGGGAAAGAAGTTCCTTGGGTGCTTCTACTTGCCATCCTCTTCAAACCTACTTACCTCTTGCAAATCATTCCTTCCTTCTAATCTTATCACGTGTTTTCTGTTGGTTTGTTGTTTTTTTTTTTTGTCTGGATTTTTTTTCCCCTTTTTTATACATTTTAATCATTATTTTAACAGAATGTTTATGCTGAAATCTAAGATAATTATTCCACTGTTTTCTATTAACTCATTCCTTAAGCTGATTTCAGCTGTTCTAAATTGGATTAAAAAGCTGAAAGAAATATCAGCTGTCATGCTTCCAGGCATTTGGTGACTTTGCAGGATTAGGAATACACTTATTAGATAAGTGGGTTTTTTTCTGTAAAACTGTCTGATACAGCAGTTCAAAACTTGCCTGGAAGCACCTCATATTAGCCAATCTTTAAAAGAGGATAAACACACTTCCCATACCATTGATATAATCAGCATGGCAAATCCCCTCTTCTATGAATCTGTTTCTTGTTTCTATGTGCTTGCACATCCCAGCTGTATCAGTCTGCTTTTACATGTATGCAGAAAGAATATATGAGGAAATCATCTGCTTTAAACTTGATTTTGGTTTCTTAAATTTGCCTGCAGGTATTAAGCATAAGGCAGACTGTTAACATAGTTTTAAAATGGAGAAGGTCAAGAAACATTAACACTGACAGTAAATGAGCATTTAATCATGAATTATATTGATAAGACATACTATTATAGTCAGTATAATGCTTATTATCTTATGTAGAGAGTGATATGTATTCATTAGTACATTCATAAATTCATATTTTTTATTGCTTTCTACAACTAACTGAAAAGCAGTAGGGGTCAGCCTTTTCTCCCAGGTTACAGTAATAGAACAAGAGGTAATGGACTTAAGTTGTACTAGGGGAGGTTCAGGTTTGTTATTAAGGAAAAATTATTCTCTGAAAGAGTGGTAATGCTTTGGAACAGGTTGCACAGGGAGGTGTTGGAGTCACCTTCCCTGGAGGTGTGTGATTATAGCACTGAGGGGCCTGGTTAATAGTCATAGTGGTGGTGGGTTGATGGTTGGACTGGATGGTCTTAGAGGTCTTTTCCTGCCTTTATGCTTCTGTGATCTCCGTGTAAAGGGGAAGTTAAGGTATAAATGAAACAATAGAAAATATGTTCAGAAAAATCCTGTTAGGGATTAGTTGGGAAATAAAAACTACTTCAGGGAATGTAATATGATTTTTAAAATTCATTTAAACCACTTGCATGTAACCTGTTGTGTTAGATGGGCTAAATCATAGTGACTTTTTATTGAATAGAGAAAGTGAGGAGACTTACTGATGCAGATTATCAGCAGCAACAATAATCATAATTGTTAAATTATTAAATTCTCATGATGAAGTTAGAAACCTTTCACAGAGGGAGAAGTGGAGTTTCCTTCTAAAACAAAGATAAAATAATGGCAAGTATTGGAACAAGCAAAATGTCTGTGTATGCATTACCTACCAGTGTGTACTCAGTGGTATAGAGAGACAGGGAAGAAGACAACGACAAGTACATTTTTCTTTTTCTCCCTCCTGTCTCTTCCCCATCTCCACTTCAAGTTGGAGAGCAAAGGAAGTGCTTCAGTGACCTTGATAAATTTCCAAGTCTCTTCTTTGGAGATGAGAACAGACCTTATAAAGTTCACATGTGCTTGTTAAGCCTATAACCATCTGCTGCAATTATGAGCAGCATGGTGGTTAAGTTTAGCATTCAGAGACGAGGTCTGAAGGTCAGTTGTGCTTCAACTTTTAGTGAAGTATCTCAGGTTTACTTTCATGAGTGAAAAATAATAGCAATAAATGTACAGGGTATTTGAGGATTTTTTTGTTTTGTTTTAAGTAGATTAGCTTGTGAGGGATTTAAAATCAGAAATAGGATGGTGTGCTCTTATCTCAGTTACAGCAGGAACTAGAATGTTATTCACATCATCAAGGCGCTGAACTAGTTTCTTGTCAGATTTTTTTTAATTGTAAGACTGTAAAAAGGGCAGAGTCATACCTTAGCATGCATTTGCTGTGTTTTCAGCAAAACTCTGTTATTTAGCTGGCTTTTGGAACCTGCCATTTCCTTGCGTGCACAATGAGATGGAGCAAGTTAAGTAGCAGGACTCCTGGTGTGTTGTGGCAACAACTGGCTTTTCAAGATAGGAGCATATGTTGTGCAAACTCAATGTGTTTATGACTCATATTTTAGTATTCTGTGAAAGCGTCTGTCTGTGTAGCACTGTGAGCTTCAGACGTTTGTTTCCTTTATTTAGTTGCTCATTACCTAGATGCTAACAAGTTTTTGTGAAGCTTCAGTTCTGAGAGGTGCCACCTCGTTTTTTCTAGAAGCCATAATTATGACAAGAAGTATGTTATTTGAAAGACTGTTTCAATTACTTGGTCTAAAGGAATAAGAAGAATTAAAACACTGTTCCTCTCCTGGAAATTCCCTTCTTGGCCAGAATTATCTGTGTTCAGTGTGAACGCTCATTGTATCTACTCAGATACTACTACTCAGTGGGGAAAATAAGACCAGCTTCATCATGAACTGATAAACATCTTGTTGAGAGCATTCTTTTGCCTTATGAACAAGTGACCAAAATATGGGTATGCAGCCCTGGGACCCTGAGCAGTGGCAAAATAAAATAAAAGAAGTCTTAAGATGTAAAAGGGTAATTAGGAAAAGCTCACTTGGTACTGTGTTTAGACTTGTTCTAAAGCATGCTCTGTACGAGAAAGAGAGGTATGAATGTGCAAGAGTCATTATCCTGAATGCCTTTAGAGTATGTACAGTTGGAACATTAATACCATAGCAGAAGTTTTTCAGATTTGCTAATAAGTGTTCACTGGCCAAGAGGAAAGGAATTCAGAAAATTGGAGATCTTGAAGGAACAGTCTCACCTGTAACTTCCCAGCAGTGATTATTTTCAAAAAAAGAGAGTTCTTAGAAATTAACTGACCTTACCAAAGTGCTGTTAAGAGCTACTAAAGTTCAATAGAACATATTTTGATGCTAAATGCCCTTGTTTGTGTTTGTTGTTGTTGTTTTGTTTTGTTTTCTGGGCATGTTGTTTTGTTTTTGTTTAAGGTGGGAGAAGATGTGAGGATGAGGTTGTCTGAATCATTACCCGAGCCCTCCTGTCCTCTGTTGAATTTGGACTCGATTCCTAGTTCTTCCAGAAATCTGGACAATTACAATTCCATTGTTATGTTACAATTATTAATCACTCCAGTATATTGGCTTCATATTATTTGCCACTTGGTCGTTTGAGGAACATCTTTTTATAGATGTGTCTTATTTCACTTTTTTAACTTGCATGTGAAATTGTGTAAATGGGACTTAGTATCCAGTATTTAGAAAACTGTTCTAGAAGGCTCAGTTCAAGTCAGCTCTAAATTGTTTCATATATTTCTTTTTCTGATTGTTAAAAAAATACAGTTGAAATAAACTTTTAATACTAAATGAGCTGATGCATCCATAAATCCTCTTTCATCTTGTTTGTTCAGTACTGAAAAGATACTGATGATCTTAGTTAATATCTTGATGAACGATTCCATGTGTTCATAAGAATATTCTCTTTTTAGAAAAGCCTATTTTAAAATTCTTGCAACTTCTGCACATTTTCAGAAGCCTTTTTCAACCCTCATTTAAAGAGAGCACAGACATTCATCTGGAGTCTTTTGTGTTTGCAAAGTTACTTAATTCTCAGTGAGTTCTATTCTGGTCTTCAGTCAATTTTTAGATGGTCTTCCTTTGATGTGAAGTGGAAATGAGATAATCAGACTAAGTCCTAAGCACGTACCTTGGAAAACAGTGCTTCATTGATTGGTACTGTTTATAGTGCTTCTATGGTACACTCCAACTCTATCATATCTCATAGCAAGAACTTTCTAATAATTATCAGCTGTAACAGTGTCAGAGCTTACTTCTTTATTGGATGTTCATTCCCATCTCAGCTGAGGTCTTTGTGGTTATCTCAAGGGAACCAAGTTCTCGGGCTATCACTTCGTAGATGAAATTTCTTCCAGAGTAGAGATTTAGGACCCGATGCCAAAATAACGCTCCATGAATCCTCATTAGAATGCCTAGTTTGTCTGGCTCCTGCCACAGTTTATACTACTTTTGTGACATTAATCTGCTGCGTGCATTTAAACTGATCAAACACTTACAGTAAAGGCCTATATTAGCTCTTAGAGATACTGTGGACTGTTTCATTCAGTCTTGGAAATGAATCAGTGCTGTGTAAATCAGTGTGTGCGGAATTTGGTATTCCTATCACTGGGGATGGGGTTGGGGGCAATCGTAATGTATAGGAGAGCCAGCTGAAATAATGAAATGAGCTATTTGTGCTTTCTCAGTCTATAATTTAATGGTAAATTTAACTCACTGAATTGTTTCTGAAAGTCTGCAGCTATTTCAATTTCTTGAACAACCTGGAAGTAATGATCACTGTGAACTGTGATGAACAATGAGAACTGTGGTAAGGTGGAAGATTGACCTGTAGTATTTACTCTTTCCTGCTTACGTTGCAATTCTGTAGTTGTTAAATCAGTGACATTGTGTCCTCAAAGTGTCCATTTTGTACTTTTCAGTGCTTTACACATATATTCTGAGTAGAGACACCCATGTATGTCTATTAGCTGTGATTTTGGTGATGTCTGCAAAGCACAATTTCAGGATAGTTCCCTTAGTAAACATCCCTGCTTCTTCTAAGCATGTTTTAATTAATGTTTCATGCTTCCAAAGAAGTAAAAATACTAGCAATGGAGAGTGCTTTTCACAAATTTCAAGACTATGCTTTGTAGTATATATGCCCTTTAATAACTGATCTATTTCCTAATTAGCTCATTCAGTGCTTGAAGACGTGGATATACTTTTTATTCTCCTATAAACTATCCATTGGACTTCAGATTGTTGAATTTCCTTATGCAGCGTCCACTCCCATTGTCCTAGCATTGTCTTGGATGCAAATAACTTTAAGTAAACTAAATGATACAAGAAACATAACAAAACTCTGAGAATTGCAGTTAGCTTACTAATTTCTATGCGTATTGTGCCTTTCTCTGTCTTTCAATCCATTCAAAGAAACTGTAGTGATTTTGTCAGAGATGAAAAATATATGATTTTTTTTGAAGGACACTTCTCCAGTTCATTTTCAGATTAGTCATAGAATCTATAACTTTGAAACTTTCCATGTGTATTATCATAGAGCTAATTATAAGCATAAATATCTATATAAGAATATAGATATATGAAAACTTGTGTGGTTTTATAGAATGCTATGGGCTTAAGTTAATATATGCAATTGTATTTCTGTGGAGGGGATGGGAAAGTATTTTCTTCCAGAATAAGTACCATGTATATGCCTATTTTTCATGCATATAAGTTCAGTCCTGTAACTAGAATTCAGAGGTATGTGAAGTTTTCACTAATTCTTCAGTTTTTATAATCCAGCACATCCAGATATCAGTTAATTTTTTTCATTATACATTTTCATATACATTTGTTCCAGAACTACAAAATGCAGTGATCTAGGCCATGTAAGGTAGCATTTCTTTTGCTTGTTGAATCTAATACTTTAACTTTCTGCAAAATTAAACTCAAGTTCTAATAACACCTACTGTTCAGTTATTCATTTTTAAACTTACTCTAAGCTGCTACTGCTATTACTACTGTTTTCACTGGAAACGGTTTTCTGAAACTATGGCCAAGCACAACTATTCAGTGGTCTTTCTATAAATAATGAATTTGTTTTTATCTAATCCTATGAATTTTTTTTTACTAAATTTCATTCAGTAGTTAATAATTCAACTGGAGTTCAGACTTTTTTTTTTTTTTTTTTTTTTTTTTTTTTACAGAATATAAATGATCAAACAACAAAAAAATGTATTCTGGGTTTCACCATACCATTTGGCTTATAATATTTTTCCTAGCTTAATAGGAATCTGAGTTTCTAATGAATAATTATTTGTATTTAGAATGCTTCTTCTGTCTTTACACTTTATTTTGTACAAATACATAAAAAGGAAATATTTACTTTCTAAACATGAATAAGAATATTGTGAAATCAAACTCTAATCCATTCCAATTAAAGTGCTTTTGACATTCTTTTATCAGGATTGACCATTTTCAAATCGAGTAGGTACTCAAAGCAGGGTTTCAACTCAAGTATTTTGAAGTCAGAAATCTTCCTAAAAGAAAACATTTCCAAACAGTACCGTGAGCTGCCCTGCAGCCTGATACTTCTGTATATTATCCATTAGGAATTGTAAATATTGACACATTTGAAGGATAGTTGTTCGGCATACTGAATGTGCAGTCAGATCCTGAACTTGAAAAAAGCAGCTGTCAATCTTTCAAGCAGTGCAGTCGTCATGTTTGGAACAATAACAATTGAGTTCAGAGTTCAGTTTAGATGTGTTCTAAAATTGTGTCTATCATAAAATGACAGTAACTGAAGTCTTTATGCCCAATTTTCTGTTTCTTTCTGCAAACTGTAGTATAAATAGCAGATAAACTTGTGTATTTTCTTTAAGCAGTGCTTGAAATCAAATGAAATGAGGTTTTATAGGGAACATGTGTGAATCTTCATTTCCAAATATACATTATAATCTCTTAGTGTTTTTAAACAAGCCTAGAAAAGACACAGTTACAGAGCTGGATACGTGCTAAGTTAGGAACTTCAGAGTTTTTGCATAAAAAATATTCCATTCTGTTGCTGGTGTGTTTTCAATTTCTTGGGTGAGAATAGCCCCCTTAAATTATTCCAAACTAAATCCTTAAAAAGGGGAAAAAAGGGGAGAATATGTTAAGCTGTTTGTACTTTTACAATATAAGGATAGTACATAAAGCAATGATTAACTATGGATCTTGAATCTATTAGATGAAAATTTCATTCCTAATCGTTCTTTAGTAAGTTAAAAAACATCAACTGTGTGATATAGTAAAAATAAGTACTTTTTACCTCCAATATAGGAAAGAAAATATATCACATTTAGTTAGAGAACTGGAGAATGCATACTGTGGAATTCTGTTACATACTATATAAAATATTTATCAAGATGAGTCCTAACCTCCTAGACGCAGCTACTGTTCTCTCAGCTTTGCTACTGTGTCTTCTTGGCAGCATTTTTAAGTGTGACCCTCGGAAGGTTATGAGAATGTCCTTTCTGCTCATTCTTAGGGGCAAATTCTGGCTTCAAAAACTGTACTGGACTCCAGCTGCTGAAGTGTATCTGAGGGCATAATTTCTGCCTTGTTTGTCATTGGAACTATCTATTTAAAATATGAGGGCAATTCTGTTTTCAGGTGCACTCATATTGCTAAATTTATTTTGGGAAGGGATTTAAGGAGTGCAGGTGCTTTTTAGAAATATGCTTCTAAATGTGCCTTTTGGTTTTTTTAGAGAAGGGTAAAACCTGATGACATTTAGAAATAATTATTACTATTTCAACCTTAATATTTCAAGATAAGACTTTTTGGTTGGTTATTATGATCTCAAACCACTACTTGGTGGTCCATCTGCTCTTTAATAAACTTTTCTTTGTAACCATCTAATATGTATTATTTCATGACTCAGTATAACGTAATCCAAGGTCTTCATCTCCAAAAGCATTTCCATCTGTTCAGATGCTAGAGTTTTGTGTTTGCTTTCTCCAAGAAAGCATTGGCAAACAGTCATCTGGAAAAAAAAAAAAAAAAAGAAAAGAAAAGAAATATATGTGTATATATATTTTTTTTTCTTTTTTTTTTTTATCCAAAGACTTAAAACTCTGTGGGAACTTAGTAGGAAGTAGGAATTACGCTTCCAAGACTGCTTCCATAAGTTAAGTCATTCTTAGAGCTTTATACTCAGAAGATTCTTGTGTTCAATGCAGTTGAGTACTCAAAGCTCCCAAGAAGTTCATGTTTGTTGTCAATGGAATACTGAGTACTTTGTAACATGAGATTTGATCTCTGTTAAAAAAAAAAAAAAAAAAAAAAAAGTTTAATGTGTAAAAATAGATGAGAAAATGACTGCCAAATGATCAGTTTGGTCAGTAACTGGAATAAGTCTTTAGATAATGACTTTGGGAATTGCAATGTTTTATCACACTGATATTTGTTTGTATCTGTGGTGGCTTAAGAAAGTAGATAAGGACACCTGTATTTCTGACATGAAACTTAGCCTAGTTCTGTGACAGTTTTAAACTTACAACTGATGGAAATGAAAAACAAGAAACAATCATCTTGTTAAACCTTAATGAATCTCAGTATTCAGTTTGATATTTGAACAAAGCTTAACAGCTGTACTTAAAGAGATGATGTGTTAATTGAAGTTCGTATTTACAAACAGTATTCAAGAAGAAACGTTTACTCATAAGAATGGCTGATTTATATGAGGGGTGCTCTGAAAGTAATATCTCCATTTCTATTATGGTGACTGATGACATCAGAGGCAGCTGTTAGTGATGGGCAATAGAAGCTCAACCCTCCCACCACTTCTCTATTACGTTTAGTTGCTGTGTGACAGATGTCAGCAGAGTCTGAGCAAATGACATCTGACATGAAAGTGTGGATCGAGCAAAGCTGTGTCATTGAACTCCTCCTCTGTGTGGAAAAAAATTGTGTTTATTGACCTTCATTGATCTTGATGAATGATTGTGGAGACAAAAAGTGGATGTGGGCACAGTGAGGTGGCGGGTGGTACGTTCCACTGAGTGGTGTCAGCAGAAAGAGAAGCCACTTTCCAGATGTCCATGCAGATTTTTATGAAAGTGACATGCAGGCTCTTGTTCATCACTGGCAAAAATGCATAGCTGATGGTGGTGACTATGCTGGAAAAACTGTTTTGTAGCTGTATCAAGCAGTGCAATTGTTCTTTTTGTACCACTTGTAGTTTCAGTGGGTGTAAACAGGAGGCGTTACTTTTAGAGTGACCTATCTATAAAGATGCATCTAGAAAGCATAAAATTAGTGTGATTCATAGGATTCCAGGATTGTGAGAGTTCACTGGAAGCAGAACAATTCTGCCAGAGTAGGAAGGCAGGACCATTTAATGCAGACACACTGGTCAAGATTCACAAAATTCCGTTAATATCAGAGGGAGGGAACAGTAATTAGAGCTCATGCTTTTTAATATTTTAGATTGTTTGTATATTAACGTGTTTTTGCCAAGATAGTTAAAACAAAGGCATTCTTTACTCATTTGGTGGATTTGTAATTTTGTGTATTCATTTTGTAAATAAGTGTGCATTTAGTTCCTTTTAAAAACTTTTTTACAGTTGGATATTTATCTCAATTTCCATTGCAAGACAGTGTTTTTTGTTAGACTTAATTAAAATAGGAGTAACACTTTTAAATAAATGAGTTCAAGGTAAGACCATCAACTTTTGATTGAAATCATGTTGAGGCATTGCTGTCAGGGTTGAAGTTACTATTAACTCACTGAGGAAAAAAAAAACAACAATTTTAAGAGAAAATGTGTAGAATAAAATAAATACAGGCTGATGATATCTTCCTACTCATAAAATGTGTACACATGTAGGTTTTACATAGCAGAAATACATCAGTTACAAGAGGTGCAGAAAGGCTGATGGTGAGGAAACATAAACTACTAAGAGGAAAATCTGTAGTTAGTGAATGTTAGCTTCCCACCTCTGTGTTCAAGGCCGGACTTGTAGGATGTACTCCTGGGAATGGTTCTGTTCTCACCAATTTCAATGAAACAGCCACTGGCTACAGGACTCAGATCTCAGAAAGGAATTCTTTGATCAAGTGGTTTGAGAGATTTTTGGAGATCAAAGTAGAAAAGTTTTAACCCATCTGTGTGATGTGCATTTTGAAACAAAATGCCCTAATTCTCCTTTTGATAAAAAGAAAAGTGAGGAGATGAAGGAAAAATAAAACAAGAAGCTTCCTGTAAGAATATGAGCTTTCAAAGTGACCATTTGAAATTTAAAATATATGTGCGTGTATATATATATAAAAATCCATCCATGGATTACATAAAGATGAATTTGCAGTTAAAGACTGCAAGATTGCAGTTAAAGACATTAAAGTTAAGACTTAACTTTCATGCCTGCCCAAATTCAAAAAATGTCGACTGAGGAGGTTTTGTGGGTCATTCCAATAAAGTCAAAATGGACTACAGACAAACACAGAGAATTTGAAACTTATTTATAGATATCCAGCTTTACTTAATCATTTACCAATTCTCCCTAATTTTTTTTTTAATGGCAAAATTTGGATACCTGGGAAATTTAATGAACAAATATACACATGAGGTGTAATTTGAAATGTTCTCTCAAAAATGTCTGCCTTGAAAATATGAAAGTCATAATTATTCCAAATGAAAATGTTATAGTAGTTAGTTCATACTAAACCTGGTTTACTGTTTGATGCCTCTTGCTGAATAGGGATTTCAGTAACCTGAAAAACATTCTTTTTTTAACCTTTTTTAATTTGAGCTGAGGAAAAGTGATGTGACTTCAGAGTTTGTTCTTCGTATAGCTATTAGTAACTTGTTTAAACTATAAGCTTCCGTGCATTTAATGTATTTGTTTCAAATGAATAGCTAATAATCAGGCTTATTTTGAGCTCCATATGTACATTTTCTTAGTCTCAATGAATGTGTTCAGGGTTAGGGCAGTAGTATCTTAAATGCAAAGACCAGCAGAATCCTGTGCCTAAATCTACTGCCCAGAGTCATGACAGTGGTAGCAACTATGCTTGGAAGCTGTTGTCACAACTCATGAAGAACTTAGTTTAAGTACAGTAGTACATGTCAAGAATATGCAAGAAATTCTCTTTAGCCCATGACACCATTGTGCACGCTACATGTTTGGGAATGGGCAGTATCTTAGGGGTGAGATTTTTTTTCGAATAAAGGTAGCAGCAGTGTTTATTTCCTTTTTTGGAAGCGTGGGCATTGGACCCTGGAGGAAAGAATAACCAAAATCTGAGGTGTTCTCTCCTGGCTGGCTTCAATCAACAGCATATCTGGGCTTGCACCTTTTCATTTGAGCAGTCAACGTTGATTGTCTCTACAGTCTCTACATACAGAATTCTTTTGTGGTTCCCCTTTTAGATGTCATGAACAGTTCATAGGTTCATAAGGTTGGAAAGGACCTACAAGATCATCTAGTCTAACCATCCTCCTATCACTATCCCTACCCAACTACTGAATCAAATCCCTTAGCACCTCATCTAAACGCTTCTTGAACAGCGCTAGGGATGGTTCACAGTGCTATAGAAAACATGAGCTACCTACAAGATGGAGCATATGTTTGTGGACACAAATTCCATAAAAACTGAAAAAGAGTCATGTAATTTGACTGTTGTAGTCAAACCCCAGGAGGAAACTGTGAAGATAATACCTGCTTAAGAGAATCCAGGAGATCAGGCAAAACTTTGACAGCAAAAATCAGAAGTGTGCAGTCCAGTGAAGAATTAAACTACAGGGAGTAATAATATGGGCTGATGCACTCAATATAGCAGTAATGCCCTCCGAGAAGGGTAGGAAATAATTCAGTTCCTCTAGGCTGCACAGAAGCTAAATACAGTATGACAAGAAATAGTAGCAGTACTCATTATGTCTGATTGCTAATTACCCCTTTGAATGATTCAGTTATGCCTGCTACTAGATAATTAGTTTAGTAATTTATGGCTGCAGCACAAACTAGTATTTTAATTTTCGCTGGCACAGTTTTCACAACACCTACAGTATAGATACTATCTCTCTTTTTATTCAATTTTAAATTGCTTTTTGATAGCCAGTGGAGGTGGGGAGGAGGGAGAAAGCAACAAGCAATTCTTACAGTTTTCTAGTATAGATTTAAAGTTAAGTCTTTTTATGTAATTTTATTCATACATAAACCATATAAATGTAGAAAATAACTCTACCTGAGCTCTAAACGTGGTTTCTGCATAGATTTGGGAACTGATTTTGGAAATACACAGCAATGTTTGCTGGATAAGATTATTCCCTCTGCTCAGACTAGACTAAAGCTACTCTTGTGTATGACTGTTGCCAGGATTAGACCCTCGAGATGCAGTAAGTTTATTTTTTGCATTGCTTATGTAATGACACAAATATTTCTGCATTCCCTGGTTATTTTGCTTATGGTGCTTGGTGCATCTACATATAGTATCTACAGACTGCCATCAGTGGCTGCTTGTAGTGTATTGGTTAGTGGGATTTAAAAGATTTGGCACTTTGCAGGTAAAGCTTTATATTTCTTATAAAATCAACTGCTTAATTCATTCAAGCATGTAAGGTAATTCTAAAAGGTATTCAGCAATCCATGTTTGGTAATTTGAGAGTTGTGTTATTTTTCTAATAAAGCTACAGCATGGTAATTTGTATTATCAACGGAAGAAGGATGTGTGAGTACCACTGACAACCATGTGCATATTTTAATTATTTGTAAAATGTTTTAAATCTTGCTTTGCCAATTTAACTGAAATCCTTTTTTTGTCATTGTGACTTTTGCATGTGATCCGTGTAACTGTTTCTTCCCCTTTTATAAGGAGACACGTTTTTGTTTGTTTCATATTACCCTTTACTATTTTTATGCTTATTTTGTTTGTATTTCAAAACTACAATAAAATCCTTGATATAGACATTACACAAGCTGGGAAAAAAAAAGAAAAAAGAATTTTTCTCTCCATGCTCTTTTTCACTATATCTTTGAATAGAGATAGCCTCTTTATGGCTACTCTGTAGAGCCTGTCCTGTATGAAGCTAGACTGCATAAGTATATAATTTGTTTTCAGGTATGGAAAAGGCAGTGACTGTGTTGTGGGGAAGCTGTATGACTTGTCCAACTGAGTGTAACACAGCAGCAAAGGCAAAGGGATATGGAGGCATGGAGCATCCAAAAAAGCCAACCAAAAGAACAAAGAAAACAGCTCAAAGCTGTGCACAACTTAGATCTCTCCACTTTTTCTGAAATCTTAGCAATCTCTATGTTGTTGTTTCCTCTGCCTTTGCAGCCACCTAGTTGTATGTAAATTGCTGTTGCTTCACTTCGTTTTTCTTCTTTTCCTCCTGTATATTTCTTTTTTTTTTTAATGAGACTATTTTTTCTTCTCCATGAACAAAACTAGACTGATTCTGTCAAGTTTGCTTTTAAATTTCCATTTAACTTTTACTTAAAGAACGGATATATAGAGAAATGAAGGTTCATCTGTTTTCTCAAAGGGTACAATAACTTGTGTGCCCTCAGGTCCTACAGGAAAATGGGAAATCTTTTCCTGTTCCCAGTGCTCTTCTATTTCACTGGCATTTTGTTGTCCACTGGTGGCAAGTTTCAGGGCTGTCTCTCTTCTTTTGAGGCTTGTGCCCTGCTATGCTGTGGCCTTGCATTCCTGGATGCAGTCTGGTAGCAGTACAAAACAGGGACGGTTCAGGAATAGCATCCCTGTTTTGGAAAGGGAGAGGAAGAAGGAGTTTAGGCAGATGAATGAGAGCTGTACCATACGTCTCGTCTTTAAGATCAGAGAGAAGACTGTGGCAACCAGCAACTTCAATATAGCTCCAACCAGCAGTTCTTCCAGCATTAAGTATAGCTGTCAAAAACATTAAATTGTGCAACTTTTCAGTGAATTCATTGTTTCTTGCACATTGTGTTTATTGTTACATTAGGGTATGTGTTTCCTTAAGTCTTTGCTTTAGTCCTAGCTCTTCCAGATTGAATATGGTCAATAGGAATACCAGATCCACACATGGTTTAAAAAAAAAAAAAAAAAAGGAAAAGAGAGGACAAAACAAAAGGCAATACAAAATCACTGAAATTTAGCTTCTCGCTCCTGCTTTACCCTGCTTTACAGTCCATGTGTAACATGAAGTTATGCTATTCTGTGTCTTGTTTTTTCTTATTGCCAACTGATGAATCATGATAAAAAATTGTAGTGATTAACAAATGAATCCTGCCTCTTCACCAGTTCTCTTTTATTGTCTGGCCTTATATCTGTTGAGTGAATCTCTTCCTTTCTCTTTACTACATAGCAGAAAGTTTACCTGCTCTATAACTTTTTGATCTTACCGAGTTCGGTGCTTTAGGGGAGTTGAAGGGCTTGGAAGAAGAAAGCAGTGAGACAAAGGGAAATTGGTGCTAAGAAATTGAGTGGTTTGTGTTTGTTGATTTCATATAAGAGACCAAATAGTTTGAATGGAGACCTTGAGGTAACCTATGTAAATGAAAAACTTGATAAGAAAGTTGCATTGTTCAGCTTTCACGTTCGCGTTTATCCATCTTCGAGGCACATTAGCAGGCTATGAATTTGTTAGCACAAGACCATTTTTGCTGAAAAATGTGTGCATTTGTTGGCTGTTCCTATTGAGTTTAGCATTTCAGAGTTCACATTCTAAAAGAGGTTTGTACTAAACATTGGATTATGACAAGTCTCTTTGCAGAAGTAATTATGTGATTTTCTTGTTCATGGACAGCAACAGCGATGCTTGGAATATCAAAGTATGCAAAAAAAAAAAGTGCTTTCAAAATCACTTAATTGCCATTCCTAGCACATTAACACTGCTTCTGACAAATCAGATGGGACTAGCAGGCAAATATTTAGATTATCAAGATGAGTTTTGCCTTATATGCAGCAGTGCAGATTTATTTATATTTTTATTTATTTATTTTTATTGCAGGTGCTAAAATATTTGGAATTAGGAGTGTAGTGAGCTTGCTTTATTCATATTATTCTGTTTTCACTGCAATTCAGTGACATCATGCCTGTGATTTGTACATGCAGCAAGCTTTCTGTTCTTTTCCTCATGCTTTTCAGCACTGATGTTCTAAGGGGCAACTTAGATAGTATTGTTTCTGTGAACATCAAGCTCATGTTAATCATACATGAGCTGCTCCAAAGGTTATTATATGTTGGCCCAGGAAATCAGAGGTGGATATTGGTCTTGTGGCAGTAGAGGTTGAACCTGCGCACCAGCTTTTCATTGCATTTGGCAAAAGAGGGGCAGTCTGACATAATGGTGTCTGATATGGAAGTGCATATGAGCAAAGCTCTGTCATTGAATCCCTCCATGCAGTAAAAATGGCCCCTGTTGACATTCACTGACATGTGCTGCATGGTTATAGAGAACAAACATCGGATGCAAGCACAATGAGGCACTGGGTGCTGTGTTTCAGCAGTGGCTACAGTGTACATGAAAGACAAGCGTTGTTCCAGATGATCATGCACAGGTGTCACATCATGAGATGAAGTGTCTCAAACAGCTCATCTGCGTGAATCGGTGGACTACAACCAGGGAACTGTGTACAGAGCTGAATATTGTTTTCAGTGTGTTGGAATTGATGGTGGCAGTCTTGGAACATCACAAAGTTCCCAGACGTGTCCCACAAATGCTTACATAAGAACAGAAAGAACACTGTATGTAACTTTTTTCAGGACCTATTGAACCAGTACAAGGCTGAAGGTGATGGTTTGCTGGATTCCATTGTTACCAGTGATGTGCCACGTTGTCACCACTACTGGACTACTTTTGAGAAGGTCCCTGTCTTTTTTGTACCGGGGGGGCCAATACTGGACACAATACTCCAGGTGAGGCCTCACCAGGGCAGAATAGCGGGGGAGGATCAACTCCCTTGACCTGCTGGCCCCGCTCTTTTTAATACACCCCAGTATCCCATTGACCTTCATGGCCACCACTAGTCTTGCTAACTCTCTTTTCTTCCAATTGTCTGGAGATGGCATCCATAACAAGCTGTTCCATCACCTTTACCGGGTTGGAGGTGAGGCTAAGGGGCCTGTAGTTTCCCAGATCCTCCTTCTTGACCTTTCTGAAGACTGGAGTGACAATGGCTATCCATCTATCTTCAGGCACCTCTCCTGTTTTCCAGGTCCTCTCAAGGATGATAGAGAGCGATTCAGCAATCACCTCTGCCAACTCCCTGAGCACACATGAATGCATTCCATCAGAGCCCATGGATTTTACGTACATTGATGTTGCATAGTTGCTCTCGGACCGTCTCCTCCCTCACCAAAGGGGAGCCTTCTGTTCCTCATACCCTCTTCTTACCCTTGGGGTCCAGAAGACCCAAGGGGGAGTTCCTACTACCTTTATCTTGATACCTTTATCTTGCCACAATAATGGCAGCCCCACACTATTTTGAAGGCTGTGAAACACACTGCCAATTTTGGCTGGCCAGTCCTAGTACACCTACCACATAGCCTCGATTAGGTGCCTTCTGACTTCCATCTCTTCAGGCCAATTAAAAATGAACTGCATAGGCAACATTTTCCTAGCAATCATGCTATCACTGTTCTACACATTGTGAAGCTTTGTTCTTTCTACCTTGCAGAAATTTCCACTTCTCTGCTCTTTCTGTTAGCTAAATGTAGCTCTAAATCATCATAAGAGAATAAATGCATACAGTAGTAGTGCAATTAGCTTTTTCCTTCTCAGTGCCACAGTATGAGATGAGAGCACCCAAGTAGGTTGCATCTGCAAGTGGAAGGATAGGGTTAAGCAACTGGGACCAGTTCTGCATCCTCAGGATCCTTATTAGCAAATGGTCATTCTCTACAATTCCTAGTGTCTGTAGTAGCACCTTAGAAACCTTTGTCAGGAAATGGAATTTAGCCATAAAAGGAAAATAAAGCTAGTGCACAGCAAACTTTAGGTGCAAAATAAAAAAACATTTAACCATCTATACTTGTGACTTATATTTAAAGATATTGTCAATTCCTGCAAAAGCATAAGAGAAATATTTTATGTCACAAAAGGAAAAATACAGAAACAGATGAGCATAGATTTCATGGAATTCCCTCTTTGTATTGATTTCATGGAATTCCCTCTTTGTATTTTCCTGGGTCATGTCAGTGCATTTGGTAAACTTTTTTCTTCTAATAATATAATGGTCTGTTTGTTGGTGTCTTGTCTAAACAATAGTGGTCTTGATTTTTTTCACATTTGGACAACCACCATTATGATTACACTTAAATTCATAGCTCCTGGTTGGACTCTACTTCTGTTTGAGAGCTGGCTATATAACCCTATATAACCCTAGACTGCTAATGTAGGTTTATTGCATCTCTTGGCCCTTCAGCTGTTTTGAATACACTGCACTTGGACCCACTGGAAGTGAGTCATGCTGACAGGCTTTAGACTTGCTCCAAAGGCTTCATAGACACCCACCATATGTGGATTAAAACGATCAAGCTTTATATAGTACATGATGACTCACCACATGAAGGCAGAAACATAACACCAGAAAAACAGATAATTTTGTATGTGTCAGGTTTAATTCCATTGTTTTGAGAAATTAACTGTAAAAACTAGAAGCCACTGTAGCAATACTAATTAGAACTCTTTGATTTGTTCATACTTGTATGGATGCGAGAATTCATTATTAGTCTGGAAGTTATTTCTGTAGCCTACGTATTGCATGATCCCATTGTTTGATTTGCTTCCCTTAAGGCTCAGTTCTGATTTAGATTAGTGATTGACTTTGTCTATACTGGCCTTTCATACACCTCTGATCATGACCTTGCCTCATTGTGCCAGTTTTGTGAGAACTCTGGATTGTAGCTGGTTTGGTATAGAAATAAGTGCAATATGGTCTCCAGAGGTCCTTTCCAACCCCTCCAGTTCTGTTGTTCTTTGAAATTTCACTGTTTTTGGGGTAGACACCACTATGAAAGCTATCTCAAAATTGTTTTTCTTAGTAGGCATAACCTTTCTAGCCAAAGACAGGACATTTTTAGAATGAAGTTTGATCTACAGTTTTGTGCTAAAACGTATGTATTCTTTGTAAATCCTGTTTTCTAAGTCACGTGGGTGTAGGTCAGATCCAAAGGGTGGTCCTAAGAAAAAATGCAAATTATAGATGGGGAAAAAATGTAATGTATTACAGATGGTCTTCAAAATTCTGCTGTTTTTCTTTTGCCACGTTTATAGTGGGAGATTTCATGCTGGTAGATACTAAAGAGGGTGGATCTGAGTAACCTGTGCTGAATTCCAAATTGTGTTATTATTTGGCAGTGGCCCAGATAGAAGAAATATTGCAAGGGATTGCATAAAGTATCCTAATTAATTAGTCAACATACAGAATACCTCAACTGAAAACGTTTCCAGTTATTGTTTTGGAAATAAATATTTATACTGACATTTTGTTGTCTTTTAGCTGTGAAAACAAGAGCTATAATTTTATGGCCATGGAAATGCTTGCCATGAACATTTAGTGCTGAGTATTTCTTTTCAAAATTGGGAAATCTACTGAGTTTCATTTTCTTCCTGTTGAGTCTAGATGCAAATGCTGTAGTAAAAGTTAAACACAACCAATAAGGCATTAAAGTGACTCTGGCTAGTCATACAGCTGCAGGAGCAGTAGGGAAAAATAAGACTGCAATCAGAGGCAAAGTGTGACCCTCTTGCTGTTGTTTCATGGATAGTAAGCAAGCCCTGAGCAGAGTGCTTTAAACATATTGCAGCTTGGAGCTCAGTGCTGCTTCCCTTGCTGATGTGAGTGCCCAACAACGGGTCTGCCTTGGCGGCCTTCTGCTCAGAACTTGTAGAGCTTCTCAGCCCAGCAGCTACTTGAGGAGTAGGGATGATCAATTAACCTGAAGGATCCTCAAGAGAAATCAAATAAAGATGAAAGTTTAAGAAAAAAAATAAAAAGACAATGTTCTATGTATTCCTGTAGCTCTGTTATCCTTCAGAGACCTAAGACCCCCCACATCTCTTCAGAACAGGATTGATGTACAAGGCCTTATTTGCTCAGCTGAATTGTTCTCTTTGTGTTCTCAAAAGACTGTTTGCATTTGTATCTTTGTTCAAAAAGACACTGAAAATGGGTAGAAAGGCCTCATAACGGGGAAGGCCTCTGTTATCAGGCATATTTAGTTTCACCAATGGGTAATGGAGCCGTGCAGCCTTTCATGCTGTCTCAGCTCTTGTTGGTAATCAGACAGGTTTGGTGCTGCAGGATAGTGTAAAAGTCAATAAAAGGAAGCACATGAAATTAATTGATGCTGTTGTTACATCCATAACAGAATACACTTTCTGCATATCATGTAATCTCTGAGTGGTAGCAGAGATGGCTTTAACATTGATTCAGAGATTTGATTTTCTAAGCACAGCTCTTTAGGGCATTTGTTTTTCAATGTCAATTACTCTAAGAATGTAAAATTGAATGATAATTTCTTTACATGATGAATATTTCAAACTTGCTATTGTTCAGCCATCGTTATTCTTCATTATATTTTCACATGTAGCACTATCTCTACAATATTCATCTAATTTAGATCACTGAATACGAGTTATTTATGATTTCAAATAAAATCTTTTAGTAAGTCAGTCTATCAGTAGACCAGTCTTTTGTAAAAAATAAAAAGTGAAGTGGAAAGAGAGTCTACATTTATCTTTATTACGTCTTTATTGCATGTAGTTTAGAGACAGTGGTGTTTGTGTCTGTGTGTGTGACTGTATGTGTGTATGAGAGAGAGAGAAAGGAAAAAAAAATGTGCAGTAACATTTTCTTAAAAGCACTTACATATACATGCATGCAGAAAAAAAAAGGAAATGGTTTGGAATTTAACAAGACCAGAACTATTTTAAATTAGTAAGAAGTAGAGTGAATTTAGCTGGAGATTAATCTGACATTTGGTTTTGGGAATTAGAACTGCTTGTTCTCTCTTTGTCTGCATCACAGAAAGGAGCAAAATGGGAGAGCTGGAAAAAAAAAAGAAAAAGAATAATAATAATAAAAAAATAAACCAGAAAGTACTGGAAGAAATAGAGGAGTTAAAAAAGATACTAAAGTCACCATATATTTCACAGTAAACGTTCTGTAGGCAAGCACCATGTATAAAGGAGTTACACGTGTTCCTCCAAAGTTGCTGCTTCCATGGAAGCTACAACAGACACAAAGAGCACAAGAACACTGTTTGATACAGTAAATTATCAGCTACAAAACACTATTTTTCAATGCAGACACCACCATTGGCTATGCATTTTCAACAGTGATGAGCAAGATCCTGCATGCTGCTCTAGTAAAACTCTGCACCAGTGGAGGTGACCCACTGTTGCTATCGCCTCTCCTGAAACACAGCACCCACAGCCTTGCTGTGCTCATATCCACTGCTTGGTCTTCATAAACATTCAACAAGCATTGATGAATGCCACTGGGTGCCATTTTTCCACGTGAAGGTATTCAATCCCACACCTTTGTTTCATCTGCACTTCTATGTCAGCTGCCAATTAGTCAGACTGCCCCTTTGCTGCCATCTGTCACACAGCAACAAAATGTAATGGAAAAGTGTCGGGAAGATTTAGCCTCTGCTGCCATACCACCAACATATGCCTGTGATATCAAGGGCTGATGTAATAAAGAAGGAAGTGTTACAGAACAGCCCTCATAAATTCAGCTGTTTAAGGTCACCTAGTGACCAGAAAGGATGCCATTTCTATGGAGCAAAACTGAATAAAAACTAGGAACGTCGCACTGAATCTGAGATTCTTGCCCACTGAAGCCCACATGGAGGGCATACTCCCAGCTTTGGTAATGCTCAGTTCCTGTAGACAGTGTGGGATCATCCATGGTACACCCTTCATATCACATGCTATGGATATGTCTGTGCTTGATGTGCACCAACACTTTAACTGTGTTAGTGTCTGGGATTGGAAATGTGATTCTTGAAAGCAGAAGTCTGTATTACTCCAGTATTAAATTTCTTTTCTTATATTTTCTACTCATTCTGTCTTTGTGGGTGAGGGGGTTGAGGATTTAATGGTTCAGAGTGGAAATACTTATGCCTATTTCATGCAGCAAATGGTTCTGTGTCTGTGATTTTATAATGCACACAGAAGAGCCCATCCTGCTGAATTATGGATATCATGTGTTGCCCTTTACCTAAGCACGTTACACTAAGCCAAGCTGGGCAAAACTAGCCCTCTACAGTGCCAACTTAAAGTCTAGGGGATTTCCATTCTGAAATATTATGAGACTCCCTATTTGAGTAACAGCAAATTAATTTGATAGCTGAAAACTTCTGCTGATGGAGGTGTTTTTTTGTTGGTTTTTTTTCAACTGATCTGATATATGCTCACTTTCTCTGTCATCCAGTTTTCATTGGTATAAAATTCTAATGCGGGAATGGGGATAGCTCTGAGACCACAATTAGATTATAAATAGTAATATCTCTCAACAGCCTTCAGGCAATGGTCTTGAGTGAACTTGAATGGACTTCTTTCCAATAGACTCAAATTAGCAATGCAGAGAACAGTATAATCTGTCCTCAGGAAAGTTTTTACACACTTTCTTCTTTCATTTGCATATTAAAACAAAATGCTCTCCCCTTTAAATCTGACATACAGAAAGTGGATTAGCAAGTGTCTCTCTACCAGAAAGCACAACTTTGCCTGTGTAGGTGCATTTAATCTTATTCATGTCTGTGTCAGAAGATCTTGAAAGGGGTCGAGGTTTTTTTGGTATTTTTTTTGTTTTTTTTTTTTCCAAATAGATTCCTAAAGCAAAGATACAAGAAGAGCTTTCTCATTAAAAAATGAAATATATCCACACTTATATTCATCTCAAAATGTTGATATAAATGTTTCTGAAAAAGGGAGGCACATCATTGCTTGTGGCAAGGCTATACTTTGAATGTTGACTATTGGATATTAATTGCCAGTTTCTAAGCCAGTAAGGATGGATTGTTTTCAAATGTAAACATAAACAAGCAAGTCTTAACTTTAACTCTTTATTTTAATACCAATAATTTGTAAAAATACACAAAAGAAAATGTAAATGCATTATGTTCTAGTAGAGTTACAGCTGCTGTTGGATAGGTGTTCACCTGTATAACTTCTCCATTACAAGAGCTTTAAGATATAGACTTTTAACTCCATGTTTTTGTCTTAATTTAATGCAGAATTTCAGGTCAAATTTGCTGTTTTTTGTTTGTTTGTGGGTTTTTAAATATAATTTTGGATATAATTATTTGTGGACTAAAGCAAAAGTATTTTGGACTGTGTCAAAGAAATCTTTTACTCAATAGTTTTCACATTGCCAATTTTTCTAGTTTGCTAATATATCTTCTGATTTTTTTTTCACATTTGTATATGTGTATACAAATACGCACATGTGTAAACATACACAAACTTTTTTGTGTATATATATGTCTGTGCTCCTGATGTATTGCATTTAAGATTCATAACATTATAACCTTCTCTTTAAAACAATCAGCAGAAAAATAAACATATGCATAAATTCCAATCAATGTGCAGGAAATATAAAGCTGAATATGTGACCTAGATACGACCCAGTATAGTAACCCAAGTTATATATGATTTAAAATATTCTTGGAACATTTAAGACAATTCATCATTTCTGTGATTTGAATTTTGATTTTTTGACTCTGCAATTGACATAATTCAGACTATTTTAAAGTTAAAGTGTGCATTAAATTAGTTGCAGATATATGCATCTGTGGTAACAGTAAATAGCTCAGCTCTTGTGAGACCCCATCTGGAGTACTGTGTCCAGGACTGGGGCCCCCAGCACAAGAAAGATGCAGAGATTTTGGAATGGGTCCAGCGGAGGGTCACTAAGATGATCAGAGGGCTGGAGCACCTCTCCTATGAGGAAAAGTCGAGGAACTGGGCTTGTTTAGCTTGGAGAAGAGGTAGCTCCAGGGAGACCTCATTGTGGCCTTCCAGTACTTGAAAGGTACATATATACAGTGGGGAGGGAACAATCATTTACATGGGTTGATAGTGATAGGATGAGGGGGAATGGTTTTAAACTAAGACAGGGGAGATTTTTAGGTTAGATATTAGGAGGCAGTTTTTCACTCAGAGGTTGGTGATGCACTGGAACAGATTGCCCAGAGAGGTTGTAGATGCCCCATCCCTGGAGGCATTCAAGGCAAGGCTGGATGTTACTCTAGGCAGCCTGCTCTAGTGGCTGTCAACCTTGCCCATGGCAGGGGGGTTGAAAGTAGATGATCTTTGAGGTCCCTTTCAACCCAGTCTATTATATGATGCTATGATTATCTAACCACACCCATCACTTCACTTATCCAGCACCTAATGTTAGCTCAGTTTGCACTTCTAGCACATTTCAAATGCAATTTCATAATGTGAAAAGTATTTTACTGCCAGTGGTGTTCATCTCTTAATTAACCTTCTGAGTTTGTCTATCATTGGAGAAGATCTGAGTTATTATTTGGTTTTGATTTTGTGCATCATTGTGTGGCCACTTTGGAAGCTTTTTCTCTTGTGTCATGGGTAATACTTTGAGAAGGTAACTAACAGGGCTGTACTCATGAATACTGTCTGTTGGCACACGAGTGTTCCCCAGTTCTCATGCCAAACATGCAGAGCTGATGGCACTGCTATGACCAGCAGAAATGCTAAGTCACAGCCTGAAACAGTGACTGAGTGCCTGGTGGGAGGGCAGGGCCTACCCAGGGATGCTCAGATGCAAGCAGTGTACCTGAGCAAATAGAAGGGGTAGAGCCAGGATCCACCCCTTCCCAGACCTCATTTAATGTTTGGCAGTGGAGGTGAGGGTATCTCTTGCCGGAGATCCCTGCCTACCTGAGGTCTTTCAAAGGTAATTAGCTTCACTTCTGTATCTGTGGCTGCTGTATTTGGGCTTATTCTCATTTGCAGTAGCCAAAGACTTTGCTGCCCTGCTATTATTGCAGTACTTTCCATCCTATTATAGCATTACATATGACTTTAGAAAACAGCGATCAAAAGTGAGTTTTTCTGTCCTCTCTTTGAAACTGCATTTCTACTTAATTTACTGTTGTATTTGTACTGTTATATTTTGAAGTATGATGGTGGTTCTGGCAAACTTTATAAACATTCTGTGATGAATAATCCTAAATATAAAGAAAAATGTTTAAATAAATAAAGCTGCTGAAGATGAACAATGCATCGTGGAAACCTCAGGGCTTCTGCAGGTGTAAGAGTTGCTGACATGCTGTCAAGACAGCTATCAGTGGAACATGATGTCTACTAAAGAAAGATAGTGAAAAAGGAGAGATCTTTCATATGATAGGAAAAATCTCTTACTCATATCATCAGAATGAAGGAAATAAAGAAAAATTCCCCTTTTCCAATGAATTCATACAGATTGAACAAAGATTTGGATTTTGCATATATGAAGTAGCTGATAGATGTGTAAAATTTTGTTTCCTTTGCATTTTAAAATGAGCTTTCATAAGAGTTGCCACATGTAAATTCAAGAAAGATCAAAGAAAATAAGGAAAAGAAGAAAAAAATGGGAAAGTATTTTTTTTTTCTACAAGCTGTTAGTGAAGCAGAGAGTGGTGGAGTGGGTATTCAAGAAAAGCATCAAATTTGGAAAATAGTAGCTAATCATGCAGGAAGATTATGGATGATTAGGGACCTAAGAAAAAACTGCTTATATCTCCAGAGAAGAAGACTGGAGAACAGATGTATACTATAAGTGGCCACTTCTTTAACCATTGTATCTGATACAAGGCAGTGAGACCGTAGGATGGAAAGTGCATCATGATGGCATGAGCATGATGAGGCTATGGGAGAGAAGGAAGCAGAGATCTACTGGAAGCTGTGGATTGTGAAGCTGCTTCATGTTGAGCCAGACCCCTGTTTTATCTGTTAGAGCCACACAAAGGCAGCCTGGTGCCAGTTTTTCTCTTGGAGGCAGAAAATTGATTGATGGTTATGGTACCACTCCCAACATGGGAAGTTCTACAATTCTGTGGACTGTGGAAGGTTGTGGGATGAATATACCTGCCTGTCCTACCTACTCTACCAGCACTGTTTGTAATCTGACCCAGCGTCTCCCACTATACTTTTTTTGTCTTGTATCTGCAGCTTCTTTTCCTTCTTAGGATAACATCAACAAGGGCAGTCTCTTGAAGAAGCAGAATTCAATGCTGCCTTCATCTGGGTCTCACAGCATGAAAGCATGTGGAGAAGAAAATGATTTGGAATGAGTTATAGAATGGGAAAGAGTTGAAGAGGGTTCTGTAAGACTGGAGGTATCCACTTTAAAATGAAGAATTGCTTGTTTTGGGATAGGAAAGGAGCATATGCTTCAGGAGGAATATTTTTGCTCTGCTGGCCTAAATATTCAATTTGAACCTTTCAAACACAAGTTTTACAGCACTGTTTGATTTGAAAGCTCAAATGGAAATTGATGAACGTATTTTGCAAGTCCTTTTATGAATCCAGGTCTCCTCCAAGAGTTACATGTGTGGTTTCTAGTTTGTGGGCAGTATGACCTCAGTTATAGCCATTTTGTCACAAAGGGGTGCAAATTAGTAACAATTATGAAATACTGTTGCCTATCTATATATTTGGTGTCTCTGTTTTTAAAATACATTTCCTAGTGTCTTCATTGTAAGTAGGGCTAGTCGTCTGTTGAAAAACCTTCTTTTTGGCCATTAGTATTCCTCTTCCTCCTTCATCAACAAAATCAGACAGTATTTAGAAATTTCAATGTATTTTTATGTCTCTTAAACCTTAATTATTGCAGCTTTAGATCATGATGAAAGTGAAAGCAAGAGCACATTTGTTGAGTGTGAGCACAAGTGAAATTAGTCATACTGCTCTTAGCTTCCAGCATGTGGAATGAGATAAAATAAAAAGTTTTCCATAGCTCATCTGTCATAAAATCAAATGTTTGTTTTTCTGAAATTATAATCTGCTTCTTGCCTGCTTAATCTAAGTTATGCTCCTGATGCACATTCTTCTTTGTTTTCTTCCACAGTGACTCTTCAAATTATCAATTTCTCAGTTCAAATACAATCTCTCTATTGTGTATCAGCAATATTACAATGAGTCACAGTTCTCTGCAGTCATCTCACCTTTGGCTTGTGTTCAGTAGCCTGCTTTTCCAAGTCTGAAAGTTACTTCATGTTCTTTTTCTTTGCTTCTAATTCAACACACATTGTGTATAATTGCAGGATAGAGTGATGATTACACTCCAAAGAATTACAATCAAACTTGGCTTGTTAGTGTATAAAGCTCTAGCTGTTAATCACAATCATTTAAGCAGCAGCTAACCCTCACTAAAACACAGATGGCATGTTGTTAGCATTTCAAGCTACCCAACTCAGACATTGTAGATGTATCCCAGAGAGGACTTTGTTATGCTTTTCAATATCACTTCTCTTCTGTAACGCTGAGCAGTATCTGCTGGGTTTGATACCCTCTCAGACACAGGATGAACTCATGAATACTGTACAGCTGTAACAGCTCGTGCAAATAAAAATGCATAATTTTTTCTATTGAAAATGAAGAATTTAAACATAGAATAAGAATGAATATGAAAAGGAAATCTATTAAAGAAATAGAAATAATGAAAAAAAAAATCCTCCACAATATAAACAGGAAGACAGGAAGTGATTAAAATTAGTACTTAAAATGTTTGCATATCTGTACTGAGAAAGCCTTCACAAGCTTGATCAGTAATGGCAATTTGAGAAGGTCCCATGTTTGCTGACTATGAGTATGAAGGTCTGCTGATTTTCAACACACTGTAAATTTAATAGATAGTTATTTTTTTCAAGTGAAGAACATATAGCAACATCAGTGTTGGATCCTTTCCCAGAGGCCGCTGCTTAGTTTGAGTGGGCAGATATTTGGATTAACATCTAGACTCAGATACTCAGATGCTTTCTTTTTACTGTTGATCAGACATGTTTTGGAGTAGGTGGCATCTTTCCTACCAGAAGGGAGAAAGTCATATTCAGACGAATGTCTTTATCATTTACTATTTCAGAGGCATCATTCATATCATGTAAAATAAAATGAAGCCTAGGATAAAGTATTGTTCTCTCCTTACTAGCCCTTTTCAAAAATGTTGTTTGGATCACTGAAAAATAAATCTTTACCAAGATTTAATATTTTAGAAAGTGTTTTATAGGACCCAGCTAAGTTGTTTGCAAAGATTGAAAGATCAGATGCAATCTTCCACTTCTTTCCACTTTAAATTTTGTATAAATGTGAGTTGTCTATTATGAACTTTATATGGACAAGCACTAAAAGAAACACTTTCCACTTCTGAATTTGCATGGTTACTTGGGTTTTCTACTTAGATTTGTTCTCTTTTTATTCTGCGCAGAAAAGAGTCGCATCAACTGAGAAGCCATGCCTCCTGGTCCCATGTCATATGACATTTCTATGACAGTAGAATAGGTGAAAAAGTTGTCACAGAGGCGTTTCTGAGGAAATCCACTCTCCAGCAGTATTTACATAGATTTGGTTCTGGGAATTCTGTCTCAGTGCTGTGGCACTGTACAATACACATAAACATCCTCATGTTCCTTCTCAGGGCTGATGTGCTTTCAGGTTTTTCCTTAGCATTGAGCACTGAAGTGTACTCTTAAGTTCAAATAGTGCTGTGCCTACATGGATACCTAAAAGGAGTATATTCTGTCACACAGCAGCTTTTCCACTTGTAGTAGGCATGTTATTTCTCTAAGATTTTCAATGTCTTTCTCATTTTCTTTAATCTGAAATGAGGGATGATTTAAATATAATATGATTTCAAACTGACATCCTACTACTACTCAGGGTGATGGTATGTCTTGTGTAGCAATCAAGGAACTGAAGGTTTGAGACAGATTCTGACCTTCTTGCAACATGGGTTTCTACATCAAATAGGTTGAAATTCAGTTTATTCACACAGTAGCAAGTGTAATGTCAAGTGCTCGAATGAAAATTGAATTAATTTGTTGCTTTCATTAATTGACCTTCTTTGATTTTCAAACTTTACATGTTTGTTTAATCTTAATACCTTCTGATTTATTCATGAAATGTTGCTCTTCTGTGCTTTGTAATAATCTCTGTCTATTCAAGCATTTTTAATGTGATATTCTCCATCCCAAGTTTTTAATGAGATTTTTTATGTATGTGTTTTTTAAATAAAAATCATGGAGGTTTCTGATATTCATTAACTGAATATTAGAAAGCATGCCTGGTTAGGAAAATCTCATCAATTTAAGGTTCCAGAATAGGTCACCAAGTGTCACTCCAATAAAAAATGAAATTTGCATGCAATGCTTCGTTTGCAAGGAGTACTTGTTTATCTTCTCTGGCATTTATTACAGTGATCAAGCAACTGAAATAATCTACATATTATGCAAACCAGTCCTTTTCCCAAGAAAGTTTTCAGCTTTTTATATTAAGAAAAATAATTAATTCTAAGTTTTTTTTATAGCAGAATGATAAAAGAATTGGATCTTTTCACAAGAAAGTTTTCTTAGTTGTGATACTATGGATTACGTCATGGAATTGTTTTACTGTGAGTGTGTTTAGCAGTGTGAAGGACTGCTTTATTTGCTTCCTGGCTAATTGGATTATTGCCCATTCTACCACTGTAACCTCGAAGATGAATAAAATGGAGCTTTAGAGAATGGAGATTTCACAATGAAATGAATTCTTAGCTGAGTAGGATTTCAACTGGAGAGATTTGAACAGCTAAAGTTAACAGTATCTGTATCCTTATAAACAGGAACATTAAGATATTGAAGGAGGAAATGATTATTTTTTTTTGTAGTAAATTGTTGAAAATCACAGTCTATAAACTTCTAAAAGGCTCTTTTTATTCTTGACTTGGGAATGTCTTTTGAGAAAATGCTTCTTCTCAGATAAAATTATTAGTTTTGTTTTTATAAGAACAAAAACCACTAGCCTATCAGAAGTCAACTATTGACAAATTGCATGCTTTGTTGTGTGTGTGTGTATAGGTGGTGGAAAGTGTTTTGGGTAACCTTTCCAAAGCCAGGCTTCTTCTTGTAATATGCTTGATGTAGAAATAATTCTTCATGAGTACAGTGAGTCATGGTGGAAGGTCTTAGAAGGAAACTTTGCCGAGGAACAATACTTTACTATTGTAAAAAGATACTTTTTCACAAAAATGCAGAATTCTTATGGTTTTTAATTACATCCTGAGAAAGAACAACCTTTTTGAAATTGAACTTCAGCAAATTCTCAGGATCTTGTTGTCAATCCATTTAATCTCCTTGACTTCTGTATGAAAAGGGAGACTCTCCTCCAAAGAGCAATTCAGAGCATCAGGATTGAGTTTCTGCCCGTACTGCTGTGCTTGGGGAGGCAGCTAGTTATGTAAGGTGTGTGTAGTGGGAGCAGGCACATTTCTGCTTATTGTGATATTACAGCAGAGACTAAATGGAAAATATTCCTTTCTGGTTCTCAACACTCCTCCTCAAGCTAACAGGACTATTTGTCAGAATAGGCACTACTTGCATGAATTTTACCAGAGTAACCCATCATTCAGAGGCACGCACTTGGCAGATCAATGACTATTTCATGAAAGTGTCTTTTTTAAGAGCTTTTACATGATTGAAAGCACAAATTGCACTTTGAAAATAACAAATTGTACAGTTAGTGTCCTGTCACTGTTGCGCTGTTCACCATTCCTTCAATTGTTATAACCTCTCCTTGTGTCTTATCTGAAATGAGATCATAAATTCTCTAAGAAAGGGTCTGGACTGTCTCTTAAAATAGCACTTGGACAGCGATTAGCACTCCAGGGGGTCTGAACTTTAATGGAGTTTTCTGATCTTGCCATAACATAGTAAATAATCAGGAAAGTATGGAAAATATATGGTCTTAAAATGCCATCTGGATCTAATCTGTTTCCCCACGCTGAAACAAGGTTAAAATATATTTGTCAAGAATTATGTTGATATTTGTCTAATCTTAAAGGCCTTCAATGATAGAGATCCTACAACCTCACAAGGCAGCTATATTCAAGTGCTTTAGTGTACATTTACATCATCTTCACTATAAATATTTGCTGATATTTTAACTTGCATTCCTTGCTGTAAAGTTTCTTATGCTTTCCAGAAATGTGGAAAGGATAATATCTCATTTTATAGCAGATACCTTTTATCTGCTATAAAATATAATAATATAATATATATATAATATACAGTGTACATATTATAATATTATAATATATAACTCAAGTTGTTTCCCACTTAGTTGTCTTCACTTGATTACGAATTAACTCCAAATAGCAAATAAAAGCAACTGGATGTTTTAAAAAATATGAATAAATAAAATAGACAATGAGGGAGGTAAAGAAGTTTGGAGAAATGGCGGAGTAATGACAACAGAAGAGACTCTGATTTTTCCTTCCAACCCAGTAAAATCCAGTGCCACAAACAGTGTGGATAATTGTTTCACTTGTGTATTTGTAAAAGGAGGTTCCTGACAGTGCTTCATGGACTACAGAGGATATTACGGGCACGGTCTCAAGGGCTTTAGAACTAATGTGGATGTTTCCACTTCATTACTTTCAATGGACAACAGCCTTATCTGTCTGCATTAATGAATGGATACCCCTCAGGAAGACACGCTACCAGTTATATTCTAATGATTACATAATTAGAGTGCAGGAATAGAACTGGGTGAGAGGACTGCCCATAGACATGACCTCTGGGCTCTTCGGTTTGACTGTGCACAATTCCAGGTTTATTGAAGCATGGAAAGATAAACTGTATGGTATTAGAGAAAGCATCAGAGTGATAAAAATCATTACCTCTTTGTTCGGAATACACTCTTGAATTTAGATTTTGGAAGGAATACAAATTTTTGGATGCTTAGTTTTCAACATTGTCGATTTTTACAATGTCTAAAATGAAGTTTGGAGATCAGTGCAGCAAGTTGAATGAGCAGCTGTAACATTAAAAATGTATTACTCCAAAGTAATATAAAATAGAAATTTAAATATATTTTTAGTAGTAGTGAAATAATGAGTACAATATAAAGAAGAGTGGTTGTTTGTTTATTTGTTTCTTTGTTTTGTTTGTTTGTTTTCTGAAAGAAGTTATGAAAGTCACAATCTCTGTATAGTAAGAATTGAGCTGAAAGCAAAGTCTGAATGAGTCTTACCATTAGGCATTAGAATAATGCTGTGTCTGACAGAACAAATAAGATAATGGAAATAATATATGCAATATCTTCTGCACTGATCATTGAGAATTTGGCCAGCAAGATAACAAACACAGGGCAATTGACCATGCAGCACTATATCTACTGCTTTTTTGTTTATAAGTCTATGCCAACCTTCTTGCAGTCATTCCTGTTAAGACAAGTACTGTTAAATCATTGCAAGAAAACAACAAAACAGATCAAGAACAAAAAATATATCTGCTGCAGTGGTAAGCATGAGGACTCAAAGGGCCCTACTGTGTAGTATCATCATATTTTCATATATACTAGCTAATTCATGTATCGTCATATATTTTATATATTCTCTGACTGTTTTTCTTCAATGCAAGTCTAATAGCAATTTAAATGACACTACAGGATATTTTGAAGTCTGAAATATGTTAATTCAGTAAACTAGCCTGCTTTTTGATTGAAGTTTTTTCCTATTGTAGTGACAAGTTTCACATTTTTTCAGCTAGACAAGTCTGAATCAAATTAGTCTTTCTTCTGCTCCAACACTTGACTTTTCTGCTCTAGATATAAAAATAAGTGGGTAAATGGCTATATTTCCCCAACCTTTGTGAGTGCCAGAAAGCAAAGAACTAACCTGCTACTGAAAAAAAAAAAACAACCAACAACATTAAAATATTCATAATAATTAGTGCTTCTAGTTGTATTATTATGGTTAAATGTAGTTTAAGTGGCTCTTTAAAAGTAAGCAACAGACTGTGCTTACCAGAAGTAGGCTCCTATTAAAAGCAGAGCAGAACAGAATGTGATACAAAAATCTTTTCAATCCCTGTATAGACTGGATGTCCTGACTAGCTATCCCATTTGCTACGAAGAACATATTTTCTTTAGACATCAGTTTTCAGTTTCACATTTATAGATCCAAACAAGTTAGCTGAAAAATATTGATAGAATTAACATAATTATTTCATCTCTGCCTTTATCACTGGAAGTTATCAAGGTCAAAAGTATAATTCTGCATTCTGCTGTGATCTGTGTTCATGGATGATACAGAGCTGTTCAAATTACTTATTGTGAATACGTTACCAGAATAATACTTGCAAATTACTGTGGATGCGTTCTCTGTCCAATTTGAAGTATAGTGGTCAGTACTCTGTGTGTGTGTGTGAAGTTTGGTGTTTGTAACTGACTGACTGCATTGTGAATTGGCCACTGTGGTCGCATCATATTGTGGTTACTGCTGACTACCCACCAGATCCCTTAACAATTTCCAAACAGGGTGCTGTACAATGCCAACACAGATCATCAGACCAGTACACATTTGTATTTGTTCATGCAGTTATTTTGGGGACAGTGAACACAAAAATAAAATTGTTATTCATTTAGTTAAGAGAAAGCAAAGCAGTATTAATTCATTTGTATGAAAGAGTCATTTGATTTTTGAAAATTGCTTGAAGTTCTAGGTTGATGTCATGTAGTGACTGATCTGTATTTTCTATTACAATACCTCTCTATGTAGTGCCTTATGATCTCATATGTTTTAAGTGAAATAAATATTCTTTCACCTTCCTTTAATTCTCTTCTACTCTGCCCCAGTTCTTAGACTTGTATAATTTAGTTAGATCTTGGACCTTGTACCCACTATCATACTCTGTAGTCCTATTGAAATAACAGGGATTACTTGTACAGTAAACGGATTCAGCATGAGTCAAGGTAGCAGATCTGGTCTCCTAGTTCCTATGGAAAAAGTAAATTCATGTATGTATGTGCTGGATTTACTGATAGCTATGCAATTATTGTAATTATTATTCCTTGCTACTTGCAGGTAGAATTTGATGCTTGCAATAACTATCTGGGGCACAGCCTGAGCTTGAAATAGTGCTTTAAGTAAGGCAGGATAGCACTGCTATTGCCTAAAGTGAGTGATTAAGGTGCAGTGTAACTGTTCTTGAGTTAAATGACCTACATGCTAAAACGAGAATAAAAACCTGTTTCCTTCCTCTTGGAAGCGGACTTTAATCCACATCATTGCTCAAAGGAATGGTGACATCACCAGTATCATGACAGCTGGTTTCCTTTGTCCCATTATAGATGTCCTGTGGTCACAGCATGATCTAGGTATGCATTACTTCAGAGCAGGGCACTTCTGGCTGGTCTAAGAGATTGTTTGTGCCTGCCTACCTGTGTTTTTGGAACTTGTCTTTATTTTATTTACTGATTTATTCGTTTTTATTTATTTATTTATTTATTTATTTAGAGGTGTAATCGCTCTTCTAGAGATTTGTAGGTATGATTCTGTTTACTATGTGTTAAATCTATACTGTATCTATATAAATTTAGTGAGTTCTGATATTATGAAATCAAAAGGAATAATTAGGAAGGTGATTTTTATGCAGCTAATAATATGAATGTGGCTTCCTAAAATTGTCTGTGGAATGTTTTCAACTTCCAAAACGGTGCCTTTTTAAAGTTCAAGCTAGAGTAGATTTTAAGCTACGTAATTATTATGATGTACAGTAAAGAGACACAGTTTTCAAATTAGCAAATGCTTTTCCTAAAGGTTGTCATCTAACAAAGGAGCCCAGGCTGCCTGCTGCAGGCCCATGTTGGTACCCTCTGACCCACTTGAGCGTTCTCTTCACCGCTCCTGGTTGGGAGTCCTTTTTAAACAAGGTGAAAATCAGCAATGGAAATCTCACTGTTCTTTATAAATTTCAACATTTTAATTAATTCTAGTCTCAATTGTTCTCCTATAAATGAGACTTTTTTCAATATTTCAAGTATATCCATAAAAAGTACCCAATGTCTTTGAAAGTAAAAGATGTAAAAGGCATATTGCAGATTATTTTTTAATTATTCTTTGCTTCTTTTGGCCATTCTTCTATGAGTAAACTCTAGAGATAGATAAAGATTTTTGTACAGATTTAAACAGTTATATCAAATCACTGTTCAAAATACTTTTTAAGTACTGGTACTGGAGAGAAGCTTAAAAGTGTTAGTAAAGTGTTACTGCTTGGAGTAATTGTGTCTTCAGAGGTCTATCAGAAATATGTTTCTTTGTTTCTGGCTAGGATCCAAAGTTGATCTTGGAAGTTGGAAAGTACCAGGTCTTTCACTGTACTTTTTCAATTCTGATTTGCACTTCATTGGGCTATTGGTCACTAAGATTAAATTTTGGTTAAGGTATTCTATTTAGCTTCTTTCCACTGTATCACTACTATTTTCAGTGCCCAGGATAGATGAGAGCATTTAGTTAGATACTAATAGTCGATAGTTCTTAAATTTATCTCAAAAGCAGCTCTTGCATTCACAACATGTTTCACATAGATAATTTTTAGTTTCTGTATCAACTTTCTTATGGCGCTGATCATGATATTAGATGAGCTCTTCACAGAAAATGTTTTTGTACTATATTGCTGGGAGAAGACTTTATCAGAAATAGAGATCAGAAGCATATACTGATTTTTGAATCAAAATATGAAATACTTAACACTAGATTCTTCATTATCCAGACTTTCCCAGTTCAGTGTATTTAATCCTGAAAAGGAGGTGGAAATCTAAACAAAAAAGCCCATCAGCAAAAGTACACCAGCAAACTAGAACAAGGCTGAAGCTGAGAACTGATGATTGTATGCCAAGAGAAATTTAAGTACAGCATTTTCCATCACAGTGGCACAAGAAAGGGGGAGAAAAATAGATTTTCTAGAATGATATTTCTTTCAGTAGGAGTGTTCACACTCTTTCTGCAACCTCTTATTTAAGTTGCCTGTTCCTGAAAAGGAGAAAAGAATCATAAATGCAATGAATTTTATTACAAAACCTGATTTGCACCATCACAGATAAATGCAAGCACTTTGTGTGAATGAATGAATAGTTTTAGTATCTCTACTTCTTTTCTAACTTGGGATTTTCTGAGCATAATGAATCTTTACAAGTGGGTAATATTTCTTAACATGGATTTCATAGATTCAAAGTTTCTTTTAAAAATAACTTTTTTTTTTTTTTTTTTGATCAGGGAGAGCACGCTTAAGAAGCCAGTTTTGAGAGGCATTTCTTGTTTTCATACTCCTGAGAGAAAATTGACTTCCTCTATAAATGTTTCTTTCCCAAATTCAACTTGTTTTTCCTCTGTGCTTTTTAACCATTTTGATGCTCCCTGTGTTGAGCTTTCTGTTTCCTTTCAAAGTTAGACCTCTAGTGTTTCAATGCTTCATTTCAGTATATCGTGTTTTTGCAGTTATTTGTTTGAAGTCCAGAGCTTTTGTGGTGACTTTACAAAATACAACCCAGTGAAGTTCTCATTATGTGTGCTGAGCCTACAGCTGCTTTCATAGTTAACATATGACACAATGATATCTTTCTGCTGTTCAGTAAGAGCAGTTGCTTGGCTGCAGCCCTTGTTTTTTCTTTTCAATGAGTCCCAGAGTGGCAGTCATCTGAAGGGGAAAACATCTCTATTTAAAGAGACTGTGTGTGTTTCCTGTGACAGAACAGAGGTCATAAAGGAAAATTTGAGAAAGAATTTGTTACACCAGTTAAAAACCTGAGGATGGAAGGTAGCAAATGGTAATGAAAAATAAAAAATCTGATGCTTATTTCATTTCCAGAAATCCAGTTGACCCAAAGCTTTCTGTCTATTATTCTGATCATAGAATTGTAGGGATTGAAAGGGACCTCTAGAGATCAAGTCCAATCCCCCTACAAAGCTGAATGCACAGATAGATGTGCAGGTGGGTCTTGAATATCTCCAGAGAAGGAGTCTCCACAACCTCCCTGGGCAGCCTGTGCCAGTGCTGAGTCCAGAGGGTGACCTCTGTCACCCTCACTATAAAGATCCTTCACATATTGCTGTGGAACTTCCTATGCTCAAGTTAATGGACATTTCCCCTTGTCCTGTCCCCTCAGACCACTGAGAAGAGGTTGGTCATGTCCCTTTGACTCCCACACTTAAGATATTTATAAATGTTAATAAGATCCCCTCTGAGTCTCTTTTCTCAAGGCTGAACAGACCCAGGTCATTGAGTCTTTCCCCACCGGGAAGATGCTCCAGGTCCTTTATCATCTTTGTTGCCCTCCACTGGACTCTTTCCAGGAGATCCCTGGATTTTTTTTTGTACTGGAGAGCCCAAAACTGGACAGAGCACTCCAGGTGAGGCCTCACCAGGGTGAAGTGGAGGGGGAGGGCACCTCCCTTGACCTGCTGGCCACACTCCTTTTAATGCACCCCACCATCTCATTGGCCTTCTTGGCCACAGGGGCACTCTGCTGACTCATCACCAACCTGTCATCCACCAGGACCCCCAGGTCCTTCTCTGCAGAGCTTCTCTCTAGCAGGTCATGTCCCAACCTGTACTGAAACTTGCAGTTATTCCTTCCCAGGTGTGAGACTCTACTCTTGCTTTTGTTAAATCTCATCTGTTTTCTTGCTTATTGTGTTTCTGTTTTTATTGTAATTGTTCTATACTTACTATGCAACATCCTAAAACTAAAAATTCAATAGGAGTGTTGGGTATGAAGAGACTGCCCCACGACAATGTTAAAAGACCACCTTTTCCTTCTGGGTTTCTATGGCAGATGATGTTCTCAGGGTTGTGAAGAGCTCCTGTTCTACTCTTCTTGATCAGAATGAACAAGAGAAATGAAAAGAGGGAATGAGAGCACAAAATGTGGGTGGTGAATACTCCTGGAGCAGTTATGATAGCACTTCCTTTTGCCCTGTGGGTATGTGTTCCAGTGTACTTATTTTCACTGTTTTCTCTAGCCAAATTGATGCATTGGCAATACCACTCTCATGCAGCCACAAACATTCCTTGAAAACAGTGATAATATTTGTGGGTCAAAATTTCACTTGAAGCTTGGGAGAGGCTGGATTATTTGGAAAGTCTTATAGATATGTTTTCTGCTTTTTAGATTTTCCCCATGGTTTCTCATGGAGGGTTGTGATTAGGAACAGGGAGGCTGCTTGCTGTACTGTTACAGGGAAAGAAAAAATCCAAAATGAAATAAGGAGTGGGTACAATTCATCACACTATTTCAGTTAGAAATTGCTGCCACATGGACAGACTTTCTAATGGCTTTTCATAATCAGCCATCTGTAAGCTTTCAATTGGTATGGTTCCTGCAATATTGAAGTTTATTTTAAAATACTATGTGATGTCACAGTGTCTGTAAATACCCACAGTACATACTGTGTAGCCATAAGCTATACGAATGTTGAGGAGGATTGAACTGACACTTCTTTAAAAAAAAATTTTGTTGAACCATGCAGAAGAGGCAAGATCAGAATGGAGTAAGGTTCATCCAAGTGTAGGTGATAGTGTCTGTATCCTTTTAAAATTGCCCTAGCACTGCCAACATTCTCACTCTAAAAAATTGTAATAAAAATTCTCAGTGACAAATTCAACTAATGTATCAAAATTGAGTGAAACAGAAGAGAGGTCACAAGAGGAGTTAAAATGGACTAAGGCTATTTTAAGTATCTTCATTTTCCTTTAAATATTTTAACCATTCTGGCTATATTTTGCACAGTTATATTTGTGTGCAAGTATTAGGTCAGGATGTAAGGCTAAGTCCATGCTTCTATAAAAATAGAAAAATAATATCAATTATAAAAATTTGCTGGTTTATTCATAAGCTGGAATAAAAAACCTACACAGAAGGAGATGTTGTGAAAGCAAATTCATCAGTGTTTGTGAGGTGGTGAGACTGTGCAAATGTGGAACATTCCCTGAAAAACTGGTAAATTTTCAAACATCACTTAACCTTATGTCAAATTTATCATGTTATTTCAGCTTCAGAAATATAGATAGAATTAAAAAAAAATAACACTTACTTTAGTATCTTTGAATTTTTCTGTAGACTGATGTTTTTCCTGGAGCAGATATTAGCAGATGGTACAGGTAGTCTCTGGCACCCTCTGTATCATTTAGTTGATTCCGTAATTACAGACTAACTAAAACTGTATCTCAATTTGAAAACTATGTTAATGTCTGAAAGTCTTATTTCTCAGTAACGGGAAAAAAAAGTGTATTGTATTTTTCTTCAATACACGTATAGTAAACCTGATCTAGCTGTGGATGTCCCTGTTCTCATTGCAGGGGCACTGATCTTTAAAGGTCCCTTCCAACTTTTAAGGATTCTGTGATTCTCTTTAAAGTGTATATATTTAACTGCTTACACTGTATGTTGAGTAAGAGAAGGGGGAGGTACATTTGAATTTAGAGGATCATTAATGAAGAATCTCTTTGGATTCTATAAAATATTTCATGAATTTTAGTTAATTGGAGTCAAAATTCCTCATAATACCTTCAATCTTGCATTTCATATGCTGCTCAGTGTGTCAGCCTAGCTCAGCAAGAGAGCTGAGGGAAGTTCTTTGTCTGAGACTGAGATTGATGATACAAAGAATGTCTACAGCTTTCTTCTCAGTAGCATTAGGAATATTGTAAGTTAGAACATCTTGGCAGATTCATTCAGCTTCCTGATCTCATTTATTTTATTCATATTACTTCTGTTTTTAGTCTGTCTAGACTATTTTAACAACTACAGAGTTGTGCTTTGCTTGTGATGGGTAGCATACTTATATTTCCAGTGTTATTTCAGGTTAAGTTTCTGATTTTGAACATACCAGAACTCACATGAAAAAATCTGCTTGACTTTTTTCTATAGATAATATGCAGTTAGAAACTCTGAGGTTGTTTGGTCTGGAGAAGAGAAGGCTCAGGGAAGACCTTATTACTCTTTACAATGGCATGAAAGGAGGTTGTGGTGAGTTGGCTTATTCTCCCAGATAACAGTGATAGAACAAGAGGTAATGGCCTTAAGGTGCAGCAGGGAAAGTTTTGGTTGGTTCTTAGGAAAAAAGCCCTCCCCGAAGGTGTGCTCAGGTATTGAAATAGTCTGCCCAGGGAGGTGTTGGAGTTATCACTGGAGGTGTTCAAGAAATAGATGTTTCACCAAGGGAAAAGGATTAGCAGTCACAGTGATGGTAGGTTGATGGTTGGACTCGATAATCTTAGTGTGCCTTTCCAACCTTAATGATTCTGTGATAATTACCCCAGAAATAAATTTCTTCTGTGAAACTGAGTTTGTTATAATTGTGAAAAATGAATAATAATATCTATTTAAATGCAATAGATCTCAATCATCATAGGACATTTTAGGGTATCAATATCACTTCACTAAACGTTGATGGAAATTTATTTAGAAATGTTTTAAAATGAGAAGTCTATAAATCTCACCCACTATTTTATCTACAGAGAATTAAAATAATTAAAAAAATAAAAAATGCAGTGTAAATGAGAAGTTACTTTTGGATACTTTTCAAAGATAAAACAATGTGTATGAAGATAGGAAAGACAGTTATGTCATCTTCATCCCTTACTCTCCCACCATTTGTTATAAGAATATCCCTGTAAATTGCCAGTGTTTGCTTTTCTATTCTAAATTATTACTTTCATTTCTTCTTTTTTACCTTATTTCCCAAAAGCAAAGCCTTCCTGAGAGAAGACAAGTAAAAAGGAGTTGTCCTCTCTACCTTAGTATATGGGGGAAAAGCCTTATTTTATTAACAATTATACAATTGTTATTAACACTGCTTTCTCCATAATCCATTTACACTGTGTTTTCAAAAAAATTTCTTTCAGGATCCCATATCAACGAGATTAGAATAGGAATTGTTTCCGAGTACTTCAAACCACCTTCCTAAAGCAGGGACACAACTAAACACACAGTTTCTACTGTTTTGAAGGTGTTGATCTTCAGTTCTCATAGCCACAGAAACCAGAGATAGGAGATGTGATACTCTTCAACAGAATTCTAGTGGTCAAAAAGCTGAATTAATTATAGTTCAGAATATTTCATTGTTAAGGCTACTTTTCCTGGCATTTAAAACCAAACTGTAATTTAGCAGTAGTCTGAGTGGACAATATTTTCATTTGTAGAGATCTGTGAAGTTCTGCCTCCTGTGGAGAATAGACCTTTCCTGAAGTTTTTATGTTCTAGTTCTCTTTCCAAGACCAAGGTGGGAGGATGGGAAATAATTTAATATATTCAACATATGAGCAGATTAACAATGTTACATTAGGTGTAGAAATCATTTTTCTATGAAAATTCTTAGAATGATTGTTGCCTCAGTGGCCATAATTTATACAGTGTAGAAATGCATCTAAATGTTTATGCTTTGCAAAGCAATTGTTCTTCAGGACAAGGTTATTTCCAAGCTCAGTTAGCTATTGTAACTAGACTGCCTGTGTAACTCATAACTTTGAAGATTAATGTAACCTTTCACACTCATGTCAAGCAGACCACATGTGTAAGTTACAAACCTCGGGATTTATAGGTCAGACAGAAAGAAACAAAAGGAGAACAAGGATTTAAGCTCCATCAGACATCTTTACCATCCTTTGACCCTGGAGTCTACACTCTATCTTAAGTATTAGTCATATTATTTCACAGGTCTCTGGTCCACGACTGCTGTAAGGAAATTGAAAATACATGCTGAACTACAACATTTTTCTTAGTTGTAAAGATATCTATATACGCAAACAACTCCTTATCTATCTTAAACCAATAATAAAGAACTTTACCCTTTCAAAATGTGTGGCTTGTTCGGGTCTACACATTCAGAAAATAAGGAAATGTATCAAGTAAGTTGTTATACATAGTTTACCAATATATATTCATAAAGTCATAGAGATGGTTGGCTGAAATTTTCCCCTCTTTCTTAAATGTGTTTACTTACATTTATTTTTTAATATACCCTTTACAAGAATTGACAAATGGACAAAGGAATAGTTCAGTAAAAGCTACTGGAAACATCTGATGAACTTTTGAGAAATACCTACGCAGTGAAATTTCATCCAGATCCTTCTCCAAACCATGATCATCAGCGGTTTTCTTGTGAAGGCACTTTTCATTTTATAGAAGCTGATAGTACTTAACTTTCATTTATGAAACTATTAAAGATGGCTCTGAAAGTCACGTATCAATTAAAGAAATAGATAAAGAAGAAACTAGTAAATGTTTCATCAAATACTGTTCCTTAAAAAGCAGGATTTTACATAAATTGTTCTCTAACTAAAAAAAAAAAAATAATTTACAGAATTGAGAGTATTCCATTTTCTATTCCAAATATCACTTTCACTTATTGATCTTCCATTCTATTTTCTTACTCCACATCTGGCAAATTTTCCTAATAATCAGAATTGGAATAACTTACAAGAACATCTGTAGTCAGCACACAATTATTGAGGAAAAAAATGTTCTTGCTTTGCAAGAATGGAAAAAAAATATAAAAGGCTATTGTAAGTTGTACCACATATTGATGATAGTGAGATTATTCAGCTGCAGCTTACTCAGAATTTGAAATACTTCCTGTGATTATTTTCTTCAAAGGAGAGATGAAATGCATGCAAAAACTGACAAGAAGTTATTTTCTTACATGACAGTTATCATTCCTTACTTAAATAAGATATGGAGGGTTTAGTGTTGTACTATTAAAGCAGCTAGATTCTTTTGAAATGGAAGAAAATACTTCTTATAAAGAAAATTAACTTATTTTCCACAAATAGCATAAGAATATGTAAATGTATTAGGAGAATAACTAGCAGTACTAACGGAAATCAAAGTCTGTATGTTGTATACAGGGTGTCTGAGGAACTGAGACTTGCATGTTGAAAGACCACTAGCTGCTTATTCTGAGTACATTTTAGTTTGAAAATAATTAGCTCTATCAAATAATTAATATTTGTTGACAAGACCAGTATTGCATGTTGTAATTATCTAGGATAGTACGATAACATGGACTGGAAATAATCAGTTTGAGCTGCCAAAGCTGATCATTAAGGTAAGCAAAATAATTCTAAAAAAAAAAAAAAAGCTACTTTCTTCCATAGATTTTGTCTAGACATTTCATCCACACAAATAATTAGCTTTATTTGCTTCTGTGGGCTGTTTGTATTTCATTTTTAACAGACAAGTTTTATCAGTGTGAATGTTTTTGAACAGTTATTTGAGAGCTTGCAGAGAAAAGTTTGTGGAAGAAGAACATCAGAAATCAATTGGAAGGGAGCAATAACATTGGAAGTACTGCAGCAAATTAAATCTAGATTAACTAGATCAAATTAAAGAAAATGTAGAATATTTAATATTGAAAGTCAAATGCTTTAAAAGAAATGTTTTTAACTGATCTATATTTACAAGAAGAAAAATTCTCTTCATGTGTTCTCAAATAACAAAACTTGAAATGAATCTACTTCAGGGGATAACAGAAACATCAAAAAACTCTCTCTTCAATTTATACCCTTTCCTGCCCTAGTTAAGTCAATGAAAGATTTGCTGTGGTTTAAAGCAGAGTTATGTTAATAATGAATTCTTCTAATAAGCTCATCCTTTAGACCAGAGGTTAGATATTATGACAGCAAGAGCTATAGAAAAATCTTTACAGGATAGAAAATTTGAGGAATAAATTATTCATTGCAAGTTATTTACTCTAACTGGTTTTTACTGCGCTCCTACTAGATACCTTACAGCTCTATGATGCAATATAGGAGATTAAATGTAATCAATAGAATAAATTATTTAAGTGTAAGATTCATAGGAAGGCCTCTTTACATTCAAATTTGTCCTATCTCCTTGATACAAGTGAGATATCATAAAGTATATTTATGTAAAATATGCTGGGTTTTAGTGATTTACTTTCCACTGGTGTTACTAAAAATTCTTTGCAGGCCTGTATCCTTTGGCTTTAAATTAAATCTCAATCCACTTTATAGTTTTGAAAAATTAGTGGAAATATTTTTCCCATTTTTTTTTTTGCACTGTTTATCTGGTTTATCTGTCATATAGAAATGAAAAGTTAAGGACTGCATGTGCAGTTTTCCTGCAGTTATTCTTCTCTGGTCTTTAAAAATGCCGTGCAGCTGGAATAGACAGTGCATAGACAGGTCACTTTTCTGTTGAATATATAGTTAAAAATCAGGGTTCTTTAGGGTTTTTTTGCATTTTTTGTTTGTTTTGCCGCTGTCTTTGATACGACCACAGTGTCAGTCAGTGAAACAATGATTCCTGATAGACAGATTATGATGTTGGTCTCAGTGCTTCCGAGACCACAGTCTTTGAGGTGTAATATAGGATAGCAGCCAGTAATATGTTTATTTATTTATACCACACACACACACTTGTATATATGTAAATAAATCAGCCAGCATCTGAATAGACTATCATGAAGAGAAAATAAAAGCACTGTTGACAGATTTCATTTCAGTGATACTCTTCCAAGGTTGAGAAGGAAAAGCTGTAGGAAGGGCTAAATGAACTCAAATAAGAAATGCTGTGAATTTCCTCCTGCAGAGTGGGAAGAAGCAGGAAATGTGTGTGGCAGGTGATTTAGAAGTCAGGTGGTGAAAATGCAAGAGTTTTGTTTCAAGTCAGTCCAAGAAAAGAATGGTGTTATAAATTTTGCATGTGAACATAAATTTTCTTTTTGAGGTGTCTCTTTGTAAAAAGTTAACCAAATCCAGAAATATGAAGCCAGAGCCAAATTCTAAGTCACTTAAGAATGCAAAGATTTGGGTCACAGATGCTGAGTTACCAGATGACAATGAGATTATCTGACATTGTTTTGAAAAATCAGTTTGCTAGAACATACTGCTAGAAAAAAATGCACTGATAACAGTTATGTATTGTTTGAATTAAGAAATGCCTTTATTGAAGTGTGTGATTAATATTCAGATAATGTTTTAAAAATATCTCTTTAGCACATTGTTGTGTCATTGTGTTTGGTTAAATTATTCTCCCAAATATCATTAAGCATATAAAACAACTATCTGTCAAAGAACTATGAATACTATGTTTTTGCATCAGATGTCTGTTAGCATAAAATCACAACTTCACCAAGATATATTAGTTTCCCGTTGTGAATTAAAATCTCACTTTTATCTAGTGAAAAAAATACTGCTAAGACAACAAAGATCAAGAAATATTGCAAATTTTTGCTTGTTTTTTTTTTCACAAAATGGTGAAGACAGGCAAACATTTTGTGTTTGTATATAATGCATTTTAAAGACAAAAATAAATGTATAGTATCATTTAGGGTTTCTCAGGGTTACACAGTACTTTTTTGGCCACACTGATGAAACTATGTGGCACATTTCTATATTGCATGAGGCATAGTGTAGGAACTGTAGGAACTGTGATCTCTCAGTAACAATTACAATACAAAAGTAAGTTTCATTTAATTTCCATGTCTCAGCACAGAACTGAATAACAAATAAGTAGGCATTAAAATTATTTGTGCATTAAAGGATAAGTGCCTATTAAGTTTTTGGCATGAGAATTCATGTAGACTTAACTAGGAAGTAAATGTCAAATGGTCTTTGAAGATAATCCAGAAAGAAAGATGTAGACCCTGAAGCACCCATATTACAAATACTATGAAGAGGGCCTAACAACACCCCCAGGAGACAAAGAGTACACGTTCTAATTTTCAACAGTAGAGAACTGAATTAGTTTTTCTGTTGTCTCTAACCAGTGAACTATCAGCTTAAACACAGGGATGGCACTGCAGCTGAGACTTTGTGTCCTTAATAGAGACATGAGAAAATTATTGTAACAGTCTCTACAGGCAAAGCAGGTCAGTGAAAGTTGGTGAGTTTCAGCAGATTAAAACCTATTTAATAGAAGTCTTGAAAAATTTCAGTGTCTTCTGCAGAACCTTAGACTATTTTTAAGTTTCAATGTCAGAAACTGAAGTGCGGTTAAACTTAAAATGCTTGCCCAAAAGAATAGAGAAAGAGGAGAAACAGTTTGACAGATTGTTTGGGATCCATGTTTATGATGTGGTAGATACTTTGGAGAATCTATGTATGTAGTTTATGAGGGCTTTGTCCATGGTTGTGTCATTGTGGTTGAAAAGGAGCTCGAGTCAAATCCAGATGTGAGGCTTTTTAACAGCACAGTTAGATTTGTATTCCAATTCCATGGTATGAACAGGGAAAGAAAAGATATCACTAATCCTCAAAATGAAGTCCTAGATGTACACTTCCTATTAAACTTTGTAGTGCTGCATCATTTGTATAGTGCTTTGCATGCTTTCATTTTGTTCATGTAACAACTCACTGAGTTGGAATACCATTATTGCCAGTTTCTGAAGAAAGAAAAGAAGGTGGAGATATTAAGTGACTTGCATGAGGCCTCTTATCAAGTGTGTACCAGAGCAAGGATTACATTTCAGAAGCTCTTTACTTCTTGTTTGGTATTCAGCAACCTGGACCGTGACAGTCCTCAAATCCAATTTAAAACTCTTAAAAATAATAGAGGAAATGGAACAGAGCAAAATAATTCTTGCCCACAGGAAAGTTTTTTCTGGAAAGTTTTCTTGGAAGCTTCAATGGAATGAAATCGGCCATTGAGGAATCACAGACTCATTCAACAGGAAATGCAGATGGGATATTTCTTAAAAAAAAAGCAAGACGTGTTTGCAAAAAGAATCTTCTTCCCTTAAGAATTATTTGAAAAATAAATTTATACTGACTTAAGACTAATCTTATATGTTCAAAACAACATCTTAATAAAAATAAAGAAGGTTTGGAATGAGAATTCTATTGTAAAAGAATACCTAACTATGCCCAGGTATCCTTCTTTGGTCTAATTTTATGTAATAGATTCAAATTCTAAAATGTTAAACTATTTTACTGATTAAAATGTCAGGAGACACTGTACTTTGAGACTGTAAACATCCGTCAGAGCAGAGAGCATAGTGAATGCTATTAGGAAATCTAGAAATATAAAAATGGTAGTAGGAGACTGTCTTACTTGCCAAGGCTCATTTAATCCTTGCAGTGATATGAAGCTGAAGAGAGAAAGCAAAAACACACAGGAAGTAACGCTGCCGAATGAGACCAAGAAATCCGGGTGAACATGAGATTAGTCTGAAATGACATATGACAGTAAAAATAGCTAAGATTATTTTTAGGCAGTCCATTGTATCATGAAGCTGCCAAGTGAAAAAAACATGACAAGGTCCTGATCTTGCTCTATTATTTACACAGATGTGTTATAAGAAAGAATTGATTCTGTTTTTTATCCTAACCAATGTGCTTATAGTTTGATTTCACAAAGTGGTAGAGAAAGCCTTGTGTTTAATAGGAAATGTATATAATAGGGGAAAAGAAACCCTAATCTGAGTTCATCAAAACAATTATGTTAGGAAATGTATTTCTGTACATCCTGACATAGGGTTACTTTCTATATTCAGAGAACTGAGAGCAAGTGAATGGCAGGGAAAATCCTCTCTACTGGTGAACTTCATTTTTTTTTTCTCCTCATTAAGGAATGAGATGGGACCATCACTATGAGCCAAAGTGGGGCAATATGAATTATATCATCTGTTTGCCGAAGGAAGGTAGTTCTTGCAAGTAGTGCTCCTCCTGAGATAAGATGTACAGATCTTTCAAATATTTAAACAACTAGACAAAAAATGTATATACAAAAATGTTTTATGGTATTTTTCTATGTACTTTAATTAGTAGGTAGTTGCTTTATTAACAACAACAAAAAAAGAAAAAATAGATATGTTTTCTTTACCTTCCCCAGAGGCATATTGTCTTTTTTAGAAGAGGAGCAACAGGAGATAGTATGATCTGATATATCATTTTTCAGTCTTTCATTTTCTACAAGACATGGCATAGTGACTATTGATGCATTTTGTCATTTATATGGCTCCAGAAGAGAGAGCTTGAAGTGTGTATTGTCTGTGCAATAAAAATGATGCATCAACCTGTTCTTAAAAACAGTTTAAAGGAAACGTTAAAGATAAACCACGAATAATTAAATAAATTATGTATGAGGCAGGATATCTTGAGTGGGAAGACGGGAAACAGATCCTTTGACTTTAGTGAGGACTGGAAAAACCCAGAATATTTTGATGTGGATTTAACTAACCATCTTATGAATAATTTTTTTCTTTATTTTTGTGACCTAGATATAGGAATTCATTAAAAATGAATTTTAAGTGTAAATTAAAAAAGATTTTCCAGGACAAGATATTTCATCTGGTAACTTTTTGTTCGTTCTTTTCCTTCTCATGATATACCTGATATTCTTACCTTCAAGAGGTATGTGAAATTTTATAGGGTTTTGTCAATGCTGGATTTTAGCTGAGATAAAACAGTTTTTAATGAGTACTTATTAAGGAAATTAAGATTAATATTGAATTTGCTCCATAAAATATCAGTACCAATGCAAGACAAATCTATGCTGCAAGACATTTCAGCCACAGAAGAGCAGTTCCAATGTTTAAACATCTTAAATTTGTCTGCAACAATGCAAAAGAGTTAAAGTTGTCATTGCTGATTAAAAGTAATTTGAAAGGAGAGAACATGTATTGTGACTGAATTTTTTTATAATCATGTTAATATTTATTGATTCTTAAACTTTAAAGATTTGTAATTCAACTATTAAAGCAAGGATTAAATCTTTATGCTTACAGATGATCCCTTATTAATTAAGTAGATGCTGGTGGTATGGTAGCAGGGGTTGAATCCTCCCTATAGAATTCCACTGAATTGTGTTGTTGCATGAAAGATGGCAGCAGAGGGGCAGTTCGACAAAATGACATTTGACATGGAAGTGCATATGATGCAAAGCTGCATCATTGAATTTCTTCTTGGAGAAGAAATGGCACCCACTGTCATTCATTAATGCTCGCCTAAATGTTTATGGCAACAAAACAGTGGATGTGAGCAGTGAGGCAGTGAATGCTGCCTTTCAGCAATAGCAGTAGCAACAGGAAAGACAAGCAGTGTTCTGAATAGACATGCATAGCTGTCACACCATGAAATGAAGAGTATCTTCAAGTATACAGATTTGTCAGAACCTACTGAACCAATACAAGGCTTTTTTTTTCTTTCCTAACAGAATTGTTAGGCCTAATGAGTTTCAGTCAGTCATTTACAATGAGCCATGGTTGTATAACTAGATTGTTGGTAAAGTGAAGAGCTCTCAAAGTCCCTTCCAACTGCTTAAGTCTTCAAGTGTCTGTATTTCCCAAATAATTTTGCACGTTGACCAAAATTCTTTCTTTTCAATGATAAGTTTTACATTATTAATTGCAGTGTCATTAGCAGTATTTATAGGCAGCACTGGAAGCTGAGAACCAGTAAGACTATAATGGTCCCTTTACACCTGCACTTCCCAAGCAAATGCCAGGGAATTAATGGGAGGGTGAATTGTACAAGTTTCCTCCTTGCCCATTCCTTGGGGTCTTGTGATCTTCCCTGCAACAGAACACTGCACAGCTGTAAATGATGCAATTGTTTTCATATTCTGGATTAGCCACTGTCCCCATAGGAGCAGCATCTCCTATAAAATTAGAGTTCAAGATCAGCTTTTTGTTTTATGGAATGAAGACTAAAAGCCACAAAACAATGTTTTGTCATGCTCGTATGTAACTGAAATTTGTATGAAAATACTGGAAATGTAAAGGAAGCTGCCATAGCTTAAAATCAATTATCTTCAGCACTTCATGCTACCTGTTTAGACTTACCCAATTAGTATACTGTGCAATAAGAATTCATTTTAGTCATTTACATTTCTGTGAATGAAATAAAACAAATGTTTAAAACAGGTTCACAAACTGTACTTTTTGAGATCTAATTAATAATGGAAACAGTGTACAGTTCAAATATAGACTTGAACATGGAACTTGAACATAGACTTACACTAGCTAAACCCGAGTAAAATAATTAAATCATCTACATCATGAAACAGTATAATGAAGTTATTTCAAGTTATATATTATCTGTAAAGCATTCCTTAAAAGGTATGTTTTGTATTATAGAGGATATATATATCAACAGAAAGAGTCATTGCAATGATAAGAAATTAGCAAGATACTTTTAATAAGCCTTCAACAAGACTGCAAGGAAGTTAAAGAATTTCAGATATGTTTTTCTCACCATTTCATTTACTTCTTGGTAATACGAGTTGCTATTATTGATAGCACAAAGATAATAGACATAATTCAGTATTCACAGATGCATAATATGAGGTGTAAAACTTTCATTGTTCTTTCTCATTGTAATGAAGATTATATGTATCTTTGACTTTAATAAAGTATTCACAGTAGTATTGTATGTATCCACGCAATGCAATCAGATCTAAATTATTCACATATTATTCACACCCATAGCATTCTCACCCTTTGAATTTTTGCAGCACATTTTCCTGACTTCTCATTTGCATATAAGAGAACCCACCAGAAAACTACTTTTCTTTGTGTTAAAAAAAGTGTTGTAAATTTGCATTGCAAAGAAAAACCTACTATAGGAACATTCAACATCCCATTCAAATTCAATTTAAATTAGAGAACAGCAAAACCAGGGAAAATAAAATGAGAATTTTTAGGAAATAAAAATGAATAGTTCTGTAAATCCAATTTAAATGGTGAAACAATAGAGGAACTATGGAGTGTAGTTCTCTGGTGTTTTGAAAACAGTTGTGATGGCAATAATTAAAGAGATTCTTTGTTTATAATTTCCATGCAGTTTTTTGTTTAGCAGAGGAATTTCTTTATTTTTTCCCCTTTACATTTTTATTATCATTGTGTTAGTTGTGCTCAGAAGTCTCAGCTGAGATCATGACATCTTTGTATTAGGAGCTTTATAAAAATATGTGAAAAGAAAACTCTTAGCCAAAAATTCAAGTTCGAATTCTGAAAAGTGGCAAGAGAAATAAATACCAAATTGTGATTTACTGAGTGTCATACAGCAAGTTAGTGGAGGAAAAAGATCTACAAGCCAAGTGTACCATTTTCAAGACCAGTGGCCAGACATTGTCTCCGTGACTTGATAAATGTGCACAGAGAGCACAGTGCTATGAAGAATATAATGAAACAGTTTTATTTGCTACATCTTCATAAACAAACACAGTGCTACCCATGAGAAGTTTTACCAAAAGATTTGGTATGTGCTTACCAAACCTGCGTGTTGTTTGACAGTAGCTGGGAATATCTGATGAAAAAGGAACCTGTGATACTTGACTGCTGCAGTTTTTATCACTGAACATTTATGGAGACCAAACAGTGGATGTGAGCACAGTGAGGCAGTGGGTGATGTTTTAGTTGTGTCAGAAGCGATCACTACCTCTGTGACTTTTACAAGCATGCATGCAGGCTCTTGTTCATCACTGGTGAAAACGCACAGCAAATGGTGTCAAAAAATAATGTTCCGTAGATGAGAATTAGCTCTATCTTTGTATCTGTTGTCATTTCCATGAGTAATGAAGTTCAGGGATTTTTGGTAAGGACAGTTTTCCTGGTTTTCTATGTTGAAGTTCGAAGTGCATGTATACAGTATCTTGTGTTTCCTGAGTGTACTTAAAGTTGTTAAATTTACAAGGAAACTTATTTTGTTCATAGTGTTTACTCTGAGTGTTCTAATATAAAGATGTTATATTAAGAGCTTAAGAAAGTGAATACTATTTGACTGATAGCCTCAGCTGCATGTACTCTATCAAAAAGCATTTTCTAGAACTCAGGAGAGTTGCCCACTTATCTCCATGGTGTGTTCTTATCCAAAAGGGTGGAGTTTCAATCATGCGTGTTGGAGGCAATCAAAGTACTGATAACTACAGCTGCAGATGGCTTGTTCACTAGAAATTGTATGGAGCTGAGTAATAATGGTTTCTTTTTTCACCAGTCTACCTTAGCATATGGTAGCTATTGATTTTAAATATGAAATTTCTGCTAGTTAATGTCAAGTTCTAGGTGTCCAGAATAGAGTTTGTTATTTCTTTTCATCTTGAGAAAATAACTGAACTTTAACTGTGTGAGCGGTGTTTAACTGGATTCTCTTCTTGCCTGAATTGTTATTGTGATATGATCAAAAGTAAAAACAGGTTAAATAATAGTAAGAAAGTGGTAAGAGTAACCTTTTAGTTGTCAGAGCTGGCCTATATTTGGCTGGTATTTAAATGACCATTTTCTTACAAAACAAGTTTTAACTCTTACAAGGTATATGTATTTTTGACATTTCTGTTATCAAGTGTAACTAAAGAAAACCCAGAAGCCATGTGGGATAATTTCTTTCATTACACTTCCATCTAAGTAAATTGATGTAAATGGAAGGACTTGCTGGCAGGTGGAATTTGCATTCATATTAACAAAATCAAATGCACTTCAAAAGAATGAGGCTAGATGAGCACAAAAAGTGTTTTCCATACTTTGAAAAATCTTCCCCAAGAATGATGCGTCTGTTTCCATTTGAGAAATGCTAGGATTCACAAGGTTCTGTTACCTCAGAAAGAAAAGTAGAACAACAACCAAAACTGTGTTCATATATGAATACAAAGTTCCTTAATTATATATATATATATATATATATATATATATATATTATTTTAGGAGTGTAAACCAGTTGTTAAAGCTGTCTTCTTTTTTGTTTGTTTGTTTGTTTGTTTATTTTCCTACTGTATTAATAGAGGAAATTGTTCTGATAGAAACTTGTTGATTGTGATAAAGAGCTATACACTACTTGTCCTCACAATAGTCAGTGATATTTAACTGGTGAGAAATTTGCTCTGGCTGACACCTACTAAACAAAAGCAGATATATCATTCATTGTTTGAGTTTGCTCTGTATATGGCCTTGAATGTTCATTTCTTTGACATAAGATAATGATTCATTCTCATGCTTTGCAGTTTCTAGGTGACTACCTACTTAAAAAGTCAGTGTTGAATTTCCAAGCACAAATCCACATGTGATTACAGCAAAGCTCTGCTATCAGAGCATTACGTTAAGAAGTGTACTAGAATATTTTATATCTATAAAGATAAGAAGTTATGATTTGGCTTATTATCAATATTTGAATATGTATTACTATGGTTTTATTGATAATCATTTTTTTAAATGTGTAACTCTTCCAATTCTAGATGTTCTCTAAGTGAAAAATGAGAAAGTGAATTATTGCTGGAAAAATCATAAAACCAGGAGTAACTGTATGTTATGAAACATAATTGTCTTTGTTCTTTATTTAAGGGTTAAAGCAAAGTGATCCAGCCATGACCGGCAAAACACAGACCAGCAATGTCACCAATAAGAATGACCCAAAGTCCATCAACTCCAGAGTCTTCATTGGCAATCTGAATACAGCCATTGTCAAAAAAGGTGACATCGAAGCAATCTTTGCAAAGTATGGGAAAATAGTTGGCTGCTCTGTGCATAAAGGGTATGCATTTGTACAGTACATGAGCGAGAGACATGCCAGGGCTGCAGTGGCAGGAGAGAATGCCAGGATCATCGCAGGGCAACCACTAGGTAAGTGGCTTATATCATTCGAATACTGGTTTCTCTTTCCTTTCTACGTTGTCTGCTGTCGTTACCTTGGAGATTAGTAAGACTATTTTACCATTATTCCCTTTAAGTGTATTTTCAGTATGTTGAGTCTGGCAGAATTTTGGAAGTAGAATCATAGACTATTCATCCATCCTGACTATGTGTAATATTACATGTTACCTGGATATTAGTTTTGATTGTTATGAGTGTTTATAATTCTCCATGTGAACCCATTGCAGTTAACTCGATTAATCAGATGAAGAAAATATAAGTATTTTCTCTTAAGCTCTATTAGAAATATAATGTGATTAGATGTGGCTATTTTGCCTTTAATGATTCTAAAATAATGTCCAGCCCAGTGGTGTGAAAGATTTTAGACATAAGCAGAAGAATGATTTTTGTTTGTCCTTGAAGTTGTACCAAATCAAACTATAATCTCAGGTTAAAGTTATTCCCATATAATATTGTAGATACTGTCCCTTTGAATTTCAAACTAAAAAAAAAAAAAGAAGTAGCATCTTTGTTTTCTAATACTTTGTCTTGAATAATTGTGTATTTCTGTATTTTCTTCATCATGGTTTAACCCAACACGTGGCTCAGCATCACACAGTCATTCAGTCACTCTCCCCATTCCCAGTGGGAGGAGGAAGAGAATAGGGGAAAAAAAATATAGAACTTATGAGTTAAGATAAAACTATTTACCAAGATAGAGAAAACGAAAAGAAGAAAAGAATAACAGTTATGACTATATATAGTTGTGTTTATCCTATCTATATATAATCCAGCTCACCTCTTGAGCAGAAAAAGAGAGAAAGATGACCTTGATGTCATATGGTATGGAATACCCCTTTCGCCAGTTTAAATCAGCTGTCCTAATTCTATTCCCTCCCAAATCCTTGGGTCCTTCTCTGTGAATGGCCTTGGCTCTGTAGAACACTGCTTAGTAGCAACTATAAACATTGGCATGTTATCAGCATTGTTTTCTCCTAGAACCAAAAACATGGCATCATACCAGACACAGTAAGTGATTCCATCCCAGCTGAAACTATGACATTATTGAAAACTGTTACCTGTGAAAACTATTTGCATTTAAGTATCGAGACTCACAATGATGAAATCAGCTGGGGCACAGTTGGGGCCCATCTATCACATGTGTAGTAATTATGGACAATATTACGTATGGATGTACTTCACTAGACCTTTGAGATATATTGCTCAAATCAAACCTGTATATGTAATGGTTGTGCCAGGAAAAGGTGACGTGAATCTAGTACTTTGGCTGTAAAAAGTCATAAGGAATGAACATGGCTTATTCATTTTCAGTTTCTCAGGCTGTGGAAAAACTTTATTTCTGATTAGTTGTAGAAATCGAGGTATTTGTGTCAGGTGTGTTGTTATTTTGTCACAGTTGACAGATAATAATTTTAAATTTTATAACCCTGTGTTTTGGATCAATAAAAAAGAAAAAAAATAAAAGGCCTTTAAAGAAGTGCAATTACATTTAGGGCTGATTACTACCTTTTTACTTTTTTAGGCAAAGTTATATATATGAGTGAAATAGAAGAACTCAAGTGAGAAAAGCAAGGCTGCAAAGTCAGTCTGTGAGATGGCATTATTAGAAGATGTTTCCTGGAGCCATAGTCTCCAAGCAATAGGCCATGTAATGCCATCAGTGCATTATTTACAGCTCCTTGCACACTGATCTGACCAGATTTTTTAAACTGTGTATTCCTAAGGCAATAAATCTGTTATTACTATGACTACTGTTGTTAGTCTCTTTTAGCTTTTCTTGTGGAGTCTATAATATGCCAAGTGCTTTGTGGAAGAAAATGCCCTTTCTCTACTGAAAGTACTTTTGTGCTCTAGACAAAAGACAGGTGGACTTAGTTGTAAAGAAAATTAAGGGATAGTGAATTATTCGGACTATGCAAACCCTTTAGTAATAATGGAATTTTTATCCAATACTGTTAGATATGTCTAATATTAAAATGTTTTTTGATGTCATATTTCATTCTTCAATTCCTGATATATCAAGAAATATAATAAGTAAGCTAGGTGAAATTTTAACTGTTCCAGGCTTCACCTATATTGTCTATAAAAAAATATATAGTTGTGAATGGTATTTTTGACAAAGGAAATGATTTTGTTGAAGTGATACTCCTTGTGAGATAAACTGCTTCTATGAATTCTTTTTATTGGCAATAGACATTAATTGTTACCTCAAAATAGTGAGAAGATAAAGGATAAAATTTGCTTCGCATTATGAACAAGAAGAATAATTTATGTGAAGATTGTGCTATTGAATGGAAGGAAGTAGCGGGTGGACACATTACTGTGAAAGTACTTGATAATTTAAGGATGAAAGAAGGCAGCTCTACATCCTGAGAGCCTTGCATTCTGAGAAAAGCATTATTTTATAGCAATAGTCAAGGTATAGTAAGGAAACAAGAAAAGCTTCTTATAGAGGTATAGATAAACTTTATTAGCATAGATTTTATTTTAAATTGAATTAGAGTATATTAATGATATAATGAGGGCTGGATGTTAGTCAGTAGTCAAAAATAAATAGTAGTGATAGTCATTTTTAAATGAATACTTGAAAAAGATTATCCCCTAGTATATGCCTGATAGAAGCTAGTACATAGTACCTCACAGAAGAAAGAGTAATTTGAACTGCAAGTATGAATCTACATCTTTTATATATATATTATGGCAAATGATCAATTAATGTTAGTTCCTATCTTTCACAAAGTCTTGCCATTCAAGACCATGATGTTACTTACAGCAGCTCTAGCAGTGCTAGACAGAAATTTTGTCTACGTAACTAAGGTGAAAAATTGAACCTCTAAATTCTCATAGCTATATACAGTGTTACACATTTCATCAATAATTATGCACTTAACAATCCAGTTTTAGGGAAAGGAACAGCATGAATGTACATCAGAGTCCTGTCTATGTCTTCTGAGGTGGGGTTCCAAAGTGTTAGGTTTCATATAAGGCCTACAAGTACATGACAAGGTATTTTGTTTAAGAAATTCCTTTCAAATACAAATCTAAAGCATTGGAGGTACTTCCTAGCTTTTGTCTGGGTCATTGTCATTAGCTTGTTCATCTCCTCACACAACTCTCAATTTCCTACCGATATGCTTGGTAACCAGTGTTGTGTAATGGCTGCTCCATTGATATTGCTTCAGGGAGTGGAGTTCATGAGCTATGTGGCTCTTTCCAAGATTTCTGATCCATGAAGTACAACACACACTGAAAATCTGTGAAAAGGGGACCTTAAAGTATTCATCATGAAGTTCATGCACGTTCTTAAAGTGACATTATGCTTTCAAGAGTATAGCACTTTTTCTGATATACAGCAAGACAGGGACAGGTCAGTATTAGGTACAGAGATCAGTTTCACAATAATAAGTTTGGGAATTCCTTTATGATGGAGTGAAGAAGGTATTCAGATTAGTATAAAAATGGCAAATTATGTTCTCTGTTGTGGCAACACACCCACGAAATGTCCTCAGAAGTTTTTATCTATTTAAATGTATACTCAAGTTACGCCTTTATCACGTGGGACAGAGGCGTAGTGTGAGCAGCAATTATTCTGAAGAAATGCCATGTTTCTCCCATGACTTCTACATATCAGTGGTGAGAGGGTGACTTGAGACCTGCTTGAGTCAAAGAAAAATCCTCCACCTGGGGAGGAATAACTGCACACATCAATACAGGTTAGGGTCTGAGTTGCTGGGGAGGAGCATTGCAGAGAAGGACCTGAGTTTCTGTTGGACAGTAGGTTGACCATAAGATATTAGTGTGCCCTCATGGCCAAGAAGGCCAATGGTGTTCTGGAGTGCATTAAAAAGAGCATGGCCATCACGCTGAGAGAGGTGATCCCTCCCCCTACTCTGCCCTCATGAAGTCAGATCTGGAGTGTGTCCAGTTCTAGGCTCCCCATTTCAAGAAGGATGAGAAACTTCCAGCAAGTCCAGTGGAGGGCCACAAAGATGAATAGGGGCATAGGAGTGTCTTCCTTATGAGGAAAACCTGAGAACCCTGAAGCTGTTAAGTCAGGAAAAGAGAAGACTGAGGAGGGATCTTCTCAATGCTTATAAAAATCTAATGGGCAGTCATGTGGATGGGCCCAGACTTTTTTTTGTGGTGTCCAGTGACAGAACATGGGCAATGGACGGGCACACACTGGAACATGAGAAGTTCCATATGAACATGAGGAAAATCTTTTCTACTGTAAAGGTGACAAAGTGCTGGAACAAGCTGTCCAGTCAGACTGTGGTTATTCAAAAGCCTTCTGGACACTTTCCCGTGCAATGTACTCTAGAGAACCTATGTTAGTAGGGGATCTCCAGGGATCTCTTCCAACCTCTGTGATTCTGTAATTCTGTGATCATAATGTGCATAGTGTATATATTTTACACAATGACTCTCTGATTACTTTATAGACTTATATTTCATAATTACACCACACATTTGTTTCCTTATTTCCACACATTTATTTTTTTTCACACCTTAACATTAGAGCAAGTTTTTTGTTTGGATCAGAATAAGAACCGTGCCACCTTCATAGGCTCCATGAGAAAGCAAGTTAAATACTCCTTGGCTTGGTAGTTTTTTTTTCTTTGCTGTTGCTTTTTTTAAGTCACTGTAGAGTATCATTTTCAAGTATTGAGAAAAAGGAAAAAGCTTATTGTGCCAAGAGTATGAAAGACACCGTAGTTCTTCAGTTGATGCCCTTTTTAACTAATAAATTAGTTCCAATGTAACTTCAATCCTGTTTTGTTGCTGTAAGTATTATTCACGTATGTCTGCCTTCAGGTCTAAATTAGATGCAGTCTCCAAGTGAGCATATACTGACATATAGCCTCGAGTAAGATGGTGGTTTCAGATAATTATTTTGGGTGATATACTCTATTGCACATTCTTCTGAGAAGCACAGAAGTCCCGCAGGGGCTTTCTAAATGATGACTACCCAGTAGAAAATATCGAAGGAGGAGAGAAGGTAATAAAGAGAGCCTTTAGAGAGACCTGACATATACCTTTGTTGTAAATTGAATTGATGTGACAATAGGGCTATTTTGTCTGTTGTTTCCCTTGCTTCTACTCAAAACAGATCTTCTCTATTTTATAATTGTAATGTCTTGTAACACTGAGGGGATTAACTATTTATTTGTAGAACTAGGACTTTTCAGAGTAAAGCAACACTTTATTTCAATCTGAAGTTCCAGACAACATTAAATACACCATGAATGTTTGTTTGCAGAAAGAGTAAATACTTACACTGCTTTAGTAAATTCATTTGTGAAGTAATTAGCTTTGGTTTTAAAATTGACATTTATTCAAATTTCCTTAGTGTCTAAACTTTCTTTAGATAGAAAATTCAAATGAATTAGTGATGATTCAGTTTTAAATTTATCATCATCTTTCAATCAGTAGCTTGCAAGTACAACAATCCTACAAGACTTCATTGGTACAACTATAACTCATGATGTATGGAAACAATCCTGTTACATACTTTTCTCTAGCTATTGTAAATCAGGATATAGTTGTATGAGTGTAGAGTCAGGCATGCGCAGACTATTGCAGAACTTCTGAAAAATTATTTCTCTTCCACCGCTTAGTTCAAAGATTAGATTTTACTTGCTAGAATTAACTTTTTAACCTTATCTTTAATCTATTCCTATATTAGGAAACAGATGTGATCCTTTCTCAGCTTATTCCTCTATGCAGGAACAGGGACCCTACCTAAATCTATCAATAGGTCTCCACCTTCTTGATGCCTACTCATGCCCTTGTGGTACATAACAACTGACATTAAAATGGAGTCTCACTGTAGAGTATCATGGGTATACAACCACTGATCATTGCTTGTGGGGGTCTTCTGATAATGGACAATTTCTCCATGTTCATTCCCATTGCACACTTTGGTCTCACTGAATACTTAACAGTACGTCATAGTTTAATGCTTTCTATTATTAGTATTTCACCTAATACCATCATGTAGTACACTGGGAGTTTAAAGAGTTAATGCTCCAGTTCCATAGATTGTTGATATATTTAGGGTACCTTTCTCAAAAAAGGAGGAATGAATTATAGGTCCCAGAAGACTGTTCCATTTCCATTTTCTGTTCAGAGGGAAAGATAAAAGTGTTTGGGAGTCATGAGACTACCCCCTTTTTCTGCTCGTTTCTGCAGTGTGTGCTCCCTTGCCATCTCACCTTCAGGATTAGTGTAAAGCTTTCAGTTTTTAGAAGCTCTTTCACTCATTTATTTGATTTATTAGCTTCAATTCCAATTATGTTGTATTATATTTTATCTCACATTCCACTATCATATTTACTAAATTAGTTTTCTTCCTTGTCTTGTTGCTGCTGTTTTGCTTTTAGGCCCATCTCCCTGCCTTCTTCCTACCTCTCTTCCACCTCTCCTAGAGTATGAGTTTATGGGTCTTTTTGCCCCATTAGTCACAGAACCAAGCCAAACCAGGCCAGAACTGTGACACAGTATATACTTTTTATTGTTAAACAGTAAACTTCATTGAGACTATACTATTCAGACACAGACATGTTACAATAGTGCAATCCAATTGACTTTATGTTCTTGAACTCAAAAAGATGATTAACCCTGGTCCTTTCTCTTCAGTCCTATTAGATTGATTGATTGATTTTCTGTTTGTTTATTTGTTTTAATCAGTATTTTAATTCTTCCTATAGTAAAACAGATTTGAATAATTTCAGGTGCTATCCATGCATATAAAGCAACTCATATAGAGGAAAGAAGAGTTATTTTTAACAATCATCAATCAGCTGTTTGTGGTAAGACACCATTGCACAATTAATATATGCCTTTCTCAGAAGGGCAAACTGAATGTTTCATCATGTATTTAAATCCATATTTTAGCAGAATAAGCTGCTCTCAAAGGCTGACAATAACTGGAATGGAAATTAGTGAGTTTTACTCCTGATATGTAACAGAATGCTATGTCTCACTCTTAGTGGTATCTTGATCACTTGAAGTAATGGTTTCGTTTATGAAAACCAAAACTCCAATTTAGATCTGACATTCTGGCAGAACTAAAACTTTTGTATCTTCAAAAAAGTAACGAGTATATACTGAGAAATAAGTTGTAGCTATCAGATGAACCCATGAGAAAAAAACTATTCATTGCTTGAAATCTGTAATATTCTTCATATATTGATAAACTATATTAATGTTGTGCAGGGTGCAAAGTTTTGTGTGTTGAGTAACGCTTTTTTGCGTTAATAATGATTACATACCATCAGCAAATGTTCTCATAAGGAAAGCTTACCATCAAGTCAGTATGTGTATATAATACATATATTCATTGGACTATACCTTCTTCATCCTTAAAATCATGATCAACATACTATTACAAGATCTTTCTTTGTTCTTGTTTGCTTCTGGACATGTGTGTAACATAGGGTCTTATTTGTATTAAATGCTACATCCCTAGTCAGATCACCACTGGGTTACATAAAAAGCTATACTTTTAATGTCAGATGCACTTGCATAAAATATTTTCTTGCTCATGAATCTATCAGACATATCCACTGTAATCCCATAAATACTTTTACAAAATCTGTAACCAACGTTAAAGATGAAAACATAAAGCCTTGGTTTCCAGTACTTCACCATATACTCCTCACGTATCTTGATGAAATTTGTTCTGTAATTCATTCTGAACATAATATCATGCAAAGGTAAAACTACTGTCATAATAGCCTCTCTCATAGCATTTATTTTAGCATCTCATGTGGGATGTACTGTGTAAATACAAAAATTATCTCTAGAATACTGTGCAACTTTTGTTGTATTAGTCCTAGGAGGCCTCATGTTTTTCTACAGCTTCATGGTTTTGCTTAATCTAGGTTAATTCAACTTAAATTCAGTTCAATTCCTTCACTTCACTTAGAAACAGTTAATATGATACTTTCTTATTGACTGTTTGACAATACTTTCTTCAGTAGCTGTCCAAGTACCACCTCTGTTGGTGCCTTTAGTATTATGTCATCTGGTGCCTGTTGTATCTCCACATTCTCATTCTTTTGTTAAAATATTTTACATGCTGACCTTGTTTTAAAGGGCACATGAAAATACTTCTATTTGCTCAAGGATATATAGAAAATACACAGGTGATCTGATTTATCATCTAAATCTGCTTTGTAAGTATTTACCTTTCTAATCTGCATTTGGAAGCATGTTTGATTTTTATCAGAATAGAAAGGATGGCAGAAGAGAGTAATGCTATTTTACTATGTTGTGGAATCCAGGCAAAACCCAGACTTGCTGTTTGTCTTCTACACTATAGTTGTTAAAACCATGAAATCTCCCAACGTCATGTAGCTGTTTGGAGAAGAAAGTACAGCTACTAATATTCCTCCCACAAGACTACTGGCATAGCAGGAAAAAGTGTTTAACCTGATAGTAGTCTCAGGTCATGGAGGGAGAAAATGTGTGATGATCTTTTAGGATCATCATCTTCTCTTTCTTTCTCTTCTTAACAGCAAGATCAGCTAAAATCTAAATATTCTTAACTGAGATAAATGCTTGTGAAGATGTATTTGCTGCCTAAGATTTCATTTTGTGTCTTAAGTCTATTTTCCTTTCATACCTAAGGAAAATACATTAGAGGTATTCTGTTTCTTCCTCCTCAAGGATCAACCTCAGGTTTCATGCTCAATCTTACAGGCCTCTAAAGGAAAGATAACTTCATCAGAAATCATAAATATAGGGTGAAAAATTAATACTAACATCTTAGCAAAAATCCAATTGTTTTTCAACTCTTCATAAGGACAAAGTGAAATTCACAGTCGAAAAGTGACACTGACAAATGAAGTGTTCAGTTTCTATACTATTGCTCCTCCTTCCCCTGAAAGAAACTTTAGTTGTTAATCATTACAACTATTTAACTGAGAGACTATAGCCTCTCCTAGAAAATTGATAGCAGCTCAAGAAGACTGCTTGCAGGTTTGTTTGTTTGTTTTCATGTTGGGACTTGTCATTATCTGAAAAAGAAGTAGGATTTTTATTATATTTTTTTAGTATAAATTTTGGAATTTTCAAATCTGTTTTAAGTTGTAGAAAGTTTATCTACAACTCGCAGAATACCTCGCATTGCATACAGAATGATAATGTACCTATAAGATATTGCCCATGTTCAAATCTAGCCTGGAATTTCTAATTTGACATAAGCTTAGGCACAAGTCCTGGCCTTTGTCCCATCAGGAAACAGAGATCTGAAAACATATGCTACCTTGGTCTGAAAAAAAAAGAAAACCAAACATTTTCATAACTAATCCACATGGGAATCGGCTAAAACTTTTCTTCCAGCTGTGAGGATATCCTGTGGCACAATTTTTAAGCAGCCTGATGATAAGCTGGTTAACTTAGCTATCTTTATGCCCCACATTGTTGCACAGCAATGTCTCTGCTACCACAAGAAAGATCTCATTTCAGTATTTTATGATGTTTTTTCAGTCTAGTTCTGTTCCTTGTTTATCTAGTCTTCTCCCCTGTGTGAGTGCTCACTGATATGATATTGTTCAAACACTTTTGTTATGATCATAGTCGTTCCTAAGCATTGTTAAAATCTCATTGAAAAGAGATGATTTCAAATTGGCTGCTGTGGTAATTTGCTGCAGACATCTGTACCACTTCTCCTGCTACTTGCAGTTAAATGGAAAATTTTAAGTCTCTTGTGCTTCCTTTCATTTTGCTCCTGATGCTTCATACAAATATGAAGGGGAAAGGAACAGAACTTCAATAAGTTTGAAGTGTAGTAGTAACTTCCAAGTCTTTTAGTTTGGGAAGTATATAATGTTTTCTAGTTCTACTACTATGTTTTCTTCATGAAATTTGCATTTCTTTAATTAGTCTTTCAGGCAAGAAACACAAACTTTGTATATAAATAGCAAGTTTGAACCAAGTAAATTTAAAGTTGCTACTAAATTACAGCAAAACCCTTGCTGGACAAAAGCAGTTTCAGGATGTGATTCACTTTTCAGCTGTACTTTACATGATAAAACATGTCAATTTTTTTTTCTGTTTTCTGTGATTTGCTCAGCAAGACTTTATCTCTTGATCTAATCCTGTCATTGAATTGCTAAACTATAGAACAGTTTAGTCTGGAGGGGCCATATTTAGTTCAAATTCTTGCTTAAAGCAGGGATATTCAGGCTATTTTTCATCCACCCTATCATCTTCTTGTGCAGTCCACATCTCCAGACTTTGACTGCAAGGATGTTATGGCAGATCTTATAAAGTACCTTGCTGAAGTCAAGGTGAAGAGCATTTATGCTACCTCTTCCCCCATCCAGTCAGCCAGGCATCTCAACATAGAAACTTCATCATTTTGCTCAGGCATTATTTGCCTCACTAAATCTGGTGGCTTCTCATAGTTATAATTACCTCCATATACAACAAGTTGATGTATATATGGTTGGAGCAGTGACAGATTCATTGTCTTGCTCCAAAGTGTGTGTATTAGGCAGAGAACTAACACATGGGGACCTCCAGAAACCATTCAGTACTTGATCTTCTTACAGTCTCTTCTTCACTTGGACATTTCACAAGTACTGCCTCTTTTGATAATTTATCTTGGGGTTGTAAGGAAAATCTGGTCAGCTAAAGGCCCATCAGCTAGGAAAGGTTATGGAACAGATCATCTTGAGTGAGATGACATGGCCTGTGTGAAACAGTCAGGGGATTAGGTCTACCTAGCCTGAGTTCATGAAAGACACATTCTATTTAGCCAATCTGATCTCTTAATAATCTCAATAATCATGAGAAATCCTCTGTTGTCCATTTTTCCAAGTACACAGGAGTGAAAGAATGCAGAATTTTATATAACAAATATATATATATATATAACTCTCTCTCTCTATATATATAGTATAATTTGTTTATGTAAAAAAAAAAAAATGGGACAAAATATCACTCGAGAGTGACATGGAGTCACTTGTAACAAACATATCTAGCATCAAAATTACTATTCCCTGGTCAGAATCCATCAGTTCATGCTGATGATCTGATCAAGATACTTAATTTTATGATGTGACAGCTGTACATGGTTACCTGAAATGTGGCTTGCTTCATTTTGCTGTTGCCACTGCTGAAATACACCACCCACTTCCTCACTGTGCTCACATCCACTGTTTGGTCTCCAGAAATGTTCAGCAAGTGTCAGTGAATCCCAACAGCTGCCATTTTTACCACATCAGGAATTCAATGGCACATTTTTGCTTCAGACACAATTCCGTGCCAGATGCCTCTGTTAGACTGCCCCTCTTCTCCCACCTGACACACAGCATCAAAATAAAACGAAATAATGGTGGGAAGGAACAATCTCTAGTTCCAAGCAACCAGCATCTGCCTATGTTGTGAGACAACTTAATAACAGGAGATTTTACTTTTGGACTAGCCATCGTAATAACATTTTCAGAGGAATGTGAGAACTGAGTTGATGATATTACTTCCCTGCTGCCGCTTTTGTGGGAGACAGGATAATTTTATAGGTAAGAGGATGATCACTGTAAGAGGATGATTTTTGCTTTCTTAGGGCTCATTTTGTTTCTTGGCCAGGTTTTGCTCAAAACAAGTGAAGAGAAGTTGAACGTAAACAATCAAATTACAGAAGATAAAATTAACACAACAGTAGCAACTGGAAAATCGGATGAATTTTCACAAGCTTACTTTCAAGGTCTTTAATTCTGTTAATTGACACTTACTGCTGCTTATATGCTGTTTCTTACTCTTAAATTTTGTTTTTAATTCATTCAAATCCACATGCTGGTAAAGAAGAAAAGGAAGGAAAAAATGACATTTTTCAGGTGTAAATAATCCAAGTGGTTGTGTTTCTTTTTCTTTGCTCTTCTGTTGTGCAAGATGAAGTAGGAATTTTGATCTATTCCACTGACAATTGTAAACTGCACTTATTTGAGATAAAGTTTTTATGTATAAGAATTCTGGAAGAAAGGAGAGAGAGAGATAAAGGAAGGAAGAAAGAGAAGAAAAATAGAAATAAAAAGTAATTATGACACAACAAAAGACACATTAAATTCAGTTTTCTTGTTGTAACAATGCCATGTTAGCATTTTACAAAGGAAAGAAAAAAAAAAGGAAAACCTTAATTCCGTTTTGTTGGGAAATCATGAAAATAAACTACCAGTCAGGAATATTTTGTAAAAAATCTAACTGAAATATTTCATTTCTCTGTGTTTCATGTCCAGCTGGAATTGTGCACAGAACAGAACCATGATTTTTTGTATCTTCATGTCTTTTCTTTCTGAAGTTATGCACTGTCTTGGAAGGAATGCTCAGAAGGTTGTTGTGTTCAGGGTTTAGCCTGGCATTGCAGGTACTAATGGATTTACTTCCAGTCTTGGGAGCAAGACAGCGGTTTAAGGTATCATGGAAATAGTGTTCTTGGCCTCCTCCATTTGCCCCTGTGAAAGGGCAAAAGACAGTTCAGCAAAAGTAATTCAAAAGTAATACTTTTTTTTTGTGACTACTTTAAAACTACCAACAATACGCCAAATCATCTGTTTCAAATCTTGATTGTATGCAATATATGTATCTATAGTGACTTACTTCAACAGTGAACTGCACCACCACTGTATGCATATTTATTTAAGTTAAAGTTCATTAGTATTCATTGGGATCTTCTGTGATACTAGCATAAAATGTCAAATTGTTCTTAGAATTTATAAGAAGTTATAAAATTCATGAGCCAAAACAATGAAAATCCTAAAGAGAGGGTGGCTACCATATTTTGTACTCTTGTTGGCATATGATTTCCTTATGCCTACAGAAATGAAAGCTAGTCATCAAACCATTCATAAAGTCACTGTTTTCTGAAATACAAAGACATGAAAAGTGCTTAGTAATGATTGTTCGGCATTCGTTCTAACTAGAATAAAATCAGAGAAAAAAATTACAGCATGTATGACATTCTGATTCAGTAAAATTTCCTTCAGACTACATGCCATTATGTTCTTGACATCATAACAAAATGAGAATGTCTTAGTGTCCTTCAAGAATCTAGATTTATTTTCTTTTTTCTAATATATGAAATAATGAGAAGAAGAATAAAGTACCAAATCTTGTAAAAAGTCAGAAAGTAGGACCCCACTGAGTCTTCTCGTGCTTTATTTGAACTTAAGACAAATTTCTATCTGTTGCAAAAGGCAATTTTCTAATTCTAGAATCTGTTGCAGAAAAAAACAGTATCGATAATTAGAGAAAAACCAATTATGGAACAATAATGCAGTGACTGTTTAAATACAAATGCTCACAAGCCGATCGTATTAATTATACTTGCTGCCCATAAAGGGTAATTTCATAAACCCTGAAAATAAATATGACTCAGCTCAATTTGGAGAAAGAGCTGAAATGGGAAAATATGAAGAACAAGTAAAAGATTTTGATAGTTGCCAAAAGAGAAATAATCATGAAAAAAAGCTGGTATGTCTAAAATTGCACCATAAAAAAGAGCAATTTGAGAAAACTGTAGTAAATAGAAGATGGAGAAATATTAGATTAGATTTCTGAGAAGCTATACCATGAAAAATAGAGAATTTGAGAGAAGGCTGGAAGTTAATTCCTGGGCATAAATGTTTGTATTTATTTTTTGTTTGTTTGTTTTAAATATAGCTGTATATGTAAGGACTTTTCCTTCCATGTTTGGAAGTTACTAGATACATTCAGATCACAGAATGAAGACTGCGTGGTTTTGTAGAATCATAGAATGGCTTGGGTTGGAAGGGACCCCATGGATCATCAAGTTCCAACCTCTCTGCCACAGGTAGAGTTGCTGCCCACTAGGCCAAGCACTACATCAGATTTCCCAGAGCGTCATCCAAACTGTAAATAATAGATCCTTACATACATTATATTTAAATCCTGATGTCAAATTAATTTTCATTTTGAAGTTTTTCTAAAGAAGTGACAGGGAAGTTTTCCAGGGAGGCTCTAAACTGCTGACTTTTTGAGGATTATCTTCAGCAAGAACTGGAGTATAATTTTCAGAAGGGCGGAACTTTCCCAGGTATCAATTGTTCACTTAACATAATATAAAGCAAATCAGGACTGAGGCAGCTTATTGTTTTCTTAATGACAAATTTGAACTCATGACGAATACCAGCATCAGCAGTAGGATGCTAGAGATTCGTTAAATGTTAACACAGGTTTCAAGAATTCTAAATCCTCTCCTAAAGCTAATCCTAGCAAAGAAATCTCATGTTCTGGGAGATGTGGGTGCCAATCCAACCACTCACCATCTCAGAGGCAGGTGAAGCCCCCAGGAGGTGACCCAGCAAGTCCAGGATGCAGGTCCCAGAGTGCCTCATGCCAGCCATGAGTGAGCTGAAGGCAGAAGTGGGGATTGCTCAAGGAGAGGCCACACTACCAAGTTCGGGCAGAGACCCCAGTGCCATGGGGCCATGTCTGACAGAATCCCATCAGACATTCTGCTGCTCTACTCCCTTCTTCTCCTGTTCTCTACAAATCCTTGTGTTTCACATGTATTGCCGTTTTGCTTTAATCATTTAAACTAAATACTTTGGTTTTTGTTTAATTAAACTGATTGTCTTCCTCCTTACCCAGATCAGTTTGGGGCAAATACTTCCTCAGGAAGTTGGGTGTCCCACTCCTCTCCATTCTTACACTCTTTCTGTCTTGCCTGCTAGTATCCTGGCCTCTTTGCCAAAGATCAGCCCTGTGAGCATGAGAAGTAATTGAACATCATGTAAATAATTTAAGATGGTAAAAAAGGCCAGGCTGCATAATAATAGTCCTATTAAAATTGTTTTAAACCGTAGGGGAAGAGTAATAAAATTCCTAGTGCAGGGTTTGACTAATCAAGAATGAGCATGGGGATAATGTTACTAATGTCAACATGACTTTACTGAAAATAGGTCTGGAGAAATGTAAGATATATCCCCTTTTCTAATGTACATTCCAACACCGGGTAATAATGTTGAACTGATAATTTCTGAAAGGTACGTGATTCATTCCAAGTGGAAATTTGATTAAGAAAGTGTCTTATGACACTGGTGTGGCAAATGCCAAAAGGATTAAAAACTAATCTCAAAAGACTTGTATGTGGGAAGTGATTGTACAGTGAGTGTGTGTCATTTGTGCAGTTCATGGTAGAATCAGATTTTTAATCATTCCTTCTCACAATCTGAAAAAGAGCAGAAATCACTGATGAGTTCTATAGACAGCACAAAAGTACTTAGCCTGGATGATGAAAAACACAGGACATTGATATCAAAATAGAAAATAAATAGCAAAATGAATAAAGTAAAAGTGTTACTTTTCTAAGTATAGCATCTTTTAATCTGGTGATGAGTTCTTCAGCATGGAATAAAAAGGTGTAACAGTATCTGAAGGCTGGAAGTTGAAGTGAGAACGAGCAAACTTCAAAACAGACCACATTTATGAGGGCGTTAGAAACTGTTCACCAAAAGTTTTAATCAAAATTTCAAAAGTGTTGGATATTATTGTAAAGTATATGTTATTTTTCACCCCAGGATTAAGCTAAGGAAGTTCTGTTGACTCTTGTACCAAACTAGACTGTGTTCTACTGATCTGTCCAGGTTTTTTAGGTCAGTAAGTCTCAGAAAGATCCTAGAAGAGTAAATGAGGGATGAAGTAACCCAGTTTTGTTGATGTAGCCAAGATTTCAGTACTGTCATACATGTATACCATGTTATTTTTGTAATCTGAATTCATCAGGTCCCAGATTCAACCAATGTAATTTTGAGGTAATTGACAGAGACATCCACATGTAGATGTTCTCTATTTGTGTTAGAGTACTGACTTCTGCACAGAAATTGGTTGGTTGAAGATCTAAGAAATTCGTCTACTGATTTTAATCTTTTGAGAGTCTTGCAGCTTTGGCATATACATATTCTTTCTGACAGTTTTAGATGATGTTTAGACAGTTTCACATTAGCTTGTTCAAGTCTTATTTAAGTTTTTAAACCACGGCTTGCTACAGACTTCTATATGAAAACAACCATAGTCTAATTTTGATATATTAAAATATATAAGAATATAAGTTATAGTTTTAGGAAAATAATTTAACTTCTTTTAATAAACAGTTACAGACTTAACAGGAAATACCAAAGGCATTATTTTTGCTAAATGTTAACTACATTTTTTTTTGCCACTGAAATGGTTCAGAAGCAACATAAAGACTTATAGAATCTTTTATGTTAGAAATGACCAAGCCCAAGTTTCTGCTCAAAGAAAAGACAGCACTGAATTCAGATCAGATTGCTCAAGGCTTTGACCCAACTAGTGATGGAACCTTCCAAAGACAGAGCTTCTACTATTTCTTTTAGGATAAATAACATAAATAAAGAAAAAAAATAAGTCTTTTGATTGTGTTAAGGTCTCTAGTGATTTATGTCTGATATTAATAACAAATCTATAGATATTACACAAATAGTCTTGCTGTATCAGCACCTTTGGAAATTAGATTAGCAATATCTATGTAATGACAAGCTTGGTTTAATTTATCCAGAAGAAACAAGTACCTTTTTCCCCATGTCCTTAATAATAAAATTAATGATGAGGTAGATGGGATTCAGAAAACTGATCTTTTCATACTACAGAATAACACTTTTTTCTATTTCTTAAGCACTCTTTTTAAATATTCAAGTAGCTATTAACATAACTAGTAAAAAATCTGTAGCAAAACAGAAAACTTGCTAACATTAGTCTTGTTTCATCTTTCTGCATCAAGCTCATAACATTTATTTTATTGCAACATACTTTTTCATTTCAGACAAGTGGAGACATATTAGCGCTCAACTTTCTGACCATTATAGCCATGAAATTATTTGTCCTTAGGAAAAAAAAGATACAAAAACATAATAGTGCCATTAACTTAATATAATCTTAATGTCTTAAGTGTTTTTTGTTAGCATGAAATTAACCCTGGTACAAAGGGTTACAATCAAATTTGTTTGGAAAAAAGTGTATTGTTCTTGCTAGAATTACTATTTCTTGAAATTTCCATTAGTGATCTCATTCTTCTTCATTAGCTCTGTTCTGCATTGAATTACTGCAGTATATCAGCTGATGATCACACATCCACCTCATACCTGAATGTTTTCTCTTCAGAGAAGCGTTGGAAAATTTAACAGAAAATACAACAGCTCTTCTAGAATTCCTTCCTCAAATGATTAATCCCTGATGGTTCTTTATTGTGAGTCTGGGCCGACAGCAGGTCAGAAAAGATTAGGATTTTACTGCCCTCATATTTCAGAACCTTATTTTAGTAGTTGCAGCCAGGAGTCTTTCTCTTCCCCTTATATCAGAGTGCAGCAATTACAGTCCTCTCACATTACCCTGAAATGCTGTTCCCCTCATGGGCATCCTGTAATTTCTCTTCTCAAGCAGCAGAACTTGCAGGATGAGAGCTCTGCTAAACAGTGGTCTTCAACTAATTTGAAATGTTTCTTTGCTTTTTTTTTTTTTCAGTTAGCTGTTTAGCACATTGCACATTTATAAAGCATATTTGGAAAGCAATATACTTTTGTCTGTATTGGGATAAAAAGTATTTTTAATATGTAATATTGCAAACTATTATATTTGAAAATATATTTTTCCTTTCTTCACCCAGTTGTAGTCAGACTGTAGCTGCAAAGGGAATTTGTTTTACAATGCAGGCTCATCTCTGCCAACATCTTATGACACAAAAACCCCAGCAGATTTTTAATTTGCATAACATTACACATATTTGCATGAAATATTGCCCAATGGTACTAACCAGTTTCTCCCCAAGCCCCAATTAATTAATCTGTGTCCCTCTAGACCTACATCAATTTATTATGCATTCTTAGTATACCAACACCAATTAATTACGGGTTTCTCAGCCCCACATCAATCATCTTATACCTTCCAGTCAGCTTTGTACCCCTCCCAGCCCCACATCTGGGTGAAAACACACCCATTGCTTTTCTCATAGCTGTGGATGCCTCTCAGTAATTTTTCCAGTCAGCAGAAATCTTTAGGAGCTCACTGTTTATGCTGTAGTCCATCAAGGCCTGATGCTTTAGAGATGGTGGGGTAAAGGTTCAGCAGGCAAATTTCTATCTAATGAAGGATTGTGACAATAACATTTTTTGTTTTTTTTTTCATCCCCTTCGCTTTTCTCCCATCTTTTTTTCTAAACTGAATATTAATACCTCTGCATTTCTGGTATTGTCCAGTACTGATCTGTTTTTGCTCTTATTATTTTGCTCCCATTCACAGCAAATTTTGTCCAAAAGTTTTGTCTGTGACCATGCTGTGTACTGAAGGTACTGTAAAAATTCTTAGTTGACATTATACACAGAAAAGGTGGGAGAATCTTAATGTTTTAATTTGATGCACAAGTCCTTCCTTCCTTCCACCAAACCATAAGCCTAACAGTAGTCACCCTTGGCAGCAAGAACTTCTGTCAGCTGCAAATGATGCAAACATTCAAAACACAATCCAGACATTGGTTCAGATTTGACTGGAAATTGTTTAAGTGTAGGGGATGACAGTGTGACAAGGGGGTGAAATGACATTTGAAAAAATGCAGAATATAAGTAGCGGCTAGATAAAAATGTTGAATAAAGAATTCTTGACTACATCTCATCGACTTCTTTTCAGAGTTGTCTTGTTTATTTACTTATTTATTTTTGTATATTTACTGACTTTATATTATACTATTCCCTTTGCACTTAGGGGAAAATAGAAGTTTGTGTCAGATGTTGAACAAATTACATATTTTAGCTGGCAGTCAGTCTTTTTCAACAAGGCTTGCAGGAAAAATGAGGGTTTCCAAAGATTTTCCTTTTTCCTTTATTGTCAGTACAAAGGTCAAGCTCACAATTGCAGGAAACTATGGTTTCATTCCCAGGGCACCCGTTGGCTGAGTAAGGTCAGTACCTCCAGGAGCAGCAAGCCAACCTGACTGAAATATTAAACATTTCTCTTCTGTCCTTTCTCTTTAGTTAGATTCCAGAACAACTTTAAACTCTTCTGTATGGCATCTATTACTGGTATGGCATTTTTAGGCCCCTTAAGGTGTGCCATACATCACCCTTCAGTTCTGTTCATTAAATTTAAAATGTGCTTGCCATAAAGTAGTTATGGATTTTAAGTTTGCAAGGGGAATATACCTGCTTTTTCCTTGAAACACTCTTTATCTGTTGAATATTTATATCCATTTGTGTTTGTTCTGACATAAGAGTAGACCTGCCAAGGGCCCCCTTGCGACTATAAACTCAAGCTTTATAAAAAGTAGCTTAGGTAAGTTTTTTATTAACTGCTACCTATCACTATTGTATTGTACTTATACCCCCAGGGCTGAATCAGCACTTTCAAAGCATTATTCACTTGCAGGCATATTTCTTCCATAGAACCTGATGCAGCAAAGCAGGAAGAGAGCAATTTTTGGCCACGGTTTGCACAGCCAGGGCAGATGACAAAAGGAGTCATTTTTAAAGAGCTGTGGAAATATGTATAAAAATTATAGGCAAGACATTTTGATGGGTATAGGGAAGAAAAGACTTTTTCTTCTTTTTGCCTAAGCCTGATAGTCTGCCTCTTCTTCACTTCCCTTTAGTACCTACAAGGTGTCATAAAAACAGCTAAAATGTATATATTAAAATTTAGATGTTCTGCTCTATTAACATTTTGCACAGCTCAGTAACTGATTTTGCTAGATCTGTCTTTTACTGAAAATTAGTTGTTTACTTTCACTTTAAGAAAAAAAAATCTTTTTTTCTGATCTGTATACTGTTTTATGCTTTTGTTACTAGACAGCATTAATAACATTCATAGCATAGCATTCATGTCAAGAATCTGCTTTGTCTTTTCTTCTCTGTGTGGTACACTACTGATGATAGTCTTTCTCATTTTAAGAGAGAAAAATTACTTAGGGCATAATATCCCTGAGTCTCAATAATGTAAACTGACCCTTTCTTTCTCCTAAACTCCACTCCAGAAAACTTATTTCCACCTAGGTATGCAAGATTTCTATAGAGTACAGCTCTCCCTATAAATACTGTGTAAACTCTGGTTTGTTCAGCATCCCATCTAGTCCTTTGAGACTAGACAGACTGAACCACAGCAGAAAAAGAAGGAACTGTTTACAGCTTGTCTATTGCTTGTCTTGTGAGTTAGAAGCAGAGGGAAACTAGCAGGTGCATGGAGACATGTGCTTTGTGTGGTACAAGTTATAACATGGGGAGCCACTGTGTTATCTCAGCAGAAAATTGGTCCTATCCCTCCTGTGGTGGGCAGAAATGTGTGGAGAAGAATAGACAACAGCGAAATTGGGGAAATGGGTAACTGGAAGCCTAGGGCACTGAGAGAGGTGTAAGAATGCAGCTTGGGAACTAGGAGCAAAAGCACAGCGATTGCCCATCCCCATTTCATCCTGGAATGGGAAGTGCAAGCTTATTTTCACATGAAGCTGTGGGCTTACATGGATTGTTGGGAGGTAGCTGTGAAAGGCGCTGGAGGATATTGTTGAAAAGAGGGCATGAAATAGCAAGTGATGAAAATGAGGGGAAAATAATTTAGAAACAGTCTGCTTTATAAGCTAATTGAACAGCTAGCAGACAGTAACTGCATCTCAGTAGTGTTGTTATCTGCCCTTCCTTGCTGAGTTTCAGGCAAATCTAGAGATCCAAGGCAATGGAAATTGCCATGAAAAACAATAGGCAGCAATTAAAGTCTTTCAATCTAGGAATACTTTTCTCTCAGAAAGATGTTAAGGATATACAGACTGGCTAAAACCTATTCAAATGTGATAATTTCTTCAAAAACTCACTTCTTTCATAACTAAACCTGTTCTCTTTCATTATTCTATATAAAGTTCTAGGACACTGCTGAAGGTAATTGTGTGAAAACACTACCAACAGAATATGGAGAATGTCTAGTTCTATAGCACTCAGCATTGCTCTCAAATTGCACTAAATAATCTTTCTCCTCACTTCAGGGCCTTCTGAAAGATAAGAAGGTGAGCGAAGATGAATTTTTTAGGAGTGGTTAACAGAAGGTTGATGTCGGTAAAGAAGACTTTTAAAAATTCATAATCCTGAGATATTCATTCTCCATTGATTGCATCTGACCTTAGATGATACAGTCAGCAGCACTGCTTTTTTACTGAACTTCTGCTGCTTCAACAACTACCGTCGCTTTTAGATACTGAAAGAGGCAGAGATTCAAAAAGCATTTATTTCTCAGTATGCTTGGAAGGATGCTCTACCCTGTCACATCAGGTTTAAACTTGTCCACAGTGATGTGCACCTCTGTGACCCTCAGGCAGAATTACATGCTGCACCTATGAATGAAATCACCATACAAAAATAAGTGTTTCAGCTGGTTCAGAGTTCATGAAGAGCATATCACAGCATGGTTCTGTTCTCAGTGCATGCTACTCACCACGCAAGGATTAATCCTCTCTACAGCCTTCTTTAACACCATTTTCTTTAAGTAATTGAATCCTCTTGCAAACTCTAGAGCTTGCTGAAGCAACAGCATGATGCATTCAAGAGATATACATATGGTTGAGAGGTAGGTGTTTCAAAGATAGGTCCTTGGCTGAGTAGCCTAGTTGGAGAGGAGATTTGTATGGCAGTGATTGTCCAACAGAGTAGAAATTAAATATCATATCTTGGACAGAGTACTCAGCAGAATCATGTGATCACAGAATAGTTTGTGTTGGAAAGGACCTCCTGGTGTATTCTAACTCCAATCTTCCTGCTCTAGCATACCTTCAGAAAACTGCTTTTAGGGAGGGAGAGATGGAAACTTGAATTTACTGAAAAAAATAAAATAAAATAAAATAAAATAATAATCTTGGACAATGCTAAGAGCTATCCCTAAATAGAAAAGAAATCATAAAATCGCAGAACTGTAGGGGTTGGAAGGGACCTTCAGAGATCGTGGAGTCCAACCCCCTGCCAAAGCAGCTCCCTAGCCCAGGTTGCACAGGTAGGCGTCCAGGCGGGTCTGGAACGTCTCCAGAGAAGGAGACTCCACCACCTCTCTGTGCAGCTGTGCCAGTGTTGTGTTACCTTCACTGAGAAGAAGTTCCCACACACATTTGTGTGGAACTTCCTATGCACCAGTTTGTGGCTATTTCCCCTTGTCCTATCACCACACATTGCTGAGAGGAGTTCAGCCTCATCCCTATGTCTCCCGCTCCTTAGATATTTATAGATGTGGATCAGATCCCCTCTGAGTGTTCTTTTTTTCAAGGCTGAACAGACCCAGGTCTCTCAGCCTTTCCTCATAAGGGAGGTGTTCCACGTCCTTTATCATCTTTGTGGCCCTCCACTGGACTCTTTCAAGGAGATCCCTGTCTTATTTGTACCACTGAGCCCAAAACTGGACACATACTCCAGGTGAGGCCTGACCAGGGCAGAGTAGAGGGGGAGGATCACCTCCTTCGACCTGCTGACTCATGGCCAGCCTCTTATCCACCAGGACACCCAGGTCCCTCTCCTCACAGCTCCTCTCCAGCAGGTCATCCCTCAGCCTGTACTGGTGCATGCAGTTATTCCTCCCTAGGTGCAAGACCCTACACTTGCTATTGTTAAACCTCATCAGGTTCCTAATAATATAAAATATATATAATAAAGACAATAATATTTACTTGGATTGTCAAATTTTATCACCTGCACAGAACACTACTATCATTTCCAGGCCAAGTACCCTAATCTGCACATATGTTATTCTCGTTTCTGCTTCGCCATTGACATGTAAATGGAACTTGCCATGTTATAAGTGGCTATTGCATTGGTCCCCCTACCTGCTTAAATCTCAAATTCAAGACAATGACAGAATATAGTATTTGTGCACAAAGTCCAACACATCTGGGAATTTTCGAATTTATGAATGTACCCTGCATGGATATTCTGCCTGAATGGGAAAAAGTGCTAAATCATTCTGTTTTATTGTAGAACCATCTGTGAAACTGAAATAAAGTTAGGCTGATACATCCCACACACGTCAGACTCAATACACATGCTCTATTCCAGAGATAAATTCATCACACCTAAACTTGCATTTATTTGACAGAATATCAGTCTTGAACTGGTATAACTTGATAGATTTGACAAATATTTCTCTATTGTGACTATTGATGGCATTAAGTATTTCTGTATCATGTTCTGGATATTTTATTTCTAAGTCTACCATACCAAAAATTGATTCAACTTTTTTTTTTTTTTTTTTTTTTCCTATTTGCTTTTCATAGAATCATAGAACTGTTTCAGTTGAACAGAACTTTTAAAGGTCATCTAGTCCAACTCCTCTGCAATGAACAGGGACACCTACAGCTAGATCAGGTTGCCCAAAGCCCTGTCCGGCCTGATACTGAATGTCTCTAGAGATAGAGCATCCACTACCTCTCTGGGCAACCTGTTCCTGTGCTTCTCTACCATTATTGTAAAAAAAATCTTATATCCGGTCTAAAAGAGGGAAGATTTACTTTGAAAACATTTTACCTTGCTCTATCACAGCAGACCCTGCTGAAGAGTCTGTCCCCTTCTTTCTTATAGCCCCCCCTTTAGATACTGAAAGGCAGCTCTCAGGTCTCCCTGGAGCGTTCTCTTTTCTGGGCTGAACAGCCCAAACTCTCTCACCCTGTCCTCACAGAGAATTTGTTTCTTACAATGGATCATTTTTGTGGCCCTCTCCTGTACTGAGGACTCCACATCTGGATCAGTACTCCAGGTGAAGCCTCACCAGTGCAGAGAAGAGGGGCAGGATCACATCCCTTGATCTGCTGGCTATGATTCTCTTGATGTATCCCAGGATATCATTGGCTTTGTTGGCCTGCGAAGGCACATTGTTGGGTCATGTCTAGCTTTTTGGTTTGGTTTTGTTTTGATCTTGGATTTTTGTTGTTGATTTTTTAAAATGTTTATTATTTTCATAGAAATATGTATATAAATCTACTGAAAAAAAAATTAAGTTCTCATATTCCTTGGTGTGGGAGATATGTTTTAGGAACAAGGGATGAGGCTTATTCTGCTCATATCAGGTAGCGAGGCTTTTTCTTTTCTTGGCTCATAAAAGCATGTCCTTGGTGGGATGAAATTGATTTTCCTGTTGCCCAAATTTTTTCATTAATTTGCTTAAAAGATTTTCCTGAGATTTCACAAGTCCTATCAGTTATTGCCTGTATGAAGGTGTAAAGAAATTTAATTGCTTTGTATGTTAGTTTAGCGGTAACAAGTAGTATGAGAAATAAAATATATTTTGAACATTTCACCCACTGTCTCAGAGTAAAGAATAATTCACAATTTTTATTAAAATTAATCAAATCCAGTTCTTATTTGAAATACCACTTATAGGAATCAAAGCAGAGATTTGCTTCATTATTTTATTGCTGAATCATTTCAGCTAGGAGAAGAAATCTGCTACTGTCCTAAATAATTAATTTCTTCTTTTTAAATACACTTAGAACTAGTGATTATTAATGTTCATTACTTAACAAAGATTTTGTATTAGACGGTATTTCTAGATCACAAAAGTCATTCACATGAGGCACAATCTGCCTTTCAACATCTGCAAAATCTGTGAATGTGTTTAAGGATAATGAAATCAATCTCCATAGAAAAAACACATTTGATTTTGATGAGCTCAAGAATAAACCTAGTTTCATCAAGCGCTCTCAGGTACTGCATCACTTTACCCTACAAATGAAAAAATGAGAAGGATTTGAAATCATACAATCTACCTCTTTAAGCAATCAGTAAGGATATCCAGAGAAAAGAATGGAATCCCTGACGGTTCACTGCAAAATGTGTGGAGCTCACCTGCTGTATGCAACTCATAATCAAAATTATGTTGGCACTGAACTGAAGTAATCTTTCAGGATAAATAGAGAAATGTAACTTTCAAGAGGTTCTCTAATGTGATTAGGCCAAAATAAAAGTAATTGGTCCCCCCACAAGAGTTAAAATGAATATTTGCTAGAGTGATTCCTGGTGAAATGTCTTAATGCACCTGTAATGCCGAATTGTGGCATTGGACCATACTCAATTCAGGTCTTTATTCAGATAAAAGCTTTAGACTTGTTCTTTCTTCATGACCTTTATATATCATTTGGTCTAAAAATTGACTAAGGCTCAGCATATTTCTTCTGTAATAAAAGCTATGACTCTGTAGTACTCATATTTAAAGTATGTCAGAGAGCTATTTCCTGGGAAGAAAAAATGGTTGTCAGTCAGGCTACTTAAAGACTGTATTAACCCTAGCATTAAACTGGGAAATCAACAAATGTTTTACTAGACAACTTTTTTGCAAGTTTGTGAGGTAGAGTGGAGAGAGCTTTAGAGGTGAAATTGTATTTATCTGGAGACCTACTTTTTCTTCTAGATATTTAAACATGGTGATCTACTTTCTTTATTTTTGCATTTCTACACATTTATATGGACTCGATGCTTAATTGTGCATGAAACGCACTTGAACAAGAAAACAGTAGATCCAGTGTGTTTTAGATCAAAAACTGTAGTCTTGCAGCACTTCATATTTTTAGTTTATTCTTCCTCATAATCATTAACCCAGAAGACACTGCAAGAGCCTTCCTTTGAGAAGGTACTTTAAGAAATTATTTCTGTGGGTTTTTAAATTGTAAAAGACTGTCATTAAAGCTGAGGCTTTTCAGCACAGCTGTAGCAGTTGCTATGAAAGCTTGCCCATAAAGGTCATCTTGACTAAAGATAGGTTCTGTGCCTTCCCTATATTCCCCTGGAAATTCAAGATTTTTTTGAGGAAAGAGAGACTCATACTCTAAAGCAAGAGTCTTACTATTTTAGGGCACTGACCTGGATTGAAGTCCCCAATCAGGCTGGTACAATAGAGACTTGAATCTGTCTTTCTCAGTTTTCAAGTGAGTGCCCCAATTATAAGGCTGTTAGCTTCTGCAAAGTTAAAACTAGGCCTTTTCATCAGAAAAAAAGTATCTGATTTTCATATGGATTTGAAATTGCAGCATTTTTCACAATACTGAAAATAGAATAATGATTGGTTTTTAGTCAGTAGGAAAACAAAAAAATAACAATGACCACAAAAGAAATGCAAACTCAAATATGACAGCAAGGTGGAAAACAAAATTGCTTGATTATTCTTACACAACTTTATGAAAGGAAATATGTTTCATAGGGAGGAAAGAAAAAAAAAATAATCCAAAGATCTGTTGGGACATTAATGGTAACAGCTGTTGCCAGGCAATTAAGAGGTCTCACTGGCTATCTTATGCTGGTGTCTTACTCATTTCATCTGTGTACAAGTTACTTTCTATGTTTTCCTTGTTGCTAGAAACAAGGGAATAATAGAAAGTAATTTAATATGTGTAATATCAGTTATTAAATTTTGTTGTTGTTGAAAGAGCTTGGCTTTGATATTGGTTTTGCTAAAATACCTGCCAGCTTACTGTTCCATATTCCTTAAGACTTCCTGTATCCAAGTATAAATAAAACCAAACCACATAGGTATTACATGCATAAAAATTAGTATGTATGTTATCTTATTACTCACATAGTATATTGAAATATCTATTTTTTCTCTGTTGTAATCTTAGGTGATTAGAGTTAAGACACATGAAACATAGATTTATAGGTGGAAATAAGAAAAATGCCCCAGCCAGAAGCTGACAGTATATAAGCTGTTCATTTAAATTATGTTTAAAGTGGTTTAAGTCATTTATTTTTATTAATAGAAAATGTTAAGGTGAAGCTAATGACTGTACATAGGACTATAGCAGTCACTAAGGTTAATCAAGAGCTTCATATTTAAGATCATCTTAGCTAGAATATTTTTCTTAACTGTTTTTATACTTGCTTGACTATTGAGATGCCTTTTCAAAATTTCCCAGACTGCTGCTGTTAGAACATGATTAGCATACTCTTGCAGAAGAGTATGATTATGATGCATTTTTATAACTGAGAATTTTGCTTATCACTTTTCATTAATGGAAAAAAAAAGTCTAAAAAAATTAGAGATAAGATACTAGGTAAAATTTTAACATAATGTTATTTTAATAGCAGAATTACTGAGCAACTCTTGTAAATTGTTACATATCACACATAACTGTAAAATGAATTAATTTATTATGATTAATGTTACAGTGAAAACTACATGAAATAATGATGACTGGCTACTTTAAAATGTGTCCAAATTAAGGTAATATCATTGTGCTTATTAAGTAATTTTGAATTACATGGAAACTTCTAAAGGAGAGTGGGCTCGTTAGCAGATGACAGAAAGTCAAATGAATTAGATGTCTGGCCAAATTAACAGCAAATCAATGTATTGAGAAAGGTCAATTTACAAAGTCTGTTACTGCTTTCAGGCCTCACCAACAACATATGTATTATACATATCCTGCTAAAATATTGTGTTAAATATTTTACATGTATGATATTCCTGCACTAGAGCTAAATGAATGCTTTCTTTCCTGATGGGCAAAGTCTCTTCTGCTTGGGTCTTTTCGTTGCTCCTGATGTGACTAGAGAACTTAATGACTGTATTATCACTGAGATAATGTCCTTAAGGTCTTGTAATAATGCTCTACTGTGTGCATGATAACAGAGATGTACAGCAAGTAATCTAAAACATAGTGTGTATTAGCACTGTGAGAACAAGGAAATTAAGTCCAAAAGAGTGAAAGATGCTGGCTTAAATTTACATTAAACGGGAGCATGGGCTTCTGCACTGGTTGGTTTGTCCTTTATTTGGGCCAAGGGCAAGCAAAGCTGTCTTTGACTCAACCCTCGTGTTGAAACTAAAACTCTCTATACATGTTAAAACACAGATTAGGGTAAAACAGTTTTCTGCATTTCCTGATTTAGGAAAAAGAAAACCAACTAGTAAGTAAAGCAGCATTCTTCATGACAGAGATATTCTATAAACCATTGGCTAGACTCTGTTTTGAAGTGTATAATTTGAACTACCAACAAATAGTCATACTTCTCTTCTGTAAACTCTGCTGTATCCCACAATGAGATAATTTTCAACAAGCACGTCCTAATGATGGGTTCAGGGCATACAGTTCACTCATTAACATCCTTGGCTACTATTCTTTGTCAGTCTTTTTTCCCCTGACACTAAGTTAATTCAAACTATGTATTCACTATAAAGACCTGCAAATGCAGCTAATGATGACTAAGACAAATCTTTCTGCCTATTCTTTTCTCTCATAAAGAGTAGAGGCTGAGGTTTGTAAAAACTCTTGCTTCTTGTTTCACTGGATCAGACGAAGACTCTTGAAAATAAGGTTTATTCTGTGGGCCAGTTAAAAAGATTTTACTGCCATTATAGTTTCCAGCATTGTTCTTTTGTTGAACGTTGGAGGAGTTGAGAAGAGTAAGTATATTGAAAGTAAATAATAATATATTGGAACTAAAATATATTTGAGAAGGATTAATACACTTAGAAGCATGCTTTCTCTAACACAACAGATTCACCTGTATCACATAATCACGGAATTGTAGGGGTTGGAAGGGACCTCCAGAGATCATGGAGTCCAACCCCCTGCCAAAGCAGCTCCCTAGCCCAGGTTGCACAGGTAGGCGTCCAGGTGGGTCTGGAACGTCTCCAGAGAAGGAGACTCCACCACCTCTCTGGGCAACCTGTTCCAGTACTCCTTCACCCTTACTGTGAATGGTAATGAGTTAAAATTAAGAAACTATTTAAGCAGTGAAATATTAGATGTGGATTTTTGTGCTGGTCTTTATTCTAGCAGTCTGTGTACGTGCTACCAGTCATCTCCAAGCCCAAGAATGAACAGCCTAAATGTCTGAACCCTATTCCAAAATATCACTAGGATTCTTTTATCAAAATTAAATATGTTTTTGGAAACCTAAGTGTAAACATTACTTACAATGGCCTTGAAACGATCCTCAGACCAGAATTCACCAGAGACTATTATAGCTCTGGTGACAGGTTTTAAAATTTGACATGCTTTATTCACTACAAAAGATGTATAACAACCTTGGCTATAAAACATAATGATAGGTCCTGGTTCAAATCTCAGGTTCTGCTAAGTCAAAGAGTACCCTCTTATATCTTGATCCTTAATCAATCTGAATGAAGTGTACAGAAAACTATAGACCAGTCCTTGAAACTTTCATTTCTACAGATGGACTTTCTCTGAGATTATATGTCTGAAAACTTCTTTCAAATAATTCTCAACAAAATGTTTTCAATTGAAAACATATTTGGATGAAATTGTACTTTATATAGGAATTGTTGCTTTATTTATTTTTATATTTCCTCTTATATTTAGCAAAATTTATCTTACCTGCATAATAAAAACAAAGTCTTACAAACAGGTTTGAAAGCTTTTCCTGCATTTTTTTTCACTTAGCGAAAGTATTTCTAGAGATTCTTGAATGAAAGGACTCATGTCAATTAGAACTGGATGAATAAATCTTTAGATTCTCCTGAGTGAAGAGAAAAAAAAGGGGGCAAAAATTGATTTCTGACAGTAGCCATTACAAATGAATAATTAGTGTTACTGCAATTGTAATCCAATAAAGGTCATTCCAAAAGTAATGCCTCCTATTTTATTTCCATGGAAACAACAACAGATATAAAAAGAATAATAATGCTGATAGAGCAAATTCTTGGCTACAGACCACTATTTTTCAATATAGTCACCACCATTAGCTATGCATTTTCACATGAATAAAAGCCTATATACTATGCTTAGAAAAATATGCAAGGATGTCCAAAATGTGTCTTGTCTTCTATTTCGCTGTTGCCACTGCTGAAACACACCACCCACCACCTTACTGTGTTCACATGTGCTGTTTGTTCTCCATAAATATTCAGCAAGCATCGATGAATGTCAGTGGGTGCTATTTTTCCTGTATGGAGGAATTCAGTGACACACCTTTGCTTCATACTCACTTTCATGTCAGCTGCCATTGTGTCAGACTGCCCCTCTGCTGCCATCTGCCACATACAGTAAAATGTAATAGAATATCATTGGAAAGGTTCAGCCTCTTATTGTCTTATCACCAGCCTTTGATGTCTGTCATGGTTTTATGATTTTTGTTATCAATATTGCACATTATAACATCATGTAAAGCACTGGGAGCTGAAGATTTAATGCCCCAGTTTCATGGACTGATGAATACCCAGGTTCTGGGTACCTGGTACTCAGAACAGAAGAAGTGCTACATACCCCAGAGGACTTTGCATTCCCATTTTTCACTAAGAAGGAAAGATAAAACTTCATGTACAGGTCCCAAGACTTCCTCTTTTTGATGCTTATCTCAGCAGTTGGAGCTTCCTAGCCATCTTGCCTTCAGCTTTAGAGTTAGTCCTTCGGTTTCAGACACTCTCTCATTTTATTTGATTTATTAACTTCAATTTCAATTTTACTGTGTTATTTTGCATTGCAATATCTTATTTAGTCAATTTTTCTCCTCATATTGTTACTGCTGTTGTTTTTAGCGCCATCTCCCTACCTTTTTCCTTCTCCCTCTTCCCAGGGCATGGGTCTGTGGGTGCCCCGCCACATTAGTCACAGAACTGAGCCAAACCTGCCTATAAACCATTGACAATGTCTTGGGCCAACAAAAATAGGAGGAGGCATTACTTTCAGAACAGTCCTCATACATAGCTGTTTCCATGATATCTTTTTCTTTGTGCTGCTTCACAGCCTGTAAGTTGTTGCCACTGCCTGTTTGTTTCCATACATTTTTCCAGATATTCTGTGTAGGAACATGTTTAAATGTGTGCAGAAAGTTTGTATAATGCTGAATTCAGATGAAAACACTTAAATACCTACGCAAGTGATACTCCATTTCTGAAGTACAAACCTGGATTTGTTTCTAAAAAGTTATTCAAAGAGTATTTATCACAGTGGTAGTATTTCTGCTCTCTTTCAGGCACTGGCACTAGTCTATAATTAGTTACTTCCTTGCAGCCGCAGCAGTGGATGTGCACTTTCAGCATGCAGATGCAGGTGGACAGCTCAGTCAATATAATGCTCTCCCTTCGTGTGCTGGGCTCTCCAGCACGAGGAAGGGCCATGCTTGTCACACAGGTAAATAACAGAGTGAGCTGTCTGGCGTGATGGATACAGACTTGGACATCTGTTCCTTCCCATTAATCAGTCACGGGGACTGACAGGGAAGTTTGTGACAGGCCTATGTAAGTTTGTTGTTGAGGGAAGGTGAAAGTGAGTTCTGCAGCCTGAAATATGCTGACTCTGTTTTAACAAGAGAAAGACAGAGAAATACATCGAATTCTTTGATAGATGGTAGGAAAGAAAATGCATTTCCAGCTTCAGTGTTGTTCAGAAGATCATAATAGCCCTGTTTGGATACGAGGTTGTACCACAGAGCAAATTCTTGCATTGCTTATGGAACAGAAGTTTAAAATTCAGACCTCCATTTCACAATGTGGATTTCCTCAGTCACTTCCAGATGGATTTCCTTAAGTGCCAGAAGTTTATTTTCTCATGGCACACTGTGTAAAGTGTGCTTATCTAAGATGTATCTTAAAGGCAAAACAATGAAGAAACATGATGCAGCATGAGACTCCTACAGATCCACAGATAGCAAAACTATGACTCCTTTCTGTGGTTGTCCATAGGCATTTTTAATATTCAGAGGTTTAAGAATGTTCACCGTGTCTTCAGGTGACATAGAAACATAGAATCATAGAATGCGTTGGGTTGGAAGGGACCCCAAGTATAATCAAGCTCCAACCCCCCTCCTACAGGTGAAGCCACCAGCCTCCAGATCTGGTACTAGACCAGGTTGCCCAGGGCTCCATCCAATCTGGTATTGAACACCTCCAGGGACAGTGCACCCACAGCCTCTCTGGGCAGCCTATTTCAGCACCTCACTGCTCTCTGTGAAGAACTTCCCTTGACATCCAATCTAAATCTTCCCTCCTTCAGCTAAAAAACATTCCCCCTTGTCCTATCACTATCTGCATGAGTAAAAAGTTGATCCCTCTCCTTTTCATAATTTGCTTTTAAATACTGGAAGGCTGCAATGAGGTCACATCACAGCCTTCTCAAGGCTGAACAAGCCCAGCTCCCTCAGTCTGTCTATGGGAGGTGCTCCAGATCTCTGATCATCTTCCCAACACTCCTTTGAACCCTCTCCAACAGCTCCACATCTTTCCTGTATTGGGAGCCCCAGACCTGGATGCAGTACTCCAGATGGGGCCACATGAGGGTGGAGTAGAGAGGGACAATCACCTTCCTGCTGGCCACCATTTTTATGTTGGAGCTCAGGAAACTATTGGCCTTCTGGGATACAAGAGTGCACTGCTGGCTCATGTTCAGTTTTTCATGCACCAGGACCCCCAGGTCTCTGAAGAGCTGCTCTGAAGGAGTTCTCCCAGTCTGTATATATATCCGGGATTACTCCAACCCAAGGGCAAAACCTTGTACTTTGCTATGTTAAACCTCAGTATTTTCACACAGGCCCACCTTTTCAGTTTGCTGACATCCCTCTGGATGACATCTTTTTACCTCAAGTAGTTTCCAGGGAAAGGATATTCATGTGGGTTTTTTTGTTTGTTTTTCCCCCAGCCCTACTGAGATATAAAAGGGCTGACTTCATGAAAAACAATGAAACAATGTGTAGTTTACTGCTTTGTCTTTGCTCTTAGACATGGAGGTGGTGATATTTGATCTGAAATCTTTAGCACAGCATTTAATTGTTTCTTTAGGGAACAGACTGATTTTCTATGGCATTCCAGCTGAGCTTACTAAACATAAAGTTCTGAGTAGCCTGTGAGGCTTTTTTGCATTTACAACTGCATTCCCACCAGGGATTGGAGGAAAGTTGGTTTTTAACTGCTGACAAGAGTGCACAGTCTGAAATGTTACTTCTATAGGTCTAATGCTGATATTTCTTGAGATCACAGAATAAGAATCATAGCATCATAGAATTATTTCAGTTGAAAGAGGCCTTTAAAGGCCATCTAGTCCAATCCCTTGCAGTGAACAGAGAAACCTACAGTTTGATCAGGTTGCTCAGAGCCACGTGCAACCTGACCTTGAATGTCTACAGGGATGGAGCATCTAACACCTCTCTGGTCAACATGTTTCTGTGCTTCATTGCCCTTATATAAAAAATTGCCCTTTATAAAAAGAATTCCCTATATCCAGTCTAAAAGGGGGGAGAATTAGTCTGAAATCATGTTCTATCACAGCAGACTCTGCTAAAGAGTCTGTCTCCTCCTTCCTTATAGCCCCCCTTATAATGAAAGGCTGTTATCAGGTCTCCCTGAAGCCTCCTCTTCTCTAGGCTCAACAGAATCTGTTTGCTTAGGAGAGGTATTCCATCACCTGGAACATACTCTCCTCTGGATGCACTTCAACAGGTCCATGTCTCTCCTGTACAGAGATATTAGGAAACATGAGTAAGAAGTAATTAACAGAAAATTCAGAGACCTGAAGACACACAGGGTACTCATAGTGCAACTCTTACTCAGAACCTTCTTTATGGGCAAAAAAGACATACATCTTGTTTATAAATTCCAGAATTTATTGTTAGTATAACCAAAATGTGACCCATTTAATCATAGAATTGTTTTTCATCTGGATTTAATAGTCAAAGATAAGAATAAAAAAGGAAATGACAAAAAGCCTTAATAATACAGTTAAATTTTCTGCATACACATACCTCATTTCTACATTTTTTTCTTCTTACTATGATATTTCCCTGGATCCTAAGGTTTCAGTCTGGTCAGGGGCTGCAAGTTGTTGTCATCTGGATTTCTTTGCTGGGAAGAATGTAAGGCTGGTGTCCTTTCCCTAACTGTAAGATTCATTGTGGGTCATTTTTATATGTTTTCTAACACACTTTTCTACTTTGCTTGTTATTCACTGGTTCATAACTCTGTTACACCCAAACATACTGCATATGGTGCCTTTCATGTGTTAGGCACTTTTCCATTATTCTTTGTTATCCCTAAAATCAGTTTTGTCCAGCTTGAGGTTTGCATTTCTTTATCTGACCATCGGTGATCCTATTCCCTATCTCATATCACCCTGTGCTCATACTCCTCTATATGGCTCCTGTACCCCACATTTCAGAGTCCCTGCTATAATCCAGAACTACATCTGCCTGTGATCCATCAGTACATTAGTCCTACATTCTCATTCTACACAGAGTAACACCTATTTCCTTATATCTGAATAAAGCTGTAGTTGAGCCATACAAAATGAAGCAAAAATAAACACAAATAAAAAATAGCAGCTACAGCCATGTGGCAGAAATAAATAGTGGTGTTGCTACTAAGCCAAGTAAAATCAAAATGCAGACCAGACAAGAGAACTGCAGACATAGGAAGCCTGACAGCATCAGTTCTGAGGCCATTCCAACTCAATAATTTCATGTTTAATTATTTTTAGATATCATTTATTAATTAGGAATATACAGAGATACTACCTTTGATTTTCTTTCTTTGTCAAGGAGGTTGTAACTTACAGTCTTTTGTGTTGCTCTCAGGGGTGAAGTTCTGCTAAACAAACAATGCAACTGAAGGCTCAAGGGATGGGGTTTTGTTTGACCTTTTATAAAATTTGAATTTGGAATGTAAGGGAGAAACATATCCACTCCTGAATCAAAACTCTTCCAGAGGGTTCCTGTGCACAAACAATAGCATAAATATGTGCACAGACAGCAAATCTCAAAGAAATATTACTTACAGATAAGTAACCTTTCTGTATGCTGATGCTGTAAAGGAGTCTACTAAGAATTTAGTCACGTACTCAGTTTTCATCGTAATAAGCTCCCTTCTGGCAGTGGCAGGAAGCTACTCTGCCCAAAATAAACGTAGGCATGAAAGCTACATTCTCTCTGCCTAGCAGAGCAAGCTGTTTTGTGTATATTGCTGCTGGGCAAGTGTTAAAATGAATCTAAGACATGCATAGAAATCTTCTCACAGGCGTGAGTAACCACACAGCCTATTAAAATGCATGTATTTAACGTGCAAAATGTGAATCCTATGTACTTCTGAATCTTTAATGTAATATATAATGAAAAGCCAAATGGTGTAATTTTACTGATGGCACTTGTAAGGAGGCTTTATTTTGGTTTTCAGGAGGGAAAAGCATTTCTTACGTATCAGAAGCTTTTCCCTAAGTATCCTGTACTTCACTGCCTCTTACTTCTGACTCTGAACTTCATAAACTTCAGAGAATTAATTTTCTGAATTCTGTCTGTATCAGGAAGCAATCTGGCAAAACAGGAATGGATCAGTAATGAAAGCGCTTGGCACTGTAACCCCTACATTTTCCCTGTATGTGATCTGGGAATTTGCTCTGGCCAGGATTGAGTTTGGCATTATCAACACATGATTTGAAGCTGTCAAACTACCTTTTTAGTTCAACTGAACTCTGTCCTCATTAGGTGCTGGAGAACATGTGGCACATACTTGGAGTAGAGCTTCCCTTTTGGCTTCCACCAAACCTGGTTAGCATGAAAAAAAATTGGTCTGTGAATGAAGACAGTAAGTAAGGTTAATCAGGGGCTTCACTCTGAAACCCTATCATTGTGCTGAACGCAGCTGCAGTCAGAAACTCTCAGCACTGTAATGACAAGGTCAGAAGAAAAAGTGGCCTAGAAAGTAAAGCAGAAAGAAGTGTTTACTTTCACTGTCCTAACATTTTGACACTTGAACATTCTTCTGAAGAAGAAGGGACAAGGAAAAGGGATGTTGATGCTGTATGAGGCACTCTAGGCTGCATCCTGTACAAGTAATTGTGCAGAGCTCTCCGCCTACTTCAACAGTCAATTCAAAAAAGCTTCACCTGCTGCAGGCTTGCTGCATCCTAACAGCTCATTTGTCAGCAGAGCTCATGCTCAGCTTATTAGCAGCCCATTTTTACGCTCATTATCCTTGCTTCCACAACATCTGGCTAAGTGTTGTACTCCAGATTGTGGCCGTTCTGGGAAGTAGTTTTAGCGACTTGAAAAGGGTGCCTTAAGCATGACTTATCATGTTTATAATTCTCACTCTGCCTCTTATCAGTGGGGTCGTTCTGGGGAAGAGGCTCTCTCCTCTGTGCCCTTAATGGGCTCTGAACTACTCCGAATAAGAGCCATCATTTTATTTGTTCCTGCAGTCTAGTTAAGTGGTAGTCAACCCCAGATTAAAATTAGTTTTTGTAAGAATTACTTAGCAATACAATTGTCCCTTTCTGAACTATGGTCTCTCTGTAAGTGGTTTTGTAGTGCCTTAGATGATCTTGTAATGAACTGGAAAGGTCTTCTTCATCAGTGTGTGTTCTTCACGCATACCACAGCTAGCAAATTACTTTCTCCTGTATAAAACCTTCTGCAGAACCAGGTCTATGCTGATTGTTTAATTCCAGAAAACTTTACTAGAACTTCTGGCTTCCGGCTTACCATTCCTCATTGCTGATTCGTGTTTATCTTATAAATGCAAAATAGGTAACAAAAACACTGAATAGATTTTGAACTTTTTCTTCATAACAGAAAAACAACATCCTGAATTCTGTGAATATGTACCCTCTTACTTTTATTTACTACAATTTAACCCGTCTTTTGTTCTAGGTTAAAGACTTTTTATTTCAAGGAGGATGGTTGGACTAGATGATCTTATAGGTCCTTTCCAACCTTATGAACTTATGAACTTATGAACTTATGAACTTATTTCTATACCTCTCCATCCCTGTCCCCCAGAGCAGATAAAGTACTCAGTTATGCAGGTAGTAAAATCTGCTCATTCAGATTTCCAAACTGCCCATTAATGCATTATCATTTCTCACATGTCCATTCTTGAAAAAAAAAAAACATGTTCCCAAAAATGTCAGTACAGCAGCAAAACTATGACTGAAGTCACTCGACTTGCAGACATTTCCCAGTCCACCAGCGAGACACATTGGAACAGTCCAAGCACTAAACAACTGCCATTTGAGACACTGACTGGCATGGATAGCAACGATTTCTGGCCAGCTTTCTTTCTGACAGTCATGAAGTAATTTTCTTCTTGTGATTCTATTGCCTTAGTTGTCATCTTTCTTACTGAACTTTGGGCTGTACATAATAGCTGACAGGTGTTTTCCCAAGGTTGATACACATGCCCTGGTTCAGCCATTATCTGACAGTTTCAGGTCATCCCATTCCAAGGAAGTGATAGATAGTCTGTAAGACAAGTAGGCAAACAGTTACACTTGCACAATTGCAGGCCTCCTGCAGGGAACAGTCAATCTCACCATTGTAGTCTGCTGACAGAACCCAACGATTTGCAAGTGCAGGAAGTTCAGATGAGGAATAGTGTTGACTGACAAAAGCTAGGCAGAAGAGGCTAAATGTCAGACTTCTCGTGGCAGCTGTGTAAGAGCCTGGCAGACTACGAAGTGGAGTCTAGAATGAAGAGTGACATGAGAGTGATGATGGCAGAAAGCAAGATGGCTGTAGTGTTTCAATTTTTTTTTTTTAATAAAATGTACCAGCTGTAATCAGTACTGCTTTTAAAAGCAGCCATTAATTTAACTACTCTTATTAACACTTTTGATTTTCAGCAGTTTCAAGTTTCTTCAGCCTTTTCTAACTAAGGAAAGCAGTTCAGTGTTAGAAGGGAACAGATGAAAACTTAACATGAGCCAGCAACGTGTGCTTGCCAGCCTGGAAGGCCAAAGGAGTCCTGGGTTGCATCAACAAAGGGGTGGCCAGCAGGGACAGGAGAGCTGATTGTCCCCCTCTATTCTGCCATTGTGCAGCTCCATCTGGAGTGCAGTTCCAAGCCTGGGGCCCCTAGCTCCGGAAAGTCATGGAGCTTCTGAAGCAGGTCTAGAGCAGGTGATCAGAGGGCTGAAGCAACCTTTCTATGAGGAAAGGTTGAGGGAGTTGGGCTTGTTCAGCTTGGAGAAGGCTCTGGGGAGACCTGATAGCAACCTTCCAATATTTGAAGGAATTATAAACAGGAGGGAGAACAGTGAGTAGATTAGTGACAGAAGAAGGGAGAACAGTTCTAAACTAAAGATTCAGGGATTCAGATTAGATGTGTGGAGATGTTTTTCACTGAGAGCGTGGTGAGGCTGCCAGAAAACCTCAATCCCTGAAGGTGTTCCAAGCCAGGTTGAATGGGGCCATGGGCAACTGATCTAGTGCCTGATTTAGTTGCTGTCAACCCTATTCATTTCAGGGAGTGTGGAACTAGATCATGTTGATGTGCTTTCCAACACAAGCCATTCTGCAATTCTATGATTCTGTGATACATCACGATAGAGTCCCATTTTACAGCACTATGTAGTAAGACTTACTTTAATAATTCTGTGAGTTTAAGCAAGTTTATCTAGGAGGAGTATATTGTAGCATCAACACCCTACGGTTTTAGATAAAACACAACTTGAAGGATTTCAAATTGATAACAATGTTTCTGGGAGGAAGAACAGAAAAATCATGTAACAGATACATCATTATTCGGACTCAGTTCACAACTGAACTTTTAGAAAAGAGTGAGGAATTCATTTTACCAGAGAATTTGAATTTAGAGTCAGAACTTAAATGGGATTTTCACAGAAGACACAAGTTAACCTGTTAAGAAGATTTTGTAAGAAGAATTTATAGAAATTTAACTTTGTTTTTAGCTCTTTCATTATCTTATTATGGATTAACTAAAGCTCTTTAAACCCCAATGGAGTTGAAAGTCTTTATACAGAAAATAAATGTGTATAATTATTCTAGTTACTAATCATGGCTGCATCTCATTTAGATAGAATTTGTCCTGAATTATTGACTTGCCCCTAAATTATCCATTACAGGGAGCCTAATCCAATCTAAACAAAGCCCCAGCAGGCCAGTTTTTCATATTGCCATCCTGCTTATTCAGCACTGTTGGTGACTGAAGGATTAACATACATAAACATATATAGAATAGTGATATTTAAGACTAGAGATAATATTTTATTACTTGAGGGTTGATATTAGTAAGGAAAATGTTTGAACCACAATATATATTCATATATTTCCATTTCATGAACTGCTAGTATATAAATAATTAATTATATATTTAACTGGGCTAGAAAAAAGAGAAAAAAGTACATTGAACTTTATCAGTCAATATTACTTTCTCATTACATGGTTTATGTTTGTTTTTCTTTATCAGAAATGTTTATTAAAAAAAAAAATTTAGATGTCTTCCTTTTGAGAGCTCTTGGAAAGAGAAAAGGCGTGGGCATTTGTCTATTGTTGTCCAAGAAGTCAGTTTGCTTAGTAGGGTAAGGTCTCATCAGTATCACTTCAGTGTACCTTTAGCCTAAATTCACTGATTTTCTGTATGTATATTTTGCCTCATAAGCCTTGAGTTGGAAGATGAAGGACATCTGCTGTTATATTTAAAGGCTGCATTAGCCATTCTTGTCCACAAATGTTCTAAATAAAATAGAAAATCCCAAGGCCTTTTTTTCCCCAGTTTTAAATTTCATCGTATAACTCCTTTTTTGTTTCTCACTTTTAATAAATATATACCTAGAAATCTATTTATGTAAAGAAAAGAGAGAATGAAATAATGAAGATTCTGGTGAAATGTTAGAACTAGAGGTTTTTGTGTTTGTGTTAAGCAAAAAATTATTACAATTGTTTGAATTCATGTGATTATGTCACATGTTCAATGAGAAGAAAAGAAAAATGTACTGCTGTTCCTTATCTGTAGAGTAATGTGATTAATACCAAATTAGTATAAAACAAAAAAATGCTTGGATTATGTAATTTTCAGACCAGTGAAATATACTATACTGAAAACATGGTAATTCAGAAAGTGAAGAGGATATGCAGCAGCCTTGTCTTTTAATGCAATAAGATCAGAGTTGCTGAGTAATCTTCCCAAAGAAATAATTAGTTAAAAATTCAACCCTAAACTATGGTTCATATGTCTTTCTTTT